>NC_045709.1:47893818-48504608 GCF_009834535.1 Camelus ferus
AAATTTTGGAAAAATGCAATTTTAAAAAACCAATCGTGTATAGCTTTCACGTCTATGCTTCTGAGACCTATTTTATTTGCATCCATTTGTATCAATGAGATAAAGTTTCCTTTAGAAAAGTGAAAGCAGTGCTGACAAAGAGAAAATAATTACTTTGTAAAAAAACACTAAGCCAGAACTCTTCTAACATGAAAGTACCTCTATTCAGTATGGAAGTGTTTGTGTGTGGCTATCTGAACATTTCTGTCATCTTTTTGAGTTGGGCGTATATAAAAAATTTTAAATATAGACTCTCACCTTTCCACATTTCCTTTGGATGCCGCTGATGCTAGCATTCCTCTTCAAAGTTCGTTTCCAGAAAATCTTAATGATCTTTGTTTCCAAAAGTCTATGTCCCCAAAGCAGTAGTTCTCCATCAAGGGCAAATGCACCAGGGTCATTTGGCAAGGTCTTGAGACAATTCTCAGTTTTCACATCTGAGGGTACTGCTGGCCTCTAGCGATGCAGCTGAACATCCTACAGTGAACAGGACAGCCTTCCCACCATCCTCGCCTCCCTGCCAACAAGATACTCAGCCCCAAATGTCGATAGTGCTAAAGCCGAGAAACCCAGTGCTCGAGCAACAGTCAGGACCCTGTGCAAGGACGAAATAAATGTGAGGAAAAGCATCAGACAGTTGACTTTGCCCCAGCTATAGTCTAGGAAATGATTCATTTTGGATGAGAAGGGTGACAGAATGGATGGAGAAAGCAAGTTGAACACAGATAGCATTGGGGCCCCAGAGAGATGTGTCCCCTCCATCTCCCAGGGTTGGGTCTCGGGAAGATAGGGGATGCGGTCTGTTTTGTGTAGGCAGATGGAACCATAAGGAAATGATGATTACTATGCCTCAGTACAGAAGCAGCAGAAAGGTGTGGGTTCCCTTGGCCTGGAAGAAGCATAGAGAATGCCACTTTTGAAAGAGACAATTGGATGGGAACAGGAGATACTTCAAGGGGTACCTGTGTGGGCCAGTGACTGAGGACCAGATGAGATGATGGATACCTTAGCAGAGATGCCTGTACCTAGGTACCCCTCTAATGTACCTGGAACACAGATGTGACCCTGGAAAAGTGGGGTAACCCAAACTGACTAGTGGCTCCCCCACCCCAAGTAAGAAAGTCTGAAGAATGAAATGAATTTATGTTTTTTTTTTTCACACGAACAACTCGCACCTTATACATTGTGGTCCACAATTAGTACACGCTGCAAATAGACATTCGGTTCCAAATTAGATAGATGGTCAATAAATGTATTTAAGTCTACCTCAAGTAATTCAAGTAAAAGAACTCCTTTTCATTTTGTTATAGGGTCAGAACAGGTGTTACTATCCTTTCAACATGATATTGGTGTTTGATTCTGAGATCCCCACCTTTTCCATCACCAAAAGTGTTTTAGAATTTTACTTTGTGTTGTGTATCAGGCCCAGTGACACAACAGAAAACAGTCTGATGGGTTTAAAACCAGAATTAACTTAGTATATCTGGTTCAAACCCATTTCACATATTGAATTGCTATAATTTTAAGGATTGAATTGCTATAATTTTGGTTTGTTTTTTTTTTTAAATTCATTACCTGGTATAACAAGTATAGTCTGTGGGTATTTGATCTGGCTATATATTTTTTTTTAATGCAAGATTATGTAACAACCTGCCACCAACACCTCTGTTAACTAAAGCCGGTATTATCTTTCAAGGGTGTCACAGTTCTACTGTTAGGAGTCCCCACCCAGAAACCTAGGAAATTTACCCAACTATTCATTGAGAATTCTGGACACCATTATCAAAGGAAAAGGACACGTGTTGGCATAGGACACGCTACCATCTGCTGCCAGCCCCGGCAACAATCCAATGTTTGTGCACCAACCCTGCACCAGAGGAAGGCTTTGTTCCTGTAGGACATCTACTACATTGTCCCCTCTGGAAGCAAGCTGCTATTCTCCCTCTTCCAGTAAGCAATCTGTTGATTCACTTTCTCTAAATCACTTGGTGCCCTTATCTATCACTGGAGACTAGATGTTAAGACGAGGATCTGGGAATTCTCCTTCCTCAGTGAGCACAATTATTTATTAGACAATCCTTGACATTATATTCATCCCTTGTAACAACAAAAAGACTTGGGGATAATTGACACTAACACCCACCATGCTTTCCTTCCAAAAAACCTACATCTGCATTGGATATCCGTCCCCAAGGCATCACTGCTTAAGGCTATTTATTCATTTACATTGATAATGCCTCCATTCACTTCTTGAGGCTCCAGGACATTTTTTTTGAACAAATTCAATAAATAAAAACATTTTCCTGATATAAAGACATTTCTTGGAGTCCAAAAGCAACAAGTTCAATCACAGCTCAAAGCTACATAAAAGCATCTCTAATCCAGAAGTCCATCTCCTCTCCACCGATTGCATTTTGTCTTCCTACACAGTCTAGACTTGCTGGAAATGTGCCCTGTTTTCTTCTCCTCTTGAGTAATATAGAAGTCACCTTACTGTTTATTCTGGAACCTCATTCCCATCTTTAACATGTCCAAGTGAAAGAGATTAAAGTGATTCCTGATCTGCACAGAACTTCATCTAGCATTACCCTTGGCACTGCCTGAAATCTTCTACCCAGGTGGAGTCACCCTAGTTTCACAGAAGTGGTATCATTGTAAAATGTCATTCATAGAGGAAAAGAAAATTAGAAGGGTCTTAACTAGATTCTCAGGAGAAATGATACGGCATACAGGAGGAGATGTATTGAGCAGAAGCTTCACAGCTGTCTTCACATTTATGGAAAGTTATTACAATTAAAGTCCTTATATTATCCTTCTTCTATAAAGGACACATCAGGGGGTAAAAATTCAATTTTTGAGTAAGGAAAAACAGTACTAGTAGTAAAGGTTGTTGGTAGTATGGCATCATGGAAAGACTCTGGATTTTAATGTAACACTGCCATAAATTAGAATTCCTCATATGTCAGTATTATTAAGCAATGGATCTTGTGTGAGAAATTTACTTCACTTTTCTCATGAAATAGGAAGTCGTGATGCAGGAGTTTTGTATGGCTTAAATGAGACAAGCCTATTAATATACTGAGCACAATAACTGACAAGCAGTCAGACCTCAGCTGTGATGGTTTTCTATCTGACCTTTCTGGTCTTTGATTGATTTAAAACATTAATGACTTTCTGAATTTTTGATCCAGAACTGTTGATACTCACCTGAGTCTGACAATAGCCCCAGACCTACAGAATAATGGAAGTGTTTGAGATAGAGGGTTAAATGATATAATTCCTGATTGTTTTTAGGTTTGGCTAGTTATAACTGAAGTGCCAAATAATTGTGATTGAAAGAAGATAGATGTTTATTACTTTCTCTTATGCAAAAAAGTGGTTGAAGGAAGCTCAGGGCTATTATGGTGGCTCCACAGTTATTTGGAAACTTAGCCATTTCCAGATTTCCACTCCACCTTCCCCTCAGGGTGGCTCTCATTCTCCTGCTCTAAGGTGGATGAATTATCTTCCTGGGGCTCCTGTAACAACTGGGCTCCACATCACTCCAGTTTCTGCCTCCATAGTCACATTGCCTCTCCTCTTTTTTTCTGTGGCAAATCTCTCTCAACCTCTCTCAAAAAGGATGTGAGAGAGAGAGAGAGAGAGAGAGAGAGAGAGAGAGAGAGAGAGAGAGAGAGAGATTACATTTAGAGCCCACATGGATGATCCAATATAATCTCCCTTTCTCAAGATCTTTATTCGAATCATGACCATCAAGTTACTGTTTGCTGTATAAGGTGACACTAAGGTTCCAGGGACTAGGATGTGGATCTCTTTTGGGAACAAGAGGGTTGAGGTATTATCTAGACTTCCACAATGGATCTCTAGCCATTTTTCCCCTGTTTCAAGAAAAAGGATGGATGAAGGTAAGGAGAAGGGACACACAGTCCCTCTTTAAGGACATGTTTCAAAAATTGCCTGCAACATTTCCTCTCCCATTCCATTGGCCAGATCTCAGTTACATGGTCACAGTCAGCTGCGAGTTAGGCTGGGAATGAAAGTCTTTTATTCCAATTGATTATGATCTCAGTTTTACACAGCAAGACAAAAGAGATATTACAGGACAACTAGCATCGGGTATCACCTGTCACTTTGGCCATGTAGATATTCACATACACCTTTCTTCCCACAAGCCCCTCCTACTCAGTCTCTCCCCAAGAGAGAGATTTTCAGAGTCCATCAAGTCTAGAATATCTGAGTGGATGGGTAGTTATGTCATCTCTAACAGATACATATACTGCTCCTCATAGTCCAGTTACCTGCCCCAACAAAAGTTTACCTCAGTGTACCGAAAACAAGGCAACCATAAGAAAAACTCCCAAGCAGAAAACGGAGAGTGGGAAACAGAACTATCTTGGAAGGTATCATGTCTTGTTGGGCAGGAGTAATGATGACTCCTCTTTGGTCAGCAGAGTAAGTTCCCAGGTTACCCCCTCTGAAAGCTCCCCTGAGTGGACATCCTTGTTCACTATTCTCCACAGCTCCTCTGAGGTGGGCCCGGGAGAAGGTGTCCTTTTTAAATCTGTAGGGATTTTGTAGCCTGCCCCTCACTGGTACTGGTTTGGAGGCCAAGAAAAAGGTTGGTTTTAATCCCAAGCTTATGGGATTGAACAGGATTTGGTGGGTTTTTTTTTTTTGTTTGTTTGTTTGTTTTTTTCTTTTTTTTTGTAATTTTATTTCTTCAAAATCTAGTGGCTTTCCAGTTTATTTGCACCTGGTCAGTTCTATGTGTTAATAACGACAGAGGAAAATCTTGGAGAGTCAGTTTTTAAGACTGAAGAATCACAGGTCTTTTACTTATGGCCTCTGGCTCTGCCCGCCCTCCTCCCTTCATGTCTCAGCCTGGTTCTCTTAGACATTTGAAACAAGCTGAAGTGGGAGACCAGACTCTTCATCTGATCTTTGCCACTGACCTGTCTCCATTGTCTGGCAGAGAACAATTAACTACAGGTGCTCGGGAAAGACTCAGAGGCACCACCTTATCTTCTGCTAAGTCTGCCGCTTTGCAGCCTGTACTTAAAACTGCTTCAGTCCGAGGTACAAAGGCAATTTGTTTTTTGAGCCTCATAAGGTCCAATTCCACTGACTGTTAGGAATATGGACTCTGGACCCAAATAGCCTAGTTCAAACCAGGTTCCTCCCTTTTAAGATGTGCAGCTGTCAAGTTACTTCACCTCTTTGATCCTGATCTGCAAAATGGGGCAAAAAACTGTATCTACTTCATTGTGTTACTTGAAGATTAAGCTACTTAAGACGTAAAGCACCGCTATGACGCCTGGCAGAGTAAGCACCAGAGGTAGTGAGAACTAACTTACTGATGTAACAGTATAGACTCTTGGTCGACTTGTATTGCAGGATGCAGTCTGCTTCCAGACTGATTAGCTCCCAACCGAGTTTACTACCCTTTTTGTAGATTCTGCTAAAGCAGCAAGAAGTAACAAACATAGGACAGGATCTTGAAGTTTTCCTACCATTTCCCTTAATGCGACCATAGCATGTGCTCTGCTTTCTAAGATAGGAACCATTTCATTAATGCTTTTCCATACCGTAACAGGAGTTTTTCAGCTTTTCAGCTTCCCTTATCAGAGCCATCAGCATCTACATTTTCATTTTTGTCACAGCCAACACTCTACTTTCAAGACATCAAATTTCATATCCATTCGGGCTTATATTTGTCAGCTCATAGTAGAGATCTTAAGTACAGGAAACATAAACAAGATGAATCTTCATTCCCTTTTGCCTAAAAGTCTGGATTGAGGTAGTTTAGAGATGGCTCAGCGATTCCATAGTTGGATCTGGGGCACACGTTACTTTCAGTTTTCACACCACCACCTCCAGGATGCTTCCTTATCCTCACAGTTCAAGATGAGTAGGTGGCCATCGTACCCACCTTCAAGCAGCAGAAAGGAGGGAGGGAGAAGGAGGAAATGTTTCAGAAGTTGAGCACACATATAGCACACCTAGCCAGGGAGGACCACACCTAGCCAGGGAGATCAAAAAATACGCCGTTGCCTCCAGTGGTGATGTGCCAGACCCCCAGTCAGGCTTTCTGTTATCGGAAGAGACTGTGAGAGCAAATCCTATGAGACAAACAGAAGCCTCTGCCACAGTCACTGAAAATGGTTGTTTCTCTAGTTTATCACAATGTCTGTTAAAAAAAAAATGCCTAACATATGACCTTTCAGTCTCTCTTTCTTATTACCTACTACACAACAATGTAAAACCAGTGAGTGCATATGCATTCAATAACAAACAAAATAAAACCCAATAGCTTCTATCAAGTGAAAAGTCAACCCTGAACTAGTTTCTGGTTTTCCCTTAGGATGCAACTGCATTCTCTTAAGTTGAAATTAACTTGCATTTGTACCTTTAAAAAATAAAGACCAAATTATTTGCATGTTTGTGTAACATATGGTTGGTAGAGGTTTATTTTGTTTATGTAAATAAAACATGTATTTTAACCCCATGCTTTCTAAACTTGCATGCAGCAAAATTATATTTTAGAAGGCATAATAACCAAACTATCTGAATGAAAACGAGAGACAGGCTATTCCACTATACTAAATATTTAGAGGGCATGTGAAAGACTGAACTCTTCCATTATCTGTTTTTCACTTTATCTTCATGAGACAAAGACAAATTGATAAACAAAAACCTAATATTTGGGTTTTTTTTTTAACTGCCACAAAACTACAAATTAAAAAAAAAAATTACACTGAGCTAAGGAAGAGTAAGCAATATATAAATGGTTTGTTTTGTTTCTTCATCAAGCAACACTGCTGTATCTGCTCCTAAGATTTTTTTTTTCCTTTTGGTTGGTTGGTTTTGTTTGGTTTTGTTTTGGGTGATGTTCAGTATTTTGTGTCCTGATAGGAATTTTAATGAACGTAAAACAAAAGGACTGGTACCAAGCTGAGCGCAGTGGCTGAATCAGGTAGGCGTGTGTATTCACAGCACTGATGACGGACAATTTTCTTGTGTCCAAATGTCGGTCAAGCAGAGAGAAGACTTGTCATCAGAGAGAAGATTTTTAAAAAAAAAAAATCCTAGACATGTTTTAAAAAATATGCCTACTTCAGGATGGAGTTAAAAGAAAACTGACAAGACCACTAAGTAAGTCTGACACATTCTGCACAGTTCGCCTGTGTCAGAGGGCATGGAAGTGGAGGAGGAACCCGCCTGAGAAAGCCTCCGCTTTGGACAGTAACTCTTTGACACGTCGCTGAGATAAAGTGCATCCTTGAAACCAGGAGGCATTAACCATTTCCTTGTGCTGTCCAGTCAGTCCGGGTCATAAGTAAAGTAACAGCTAATTTATTTTTTCCTTCATCTTTAGAATACTAATATGGATGACAGATATTCAGAGATAATTAGTGTAACACATTTTACACCAAAAAAAGGAATGCCTACAAGTTCCAACAGGGAATGAAAGAGATGTGATCCATTTGGCTTAACCCTTAGTTGTATCTTACTTAACTTTGTCCAGAAAGGATCCAAACTTACTGGAATTTTCAGTTTAACTGAGTAACTCTTTCCAGGTCTCAGTTTTACATGGTCTAAACCCAGGATGGGCCCTCCTCAGTCTCTGCTTAAAAACTCCTCAAAGTTTCTACATCCTGCATAGTCAAGTTCTTTAATAGACGTATAAGCCCTTTATGCCCTCACCTCCTCCTACCATTAAAGTTTTACTTTTTTCCTGATAGCAAATGACTTACCTCGAACATTAAATAAAATATTTTGAAGAACATTCTAATGGAAAGAAAGCAGAGCCGCATGAAAATGAAGTTTACATGATGACCAAATTGTTTAAGGTATTAGCCAATTTTGCAATTTTTTTTGTTACTGTGTGTATGAAAGTATTTGTGTCAAATTTGAGAATGATTAGTGCTTTTTAATTTATAATTCACTTTTTTTGCCTTGCACTGACATAGAGCAAAAACTGGGAATAGTATAAATGTCCATCAAATGATGGTTTGCTTAAATTAACTACAGTAGGTTATACTGTAGTGGATACATGATATAATTTCATTTTACAGAAAAAAATCAGTGATATGTAAGAATATTTAGAAATCATATAAAAAGATTTGGAAAACATTCAGCAAATTAGTGATAGTGGTTGTCTTTGAATGGGTGGGATTATTATAGTCTTTGTATTTACTCCATTTTTTTTTTCTGCAGTAATAATTCATTGCTTTTTAAAAAAGGAAAAAGTAATAGGAGAAATTAATGATGAAAGAAGCTACATTTTAATGAGTGACAGGTTACTGTGTGCTGGGCCCTGCGGCAAGTTTTAGCTTTAATTGTCTATTCTAATCCTCAGTAATTCTGTGGGGTAGATATGAATGTCATTTCATAAACGTGAAAACAGGAACTTAGAGATGCTATGCTGAAGTTCAGGGCCGCGTTGTTGCTATATCCAGACATGAGATTTACACACAGACCAACCACGCTTCTAAGCAGTCATTATACTTCCTGCTACTGATGTGTATTTGGGCTGTGCTTTCAGTGATTACAAATAGCCCAAGAAAGAAAGAAACAGCTAAGCAACTAATTCAAAGTTTTAAAAATTAAAATTAAAAAACCATTTTACAAATCAATAATAGTTCAAGCCATATGGACTATTTGTTTCGTAGTGCACCAAAATGAACAATCTTTGAGGGAAAAAAAAGTAACCAGAGATGTTCAACAACAAAAAAATTTCTAAGCAAATTGTTAGGTTAATCAGGTTTTTTAAAAAAAAGTTATAACCAAATTACTTTAGAAATGAATTATCTAGAGCCCTCTGGCCCCCTCTGGCAAGTGGCACTTACTTGGCACCCACTATAGCCATTCTGGATTACTTAACTCTTCCACAGCAAACAATTGTTTGAATCTTGACCTTTGCCCATGTCCTAGAATTCTCTTTCTACTGCTTAGGAGCTCTTATTAATTCTCCAAGGTTCTTCTCTCCCAATTAGTTTCCATTTCCAACCTGAAGATGAGTTAAGTTCAATTTTACTGTTCTCCCACATCCAAAACATTTAACAGCCAATATGGCAGATCAAATGGCCAAGGCAACACGGCCCTGGCCAATCAAAATGATCCAGCCGTGCAGCAACACCAGTGCACGGCTGCTGCATATCAACCACTGGAAAGACCACGTTGTGCATTGTCCCTCCAATCGATACCTAAGCTCCTTGAGGACAGGGGCCACCTGATACATACTTTCATGTCACAGTGCATATTGGCTATGCTGGAGCTGAATTAGGACAGCAAATGGAGAAGTACTCAAGCATATACGCCTCTTTCTTTGGTCTAGAATGCTTGGGAAATGTCTTACCCATCACATCAGAATATGTGGTATTCACAGAAACAGTGGTCTGGTTACATGCCTGATTTTCCTGGAACTCCAAAAAGTCCTAGGAAAGAGCATGAACCCTGTCCACCATTAGTGTTCAACACATGTAGACATATCTGGTAAAAGGCTAGAGGTGGGGAGGAGGACCCAGACTCCACTAGAAGACCATGGGGCCCTTAAAGGAAAAAGAACCACATCAAATCTGGTGGGCAGGGCATGACCTCTCAGTGTGGCCTATGTGTGAAAGGGGGGCAGTAGTTCCAGGTACAAGTGAGATGGCACATGAGCAATTCCCCACTCAGCACACTTCAAACCAGTCTGGAATATCTGTGCCCCAGATGCAAGAAGGACTTTTAAAAATTTCAAAATTTGTACCTCTTGGAAATGTTAGCTATCTTGATTGTGGTGGTGGTTTCATTGGTGTATACATCCATCAAAATTCATCAAACTGTACATCTGAAATTTGTGTAATTTACTGTACAGGAATCATACCGCAATAAAGATGTTAAAAAAAAAAAAAAGGATATCACCAGGGGCTCAAGCATCTCTCGGTGGGCTCTACCCACCCTGTTAAAGGCACTGATGTGAGAAAGGTGGATGCATCATCCTGTCTAGGGAGAAAAGTCACCAAAATTCAAAGTCAGATACAGGAGCCCTCCAGGAGAGTGCGGGAATCCCATTTCCCAAGGTCGTGCTCAGACAGGACGTTTCTGTAATGGTGATGCTGCACTATGTTTCCACAGCTGCCATAACAGATTACCACAAACTTGGTGGGCTTAAAACAACACAGATTTATGACGCTATAGTTCTGTAGGTCAGCAGTCAAGGTGCCAATGGGGCTGTGCTCCTGCCGACGATTCTACTAGAACGTCTGCTACCTCGCCTTTTCCGGCTCCTAGAGGCCACTCATCCCACGGATGGTGCCCCTTTTAAAGTCAACAATAGTGGATCAAGTCCTTCTTACCTTGCATCAGTCCGACCTCCTCTTTTGACTCCCTCTTCCATCTAAGGACCCTTGTGATTACATTAAGCCCACCTGGATAATCCAAAATAAACTCTTTATTTTAAGGTCAATTGATTAGCGACCTCAATTCAATCTGTACCTCAATTCATTTTGCCGTGCAACATGGCATATTCATGGGTTTTGGGGGATTCGATTGTGAACATCTTTGAGGGACCATTACCCTGCTTATTACACATGACTAAACAGATTATATCCATAAAGGCAAGAGCAATAACAGTGTAGAGTGAAGGATGCTGTCTGGATGGGCCTGGCTGGGACACAGTACAGAGTACAGACCTCAGACATGTCAGACAAGGAGGCAGGGGGAAAGCTACAGTCAGGCTACTGGAGCAGTGGGCAGACTCTGTGGTTCGTGTAAGCAGCTCATCTATACCCCCCCCCACCCCCACCACTCTCGACAGGATTCCTAGGTGGTTAGGAAAGGAAGAGCTGACCTCTGTCTCTTACTTAGTATTTAGCAACTCATCAATGAGTCTATGGACAAACTGGAAAGTAATGTTATCAAGAATATAAATACTGGTGGATTCTGGGCTATGTTTTGGTTCCACTTCTAGGACCCTCTAGATTCTCTGTTATTCAAGAAGGTAGGAGCTTGGAGAATCAACATGTAAAATTGCTGAATGACACCAAATTTATCCTCACTGGCTGATACATCATGAACATTACTCTTTAAAAAACAACTCCACGGTTGAGTAACATAGTTTAAAGCAGTTTTTCAGTAAGTACTTGCTAAATGAACTAATGAGTGAATGCTCTAATCTCAGGTGGCACTTGGCAGAGTAGACAGATTTTTTCTGCATGGGTTAACAAAATAATTCTGAAATTATATTTCCTATCCCTTTACTTGAGGATGACAAGAGGAGATGATTCATTTTACTCTAGACACTGAAATGTCTAGTGTCCTTTAGTGCTGTGCCTTGCCCCTACATCTCCCCCTGCTAATCTTTGTCTAGGTGAATTGGTAGAGCCTTTAGCAGCAGGACAATGAGATGGATAATTAAGTATGGCTATTCTATTTTCAGACAGATAAGTGATCACTTGTTCTGAGATATTTTATATAGATGAACATAATAGACAGCAATACTTATAAACAGACATTTGCAAGATTCAACTCATGGATCCAAAAGTTATTTTTATATTAATACTTTTCTTGGCTCAGATAGAATATTTCTTTCTTTCTTTTTTTTCCCCCTCATCATATGCTCAGGGTTCAAGGAAGAAAACTCGTGATTTAGGTTACTTTGTACAAACCAAGATGCATTTTTAGTCTACAGCATACAGTCTGCCGTGATTCATGATCACACAAGTTACATGTCTGACTTCAGATTAGCTTTGCTTTACCAACTGTCTCATTTTATAAGTAGCTCCGCAAGCACCAAAAAACTGGACGAGTGATTTGCCAGTGATCAAGTCATGAAAAAGAAGGTCGTTTCTTGGGTTCACTATAAGATTTTAACCAAGCCACCTTTCTACAAATAAGTTTACAATCACCTGTTCTTCTATCTCACAAGAGCGTTGCAAAGAGAAATTGCAAACAATATGATTGCTTCTAATTATAATAAAATATTAAAGTTAATATGAATTGAGAAAGAGGCACAATTAAATGTTACTCTTGGTCTGAAATTTTCATTTTCTGCCCCAGGCAGATGTCAGGCAGTCATCGAGGGGAACTCAGGGAGTAACTCGTGAGCCCAGAGCTGTCTCTCAGACTACAAACCCTTCATCCAGGAGAGGGACAATCTGGGGGGCTGTGGATGTGTAAATATTTTGTCTCCATTGTGTCCAGTTTTGTTTGGGAATCTGAGTGAGACCCACCGTGCAGAGGGCAATCCCAGGGAAATGGTCACAGTCCCAGGAAAATGAGGTGCCACCTCAAGGAGCTCACAAGAGGATGTGGAAAAGACAAACACACAAAAACCAAATCAACGGTGCAACCATTAGATGAACACCTGCATACAACTGCAGACAATGGTGCAAACATACACCAGCTGTTGAGGGGTGAGCGGGGAGCATGATCGGTCTGCCTGGGTGGGGACAGGACAGGCTGGGAAGAGGATGGAAGTCTGGAGGCGGACTGTGGAGGATGAATTCACTAGGAGAGTGGAAGAAAGGGACATTCTGAGCTGGGGAACAGCAAGAGCAAAGTCACGTGGGGCGAAAGGGGACAGCAAATTTGAGACACCAGTTATGGTAGTTATAACATGAAAGGCATGTGCATTGGTGGCAGAAGGAAGGAAAGCAAAGGAGATGGCAAGGAAAGGGGGCCTTGGCTGTTTAGTGACGTGTCTCTGTGTGTCATGTGTATTGATAAATCAGTTTTTAGAAATATATTGTTCAGTGTGTAATGGATCACAATAATTATATGAACTTAAAGATGATATATTTATGAGTATGTTGATGTATTATTTACAGAGTATGTCCATGTCATATTTAATTATAGCAGCACAGGAAGACAGGTCTTGCTGTCCTTGGTTTTGCACATGGGGACAATTCTGAAAAAACAGTAGTAAGCTGCATGCCCGGGGTTGCTGCACTTTGACTGAAACAGGCTGCCTCAGTGTTCATTCACATTCAGTAAACATGTACAGAGTTCCTACTCTACTGCCAAGCACCCTGATAGATGCTGGGAATACAAAGAATGCTCAAATGAATACACAGAAAGGAGGGGAAACTATTATATAAACAATGAATTAAAATATAATGAAGTAAAAACTGCTGAGATTACAACTCAGCATATGCACAGAGGGACGTAGGGAGAGCTGCCCAGAAGCGGTGCCACCCGACCTGTGAGGAGGTGTTCAGGGGTGGAAGAGAGAAAGGCTGGTCCAGACCTGGGAACTACACAGTACAAAGCCATGGAAACATGGAAGAGTATCATGTGAGGCCACACTGTGAGAAGTGCAGGGAGGATGGTCTTGGGTTGCAAATGAAAGACATGGGAGCCAGATCAAAAACAGCCTTTGCAGGCTACACTTGTGGGGCGCGGGAGTGGGGGGGGCGGGAGGGGGAGGCGAGGAGGAGGTTGAATTTTCATGCTGTAAGTGGCTAGGATCCACTGGAGGATTTTAATTGTGTGAGTGACAAGATGAGACTTGTTATTCAGAAAGCACACCCTGGCAGCAGTTCAGTGGGTGGAAAGGAAAATGGTTACCCTGGAGACGGGCAGACCCATTAGAAAGCTATGACAATAATCCAGGAGAGAGGAAATGAGGATAGTGGTTGGAGGAGTGAGCAGATTCAAAGGCATTTCAGAAGATTCATTGGATGCAAATGCAGAATGGAAGGAAGACTCAGGAATGATGGTCAGGTTTCTGGCTTGGACACCTAGGGAGATGGCAAATCATTCATCAAGATGCAGAGGGGCAAAGGAGCAGAATATTTGGAGGAGACTATACTACGAGTACACATGGGACGAGTTGAATTTGAGATGCCTCTGGGACCTCTAGAGGACATGGCTAACATAATCTAGTTAAAAGTCAGATGAGAGGTTATGACTAAAGATGTAGACTTAAGAGTAATCATCAAATAGTTTGTTGTTGAAAATCTGAAAATCCCCAAAACTACAAGCTCTGGGTACCATGGCTTCTACCCCGGTTCATTTTGCAACGTCTCTGAAGTAAGGACTAGCTCAAGCTTTGTTCCAAAGCACAAATTAGCATCGCAGCTCAGTAAACAATGTCTCTGAGCTTCTGGAAAGAAAGATGTTCAGTCACCATAAGGCCCAGCACTAATGAAAAGTCACATGAGATAATAGCTCTGTTCTCCAGTTGCTTTTGAACCTCAGATCACTCTTTGGCAACAAGGTAAGAATTTACAGAAACTGCTGAAAAGATCTTCTGATAAATAGGGCAGCAAAAAGAGTTTGTTTTTAATATTCATTCTAAACCATATATGTGGTTGTATTTTGAAACTGCTAGTTCACATTCTTGACCTGAATTCCTTTTCTAATTGGAAAGTCAATTTTGATTTTGATTATAGGATATAATTTCTTTAGAAAAATCTCCCATGAGAATTAGTTCCTTCTCATTATGCTTTTTTTTTAAACCAGATAAAATTACATGAATGATATGTGCTTATGTAATGGGTGTAGTTTGCCTATATTTTAATTGGAAAGCAGTTCTTAGTGGGAAAATCTTTTTGCTCAGCTGTGGACAGACATCAAGAACATAACTTTAACATCAAATAAATGAAAACTGTTATTGCTTTCAGGTTGGGTCGAGATGACCATATGTTAGACCAGAGCATCATAGTCATTACTGCTTGGGAAAAACACTAAAAATCAATCATTTGTCTCCAGATTGTGACAGATATGAAACGATCAATCCCATTACTTTTCTGTTCCCATCCCCATTCTTCCTAACTTAGAGCACAGTGGAAAGGCTGGAAGATTCATTTGTCACAGCACATATTCTGTCACCAGAATGAATACCAGGAAGGAAGGAAAGAAACTGAAACAAATGCTTTCCATATTTAATCTTCTCACAATGTTTTTCACAATAATCTTGTTCTGGGGAATCACAGAAGTAATACATTTAAAGCTATTAGAACAGTAATAGTAAAACTATTAAAGCAGTAACTATTACAGGATAAATGCTCCCTAAGTATTCAATAGGATTATTACTAATTTGATACATCTCCATTTTTTACCTGAAGAACTCCATACGTGGGAGATTACATATTTATCCAAAGTGATACAGCTAGTAAGAGATGGGTCTGGGGTTGGGACCCAGGTTTGCCTGCCTCCAGACCTTAGGCTCTTTCTATTATTCTATACTGCCACTTAGTGACAAGTAACCTTAGTTCCTGTTGAAAAGAATATGCCATTCCAGTATATTCTCCTGGAGAGACTACTAAAACAGGCATATTAAAATAAAAACAAAAACCAACTTCTAGGGTCTCTAAGGAGAAAAAAAACAACAAAAACCCCCCAACTTCTATCCTCTGATAGTTGATCCTAAGTAATCTTTTGATTTACCTGTGCCTTCGTTTTCTCATTTGGAACATAAGGATGTCATTACTTCCTTTCTTTGCCAATGTACTATTCAAATATTCAGTATAGTGCAATATATTACAGTTTCTGTGTTACAACTTTGATATGTATTATCTCTTTTGGTTTTCAGAATAGAGCTAATTTGACCTAATGTAAATGCCATTGAATTTCCAGTTCCATGAACTTGGACACATTGCTTAAGTTAATGAAATTCTTTGTCTCTGTTTTCTCACTTACAAAAAAAAGCTAGAGGTTGAATTAGACGTGCCCCTTGGGTCCTTTCACAATCTTATAATATGGGGTTGTGTAGTTATCCAAAGTTCAGATGAGGAAAAGTATTCGGAGATCAATGGTTTTCCCTAAGGATGCCCAGAAGATAAATGGTGAAACCCTAGGACCTGGGATTTTGACTGCTAATACAAGTTCCTTTATACACTCTACTGAGCTACACATGTATTCTGATGGGCAAAGACACATTAATGATGCTTGAGATGAGTGAGAATCCAACTCATCAGATGATTGATTTTGCCTTTAGGTAGATTGATAAACTTCAAAGCAGTTAGCATCTACAGTTGCTAAGCTGAGATCGGAGTGACGCTGGTGACCTGCCAAAAGAGAACTGTTGGCACCAGGCTTTGAGAGTTGCCCTTCATCAGCAATCTTCCCTTTAACCAGCAAGGTCCCCCCTTGCCTGTACCTGAATTGCCCTCTCGAAACAAGTAGCCAGTGTCATCTTTCTCTTGAATTGGCTGGCACTTCTGTGATATCAGTTATCACATGATATTCCAAAAGGCAATTGTGATCTCTAGCTTCAAGCTGTTGGCAAACTGCTTGGAGAAAATAAAATTTGATGTTAAGCACCTGGCAATTTCTATCATAGCTGGACTGAACAGAAGGGTCCTTAAATCACCTGGAATATCCCTGAGTACTGTATAAATTTTATTCAATATTTAAACTGGGTGAGAAGTCACAGAACCTCAGGTTTCACAAAAGCAGAGCTTCAACTATCAAAGCTATCAGGATCTTGGGAGTTACTTAGATTACTCATCTTATTTGGTAAGTAGAGAATTTATCACCATCTGTGAGGGCAGAGGAAGAAGCAACTGGAGCTAGGATTTCGTTGGCTAACTTGTTTTAGGGAACTGTAGAAGTAAATGGATGCTTGGTGAACACCAACTGTATGAGACAGCATGCATTTTCCAAATGCATGTTGAAGTTCCTTCTTATAAATCCAAGCTACGCCAGCATTGCTTCATAAGCAAGCATCCCAACCCTCAGAAATGTTGGGCACCAACAAAGAGGTGGTAAATGCAGCAGCCCCTCCTTTCCATTCTTGCTCTAACCACACCCCAGTCAGGTGCCACTGTCCATCAGCTTCTCTGGTCCATTTTTCACAATGTTATCACTGACTATGACCTTCCTAAGGCACCATTTCCCTTTGATAAACAGTCTAACAAAGCAATTCATAACCTACCTGCTATAGACTGAATATCTGTGTCTCTCTAAAATTCACATGTTGAAATTTGGACCCCCAATGTGATAGTATTAGGAGGTGGGGCCTCTGAGAGGTGAGAGTAGAGTCCTCATGAATAAGACTAGTCAAACAGATCCCAAAGAGCTCTCTCTTCCCTTTCACCAGGTGAGGACACAATGAGAAGATGGTCATCTCTGAACCAGGAAGTCGGGCTCTCACCAGATGTCGAATCTACTGGTGCCTTGACCTTGGACTTCCTAGTGTCCAGAACCGTGAGAAATAAAATTCCGTTGTTTAAGCCCCCAGTCTATGGGATTCTGTTCTAGCAGCCTGGACAGACTATGACATTGCCTGTGTTTTTCTAATAATGTGTTTTCCCCTCTCCCCATCCTGACTGTCCATCTCTCTCAGTTGCCCTCTGTCACTATCACCAGTCCTGCTTTTGGCTTGGAGAGTGGCAAGAATGCCAGGACTTTGGGAACAATTAATGTGCTCTCTATTGAATCTATTTCAAATAAAGGCTAACAAGTATTCTGGAGAACAAAATGATACACTCATCGGAGTGATGCAGTGGAGGCTTTTCTCCAGGATGCGCCTATCTTCAGTTCACAAGCCTTCTCCCTCCAGCTACTTTTTCAGCCCAGGGTGCATGCTTTCCCAGTGGTCTTCCATTCACAGCTCCAGCCGGATGAAAGATGACGGGGAGGGACTGGTCCAAGGGGCCAGTCTTCCAGAAGGAAGAAAAAGAAAGTGTCTCTGATATTTGATATCACCACCTAAGAAAGACCTACAGCTGTTTGGTGTGGCTAGAAGAACATGATTTTTCCTGAGTGACCTGTCAAACAGGTCTCATTACTCCATAGCATCTCTCTCTCTCTCTCTCTCTCTCTCTCTCTCTCTCTCTCTCTCTCCATCTCTCTCTCTCTCTCTCTCTCTCTCTCTCTCTATATATATATATATATATATATATAATATATATATCTATCTCCAGACCAGAGTTACTTTCCCAGCCCCAGAGAAGACGGTGGAACAGCCTGACTCTCTCTCCTTCCTCCTACCCTTAAACTGCAAGATACTATTCGTGTGTGTCTTTTCTCTTTCAAGGCTGCCCTTGATGTTCAGCATAACCTGAGCTCATCTGGATAAAAACAGAAGTTAGGAGAAGGCACTCAGAGAATCACGATCCTGAGTCCAGAGCCTCCAGGGAGGAGCCAGGCTGCAAAGCTTACCAAGGAAAGTTATCTGATAGAATTTAAGAAACAGAATTTTCACCAGCCTGGGTAGAAAGAGAAAATGCGAGCATGCTGCTTCTCACTGAGAGCATAGAACACTGGCACAAAAAGTCTTGTTTTCTGTTTAATAAATTAAAGAAATAATCTCACATGGAACCTCGAGCTGAGTGACCACATCATAATTCACTCACTGTATGTGGTGAATAAATCACCTGTTTTATGATTGAGACATTCCCAGAAGTAACATTAAAGTAATGAAATCATTAGGGATTGTTCTTTCAAGAGAAAGATGGTGCTACTGACCCACCATTAGCGGTCAGAAATGTTTTCAGCAGTGAACAAGGATTTGAAACGTAACAAATGAGAATGAATTCAAAGTGCTGACCCATAGCTGTGAAGCAGAGAACGTCCCACAGAAGGTTTAGCCCCGTTAGTGGGTATTCTCAACCATCATCGCTGCCACAGCAATTACCATTCTGAATACACAGAAAAAGGAGTCCACAGGTTTGATGAAACCTCAAAATGATTAGTCCCTGATGCCTCTCCACCATACACACAAAAACAGTTTTGCTATGGCAATCCTTCCAAAAAAAAATGTACAATTGTGTAAGTGATAAAATCATGCACTGAAATAATATATACACACAATGTTGTACTAAAGCACGCAGAGAAAAGGGAAATAGTATGGCTAATTTTTAAACAAAATATTTCAAATATTTTCAAACAATCTCAATATTTCTAGATTGCATTCTTTGGATAATAGTAAGTTGGACAAATATGTATTGTAGCATAAGCAGAGGTAAAAGGTCTTTTACTGGTTAACATTTTAACATGGTGGGGTGAACTTTTGCTTTTGGCTGTAAGGGAGTAGTTTGTATTAGACTCATTCTCTGAGAGAACAACTGTAAAATCTGTGTGTGTGTGTGTGTGTGTTTCAGAGAAAAAACTGAACATTACAGAAAGAAACCAATGCAGCCAGGACTTGAAGATACTAGACCCCAAATTCTTAAATTTCATCAGGACATCAGAGAGAAGGGAGATACATTGAGGTGAGCACCACCAGCTCTTGGGGGAATAGGCTGACTTTGGGCACAGAGCATGGAAGTGAAACAGAAAACAGTGGCATAGGGTTTATAGTGTTCTCAATGTATTGCAGAGATAAAAATCAAAGCTTTAATTGGGGAAATGAGAAAATATTTGGAAATGAGTGACATGTGTGCAATGTAGAAAGAGAAATGCTTAAGGGGGAAATTTTTAAGCCCTAAATATATTTACTAGAAAAGGGAGAAAAAAAGCTAAAAATCACTGATCTAAGCATCTGAATCAAAAATCTAGAAGAAAGAAGAAATTAAACATAAATAAAAAGGATGAGAAGAAAAAAGCAATTTAAACAAATCAGTTTTAAAAAAACAAACACTCAATTAGAAAAATTAAAAAGGCTAAAGTTGGTTCCTTGAAAATATTAATATAAGTTATATATCTCCAGAAATACAGATAAAAATAGAAGGGAATATTAGAAATAAATTATTAATATCATGAATAAAAGGGAACATCACTGCACACATTAAAATATAGTAAAAGGAGGTTATAATACCTTTATCAATTAATTTCATACATTAGATAAATACATTTCTTGGAAAGAACACAACTTATCCAAAGTGATTTAAATAAAGAAATAGAAGGTCCAAAAAATGTTATTATCTATGAAATAGATTGATTTCAAAATTTAAAATCATCCCACAAAGAAAACTCTGGGCCCAGATGCTTCAAAAGAGAATCATTCTAAACACTTCACAGAGAAGTAATTTTAATCTTACACAAACTTTCTTAGAGTCTAGATATAGCGGAAATACTTCTCAACTCACGTAATGAGGCCATCATAATCTTGACAGCAACACGAGGCAAAGACATAAAAAAAGAAAATTATAGATCAATCTTTCTTGTGAACAGAGACACAAACATACTAAATAAAATCATTGCACATTAAGCCCAACAATATGGAAAAGTATAATACATCTTCACAAAATTAGGCTTAAACCAAGAATGCAAGTTTGATTTATCACTCAAAAATCAATTACTATAATTCAGTTAACCAATTCATTACACTTAAGGAAAAAAAGCAAGTAGCCATTTCAATAAATGCAAAAACACCAAGCAAATAGAAACATTATAGCCATTCACGATTGAAACAAAACAAAGCAACAACAAATTCCTTTTAGGAAAAATAGACATGGAAAGAAATTTCTTTAAAAATAAAAGAGTTTCTTCAAAGAAAACTTATAGCAAACATCATACTTAATGAAATATTGGAAAATTACTTCCTGAGATACTCAGGATATAAGGATGGCCCCATTGCCATTTTCATTTAGCCTCCTGGAAGTCCTTCCAATGCAATAAGGCAAGAAAGAGAAATAAAATCTATATGGATTATAGAGGAGACATGAGACTCTACATAGAAAATCCAGAAAATACACTGTTAGAATCAACAAGTGAATTTATCAGTTAGCAGAATAAAGTTAATAAACTAACTTGTACTCATAAAATACCAACAAATAATTATAAACTAAAATTAATATCAAAAATTAAGTAGTAGTATATCTAATAGTAGTGAGTAGGAAGGAAAACTATAAAACATTACTGAAAGAAATTAAAGAAGACCTCAAGCAGTGCAGCACATACTGTGTCCGTGAATTAGATGACAAAGTGTAGGAAAGTCATTTCTCTCCAGATTGATTTATAGATTCCACGCACTCCTAGTCAAAATCTCAACAGGTATTTTTGCAAAGTTTGAAAAGCTTAAATCAATGTGGAAATGTTAAAGATCAAGAACAGCCATGATTGCCTTGAAGAAGAAAAACAAAGTTGAAAACCTATAGTACCACATATTAAAACATACAGATATTGTCATTAAGTTTATTATATTATTGATTAAATGATAAATAATAAATGTACTGAACAAAATATTATAGAAACAAACCCACATATCTACAAATACTCCATTGATGACAAAGTATCATCCCATGCAGTGGAAATGATAGTTCCTTTTGCTTCTCCCCTCCCCTCACCGTAAGTGGCACTGTATGAATTGACTATCCAGAAAGGAAACAAAAATGAACCTTGAATTTGACCTCACTATCTTATGTCATATACAAAAATTACCTCTAGATGGAACAGATTTCAACATAAAGAGTAAAATACTACATTTTCTGGAAAATAATATAAGAGAATGTATTCATGAGCTTAGGATAGGCGAAGATCTTTTAAACAGGACACAAAAACACTATTCATAAGAAACTGATAGATAAGTAGGACTTTATTAATTGAAGAACAGCTGGATCATTGATGCTAGCCCCTTCCATGTTTTAAAAGGAGCTAGAATATCCAATTTGTAAAGTTCATAACTATTTAAAATTTTCAAAAACTAGCATGAGTAAACTAACTGCATCTAATTAACAGAAGCCTTGTGGTCTGAAAAAAAAAATCAGATATAACCATTTCAACAACATGGAGTCCCTCAGTAGTGATGGAAGAGATAATTAACTTGATCGTAATTCAGTTAATCCTGTTTCAAGTGATGTAGTAGTGGGCTAATTCTGTTCCACAGAAAATGTTTTAAAATTCAAAAGCAGTTTACAAGGGAAAAGTTAATCAAAATGTCTGTGAACATCTGGCTTCACTCTTTCCTTAGTTAGACTTTTCAGAAGTGCAGTTTTCACAGAACTAACCAATCGAGACGACCCAGCCTAAAATTGGAACCAAGTAAACACTGAAAGACTATCAGAGAAAAAGCACATGAGTCAATGAAACACGCACAGAGATTCTTTCTCAGAGAACTAAGACCAGAGGAATGTATTCAGTGTTTATCATGGAAGTTAGACTTTAGAGCCTTATCTTACATTATTACCTATAGTTAATAGATCATGTTATTAAACTGTTTGTATATTGGAGGAAAGGAGACCTAATTCCAAGAATAAGAACAGAATAAGAACAGTAGCCCGCCATCCAGAAGCCATGAGTTATTCAAGCCCATAAGTACAAATAAATCAGCCCCCAAAGTGAGACTGTGCAATTTTTAAAAAGAAAAAAAAAAAAAGGACTTCATTTCCTCGCCTTTATAAAGCAAAAAGGCTGAGCTGCAAGATGGTAGGTACAGCGGACGGGACTGGCTACATAATTTGTGGGGACCAGTGCAAAATGGAAATGCAGGGCTCCTTGTTCAAAAGTGATTGAGTCTCAATGATCGGCCATAGCAAAGCATTAAACCAAGTTCAGGGCCCTTCTGGGCCCTGGGCCTTGAGTGATGCCCAAGAGGCTGACACTGTTTGCAGGCAAAGATTACACACGAAAATCAGGCTTTTCTTCCACACTTGCCGCCGGAGAGAATCACCGTCAGCAGCGCGGCCCGTGACCGCGGTGAACTGCACTGTGAAAGTTTGGGCTCGGCGAGCTTTCCACGTGAGGTGGACGGGGTAGAATCCTCACACGGAGTCTCACTGGGCTTTCCCTTCTAAAAATGATAGCTTGCTGACTCAAGGCTGTGATTTTCAGAATATATTCCCATTTCTGTTTCCAGTCTTGGGCTCCTTAGAC
This sequence comes from Camelus ferus, assembly GCF_009834535.1. Taxonomy (NCBI): domain Eukaryota; kingdom Metazoa; phylum Chordata; class Mammalia; order Artiodactyla; family Camelidae; genus Camelus; species Camelus ferus. The sequence goes on from NC_045709.1 coordinate 47,916,544, forward strand.
TGTCCAGAAAGAAAGCATTGTATGGGTGATTTTTTTTCATGTCCCAGTAAGCTTTCAAACTGGGCCAATCAGAAATGACATGCACATAATATCTAGCTTGCTTTAGTTTCATCAATTAATAAAAAGAGTGAGACTATTTGGAATATGTAATACAGAGCAGCAGAATGCCATTACGTGAAAGGGTATGAACTGGTTTCAGCAGTGTGCTCCATCCTGCTCTATCTAATCACTTTATCTGCATGGATTTCTTCCAGGAGATAAACTTTTCAATCACAATTTTTTTGTGTGTGAGTTGTAGCTGTCCTGTCAGGTTGTATGTCAAAATTGCAGGTGAATTTCCCCCTCTTGAGTCTGCTAAACTGGAAAAGGGCTTACAAAGCAAAACGTCTTAGATGTTTTATTCATTCTAGGCAATTTCTTAAAAAATGGTAAAAATATTTTTCTCCTGCTGAACACAAAATACCCATCTCCTCCTATGTTCCCCTAAAGATCCAACAAAGCACAGACTTTTTGTTTTATCCAAAGGACATAAAATGTACATTTCAAGTTACATCTCAGGGTATAATTTGCTATTTCTTACCATTAAGAAACACATTTCCAAAATCAATATCTACTTCTATTTAGATTTCTTGGAAGGGAAGAATGAAATTGAATATGAGCAAATGTGACTGGTAATGAAGAGTGAGAAAGGGATATTTGTACTTTATCTTCTGCAGTCCATCCTGTGAAATAATAATGAAGCCAGGGGATTGATGATAACGATCACTGGCTTTTATGTGCTAGGGAACCACCACCTCTGATGGTAGAAACCACTAAGACAGAGTGACTGCAGCAGGCGGAAGCAGAGCACCCTTATGCATAATTTAGGGACGGTATGTTTCAGGGCGGGGGTGGGTTGCATCCAGATGTGTTCAAAGTGAAGAGCTAGCACTCTGTAATGTAAAATTAACACTCGTGTTAGCTGAGGTTTTAAGGAGTGCATAAAGAGGCAGCAGCACACTCCTTACATTTTAGATTATTCTACTTCTCACCGTCTTTCACTTACTTTAAAATATTTTCAATGTTGGATATTAGGTTGACAGCATTCCTATCTTGCACCCTTTTCTTTCATGTCACTGGATAAGCTCAAAAAATAAAAGACCCCCTTTATCTACTTGGGGACCTTCCCACTGCATCTAGAAAGTCATTTTCCATTATTATTCCTTTAACCAGCTTCCTTCACTTGTACTGATATTCTTAGTTTCTCACCTGGAATATTTTAATGACCTTGATTGCCCTAGCTCCAGTCTTCTCCCTTTCTGATCTGTCACTCAGATAATTTCGAGGTTCTCTTTTCAAAATGCATATATCAAACAGTTTATACAACTCAACATAAAAAAAAAAACAAACAACCCAATTAAACAATGAGCAGAAGAACTGAAGAGACATTCTTCCAAAGAGACAATGCAGATGGCCAACAGGCACATGAAAAGATGCTCAACATCACTAATCATCAGGGAAATGCATATCAGAACCATGGTGAGATATCACCTCAGGATGCCAGTCAGGATGGCAACCATCAAAAAGAACACAAATAAATGTTGGTGAGAACATGGAGAAAAGGGAACCCACATACACTGTTGGTGGGAATGTAAATTGGCACAGCCACTATGGAGAACAGTATGGAGGTTTCTCAAAAAACTAAAAATAGAACTACCATATGACCCAGCAATCCCACTCCTGGGTGTATATCCAAAAAAACCAAAAACACTAATTGGAAAGATACATGCATCCCAATGTTTACAGCAGCGTTCTTTACAATCACCAAGGTATGGAAGCAAACTTAATGTCCATCAACAGATAACTGGATAAAGAAGATGTGGTATATACATGTACACACACACACACACACACACACACACACACACACAAAATGGAATATTACCCAGCCATATAAAAGAATGAAAGTTTGCTATTTGCAGCAAGATGGCTGGACTTGGAGGGCATTATGCTAAGTCAAATAAGTAAGACAGAGAAAGGCAAATACTATATGATGTCACTTATACGTGGAATCTAAAAAATACAACAAACTAGTGAGTAAAATGAAAAAGAAGCAGACTCACAGATACAAAGAACCAACTAGTGGATACCAGTGGGGAGAGGGAAAAGGGAAAGGGCAATATAGGGGAGGGGGGAAAAGGGTTACTATGGGTTACATGAAAGCATGTGTGTGAAACTTTTGAAAATTGTAAACCAGTATAGAATTTAAAGAATCTTCCATTCAATAAAAAAAAATGCAAGTATTATCATGTCATTTTTCTGGTTCATAGGATAAAATCTTGGCTGCCATGTAGATTCAAAGGAAGCCAGCAGAATCCCAGAGGCCAAGGCAAGGAAGGGAAGGCTTGGCCAAATCCATGTATGTCTAATTTCCCACCCCACCCTGGAGCACCAAAAGTTAACCCCAGTGCTCATCGATACTTAAAATTTGAATGTCTTGTCTTAGTTTTAGAGGCTCTTAGCTGTGCACTACACTCTAACTAATCAGAGTTACTACCTAATCTAACTCTGATCTAGAGATTGCTCAGTATTTCTGGGTCATACCTGGTTCACCTCTATCTCTGTTCTAATCTAAGGAAACACACTTTCCAGGAAAAAAGATTCAGAGCTGAGCTAAGGACACAAATGGAGTTTTTACTGATGAATACCAGGTGGCCCTCAGGGGAAGGAGATAAAGCAGTCTGCTCAGACTAGCTCAAATTCTAGGTGTAAACTAAGGCACAATAGAAGTTCAATGGTTCACATGTGTCCATGCCATGTCAACAGGTTGAACGTTTCACTGGGATTAATCAATTGTGTGTTTGAAATATCCCTTCTGCATATACCACTAGGAATCTAGCCCGGATTTCTCTTTATAAATTTGGAAATTCAGAGTCCTGACATACCTCTTTCCACCAAGTTTCACTAAAAAGACTATCTACATCACATCAGTAGGAATTTGAATGGTTTTTCTAACCACGTTTAATGAATTCAGTAAACAACAAACAGGTACAACCCAAAAGGAGAAATCACATTACCTACAACTGAATTTTATAAGCTTTCTTTTCCAAAATCATATATTTAATACAGTACTTATGTTAAGACTGAGCAGAAGGATATTGAATCTCTGAAAGATCTTAACAAATTATGTAAACCTCACTTTATTTGCAGTGTGGAGCCAAGTGTTTCCTATTAATGAAAGATTTCTTTACCAAATTCCCATAATAAAGCCATTTATGGTATTTTCTAAACGAACGGAGCCACGTCAGTCCTCAATGCCACGCTGTCGCCTTGTAGCCTTAGGAGATTTTTCATATTCCACAAGGGATTTCATTTAAGAACTAGTCTTTTAACAATTATGTCTTTCTTAATATTGTAACAAATTTACAGATCTCTTGGGGTGCGGTGGTGCACTGAAGCCTCTTCAAGCTTCACAAAAATGGATATAAAACCTCTCAGAACTATTCCCAGAACCAGATTAATCCTTCATGGTAGAAACTTACATCACGTGATCACAGAAAACATCATTTTCTTAGTAGCACGTTAGGATTTCTGTATAAACCATATCTTCTTTTGTTTTCTTTATTTTCTTTCAAGGGAAGAAATTTAAAAATGAAAAAAAAAAAAAAAAAAACCCAACCTGTAGTCCTTGGTAGCAGTTGAATAGCTGACAAGAAGAAGACTTCTTAAGCACGAGCTACTCGTTTTGACATGAAAATGGTCCATCAGAATGTGCACTCTGATTCAACGCGTGGACAGATACAGTTTCCCCTGATGCTTTTTGGCGAGACTTCACAAGGAACTTGTCTTCATCATTTCAGTCACTTAAAAATGAACAAAAAGCCAATGCAATCGAGGCAGCAGCGCTCACAGTTCTGACAAACAGATAAAATGTTTCTTTGCTAGATTTGTACAAAACTGTAAAAATGTTTCTGACGCGCTTCCGTGTGTGCATGCCCGCACTCTCACCTGGAAATCCAGCTCCAACTTGTTGCTTCTACAGCTGCTCTAATCTCTCCTCCCTCTTTCTGGCATTAGCATGTTTTCCGTGAGGGCAGTGTGAGTTCTTCTAAGTGAAGGTGCTGACATCTGCAGTAGTTTCAGGGCCCTTCTTCCTGGTGTCTCAATATTTTTGGAACGCGTGGCTGCCAAACCCCTCGACCACAGAAATCACAAGATGGACTTAGGCTTTAAAAGTCTGACCAAAAATAATTTTAGGCCCTGATGAAAGGCCTCAGTCCAATCACAGCTCCCTGTCCAATGTGTTTGCTAAGATCCTCTGTAGGCAGAATTTGGTACCCTAAAGGTGTATAACAAAGGCTACAGAGAATAAAATGCACGATGTCAATGGCTAGGTTTTGAATCACTAATTCTATTGGGTTTAGGAGTCAGTCAGTGCAGATGGTACAAGAATAAAATTCCAGCCAGTACCAATATGAAAATAAAATGTAATTAATTTAAAAATTATAGAGGAAAAAACAGGTGTTGGACATATTCTGGGTGTCCACTCTGACCAGACTGAGACACCAGGTCAGGGCCTCATGTGTCCTGTTTGCAGTTAAGACCCCAAGAGTTTCCTGACAATATGATGAGGAAAATCATGGAAATGATAATTACTGTCATCTCTGAGAACATAAAGGTCACTGAGATGGACAGCCTTGAGCAGAAGGTGAGGCGAGGTCCATCCACCAATAGGAGCCATGGCCTGCAAGGAGCTCGCCCTGAGATAAGAAGACTCAAGTTGCCTGAGTTCTCTCCTGGGGGTGGTGGTACAACACTTTGCAAATATACTCCGCCTTATTTAAGATGTAAAAACTGTGTTTTTAACTAAAAAGCAATACTTTCCAGAATGTTTATTCTAAATTAAGAACCAAATATGCGTTTCTCAGATTAAACTCATTGCATGGCTCTCCATGGCCTGCAGGGTGGAACCAGACTTTTCAGGGCTCGGCCCTCCATCACTTCTCCACCTCCATGTCTCCCCTCCACCGCCACTTCCTGCCATGTGCTCCTATTCCACTGACTTTCTTGCTTTTCCTCAAATATCTGTAAGCTTTTCTGACTTCAGGGATTTTCCTCATGCTCCTCATCTGCCTTGAAAGTCCTCTTCATTCTACTCTTGTCCAAGTCCTATCCATTCCTTAGGGCTTAGGTGAGGCACCATCTTCCCAAAAGTCTTCTCTGCTGCCCTCAGTCTGGTAGTGGCCCCGATGCTGCCTGTCCTTCACGTCCTGCACGTACTGCTAGTTCATCCCTTGTCACATGCAGCCAGCATGTCATGCAGCTCCTTTGCCAGCCTCACTTGTCAATGGCTGCACCAGGGAACTATTCCCATGACCCTGGGCATGTCATGAAACCATTCTTCGCCTCAGTTTCTTTACCTGTAAAATGAAGATAATGACAATAGCTGCTTTGTTAGGTCGTTGCCAGGATCAAATGGGCTAGAGCAAGTGTTCAGAAGAATGCCTGGCAAGTGTGAGTGCTGTATAGATGTTAGTTATTGTTATTTGAATTCCAAATATCTAGTACACACCTGGCACAGGCTGGAAACTCAGAAATCGCTGATTAAATAAATGAAGGTTTTCATTCATTATAACTTTCAGACGAATTGTTCAGTTGAAGTTCAGCTATGTTGAGGCACTTTGCATCACCACATGGATGGGACGGAGTCATTCCTCGTGCCCTGCAGTGAGTCCAGCAGAGGCAAGAATCCTGGAGAGCTGCATTTGACACTCCAGACCCAAAGGAGATGGATGGCCTCTAGAACTACTGCCTCAGAGAAAAGTCAAAAGCAGTTCTAGGTGGGCTCTGGCCTCACTTATCATATGTACGTGTTCGTTTTTTCATGTGGTGTCCCCACTTCTTTCATTCTTCCTTCTCCATTTCATGGAAGCCATTTTTTTCTTCTTTTTAAATTTTGGGTCTTCTCTCTCCCCTCTCTGTGAGTGGTTTTTCTGCGGCTCCCCTGAACAGTTCAGAGTCACTATGTATCAGTCAGAAAAATGTTATTTTTAAACCTGATTATTATTATCAAACAATTTGCTTCTCCAACTCAAAAGAAAATTGTGAGAATGTTACTATAGACAAAAATATCCACCTTCTTGCCAGATTACCTGGAGCAGAACTTGGCTTTGGGTTACTAATTCACTCAGCCTAATCAGAAGAAAAAAATAAAAGCTTTCCTCTTTATCTTCTAGTAAAAACATTTCCATATTTATCACTGAAGACCAATTGTACACATACTTTTACAGTCAGTGTTATTTTTCATCCTTTATTAAATTCCCCAGTGGAAAAGGTATAGACACGTTTTAAGAAATGATGCCATTAAAATGCAAATGAAAGCCCCTAAATCTTACCTAGGTCCATTCCTTCCCATAATGACTTATTGAGTTGCTTGATGTTCCAAATAAAAGATCACATTGTCCTGTGTTAAAAGAACTTTTTTCGAAAACAGAGTTGTTCACTAGGGAGATGGATTATGATTTCCTTGGGAATAGTGATTCTGAATTTTCAGACTTTGGAGTAATTGAAGTTCTATTCTTAACCTGATATTAACATATTTTATGGCATTAAAATATATTTTATTATTTATTAAGCATTTTTAAAAGAACTTTTCATACCAAAATGATTTATTTTTTAAGTAAATGCTTGCAAGCTTAAGTTAAACAAATGCACTTTATTCCTCATAATTAGGGATAGTCTTGGTTTGATTTAGAAAAATGTAGAACATAATGACCATAATGATTTCACAAGTGATTCTTCTTCTTTTGTCATGTAAGAAAGCATTGAACCAAATCCTTATGAGAACCTATGTTAGATTCTTTCTGAATTAAAAAGTGGCTTGAGTTTTAGCTAGTAGTTTAGTAACCATAAAATTTGTATGTTTTCATAAACTTACAATGTTGGGTAGAAGAAAATTACATATGAAATGCATGTATATATATATTCGTATGTGTGTATGCACACATTTTATATACAATTTACATAAACATACATTTTCTTGAATTAGAAACAACTTGCTTTGGTTTTGTGTTTATTTGTAAAGTATTTTTGACCTACTGAGCAGTGACCCTTTGAAGCCCTCCGAATGAGTTAATTGGCTAACAACAATACCTGTATGAATAAAACATATATTTTTTTGTGTGTGTGATTGAGGATCTTGCTGTGACAGCAGGTACCATTGTTATTCATGTTCATTTTAACTAGTGAAAAATTATAAGCAAAACTGGGAATGGGAGCTCCGTGACGAGAAAAATATAAATGCCTTAGTCTTCATTTTCGTGAGTCTTTAGCTTCGTGAGCCTTGGAGACACATAAATGAGGCTCTTTTCCTCCTTTAAACAAATATTTACTCAGCACTGCTATGTGCTAGGCACTAGACTAGGCATTGAGGATAAAAAGAACAAGACAGACTCTTTTCCTGCCTCACATAACTTGCAATTTTTCAGGAAAGACAGATGATCGTGGAGTGTGATAAAGGCTCTAAGTTTTGTTGGGATATCAGGGACTGTTTCTCAGAGGAAATGCCTTTTGAGCTGATGTCTGAAAGATAAATAAGACTTGACTGGTAACGTTTGAGAGGAGAGGGACAAGGAACGAGGTCAGGGAAACTGGATTTATCAAGATCCAGAAGCAAGAGACAGCATGGAGCCTTAAGGGAAGTGAGAAGAGTTTGGTGTGACAGTGGTGCAGAGTTGTGTGGGGAGGGGCTGGAGGTTAGGCAGGGATGCAAATAGGAGATGGTCCCTGAAGAGTCTTGGAAGCCCTGTTAAGCTCTGACTTTGTCTTAAAGAAAACTGGGAAAATTTACAACTGGTTTGAACTGGAGAATGGCACAAATTGGGGAACTGGCATTCATAGAGGTTCTGGAGATTAGGAATGGATCCAAGTGGTGAGGCATTTTTAGCAGTCTAAGTGAGTGATGGGGATGGCAGGAATTAAGGATGATGGCAGTCATGCTGGAGAGATGAACAGAGTTGAAATGTGATTTTTTTAATTCACTATTGACCCAGTGCTGGATTAAGCAGTGAGAGAGAAGCCACAGATGGCCCCCATGTTTATGACTTGGGCAACAGTGCTACCATTCACAACACAGAAACACTGGGGGACACAGCATTGAAAGATGATGGACTCAATTTCTGAAATGTTGAGGTCAGCGTTCTCAGATGCCTTGAAGCAGAGCAATCCAGTTAGAAGTTGTCTGTGTGGCTCCAGTTGTCTGAAAATAGGTCTGACTTAGAAATAAAGATTTGGGAGACATTTCACAAAGCTGCTGAACAAAATCCACGTTTTTCTCTTCCATCACGGGGACGTGAGTAGATTACATTTCCCTGTAACCTTTGCAGTTGGATGCTGCTATGTGACTATATCTGGCCAGTGGAATGTGAGAAGAAAAACACCTTATGGACTAGATCTATAAAAACTTCCCACGTGCTCTGGTCCATGGCCTTTTTCCCACGCTCTTTTTTCTTTTTAGTAAATGAAGATGGCAGGACCTCTGTCAGCCTGAGTTACTGAACGACTGAGGAGGGGCCCTTGTGCTGACTTTTCACCTCTGGAATCCTACTATAGAAGCAACATCTAACCTGTATCATGATTGAGGAGTCATATATTTAAGGGGTGAAATTGTTACAGGAACAAGGTTACCATAACTAACTTGGAAGCCTTCTGATGGGTAAAGAATAAAAGACCTGAAGACTCAGATGTGATTGTCCAGGGAGAGGGCTGTCTTCGTTTCTGATGCTCCTGTGACAAATTATCACAAACTCGGTGGCTTGAAACAACACAAATGTAGTGCAGCTCCAGAGGTCAGAAGTTTGAAGCGGGTCTCACAGTGTCAAGGTGTCAGCCAAGCTGCATTCCTTCTGGAGGCTCTGGAGGAGAACATATGTCCATACCTTTTCCAGCTTCTAGAGGCTCCCTGTATTGCTCCACCTCTGCGTCCATCACCGCATCTCGTTCACTGACTCTCCTGCCCTCCTCTTTCCCTTATAAGGACTCTTGCGATTACACTGGCTACCCTGGATAAGCCAAAGTAACTTTTCCATCTCAAGATCCTTACCTTAATCCTATCTGCTCAGTTCCTTTTGCTGCGTAAGGTAACACATTCACAGGTTCTGACCATTAGGACGTGGACATCTCTGGGGAAGGGGCTATCATTCCACCCACTGCAGAATGTGGGATGTCATAGGAAAAGCAGCTAAGATGACACTTTGAGTAGCATCAATGTAAAAGGTTGGGCTGACAAAGAGGAGACAGCAATGTAACCATGAATGAACTTATAAAGCCACAGGGGAAACCAGGGAGGGATGTGACATGGAAAACACGAAAGTATTTTAAGAAAGAAGGAGCAATCAGTTGTGTTTTGATCTGGGAGACATCAAGTAAGATAAAGATTTACAAATGTTTTTTGAACTTAGCTGCAAGGAAACCATTAGTGGCCTTTTAAAGATCTGTCTGAGTACAGCGGTGAGAACGGAGGACCCAGCTGAGTCCTGGTTGGGAGGGGACACTGTGGATATATCAGCAAAGACAACTCACTCAAGAAGATGAGCTGTAAATAGAAAAAGAAAACCAGAGAGAGAACAGTGGGCAGAAATTAGAAATTAGGGAGTGTTCCCTTCCCACCATTGAACCTATGAATGTATGTATATTTCACTTGCCAGTGGAGGAGATGTTAAATACAAAGAGTGAGATGGAAAAACAATCAGACAGAGTTAAATCCCTAAGGGAAAGGAAGAGAATCTCTTTCATTTTTTTACTAGGAGAGAGAAGAAAAGGGTAGGGATGTATATAGGTAAATTGGAGGATTTACTGTTTAATTGCATATTCATTTTCTCTGTGAAGCAGAGGACGAGATCAGAAGCTGAGAGTGACGGGGAGCTGGGGAGGGAGAGGTTGCACCTTTGAGAGGCATAGGTACTGTCTGAAATGCCACATAGGGAACGGGAGCAGGAGAAATATCATCCTGTGTCAGGGAACTGCTCATGCCCCATCAAGATTAGAGACACATCCCTGTAGTGGGCCAGTCCTGGCCGCTGAGTGATTTTTCTCTTGAAATGTCAATGAGATGAATGCGAAAGCCAGGAAGTTAGCGACTAGATTTAGTAAGGTTTGTGGGATTCTCCTCCATCCAGCGTGGTGGGGAAACAACAGAATAAAAGACTTTAGAATACCAGTAAACAAAGGGATGAAGTGATGATATGGGTAAGGCTCCAAGTGAGGAGAAGAGGGACCTCATGGGGGAAGAGACAAGGGACACTAAATAAAGATACAAAAAAGTCAAAGAACTGATGTGTTGGCTTCAATAAGAGAGAGAGGGAGGGTCAGGAGCACGTGGTTAAAAATGAGTGTAACGCTTTATTTGAGTGGCAGCCCACCAGATGTGACAAGGTCCAGGGTGTGGCCGTGGAGTGGCGCCTGAGCAGGGGGATGTCCTCGAAGTGAAGCAAGTATGGAACCATGAGGCAAGGTTGTCATACTGAGTCACCCAGAATGAGGTCAAGCCTGAGGGTGGAGAAGATGACTGTTGGCCAGGTGTCGAGGTCTTCCAAGAGGTTTACTAACCGTATCGTCAATAAACAGGCAAGAAAAAAAACTCAAAAATGTGAAACACATTTAGGCTGTTATCTGGTAACTCAGATAAAAATCCTTCTTACGGCTTTTTAGGAAAAGGAGACTTTGCCTGCATTCACTTAAATGAATTCACCTGACAATTTATAAGATCATTTTTTCTGTCTGAATAGTTAGCAAGTCACAGGCCACCTCTGGTCCCATCCGACCCTTGGGACTGAGGATGGGTTAATACCGGCCCTTCTGCCGAGGAAAGTGCACAAGAGAATGCTGGCCACTTTCTTCTTCTGGTAGATTAGTCAAGTCACAAAGAAAGGGCTGTGGTGGAGGGTTTAGACTGGAGACTGTGCGATGACACGCAGAGCATCCCTGCCCTAATCTGCAAGTTTCCCTCCGAGCTGCAAAGGAATTGCTTGCTCATATCACTTCCCCATCCCCGTGATTCAGCCCCGTCATAAAGAGCATTTTTAAAAACACTTATAAGACCTTGTGTTTGATGTACTCTGTAATGCAAGATAAACTGGCACCTTCCTTACCCTCCAGGAGTGAACAATGGGGTGCCTATTTTTAGTTGCCTAAAGTCATAGTTAAACCATTTAGTTTAAACTTCTATTTGATATGAGTGGTGTGCCAGTAAATTAGTGCTTTTAAGAGATGATAAAGAGGGAGATTCTTAAGAAAGGACCCACCAAGAATATCACCATCTATCTTCTTTCAGTTCAGAGAGTTATACCATCTACTTGCTGACCGCTTGCCACGCATCCAGAACTGAAGCAAACCAAAAAGAAGGTGCAGACACATGCTCGCTGAGCACACCTGCCGGCTTGTTTGGAACATACGTAACATTCATAGAACATAAGAGTTTATCAACTACCAAAATCATCAGAAATAAATAAACGGCATTGATGGATGAGCTCTGTTCACCTGAAGTTGAGTGAAACATGGTTGCCGTTCTTGTGTGGTTCACAGGGTGTGCGATGGGGAGGAGGGAAGCAGCATGTGCACAGGTAAACCCCAGAGCTGTAGTCTCTAAGTCACAGCAGAGACTTGGGGGGCAGAGAAGAGGAATCGCTCCCAGGAGAAGCTAGGAACGTTTTCTCAGGGGAGATGATATTGGAACCAGGGCTGGAAGACATTGCAGATGTTTGCTGGGGAAGTGGGGTTGGGGGACGAAAAGGGAGAGACCAGGCCTCCAGGTTCGAGACTTCTCAGTTGCTTTCTCTGACTAACATCACTCTTAATGGGTCCCTTGCTTAGTAATCTAAAGTTTATTAAATGCTTTTGGAACTAGAAGGAAGAAACTGAAGGGATTCTATGATTCAGAAATTCAGTGGTGAACACTAAAATCCATAATTTAGTAAGTTCTTATCAGAGCATACCCAGTTCCTCGGGGGACAAACTGGGACGGACAAATCAATAAATGTCTGTGGAATAAATGATCGCACAGGCTAACCAGTGCTGGGACAAAATCTGTAGAAGAAGAGACTAAAGAGAGACAATAAAGGCAGAAGTTCAACACTGAACAGTATTTCTAATGGTTATGACAAAGCTTATTTTTATTGCTCTTAGGATTCTGCTCCATGCCATTCAATGCTGTAGTAATTAAACTAGACATGGCTTGGTTAAAGGAGCCTTTATTGTCCTGTTTCCTTGCACAAATATTCTCTGATTGCTTATGATATTTTTTAAATTGCATCTTAGTCATTTACCTTGGGTGGGGACCCCAGGCCCACAATGAGCAATTGCTTCTTGGGAGGAACAGGCAGGCAGACTCATGCTCCACAGTGAAAGTGTGGCTGCCTCAGAGGCTGACAATCAGGGTTTTATTATTTTAGTTGATCGGACAAAGTGACAACCAGATGTACCAGAACATAACAAAAATATTCCTAATGGCCCAAATATTGAAAAATAGGAAGATCCAAGCCTCACCTACTGTAAGCCTGCGATAATCAAAATGGATGGGGCTCCACAGATGTTGCAGATCAATGTGAGTCTTTAGAAGAGGTCAGATTGCCTTCCGGTTCCAATCAGGTATGGAAGGAGTTTATAAGTCACTATTCTATCCTAACAAGTGAACAGCTGAATGAACTGAAAAATCAGCAACTCTTCTTAGATGTCAGGCAAGTCAGGTCACAGGGAAACCACTGCCCCCCAGGTTGGAGAGACAGACAGATGAATACAGAGAATCACAACTTACTGGAACAGAAATCCACAAGCAGAAGCCTCCATGGACCCCGTGCCCAGGTAGGAAAACCTGAACCGAACTTGACAAATTGCTGGAGGCTCTGTATGGACAACTCTGAGGGTTAAAATCTCCCAGGGAACCAAGTCACAGGGGAGCCCTCACACTTTTGTGCAAACACCAAACAGAATAACTGCCCCCCCCCCAAACCAAAAAACAAACAAACAAAAGCCTCCACGTAGATGTACATTGCTTTCAAACTGCAGGGAAGCAAAGGTAATTTTACCTCCAGGAGCTCTACCAGGTCCCTGCAGTGACTACAGGAGAAAAATCTCATGCTTCTGGCAGTGGAGGGAATAAAGGAATTACTTTGAAATATGCTGGAGCATTCTGTCCTCCTTAATAAGGCCTGTCCTCAGGAGAAATTGTTTTTACCAGAGCCTAACTTGATGAGGATTTATCAGAGCCTAACCCACCCAGCGGGAGGTAAACATCCAAGTCCAGCTCCCTCTCCCCATCCTGCCCTACCTAAGGGAGGGTAATGGGACCGAGGGGCACTGACAGAGGTCTCGGGCCAGCGGTACAGGTTCAGCAAAAGACTGAGACCTAGCCATTAGACAATGGCACCCTTCCTCTCCCCAACACACAGCACTACAGCGTAAAGCCCTGTTTACTGCAGTTCCTTTTGCCCACTACATCTTATCTACCTTTCAACAACAACAGCAACAAAAATTATGAGGTATATTAAAAGGCAAAGATCACAGTTTAAAGAGACTGAACAAGCATCAGAACCAGAGTCAGATATGGTAGGAATGTTGAAATTATCAGACCAGAAATTTTAAAAAACAAGCTATGATGAATATTCTAAGGCCTTCAATAGAAAAAGTAGACAACATGTGACAGATGGATAATGTAAGCAAAGAGATGGAACTTCTAAGAAAGAATTTAAAAGTAATGCTAGAGATCAAAAACATTGTCAGTGAAATGAAAAATGCCTTTGATGGGCTCATTAGGACATGACATGGCTGACGAAAGAATCTCTGAGCTCGAGGGTATGACAATAGAAACTCCCAAAAAATGAACAAAGAAAAGACTGAAAAAAAATGGAACAGAATATCCAAGAACTATAGGACCACTACAAAAGGTGTTAACACATGTAATGGGAATACTGGGAGAAGAAGAAATAGAGAAGAGACAGAAGCAATATGTGAAGTAATAATGATTGAGAATTTTTCCAAATTAATGTCGAATACAAAACCACAGATACAGGAAGCTCAGAGAACACCGAGCAGGACAAATGAAAACCAACGACACACACAAACCTACGGCTTAGCCTGTAACATTCAAACTTTAGAATATCAAAGATAAAGGCAAAAGATCTGAAAAAAACAGAAGAGGAAAAAAAAAATCTTAATTTTAGAGAAGCAAAGATAAGAATTGCACCTGACATCTCCTCAGAAACCATGCAATCAAGAAGAGAGTTGAGTGAAATATTTAGAGTATTAAAAAAAAAAAAAAAACACCAACCTAGGATTCTGTACCCTGCAAGATTATACTTCAAAAGTGAAGAAAATATAAAGATTTTCTCAGGCAAACAAAAATTGAGGGACTGTGTGGCCAGTAAACCTGCCTTGCAAGAGATGTTAAAAGAAATTCTTCAGAGAGAAGAAAAATGATATAGATAAGAAACTTGGATCTGCACAAAGAAAGAAAGAGCATTGTGGAATGAGTAAGTGAAGGAAAAATAAAAACTTTTATTTTCTTATTCTTAAGTGACCTAACAGATAGGAGTCTGCACACAAAATAATACCAACAGTACATTTGAATAAGTATGCTTATGTGTATCCATGTACTTGTATGCACATGCAATGAATGATTGCAATAGTAAAAGGGATATGGGGGAGGAATTGGAAATATTTTGTTATTATAAGATATTTGCACTGCCTGTGAGGTGGTATAGAGTTATTTGAAAGTGGACTTGGATTAGTCTAACATGTGTATTGCAAACTTTAGAGCAACCACAAAAAAAAATTTTTTTAAGAGGTAAAATTGATACGCTAAGAAAGGAGAGAAAACACAGATTAGGATTTAGGGTGTAGGGGGAGGGCAAGGGTCTGTGGGAACTCTATATTTTTCACTGCATGCCACTGTTAATTTAAAGCTGCTTTAAAAATATTTTATATTAAAAAAAGAGGCATTGGGGACAAGATGTTTAACATTTGGGTTCTTAGAAAATGATACCTAATAATCTGACCAGGAAGTTGTGTCAAAAAAAGATGAGCACTGTATCTAAAATGTTAAATTATCCAAAGATAGTTTGAAACTAGAACACTGGAGAACTAATCAATTGACTTTCTTCCTGGAAATTTTGGTGCTGCCTTATAACTCTCATCATTAGTGTATTTATGATAAAGTACATTAAATAAACCGTGCTTGGATTAGATACGTATTTTCATATGTATGTGTTTACCTAACCTGAATGTCGGAATTAGATGGAACCAGGACTGGCATAAGCCAAATGGATAGGAAAGGCAGAGAGGTAGGACAGCTCTCCACTCGGTGACAGTGGTCTTAAACTAGAGAGCCAGAGAGCACCATTGTCTGGGCTCTGAGTGACCCCACAGTCTGAATTTAAAAATAAAATATCCAAGACTCTCTAGAGAGTCATCCCTTGTTATTCAGATCATAAAATCATACTGAATTGTTAAAAATAGTAAGTGACATGAATACTTGCCATAGGCCAGGTGTGGGTCTAAATAAGCTTGTTGCTATATTACAAGACAGTACTAGATCACAGGCAACTGTGACACAGAGGAAACATAATCACAGATTAAGGGATATGCCCAAGGCTACACACCTGGTCAGGGACAGGAGCCTGAACCAGAGCCCATGCCCTGAAGCCTCCTGCTAGACTTCTTCTCACCACACAGAAGGAGTCCAGAGCCAGTCAGGTTGGCTCATGCTGTGTGGCCTCGATCACACAGTGTTGCTTTTCTGAGGGTGAGACCACTCGCAGACAAATCAAGCAGCCTTGGAATGTTCTAGCAGGGAAGACGGAAAGCAGCAAGAAGCCTTGAATTCTTTGCCTTTGTTTACTTTGTCTTGGTTAACTCTTCCTAAATCCTAAATCCTTTTGGGAAGAAATAAAGTTAAGTTTGGGAACAGATTTCTGCACAAGATCTTGAGGGTTCAAAGGGTACACAATGATCCAGCACATAGTAGGCAGTCAAGAAATGCTTTAATGAATACGTGACTGACTTCATGATCTAGTCAGTTCAATCAAGTATTTAGATAGTTCTGTGGATTTAATTTCCTCCTTATCTCATTATACAACCATTCTTCCTGCATCATTATCACATTCCCTTAAATATATACTATCTCAGACGACTTTCGTTCAAGCCCTTCGGTCAAGTTGAATTCTTGACTGCATTTGTCACAGCTTTCTTCCTTTTTGTTGTGGTGTTATCGCTTATGGTGTTCACTCCACCTAGAATGCCCTAGTTTGCCAAAGCCGCAAGTGCAAATCTTACTTACGGTTAAGCTTCAAGTTCAAATGCAACTTATGGTTAAGATCCAACTTAAACGCAGCTTACCTCTAGTAGAGAAAAGTCATCTATCCCATGTCTGAGGCCCTACGTTATCACCCCTCTATGCTAGAGGTGGACCTGTATACGGCTTATCTCCCCACAGTGAGTTACTTGGCAGGAGACGTCATTTCTGCTATATTTTCTCTCTTAGTGTTTTATGTGGTATAAGTGGCATCTAAAGAAGATAGTACTGGGTTTGAGTTGTTAGCATTTATGAATAAACCCTATATTCCATATATTACTTATCAAATTTTGAATTATGATTCATTTTTTTATCAACAGAATACCTCCTAATTAGTTAGCTTTCTGATAGGAGTATTTCAAATTGTTTTCTCCCATGTTTGTAATTGGATGTACCTTTTGTGAATCACTGCAATGGATTGCAGTGGAATCACTCTAAAATTTATTAGAAACGAGATCAATTTTGTTTTATTATCCTAGAAAATGTGGCGTTCTTAATGAGAAAAAGACATATGTAAGTGTACATTAAAATTTACATTTAGTACAAAGTATATTTTTAAATTAAAATTATGCATTGTGCAAACTTTAAAATCATATCTGCTATGATTATTTTATCAGAAAGAAGACTCCAAGTTGCACGTAGACCCCTGAATTTTCTGAATTTTGTTACTCGTACATATATTTAACATTAAAAGAAATTAGAAAAGAAATGATTTATCTTGATTATTCAAAGAAACTCTACATGAAAAGTAATAAAGAATATGATACTTAAATATATTTTTCAGAATAAGTTTATATTATCAGGCTCTTCTATTTGCAACAGTTATAACTATGATGCATTTATACCTGAGAATCCATTTCAACTATATGCAGGATTTCATTTTCTGACAACATATTATTGTTGACATCCATATTGAAATGAGTTTTTCCTTTTTAAAACTGCATTTGAAAACAGAAATATATATGTAATATAATTGCAATGTTTATGAATACATAACACACATCATCCCATCCCTTCCCAGAGGGCACTGCACTTAAACAGGAATTCCAACAGGAATTCTATCTTTACTCCTATATCTCTTTCAATCCTTTAGTAAGTTAATTTTTTTTTAATCTTCTTTTCTCCAGGTCTCTGAAACTCCAGGAAACACTCACTCTCTTTCACCGAAAGAGCTCCATCTCGCCTCCTCACTAACCTGGTCTCTCAAATCTTCTCTGTGCAGACTTTTGCCGCGAACACCTTGTGTTTGGTCCCTTCTAATACCCCCAACGCTCAGACACAGACACATACACATGCACACACACAGGCATGTGCACATGCATGCACACCCCCACCGTGAGCATGTCCCAGAGAGCACTTTCTCAGCTCCGAGTTCCTCTCTCTGTAGTGAGAATCTGCCTGCAAAACTTTCATCCTTTCCCTTTCTCCTCCATGGGGTACTGGGGGTGGTGAGGGAGAAGAAAGGAAAAGTCTGGAAATATATACATTATTCATTTTTTCCTGTTACATTTATCCAAACCAAAACACAGTAATAATTAAAAAATGCCCTTTATAATGCCTTATGGAATGTCAGTGGGGTCTGTTAATAGTACTTTTTTTTTTTTTTTTTCGCTGAATGTAAGGAATGTATTATTTTTTTAAAAGTCTTCGTAAACTATGTTGTTAAGAAACTTAATATTTTAGAGCAGTTCTGGGTTTACAGAAATATTGAGAAGATAGTACAAAAAGTTCCCATATACCTTACACTCAGTTTCCCTTTTTATTAACATCTTACATTAGGACGACACCTTTGTTACAATCAATGAGCCAAAATTGATAGGTTATTATTAATTAAAGTCCATATTTTATTTCAATGTCCTGAGTGAAGGAAATATAATGTTCATTTTCTGTTCCTGGATCCCATCCAGGATGCTTTAGTATATTTTGTTGTTGTATCTCCTAAGTCTGCTTTTGGCTGTAAGGGTTTTTCAGAATGACTTGGTTTTTAAAAAATTATTCTGACACTTTTAAAAAGTATCAGTCAGGTATTTCATAGAATTTCCTTCAATTAGGACTTGTCTAATTTTTTTTTTCATGATTAATCTGGGGCTGTGTGTTTTGGGGAGAAAACATAGAGCTAAAGTGTCATATTCACCACATCATGTGAAGGGCACGTATTGCCCACGTCCTTGTCACTGCCTGTGTTGCCCCTGAGCACCTGGCTGAGGTATTGCTTGTCAGATTTCCCCACTCTGAAGTTACGCTGCCCGCCCCTGCTTCCCAAAGCTGAATTTTTTGGACTAGATTTCCTTGAGCGTAAACATGGATCATATTGCAGGCTTCAGAGGATAAGATTAGTTGAGACTGAAAAAAATCCCCAGCTAAAATGTTAAATAACAAAGAATTGGCATAATTTTTCCCAACTAAACATTAGCTTGCTTTCCATAATTTTTAGGAGTATATATGTATTTGGCTCCATTGTCAGAAGAAAATAATATACAAAGTCATTCTCAAGTCAGGTCAAGTCATTTTAATAAAGGTTTATTAGGTCATTTATACTGAAACTATTTGGTAACTGGGAAAAATCAAATTTCATTTGTACAAAACAAAAAGAGTATATTTAACATATACACACATACACACATGATGTACACATAAATCAAAGGAGAAAATCTATCTAAACCTTAAGGGAAGAGAGAAAAATCTATCTGAAACTTAAGGGAAGATCTCTGGTCATAACAGCTAGATAAAGGGTTTTTTTTTTTTTTCCCTATAGTAAGGTTGTTTTTCATCATTATTATCATAAACACTATTTATAACAAGTATCATTAAAACAAAATGAAATTAAACCAAAACTACAAAGATATGAAAAAATAACTTATCTCCTACCTTTCACAAATTCTCTTAACACCTTTTATGCCTCTTTCTTTCTTTCTTTCTTTTTTCTTTCTTTCTTTCTTTCTTTCTTTCTTTCCTTTCTTTTCTTTCTTTCTTTCTCTTTCTTTCTCTCTTTCTCTCTTGCTTTCTTTCTTTCTTTCTTTCTCAATAAATATCATGTTTAAGAAGACATTTTAAATGTTCACATCTCATAATGAATTTAAAAAGAGTTGGTGCCTTTGGTAAAAGGATCCCAAAAGTTTAAACTTCTCTTTGGGTTAAAATTGAAATAAGGTTTTAGACTCTCTATAATTTTATTCTCTGCTAAGTTTTAGGTAATATATTACTTTAGCAAACTCTTACATTGATGTGAAACCGCAGAAGGATTAAGAAGCAACTTAGACGGGCAGTGTCCCAGAGCTCCAGTCTGAAAGGTCAATAAAACTTACTGGAATAAATCAGAAATACGGTGTAAGTTAATTCGGGTTTCCTCATTCAACTTCTTAAATAACCAGAGAAATAAAAGCACATTGACAGGAAACAGATTTTTTTTTTAAAGTCTTCACTGATAGCCCTCTATAAAGATCCATAATCTCAGAAGTTAGCTTGCCCATAGTTTTACAAATTTAGCCATCTCAGCAGAATTTCTGAAAGCTAATAATGTAAGCCTAGTCCATTTAACTAAAAAGAAGTTATATATTACCTAAATTTTAAAGCGTTACAATGCCTCCCAAGAAGTTGTGTGATATGTATGCGTGTAACAAAAATATATGATAAATTCCTGAGTTTGCTTCATTTATTTATAAGATTTATGAATTATTAGATAAGATTAATACACATAACACGAGATGGAAATACACTCCATGGTGCACAGTGAGAAGCCTCCTTTCTTCCCCATCCCCCAGCCACCAGCTCATCCGTCAGAGACAGCCAGTTTTCAGTTCCTCGTATAGTAAGCCTCAGGAGATATTTCATGCATTTATAAATTTATTTACAGAAATATCTTTTATGGCAACATGTTATATATGTTGTTCTATACTTCGTAATTTTTTCAATTAAAACATCTTGGAGAATGTTCCATATCATAAATATAGAATTTTATATTTTTAAATGGCTCACATGGTATTCTACTGTGCAGTTGATCCATAATTATTATATAAACCCCTACTGATGGACATTTAGTCATCTACATACTTTGACTATTACATTATAATTAATGCTCCAATTAACCTTTATTAAGTATTATATCTCATAAATTCCATAATACCTTATTGTATGTAATTTTTGTTAATTGGAAACCAGTTTCTCATTAGACTCCAATAAATATCAAACTAATATTTATAGATTATCAGTTTGAAGGGAGATGTGAGGAGTTAACCCACTGAGGGCCTCCGCGCGCCCCAACCTAAAATCTCTGGGATCTTAGTAGTCTTTCTAAGGTGGCTCCCATGGACCTGAAACACAAACCAAGATACTAGGTTGGAAAAAAAAGGGACTGCTCAAAAGATTTCTGAATTTATTTATATGAAGAATTCTAAACACTAGGGAAATTAGGTCCCATTTATCTATACATTTGAAACATGACCAACTTCTTCAAGTTGGAACTCTACTGGATATCCCATGGTTCATGGTATGAGATTCCCATAGACACGAAATGGGTAAGGTCCATGGCAGCATTTGGAGTGCTGAGGTCTGAGAAAGCGTGCGCCACTCCATTCAGGCAGAGTTAGAATGACAGAGACCCAGTGTCAGACACCAGTGACCTCTAGTTACTACAGGTCAATAGACTTCTGTAAGGTAAAGAAATTCCCTGCCAGAGAAGATGAGATATTATTTGAGAAAAAAAATCAAAACACTCATCTCATTAACTCTGAGTTCTTAAAGGGCTGTCAGGGGAATAGACAAATGAAAATCTGAGAAGATGTCTCATGACTAGAACAGTAATTTGCAAGGAAAAAATGTGGCAATCAAATAGAACATTTCTGGAAATAATATTCATTGGGACGTGTGGATCCAAGCCGTGATGTAAGAGACCTTAGAGAACACTAAACTGGAGGTCACAGGTGACCAGCAATGTTCAATCATTATTATTTAAAGGGATTTTGTTTTCTGAATGATCTATGTAATAACCTATTTTTTTTTAAGGAGCTCCAATTTCAGATACTTTTATTCCTATTTTTCAAGTGAGTTGCCTAAGGATATTATTAAATATGATATACACATTAAGTTGTTAGGTTTTATAAAAAATCCATGTTAGAAATCATTTTAAAAATCTGCCTTTCTCCAAGTGAAAAATAGGCAAATGATCTGAACAAATATTTCTTTCAGTTATACATACAAATGGTCAAGAAGCATAAGAAAATACTCTTGACATCATTAATTGTCAGGGAAATGCAAATCAAACTACGAGATACCACTTCACAACCAGTAAGATGGCTGGAACCAAACAGTCCCATAATAACAAGAGTTGGAAAGGATGTAGAGAAATAGGGACCCCCATATACTGCTGATGAGAATGAAAATGGTACAGCCACTTTGGAAAATCATCTGGCAGTTTTTCAAGTGATTAAACACAGAGCTACAATAAGACCCAGCAATTTTACTCCGAGGTATATACCTAAGAAAAATAACAACGTATGTCTACACAAAAGCCCATGCATGAATGTTTATAAGCAGCACCATCCGTAATAGCCAAAATGCGGAAACAACCTAAAAATGGATGTATACAAAATGTGATATATCCACCTAATGGGGTATTACTTGGCCATAAACAGGAATAAAATATTAAGACATGCTGAAACATGGATGAACCTTGAAAACATCCTGCTCAGTGAAAGAAGCCAGGCACGAAAGGGCACATATTATACGATTCCACTCATATAGAAGTCCAGGAGAGAGAAAAAAACTATAGAGACAGAAAGATAGAAAGGAGATGAGTGATTGTTTAAGGATGGGGAGGAGGGGGTTGGAGGTAGAAAATCAGTTGCTAAGGGTACAGGACTTCCTTTTGAGGAAAGCACTTTTTGATAAAAGTGTTTTAAAAATTGACTATGGTGAAGCTGATGGCATCTAAAGCTAAAAATATACTGATTTGAATATATTAAAAACCATGATATTATATGCTTTAAATGTGTGCCTTGCATAGTATGGAAATTATATCTCAATAAAGCCATTTTTAAAGGGTCACCCCCCTCTCCCCCAATCAGGGGGGGGAAAAAAAGAAAAGAGCAGAGCTTAACCGTTGTTACACAATACTTGTTCTACTCTGGCTTGTTTAGATAATCTCTGGTTTCTGGAAGAATTAGCAGTTTTGTAATAAGACAAGGACAGTTTTACAAAGAAGGAAATAATCACAGTGGTCTTTTAACCTTCCATATAATTAAGCACCATTGAACATCCAGCAGCCTACTGTCAGAAGCAGCTTCTGCCAGCATATCTAGCATTTAAGGAGAATGAATTACTCTGATTTCTGAATTGTCAGAATGAGGAGAAAGCACAGCTGCTTTCAATAGAAAGAAAATTAGATTGAAAAGAAAAGTGGCAAAGAAATACTCCTATTGTTTGTGAAAGTCTCTTCCTCTCTAGGGTCGCTTGGTCCACAGGCTATCAGGAAATGACACCCTTAACCTGATATGTCTGTATGCCAATTTACAGCTGCTTCTGCCCTGTACATACAGAAAAATCAGGGAGATACTCTTCTCATCGAAAATTATTAGCAAAATGGAATGTTTATGGTGCACTCAATCTGCAGTACAATGTAAGATGAGTATTTTTAGGAAATAGAAGGCTTAGTTTCTTGCCACTAAAACAGTATGTCCAAAGCCTTTTTTCTTCCTTCATTGCAGTATTTTTCCAAGCCTCCAGATCTGCATATATTTCAGGCAGTGAGCTAAATGCTGTATATAGATTCTCATTTAATTTCATGCCAACACTATGAAGCAAGCGTGTTAGTACGGATCCTTAAAATGCATGACAAAGATAATAAAATAGTATACGAAGTACCCATAGACTCAAGGCTGGGAAGAACCTTATACATCTGGTTTATTCATTTATGTACCTGTTCACTCAATGGTTAGATACTATGTCTCAGGGACTAGTTGAGCAGTGGTGAGTGAAACAAAGTGCCCTCTGATAGCTTGGTGAGATGATGGATAATAAACAACTAATGGAACAAATATTTACAAAGTATGAAGTGCAATAAAAGAAGAAAAGTATCCTAAAATAGAGAATAGCATGGGACTGTATTGAAATGGAGCGATTAAAGAAGTCTTCACTGAGGAAGCGTCTGTGATGGAGGGCAGTAAGGTATGAATGAGAAGGAGCCAAAAGTCCAGGGAGGGGACGAGCTTCCTTGCAGAAGGAGGATCACATGCTCGAACCTCATTCAGGAAAGGGAGGTGTGGGATGAAGAGCCCTGTGATGAGTATGTCGTGAATGAAGGGAATGGATGTGAAACCAAGCTAGAGACATCAGCAGGGACTAGACCACATAGGGCCATGATGGTCAAGGTCAGGAAACGACTTCATTCCTTATGCCATAAGAAGCTTAGCCTAAGAAAGTGCCTAGAGGTGGCCTTGACCTGCCAATAATCCAAATCTTGGGTTAACTGAGCACCACACTTCCATTAATCTACAGAAACTGTGAGGTTACATTAAATAGCATTCTTTAAAAAGCATACAGTTATCATAGCATTCATAGATATAAGATAGCTGAAGAATACAATACATTTAAACTTCTAGGAAAAATGTATTTAATATCTCTATCAAATTCATAAAACTTTAAGTGCTGAAGCTAAAACTTGAATCGGATGTTCTAAATCATGCTCTTTTTATGACATCACACAAAAAAAGACATCTATTCCTTGAATCCGATCACAGTTCTCCAGTGCTTCATTTAGCATGAGGTTCACCAGAGCATCTCGTGCCTGAATGGACTCACTGAGCCCTTATAGGAATCCTCTCACTCAGTAAAACATCTCTGCAGTCTGACAGCGTTATCTGCATTCTACTCATTTTGACTACAATATCAGCCTGCTTCATCTGCTTTTGGATGTTCTTAGGGTTATAGTGAGTCATATCTCCCAACAAGTTCTCCATTCCTATTTGATCCTCACAAAAGCATGAAAATTTGGCCAAGTAAGTATTTTGTCTCCATGTTACAGATGAGGTGCAAGGCAACCTAACAGAGCTTCAGATTTCTCACCTATGAAATGGGGGCAATAATGCTCACCTGCCAACCTCTCACACTTACCGAAAGGAGCAAGTAAAATAATGGATGGGAGAGTGCCTGAAAAAACACTAGAACCCACCATAAAAGGTAAGTTGTTATTATATTGTCATAAAAGAGGACACCGTATACATTACAATACAGACGTGCAAGAAAATGTAGGTAGTACCCGTATCGGATCCGCATCTTGTTCTGATGCCCCGTGGCAATGGACTTGGGGGTGGAAGAGGACCTAAACCTGCCAGTTCAGAGTGACTCAATCTCTTCCAGTTTATAACAATTCCCTTTTAGGTTAATTTGGTCCATTTTTGTCAAAGAGTCAAAGTAAAGCTGAAACTCCTCATTGTGACAATGTCCCTTGAGTCACAGATGTCCAAGCTCCGTTCCCAGATGACACGTGAACACATGGAGGCACTTACACATCTTGAGGGCATTGTGGCAGGGACCCAGGTGTTAGCCCAGCCCCAGGCTTCTCTTCTGGCTCCCATTGGCTCTGGCTTTTACCCATCTCCATATTGGTCTCTAACATCTCTGCACCTGCTCAGGAAGGTCTATAGCTGATGTAAAGCTAGTTTCTTGTCTCAGTCCAGCCATGGTCCCCCACATCACACTCTGCACCTCAGCCTGTCTTCACTTCCCTCTGCCCTTCAGACCTTCCGAACCTCAGCCTTGGACTCACTGATTCCCTGGTGAGATTGTCCTCTCTTCAGCCTCTGCTGGATGGGCCTCTTCTCCCTCACTGCTGCAGCCCTCTGTGGGGCCTGCTGGCTTGCAGCCTCTGAGTCACTGGGGACATGTGGGAAATTCTAGATCTCTCCAGTGCTACCAACAGGTGCTGGGGAACAAAAGGTTCTCTCTCTCTCTCTTTCATGCAATGCCACCATTGCTACACTTGTAGCTACTCCTTGTATGCAGAGAACAACTTGCCATCTGTCTCCAACCAGAGTCCCAAATTAGAAGTGGACACAGCTTATTCTGGTTTTGGTTTCACAACAAATCTATTCTTTTTATTCTACTTCCATTCCTCACCTTGAGTTTAAAAAAAAAAATTGGACAAGAACGAAGGATCCTTGCTGCTTGTCTCTTTCTTCCTCTCCCTCAACTCCTTCCCTCTTCCAGGAACTGTCATGCGTTTCTTTACAACGTATTTTTTCTTCTTTCCATGTGGTGAATAATAAAGTAGCAAATCTGTAGGTCGTATGCCTATTCCAACCTTTTACAGGACTGCCCATTTAATAAGACCCTCACAAGCCAGAGACTCTGGTACACATTTCTGCATCAGTAGCGTGTAGCCTTAGAATTGACACTCACTGAAACTGTGTTGAGTGAGTTAGTGATTGAATTCTTTTAATTTATTGGTAAAGAAGCTGAGGTGAGTTATTTTGCCTGAATTAAACATTGAGTTGGAGGCTTCGCTGGGACCAGGTCAAGAACTCCTTTCAACATGACATACTGCTTTTTACCTAGTCTTACTTAATGGCAATACAGACCCTAGAATATAAAACCTACATCTGAGGAAGGGAGGCTGGAAGGAATAATACCTCAAAAGTTCTCCCCCACCAAAGAAGAACTGAGCTTCAAAAAAAAAAAAAAAAAAAAATCCAAAGGCAAGTATCTGAAAGTAAAATACTGTGATTTTTTCTCTTTGTCAGTACAACATAAAATCAGCTCAAATCTGTACCCCTAAAGTCTCTGAATTGGGATCTAATAGAATGCCATATTTCTGCCATGATCAGCTATTTGTGCTTGGGGAACGGGTTATGGCAGAAATTCTTATAGTCCTTTTCCCTTATAAAATTAGGAGTATCTCCTCCTAATAATAATATACAAAAGTTTAAAAGAAATTAAATTCCCCTGAAAGTGGAATCCTCCCGTTTTGCTGATGGTAAAATTTATTACTTGTGGAAAACAGTAACTGGCCCTCTCTCCCTCTAAAAGACCAACCACGTTCCGAAATCCTTTTGGAGAGATGGCTAACTACTACGCACAGAGTGGTAACAAAGTTTGAAATTGCAGCATGTGCTCAAACACGGCAGCTTGATAAGTACACACCAAAGAAATGTGGGCAGCTTAAGGTTTATGAGTTTGAAAAGTTATTTTCTTAACGAACAACAGTAGCACTATTCTCAGGGAGCACACCACAGAGGGAGGTAGGATTTGAGATCTATTTGTTGATGTTTCCAAAGGGAATTTAAGCAATCCGCTTTTGTACAGTATGTACCCCTGCAGATGAAGCATCAGCCAGGATATTAGTGGGGCACATTTATACCAAAGATTACGGCCTTCTAGTGGACAAGCCGCAGGAAGTCCATTTGCCCTCCTCCCTTAGCTTCCGCTTCCTTAGTTCAGCATCTTGTCTGCACCCCCTACATGGTTAATTTCTCCTTTTGGGGGCTCCGAGATGAGGCGATCTTGCTGCTGAGGGTTTGGGGGCTCTAATCTCTTAAAACAGTCACACACGCGGGCATTAAGTGGCAAAGTACTCGTGCACAGTGACATCATTCTGAAGTACTAAAATTTGTCACCAGAATTGCTTTCCTACGTGGATAATGTAATATGATTATAGATAGTGACATAGTGTGTGTGTGTGTGTGTGTGTGTCCCGTTAGGGAGGAAAAAACACTTGTAAAATTCTTAGAAACTGAAATGCATCAGTGAATAGGCCTTTATGTTGGATATTTATGAGGAATTTGGTTTGTTTTCTGATTCTGTTTCAACTTTTAAGGAGCACCGTTCATGTGATTAATTAGCAAGAATTTATTGACTTGAAAAATCTCGACAGCCAAACATATATGATTTTTTTAAATGTATTTTTTCAGGTGAAACTATAAACTGGAGGCCTAATTAAGACCTGCTGTTTCCTGAAATTTTGTGTGCACAGCCCTGGGAAGGAATGTTGCGTGGAACTTTACTTGAAGGGGTACATGTAACCTTAGGAGAAAGTCCCAGGATTCTATTCACTTCTTTCAGACGTAATCCTTACTTAAGAGGCCCAGTGAATTTATGTCCATGGTAAACATGAAAGCCCATTATGGAGCTGGCTTGGGGAAAACTCAAACCAGCTCAGACGTCATGAGCTGAGGACTTCAGCTATTCCTAGCCAGTGTATCCAAATTTACACTTAAACACTGCGATGCGTCGTGCAATTTTAGTCTTTTGATATTTTCTTACATGTTCCCTTCTCATTACTTTGCTAAGAATGAAAGTCTCTAACAAGGGAGAGCAAATTAGCCTGCAAGAACTATAATAATAAGACAAGAATATTCAGTGTAAAAAAATAATAAGGCAAGAATATTCAGAGTAACAGAATTTTTTTGACTTTTGACTGAGATTGCAAAAGGCCTGAACTGACTCATTTCTGACCAGTACTCACTTTACCTGCTTCCATTAGAAAAATCCACCTTCCTTCCCTCATGTTGCCTTTTTATTAAACAGTTCTGATGTAGACTTTAAACTGCCAGAATAAAATAGATCTACGTATTTCTAAAAACTGTCAAAGTTTTCTTAGTTTAGCAACATATTTATATAGCTTATCCCCAAATGTCACTAGCTGGTGGTGATGAACTTCTGAAGTCAGAATTGTTTCAAATTAATAAGCAAAATTTTTTTCCTCACTTCAAGGATGCTTTCTTCTAATGACTCAGGTAGAAAATATGAACTACTCATAACTTGAGAACAGAAACCAATCTCATGGTTGTCATTCAGCTAGACATTGTGAACTGATGATTTGGCAAACTTATTAAACTGTGAAGAGTGGTGGGGGGAGAGAGTCACAGAATTGAAAATTAAAAAAATATATTTCTGAAAAACCACATTGTGAGAAGAAAATTGTCCAGTTTGCAAATCTCAACCAAGAAGCAAGTAATTTTCTTTCGATAATGCACTAAATATCAGGTCAATGAGGGGTAAGTGGACAATTTACTGTCACAGTGCATAATTTTGTAGCCTGTAAGCTCGACAGAACCAGAACACTTCCTCGCAGATAATACCCAACACAAAAGCCCCTTTTTCCCCCTTCATGGCTGGAGCCTCACTATATGCCACCCCCACTGGGGAGGGGACAGCATCTCTTCCTGCCCTTCCCTCAAATGCGCTGTGTCCAGTGCGCTTGTCCAGTAGCTCTTGCCTCAGAAAAGGTCTCGGTCGTTTCCTATGAGACACTCTCCAGTGGCCTCAACGACCCGGAGAGCGGAGCCTCCGTGCCTGCATCTTCACACAAACCACTGGCTCCCCTGGCCCCACCTTGCTGCATGCCTGTCTCACCCCAGACCCAGCCAGGCCCCTGCCTGGGAGCTCGAAGCCCCAGGCCACACAAGGGTAGAGCGGCCACGTCAGAGCTGCTCCTGGCACCAAGGAAAATTATTTGCCCCGAGAGGCAAACACAGCCCAGGCAGTGTCCAGAATATCAATCCCTCTCTTCTGTGCTATAAAAGGCCCTATTGTAGAAACACAAATCACTCGGAGATGGCATGTACAATGTCTAATCACTTAATAGCTACTGGGCACCCACTGGGTCCGGGGCCCAAACTAGACACTGTCTGTAACCTATTCACTGGAGAGGAGCAGGGGAGAATATGACACAGATTTATATTCATCTGTTCTAGCCCCTCACACCATGGCAGACACACATCCTTTGAGCCAGGAGACCATTACAACCATAGACATGAGGCTATTTTGACCTGTGAGTAGCAAGGTAAACGACAGAACACAAGCCTGGCATTCACCCTGACCTAGTTTTGAATCCTGCCTCTATAATTAATCAACTCTGTGACCTCGGGGAGTTTACCCAATCCCTCTGGGATTCTCTCTCCTTATCTGCAGTGTGAAAATAATAACATCTCCATCATAAGTGCTGTGGAGGGCCCTTTCCCCAGCCCACAGAAGTGCCAAAAGCTCAATGTGACACGCAACAGGCAGTCAACAATACTCATTCCCTTCCCATCTGCAGAATTCTAAATGCTTGTCAAAATACCTTACATACGACGTTACCTTATTTCATCCTGACACAAATCCTCCTCCTCAACATTTCAACCTTAGAGGCAGAATTTTAAGTCTTTGCATTTCTTTTTGTCTCCTTTTAGGAAACACTATGGAGAAGATACACTCGTTTTCTCCCATTCCCTTAGCTCTGTTCTTTGGCAAGTTTTACAAAGTACCCGAAGCCGTAAAAAGGGTTAATTTTATTCCAACGTTCCAGATGTCTTCGGCACCTTGACTTTAGTAATGTACTAAGAACAGTAAGTCTTTTTAATGAAAGTGAAAGGTTTGCATTGTACTTAAATCTGGAACTTTTTCCCCCTGAAGAAACTCTGCCACTGGGCCGGCCTTCCCGCCATTTTAGACAGGGTGAGATATGTTTTTGCTGAGGCTTACCCTTTTTCAGCACATTTCCAACCAACGGCAGTTGGTATCCAAGCAGTTAAAACTGCATCAGCGCTAACAGCTATGAGCTCATCTTGTATAAAGACATTTTTAGTTAAACACCACAGTCTTGGGGTGGGAGGGGGGAGAAAAAAGTTAGCGTGCTTAACCAGGCTGGCTTGGAATAGCTCACAATATGACGCACACCACAGGAAATAGAGTGGTATGAGGCACCTACAAAATATTTTTCAAACAAGTCATTGACGCTGTAAGCCCCATGCCTCAGCTTTAGGAAGTCACTTATTAAGAATCAACACCAGCCGTGCCAAGCTAAGCTTTTGCTCTTGGTGATTTTCCAATTGAATATTCAGGGCCCTGTTTCAGTCTTGTTTTCAGGGGAGTACATGCCTGGAATGTTAGCAAGCTATTTGCTGGAAAAAATGCCCACAACAGGCCCAATGTTGATCACATTAATGCGTTTGAGTGAGTATGGAGTGCAAATGATTGAAAATACTTCCAGATCCCCGTTGCAAGGGACAAAGCAGGCTCTGTTCTCTGATCTGATGGTCATTTTTTTTCCAGCGGAGGATGTGGTGCAGGAAGAGGGAAGAGGGCCAATCTCTGTCTAATGGTTCCAAACAGGGCCTGGGCCTAGCTCTCTGGATGCTGACGAGTGGGAAATGAAACACAGATGGGTCAGATGGGTAAGGAGAGGGGGATTACAGGTCAGGCCAAAGAGTTGGAATAAATTAAGTGCTTATGAAGTACAGAATGGCACATTGTTTAAGGGAACGGACAGGGAGAAAAGATTCCAGCGTTGCTCAGTCCAGTGAGTGAACCCGAAGTTCCTCTTCCCAGACGAGCAGAGGTCACAGAGATCCTCAGCATCGGGATGTATGTGGCCCACAAACTAAAACGTGGCCAAGTGGGGCCTGAGACATTCTTCTAGACTCCAAAGAAGCCAATTTTGCTTTATTACACATGAGATGTAATTTATTGGGAGAAATGTTTGGGTTCATGTGTCAGATCATGGAGAGTCAGATTTGGAGTGCCCTGGGGATCTCTGAGGAGAAGGTGAGTAACCACAAATTAATACAGCAGGGAAATAAAGTGACAAAAGAAATGTTTCATTGTGCCTGAAATATTGAACCAATTTCCCCCTTTTTAGCCTTTTAAACCTTTGCTCACAAATCAAAGACTAGCTCAACTGAAAAACTCAGCAGAAGCCTGTAGTGCCAGATAAGAAAAAAAAAATGGAGGGGGGGGGAATTCAATATTCTTCCTTAGTTTTTAAGTGCCTTCATAAAGTAGGCGAAAACAGCCAAAAAAAGGACTTTTTCAGAGTACTAGAAAATCATCCAAACAATTAGATAACTTAAAAAAAGGCAGCCCCGGGAACCATAATAGATCTGCCCATTTTGTGTCCTGGGTGTGTTGGAGAAATCACCCAGCCTGATTATTTCATAGCAGGTAACCATAGACAGGCTGGAGAGAATGTGTTTTCTTGAAGGAACCAAACCAATAGAATGTGAGGACAGAACAGAATTAGAAAAGTTCTAAGGCTTGGAATTAATGGTTTCTTTTTTAGAGAGACAGAAATTATTTTCAGAAGTTTATTTTCATACCAGCCATGTTTCCATTTTATGGGCTTGACCTTTAACAGAATATCCCACAGGCAAGGCTGGAGACAGTGGTTGTGGGCCATCCTCTGGGCGCTCACGCCGCCAGTATGAAAAGCTTCTCAGTTTATCGATTGGGGCTCTGCATCTCCAGAGGCTCGGGGAGATGACTCCAGACGGCCAGTATGAAAGGTCTGGAAGCGGCCTGTCTTTCAAAGGCCGGCGATTGGCATTGTTATTATTTTAGTCAGTTGGTTCAGTGAGCGATACCAACCGTATGTACACGGCATCTTATTTTCTACTGTTGAGCTGTGCTACTTAGAAGGTAAATATTTTACCTTTCCCCCTCGATCTTCTCCTGTCCAAAACTTTTATTATTCCTATGCTCTGAATCTTGGAAAGGCACCCCAAGAATAAATAACCAGTTCGTAAAGCAAATGTGAAAAATGATCGTGACACAAGCATCAGTATTAAGAGTTGGAGAGAAAAAAAAATTACTGAGGAGAAATTTCTAGCTTATGCTGAGCAAAAACATAAAACTGTTATTCATGGAAAGAAGGACAGACCCATAAGAAAGTAATATCCGGCTTTTTCCTTTCCAATAAAATGGATGAATTTTTTTCTCAAGTATCCTTTTCTCTCTAGAATAAAAAAAATGATAGTGGGAAATGTTTGTGGAAGAATCTAAAGGCAGAAGTCATTTTGATAATGCTTAAATGACTCCATGTTTATAAAGTAAAATTAGAGTTAATTCTTTTCAGGAAAAGGCTCTGTAACAGGATAGGGTCCCAGGAGAATGCTGTTTCAACTGGAACACACCTCCAGCAGGGTGTCTGAGCGCAGCGTGGAGGGCTCTCAACTCGGCCTTCTGGCTGAGACCCTGAAGTATTAACAAAGGGACGTGAGAAGCAGAGAGGCCTCTCATGTACCTGTGAGGTTACACAGGCCAGCTGGATTCCTGCCAGTGGTTACCTGGAGGATGGAAAATGTGTTTGCAATCTAGCAGCCGAGCCAGCCAAATCTCTGGACGAGGCAAGCTTCCATGACAAACACCATCAAGGTGGAAAAGCAGGGTAGTAACGATAAGGCCATTGTCCACTCCAGCCACGACTCCCTAGCTGCAGCCATGCCCGAGTGTCCTCTCACACATGGGGACCTCTTCCGAGGGATGTGGCCCTCAGGCTTACCAGGCTGGAGAAAACATGCCCAAAGCACAGCTCTCTAGAGAAGCGGAGTACATCACATCTATACCACCCCTACAGCTCCCCTGTAGGCGGTACGGCACAGTAGACAACAATTAGGAAGGAATCTCTTTCCACACCCACAAACCCCGAATCCACCCCTGGGATTACCATTTATGAGGTGCAACTACAGAGAAAGATTTTGGAGAGAGAAGGGAAGTACACTTGCTTTCTTGACATGTCTGGCTTGAGGCCCGTCCATCTGGTAGGTAAATACATGATCTAAAGGGCACAACTGAAATCCCATTATTCTGATCCCCGATATATGACTATCAAACGATTTCATGCAATTTTCGTTTAACAAGAGGACCGGTGGAGAAAGCTTTCACCCAATCTAGGCATTCTCCTAGGAATAAGTCAACAAACCGCAAGTACTTACTACTTCTTTTTCTTATTATCTTTAAAAAACATACAGCACAAACCGAAATGTGAGGCTTTGGGGCCACTCTAGGAACTTTAGTTTCCACCAATAAACTTCCAAAATAAGGAAGGAAATACAATAGTCCTCCCTTTATCCGCAGTTTTGCCTTTTGTGGTTTCAGTTACCCATGGTCAACGGTGGTCTGAAAATATTAAATCGAAAATTCCAGAAATTAACAATCTGTAAGTTTAAAATCGCACGCCATTCTGGGTAGCATGATGAAATCTCGTGCCATCCTACTTCAGCCCGGCTCATCTCGCCAGGGATGTGAACCAACTCTTTGTTCATAGTATCCTGTCCGTTAGTCACTTAGAAGCCTCAGGGTTATCAGATCGACCGTCTTGGTATCGCAGTTCTTGTGTTCAAGTAACCCTTATTTTACTGAACAACGACCCCAAAGTGCAAGAGTAGTGACGTTGACAACTTGGACATGCCAAAGAGAAGCCGTAACATGCTTTCTTTAAGTGAAAG
The DNA here is from genome assembly GCF_009834535.1 of Camelus ferus. NCBI lineage: Eukaryota > Metazoa > Chordata > Mammalia > Artiodactyla > Camelidae > Camelus > Camelus ferus. The sequence continues at coordinate 47,950,060 of NC_045709.1, forward strand.
GTGAAAGTTCGTGACTTAAGGAAAGAAAAAAAAATCATATACTTAAGTTGCTAAACTCTGTGGTAAGAACGAATCTACTATCCATGAAATTGTAAAGAAGGAAAAGGAAATTTGTTCTTGTTTTACTGTCTCACCTCAAACTGCAAAAGTTATGGCCATAGGGAATAAGTGCTTAGTTAAGATGGAAAAGGCATTACACTTGTACATAAGATATTTTAAGGGAGAGAGAGAAAGAGAGACCACATCCGTGTAGCTTTTATTACAGTATATTGTTATCATTGTTCTATTTTATTATTAGCTATTGTTGTTAATCTCTTACTGTGCCTAATTTATAATTTAAACTTTATCACAGGTACATACGTACAGGAAAAAACAAAGTGTACATAGGGTTTGGCACTACCTGCAGCTTCAGGCATCCACTGGGGGTCTTGGAATGTGTCCCCCTTGGATAAGGGGAGATTGCTGTATTGGCCAACTGTCTGCAAAGCACAGGCTTTGTGCTGTTTTCAAATTGTAGGCATAGATTAACTCTTCTCTAGTACCCTTTGTTCTCTGGACTTACAAACAAAGGCAGGTGTTCACAAAGCAGCTGACTAGGGCAGGATGTGTCCTGCAAAGCTCTCTGTACTACACAGAGGGGACCACACCCCAGACTCGGTCCTCCTTAGGAGAGACTCAAGATGCTCCACCTAGTGATGACTTGGGCTCTGTCTGCTCAGAGGCTAGAAGGGAGGATATAGCGTTCCTCCTTCAAGGAGAGGCCCCAGCATTACTATTCTTACAATAATTTTGGCTCTTTGGTAATAAACACAAGGAAAATACCATCAAGAGGTACGTAGTAGAGATTATACTCAAATCAAGGACTTCGGAACCGTGTCTGCCAGGCCAATATCACCCGTAGGCCAGTTCACCTCCGTCCAGTCACTTTACAGCACTTGGGTGTTTGCTGTATGCTCAATTAAAATCCTACTCTGGTGGGAAAAAACAGATTTCCAAATGGTGACTTTATTGATTCAATAAAATTTAAGAAATCCTGCTTACGGAAAAACTCATTAACCAACACTAATAAATAAGAGTTTACCCGGCAGTCTGGTTCCTCTTTATTTGACAGAATTAAAAATCACTCTGGAATGACTTAGTTCACTTTTCACTTGTTAATTGGGCTTAATGGTTTAGTAATTCTCTTTCTGTTCTAAGCTTGTGAACTCTCCATTCTTTCCGGTGAGACTTGCATTCTCTTGCTCCTAACTTTACAGACCATACAGTTACAAAGAAGTTTCACAGAAGCGAAGCACATGGAGGAAGGGGGAAGAAAGGAGAACTTTTACTTGGGCTGATGTGATGACTTAAGGCTCAGCCTGACCCTGAGGGATGGTGCCAAGTTGCACCGCACTGTTAAGTCAGCATAGTTTCAAGAGCAATGTCCACGTGAGGGACAATGTTCTTATCGAATACATGTCGCAGCAAATGTCCTCTTCTGTTCAACAACCTCTGTAAGAAATTGCAAAAGCCAAAATTATGCATGTACTGGACAAAACCTTTCCATCAATTTCACCTTCCTGTTCAAAGACTTTTTTCCTTTGAAAGGCTGCTACTGTACCAATGCCTGTTTGTTTATTCTTGTTAAAAAAATTTTTGTTCACGTGTAGTTGATTTACAATGCTAGTTTCAGGTGTACAGCAAAGTGATTCAGTTATTCACATACGTTCCTACATATATATATATTTTTAAATTCTTCTCCATTACATGTTTTTATAAGATATTGACTACAGTTCCCTGTGCTATACAGCAGGACTTTGTTTTTTATATATTTTATATATAGTAGTTTGTGTCTGTTAATCCCAAACTCCTAACTTATCCCTCCCTTGCCCCTTTGTTTATTCTTAATACAAAACTTATTAAATCAACTTTTTTAAAATCAGGAATTTGTTAAAAGTAGCTTTGACTGAATATGGGTATATTATGACCTTCGGGATAAAGTGCAGATCTTGAGGGACAATACCAGAGTTTGTCGAGATATTTTATCACTCTTCGGTTTACCCTTCAATCTTTGGATAGATGCCCCAACCACACCTGTTCTGACCATATAAGTCACACTACAACCAACCTAGATTCTCTGGACCAACCACTGCCCACCAAACAGTAAACCACTAGTCAACTGTTACTGCATAACTCTTAAAAGCTAGTAGTTGGGGTAAGTCAGCCTGAGTGGTAGAATCTTTGAAATATATCATATATTTTAGTTTTATATCACCCTATGATCCTTTTTTTCCCTTAAGATATATTGAATTAAGAAAAAGGGATTTTTTTTTTAGGCAGGCAGGAACATTCAAACTAGTTCAATATATACAGATTAAAGTAAATAATTGTTTTGTCTCTGGATGCAAATTGAATACTATTACTACTACTATTACTACAAAAAGTGAAAAGATGCACCCCAATGTTTATAGCAGCACTATTTACAATAGCCAAAACATGGCAGTAACCTAAGGGTCCCTTGGCAGATGAATGGATAAAGTTGTGGTATATAAACATATAATGGAATATTACTCAGTCATAAAAAATGAAATAATGTCATTTGCAGCAACATGGATGTACCTAGAGATTATTATACTAAGTGAAGTCAGGCAGAGAAAGACAAATATTATATATCACTTATATATGGAGTCTAAAAATTAGTACAAATGAATTTATTTACAAAACAGAAACAGATTCACAGACACAGAAAACAAACTTATGGTTACCAAAAGGGAAATGTGGGGGGATAAATTGGGAGTATAGGATTAACAGATGTACATTACTATATATAAAACAGATAAACAACAAAGGTTTACTGTATCACACAGGAAACTATATTCAATCTCTTATAATAAACTATAATGGAAAAGAATATAGATATATACATATACATGTATAACCAAATCACCTTGCTATATACCTGAAACTAACACAATATTGTAAATCAACTATACTTCTTCAAAAAACAAACAAAAACAAACAAGCAAACAAAAAAAGTGAAAAGAAAAGCCTGGACTTAATAATGCCAGATGATTTTCCAAAGCGATTATATCAACTAGTGCTTCTACCAGCCCTGTGTACGTATTCCCATTGTTTTACGCTCTTGCCGATTTAGGCCTGAAATCATTTGTATTAAACATGCAAAATCACTTGAAATATGCAAAAGTAATGGGTGTTTTTACTCCTGTGTGAAGTTATTGAGATCAATTCGAAGGGAAAAGTGGTGAAGCGGTCTCGGCTCAGACCTCAGCTCACTTTCCTCTGTCCTCACATTCAGACCTGATCTCATTGAGGTCTGTGGCTTTAACTGCCTTCAGTGACCTCCAAATTTCTATCATGAGTCCTGACTTCTCTCCTGCTTTTCACTCAATTGCCTATTCAGGATCTCCTTGCGTAGGTTTAATGTGCATCTCCTTCACCCTCCCATTCCTCTAATGGCCACCTGAAATTCACAGAAAAGAACCTGACAACTATACATGGCCAGGTTGACTCACTGTGCATATGAAGAACCGGATTTTGTATCTTTTATGAAAGGGATTTGTTCTTGCTCCAGCACTACTAAGATGTGATGTCATTTACTCTTCAATCATTTTGATCAAAGTCACAAGTGGATCAATTTTAAGGCCTTTATATTTGCATGATTTCCTCCTAGTTGTGAATCTACATATATATATATATATATACATATGTGATTTCGCATCTTGAATTTTTTAAATTAAATTTATAATAGACACTGGACATTATCACAGATTCTCCTGAAAACACAATAAATGCCTGCATAATATTTCATTATGTAGATAAATCACAGATTACTTCTTTCATTTCTCTACTGTTAAGCACTTATATTATTTCTAGATAGATTATGCTGTTTGATTCTATTTATGATTTTTTCTCCCACCATGCTTATGCAGATTGTTTTTGTGGGTACATAGAAAAGTCCTTAAATGCATTGTGCCAAGTCAGTTCACTAGGCTTTTAAAATATAATTTTTACTAATAATTCATTTGATTATTCATTTTATTCTTTACTGTTTATAGGGATATACAAATAATATGTAATAAAAATAATGAATAATTATAGAAATAATATTTTTCTTTCCTTCTGCAAAATATGCTTTATTTGTTTCACATTCAAGTACTTCCAAAACAATGTTAAGTGATGACATTTGTCACTCACTGAACACTTATTAAATGCTACGTCCTATCATAATTGTTTCATAAATGTTATATATTATTTAGTAGTTCATTATTTTCTAGATTTTTCCTAATTAAAAAAAATCTCTAATAACTTTTAATATCTGATTGGCTATTGGTTTGAAATAGATATAGCTTATCAGGGTAAGGAAAGTAACTTAAATTCCTTTTTTTTTTAAAATAAGTTTTATAGAAAACTTCTAAGGATAGTACAAAGAATTCCTTTAGACCTTCACTTAGTTTCTCCTAGTTTGACAAATTACATAATCATGGTGTATCTGTCGAAACTCAGAAATTCACACTGGTATATACTATTAAATAAACACCAGATTTAATCCAGATTTCTCCAGTTTTCTCACTAGTTTGCTTTTTCTGCCCCAGGATCCTATTCAGGGTACCGTGTTGCACTTAGTCCTTATGTCTCCTTAGTTTCCTAGAGTCTGTGACCGTTTCTCAGTCTTGTTTTTGATGACCTTGACAACTTTGAAAAGTCCTAAGTGGATTTTGTCAAATGCCCCTCAATTTGAGGCCGTCTGATGTTTTCCTCGTGGTTGGATTAGAGTTACGGGCTTGGGGAAAGAATGTCTTTCTTATCATCTCGTGTGAGTATGTGATATCAGCCTCACTTATCACTGGTGTTAACCTTGATTAAGGTAGTGTTTGCCAGGTTTCCCCATTGCAAAATTACCATTTTTTCCCCTTTCTACACTCTATTCACTAAGTCAGTTGTGAAACCTAGCCTATACTCAGATAGAGAGAGGAACTAAGCTTCAGCTCCTGGAGGAGAGAGTGTGTACATATATTATTGAAAATTCTTCTTTAAGGAAGATTGGTCCCATCTCTTTCAGTCATTAATTTCTTAAACATTGATTTATATTAGTATGGACTCATAGGTGTTTATTTCATACTTTGGGTTAGAATCCAATAGCACTGCATTTTTTATCTTATTGCCCAATTGTTCCAGCTTTGCTCAGTTGGCTTTTTCAGTTTGCTCCTGTTTCTCTTTGACATGTCCCATCATTTGTTGTTGTGTTTCATTCTGCTGCCTTTGTTTATTTGAGCACTTTGTTATTTTTGGCAAGATTCTCCAGGCTTATCTTGCACTTTCTCTGCCCCAACTCTAGAAATAGCCATTTCTCAAAAGAGTCTTGGTCCCTTTTATTGGAGAATAGTATTTAGAAACCAAGGTCTGAGCACTATAAGTTGTGCCCCTTTTTGCTTTTAAAGATTTTTGTGCATCCCATTGTTCATAGCAGCATTATTACAGTAAACAAGATATGAAATGTCCATCAGCAGATGAATGGATAAAGAAGATGTGGTGTATATATACAACGGAATATTACTCAGCCATATAAAAGAATGAAATTTTCCATTTGTGGCAGCACGGATGGACCTGGAGGGTATTATGCTTAATGAAGTAAGTCAGATAGAGAAAGACAAATACTGTATGTTTTCACTTATATGTGAAATATAAAAAATAAAACAAAAGACTGTATATAACAAAACAAAAACAGATTCACAGATACAGAGAACAAACTAGTGGTTACCAGAGAGAAAAGGAATGAGGGGGGAGGGGCAAGATAGGTGAAAGAGAATTAAGAGGTACAAATTACTAGATATACAATAAGTTACAAAGATATTATATACAGAACAGGGAATATAGCCAATATTTTATAATAACCTTTTATTGAGTATAATCTATAAAAATATTGAATCACTATGTTGTACACTTGAAACTAATAAAATATTTTAAGTTGACTACACTTCAGTATGAAAAAGCAAAGCTTTTTGTTTTGCTTTTTAAAAAATTATGATAATATACACATAACATAAAATTTACCACTGTAACCATTGTTATGTGTACAGTTCAGTGGCATTAAGTACATTTACACTGTTGTGCAACCATAACCATCATCCATCCACAGAACTTTTTTAATCTCACAAAAATGAGATTCTGTGCCCATTAAACAATAACTCCTTATTATCAGTAAGTGGATTCATATGGTATTTGTTCTTTTATGACTGGCTTATTTCACTTACCATAATGTCCTCAAGGTTTACCCATGTTGTAGCATGTGTCATAATTTCCTTCCTTTTCAAGGATGAATAATATTTGATTATATGCACATGCCACATTTTGTGTAACCATTCATCTGTTGATAAGACACTTGGGTTGTTTGTAATCCCTAGCTATTGTGAATAATGTTGCTGTAAACATGGGTGTACAAACATCTTTTTGAGTCTCTGCTTTCAGTTCTTTGGGTTATATTCCCAGAATTTGAATTGCTAGATCATATGTGACTCTTTGTTTTTTTTTCTTTTTTGAAGAACTTCTAAACTATGTTTTACAGCAGGTGCACCATTTTACATTCCCATCAATAGTGCCCAAGGGTTCCAATTTCCCCACATCTCCACCAACAATTCCAAAACCACAGAATGTGAGACACCAACAACCAACCCTAATGTCTGGACTTTAAGTGATGATGATGTATCAAAGTATATATATATACTTATTTACCAATTATAACTAATGTATCATTTGGTGGGGGGCTATGTTGATAATGGGGGAAGCTATGCATGTGTGGCGGCTGAGGGTATGTGGGATAGTGCTGTACCTTTCTCTCAATTTTGATGTGAACCTAAACTTCTCTAAAGACAGTGAAGTTTTTATTAAAAAGATTAAAATATAAACAGAATATTTCTAAACATTTCGCTATGGCCTAAGTGAATCCCTTGAATGATAGGTTGAACTTGGCCAGTAGGAATGGGCAAACAATTGCATTGAGATAGTGTCATTGGAGAGAATTAAGATTTTATTTTTAACAGCTTCAAATGAAACAACGTTTATTTAACTCCTTTCTAGCAACAATGTCTATTTAACTCCTTACTCCTCATAGTAGTTGAGGTTTAGCTTTACCTGGAAATGAAATAGTAGAAGTTTGAGGTTCATTTATTAAATCTATGGCAAGCTATTTGCAGTGAAAATGCAACCTAAATGCTGGAGGTATTTGACATAATCTTTAAAATAATTGGTAAGAGAATAAGCTGACAATTTAGCAAAAGAATGTTGGGAAGTGAACAAACTTTTTGACGCCATATTCCTTTTCTTTGACAAACTCAGGATAAATTCGCAAGGATGAAAAAGCTTTTCAAATTGGCTGATTTAACAACGTCTTCTCACTAGAGAGAAATCTTTTCAGTCTGATGAGGCTAAAGCAATCTAAATGGAAATATTGGTTCCCACAGATTCCTATTGGCTTTGATGATAAAACCTTCTGCCTCATCTATTTCCTTTTGATCTAGTTGAAAAAGGATGCTGGGAGAGGCTCGGACCAGACTTCTTCAATGACCAGCTGCTGACACAGCTGTGGCTTGTTAAGGCCACAGGACAAGGAAAAGTTCCAGCATGCTTCCTGTTTTATCACATTCTTAAGTTAACATTCTATTACTGAGAAAAATGATATCCACACAGATGCAGAAATATGGCACATACTGAAGGGCCAAATGGATTGTAAAAATGAGGATCCAGCTACATACTTCAAGAAATTATTAAGATGTAAAAGCTTATCAATAGAACCTTTATTCCAACTTAGCAATTTGAAACAAAGATCTGCTTTTAGATAGTTTACTTGCCTAAGATTGATGGGGAGAGAGTTTGAATTCTCTGGAGAAGCACACTTTCTGGTCTCAAGTATCCAGATGGATTTGCATCCTAGATCCAACCTCACAGGCTTAAGGAATGCTGCAGAAGGCCTCCAGCTGATAGGGGCGATCTTAACTATGACTCTCGCTGCTTTCCATTAAGGAAATGAGAAGCAACTCACTTTTTACAAGGTGTTAACTAAGCTTGGCTGAGCAGCCCAACTGAAAAATCAAACATGCCCAAACACTTCATGTTTATAAAAACAAACTCCATTAATGTGCCTGGCTTCCCTTTTCATAAAATTGCAGATGATTTACTGCCTATCTTAGTGCAGTCCAATTTTCCTGTAAAATGCACGTTCTGTATTATGTTTGGCACATTTCAGGCGATCAATGTGTAATTGTTGAATTGAATTAGAATTGATTTGTTTTCGATGAAAATTATAATGGAGGATTTTATAGAACCAGTGACTATCCAACTGGCATAAAAGAGTATTTATACAAGCTATAAGAACTGGTATGCACTCCTAAAAAGAAGTTAAACATTGTTTTTTAATACCTCAGTGTTCATCCTTCCAAAGTTGGACTTAAAAGGAAGAAGACCAAATTCTCTAACAACGTGCTCCATCAAGTTGGCCCTTATGACAACAAATCTCTTCAGAGTAATTTAAGTGTCCCCAGTCCCTATATACCTGATTACTTAAATTATTCTAATAAACCCAATTCCAGGACTTTCTAAATTTCTTAAAATATTTGCAGGATGAGGTCTACTGTTTCTCTTTATCCACGTTTTAGAAAGATATTCAGTAATAAAAGAATACACGGCAATGATCTGTTCCCATTTACAGAAACAAAATATGCAGAGAGAACTGAAGCCCTTGGTTTACCCATCCCTGATCACATTACCTGCCCTTCCCCTCAGAAGGAACCGTTTATCCTATTTATCCAAGTCTTAGCTCAGATTTGCCCACAACCTGTGGCAGGGAAACAGGAAAACCCTGTAATAGGTTTATAGTGGAAATTAACTTCACTTTTCATTTTTTGCAAAGCATGAACTTAAGGTGGTGATGATTTCACATATTCTGCAGGAGATACTGGTTCTCTTCACCCTCCTGGAGAGATATATTTACCAAACTCACAAAAATGTTGGCCAAGAAGAGAGAGACATTGTAGAGGCTTCAAAAACCCATGCCTTTCTAATTGTGTAAGCAATTTAGCCCCCTCCCTTGCACAGGCAGGTTGTTGGCGTTCTCCACGCATGGCCAAAGGCACCTTTCTGCCCTTTTCTAACTCTATATCATTGTTCCAAAAAGGAGAGCAAGTCAGTAATAATGAGGCCCACAACTGTCTAGCCATTTCTCTAGAGCTGTGGTCTGTTAGTAGGTTGCTCAAACCCAGGATCAGGGCAAGATGAGCCATTAGGTTGTGGAGAAATGCCATTTGAATCACCATTTAAATTTATTTTTATCTAAAGCTAAGAAGAAATAGATTAAATATTAGTATAAATATTAATAGAAGTACATGTACAACTTATGAATAAATACACATGGGATGCACGCTCATAACTTTTTCAAAACTCATAAGACTTTTCAATCAAAAAAGGTTGGAGAACACAGCTCCAAACAACTCACATTTACTAACTGTGTGACCTAAGGAAAAAGCTTCAAGACATACTGTATGATTTAAATCACATTCAGGTAATGTTTATGTACTAATATATTTCGCAGGTGAAAATAAATTACTTTCTTCTGTACCCATGTCAAGTGGTATATCTCCCTGAATTCTTAGTTCAGCTAAGCAAGTGACACCCTACATTCCTAATTCGTCACCTGCAGGCTCTAGCTCTTGCAATAGATTTAAAACACTGTCTTACCCTCAGTGCCAAAAGCCATGTGGAAGAACTAACCTTCCAGTACCCTTTCCATCCTAAAGGCTTTTTGTCTGTTTGTTTTTGAGAATCAGAGGTTGAAATGTCTGGAAGAGTTTTTCAGTTAAGGATAGTCACACTAAAATTACAGTTACTTATTCTTCAGATATTTACTGAGCACCTAGTATGATACACTGAGGATGCCAGGGTTAATAAATACTTACTTCGTGTTTGCTTTTTTCAAGTGCTAGGTAACAAGAATTAAGGGAGGGGCAAGGTAGCATTGGTGATTCCTGTCTTCATGGAGTTTACAAGCTAGTGGGAAAAAAAGAGAAAAACTGAAATAAAATGGAGAAAGTGATTTAAGAAAGATACGAGCAAAGCCTTGTAGGCGGTTTCTCCATGCCCACCACTCTCTGCTCCTTTCAGATTTCCTCTCCTGTGGCCACTGCTCCAAAATAAAGATTGCTAGTCTTGTTCTTATTTTCTCATATCTTGGGGGGGGGTCCCTAAGTATTCCTGGCCTTAACCTCCCACCCCAACTTCCTCTGTATGTATTGGACATGACCAGCCTCATTTAGGTGACAACAGATTAGAGTGAGTTTACTTGGATTGATACTGGCTCCTCTGAAGTTTTTCCCCAAATATAATGGTGTGACCCAACAGAAATGAGATGTCCACAGAAAGTCTTGCAAAAAGGAGGCCAGGGGCAGGAGCTGGGATCACCCAAGCAGGCTCGAGGAGAAGGGTTTTTATGAGGTTGGCTTTTGAGGGAGGGATAAATTATGTCACAGGGAGCAGCCAACTCTGAAAGTTGCACGTGGGAAACCCTGTGGGTCCTGCTCCTGCTGGATATTTCCTTTGACCTGAACGATTCTTAAATTCTTCAAAGTAATAAACATCTTAAACTCATGTGTTGGTTCTCTTAGAGTGGGAGCCTCTTTGAGGGCCACAGCCACTTCCTTCGGATTTTTTAAGCTTGTCTTCTTCCTCAACGGCACAAGGCTCCGTGTGAAGCAAGCACTTCTTCCTCCCAGAAGCAGTTATTGGATGCTGCCTCCAACAGGGCCTGGTGACAGTGATAGGGAGGACGCCACGGCGTGTGCACAAAGCAATAACATGCCATTCTGACCGAGGGGAGGAGGATTATGTTATCTCCCTCGTACAAACACGTGGACATGTTGTGAGCATTTGGTACTTTTAAGAATGACGTTTAGATATGGCTTTCAGCCCCATATCACGCAGCCCCGACAAATACATTGTGTCAATATAATATCGTCATGTCTCCGTCCCACATCATCAGTCACAGCCTTATCTGTGTGAGGCAGTCTCCATTTCAAAGCATTTAGGAGACTCTCTGGTGGGCAGTGAGTTCGGAAGAGCGGAGAATAGCTACACATTTCCTAGAGTCGCTGGTTTATTTTGTGGTAATGCTGATGCTCGTGATCATGATGATAATGATAAGGTCCCCAGCTGTCTGTTGAAATTCCTTTCTGGGAAACAGCTGGAGATTCATTCTCTAAAGATCGCATCTGGCTTGATTTGCTAGCACTCAAATCCCATTGATCTGGTTCTGTTCTAGCCCTCTGTACTCAACAGTTCAAAGAGCAGGGAGGCCTGTAAAGAAATTACTGCCATATTGTTCAATCGGCCACAGTGAGCAATATATACGATTATAATTAGGAACACATTAAGGGAAGCAGCTCAGTGGAGATAAGCTGCTTGACTGCATACGCTTTTTGATGAGGGCTTAGCGCCAATCCGAGAAGAAAAAGATTAAATGTTTGTTACCAATCCTTTTGAACTTGTGGCAGAACATGTGGTAAAGCATTTTTGATTCAAATTAAAAGCATCCTAGGATAAAAATAACCCTGTTCTCCCAGGCCTTTCCAAGTGAAACCATTTGGAGGCTGATTTATTGTATCGCCCTTAACCCCTCTCCACCAGCATGATTAACGTAAGCATTTCTGAATCCCATGTAAGCCCGGACAGGTATTTGTCTTGTTACACATCTGTGGAACAAATGGCAATACAAATTAGACACTCAGCAGATGTAAGTTTTCAAAGGCCTGGCAAATTTAATTTGACTGTGCATGTAAATAAAAAGTTCATTGAGCACTGAGGTCAGGGATGTGGGTTATAGGTAGAGGGTATGGTTGCTTCAAATGTCACCAAAAGGCCAGCCACTCAGGTACCCTGAAGAAGGGGCTTCCCAAACCACGCAGAGGAAAATGCAGGCTGCAGTGGCAACACCAGGGAACCAGGCCCGGGGCGGGCCGAAAAAGAAAACGCCTGGTTGGCCCACATCATCAAGAAGGGCTTCCCATGGTCATTGGGAAGAAAAAAAGACCAGATGACCATGTCAGATATTCTAAGCTTCCATGTCCAGAGAAGCATGGTTTACTGGTTTCCTCTGCGAGTGGAGAATAGAAAGTTTGTTTCAGATTCAGGCTTTTACTTCCTCTGTGGCCTTGGGCAAGTCTCTTAACCTCTCTGTGCCTGTTAACTTGTAAAATTGGGATGTTGGTTTGTATCCACTACCAGGAATCTAAGGTTTCTGAACATCCTTCTGAAGTGATTTCTGACCTATTGAAAATGACCCTCTATATTATCCATTTCACGAATCTGAAAAGTTTGTCACTACATGACAATATCTGCCAAAGGAACACATTAAGTTGATTTTAATTATATCATGTGTTATTTTCATTTCTATCAATGGTGAAGTCCCTAGAGGTGAAGGAAAAGTCAACTACAATATTTTTGCACATTTTCTCACCAAATTTCCACCCCACCCAAGATACGCACACACACACACGTGCACACACAATTTCCTCTTCCCATTGCAAATTCTGAGGACTTCTTCCCTATATAATTGCCTCTTTAGTCGAGGAAGATGGGACGTATGACTCCACAGTCATGTGAGAATAACTCACTGTCTCCCTCCTAAATGGCAAAGTTAAACAGAGCCAGGGACATCTTTCAGTTAAAAGCGATATAAATGAAAATGAAAATGCATTAACAACTTTTACAGCCGATAGCTAGGTAACCACAGGGCCCTTCCTGTGAGTACCTTTACATCATGTATTTTTCGGGTCTGCTTTTTCCATTAAACCTTGAGTTCCTTGAGGTCAGAGACGACATCTTATTCTCATCCTTTTTCCTGGAATATTCCATAGTGTCTGAGTCATATGAGGCATCTGTCACACATTTACTGAATTCAACTGACAAAGTGATTTGGAACAAGAATATTCATAAAAATATATTCTACACTACTTACAGTACTGAGGTGGAATCTTATTTTCAAAGTGAATTAGTGAAATTCCATTTTTACCTAGGTGTTTCTAGCCAGAATACATAGCTCTTTTGTTGCTGAAAAAGATGACATAAAAGCATAAATATCCTATTTATTCTGGGTCATAGCAACCTTGCTCAAATGGAATGTTTACTATATGATTTTTTTTAATCATGTGAAGAACTTTACTAACATCCCAGATAAATGTTGCTATTTGATTATAACCTGATGAGGTGACTTTGAATCTTGATTTTTCTACCTGTCATGGAATTACTCCTCAGTGCTCCATGTCATCTGGGAATGTGATAACCCTGTCCTCAATGTTATCACCCAAGACTTTGATAAAAATTTTAAATCCATGGTCAAGGGGAAAATTCAGAGGTACAAAAATAACATCATTTAACTAATTGGAATGTAGGCTTTTCATCAGCAGTTATGGTCTCATCCAGCCTGCCTTTCTTTGATATATGCAAGGATATTCCATTACTTTTTCAAATCTTTGCCAACAAAAATACATTTCAAGTCTACTGTAATTGTGAATCTACTGTTACTATGACATCAGTCTCAGAGCTGATACCAACTGTACAACTGAGCTATAAAATCATGAAGACTGACGTGATCAAAACTCATGGACAGAAAGAAGAACGCCAGCCAACTCGTGTCCACATGACTGCACACCTTCGCACTCCTGTCTTCACTGACAGTGACAGGGTCACCACCATCCTGCTCATAGTCACGGAACAGATGGCCTGTGCCATGGCTCCCTCGTACTTCCTTCCCTTGGGCTGTTTGTGCTGTGAATTCTCTACTTTACATTCATGTGTTGTAATGCCTTCCTTTTCCTCTGAATGTCAGGTAATTGCCACAAAATGCCTTTAACTGGTAGCTTGGATTTTGAGAACAACCCCTTGAGATATTTTAAGATTTATTACACAATCTACAACAGAAATTCCAGGAGTTACGGAGTTACCATCAGGCAGATTGTGGTGCCAGACTATGAATTAATTGATACATTTTCTATCAGTTTTAAGTGAAAAAAAAAACACACATCAGAGAATTAAGTGAGAGAATTTCAGTATATATGAGAATTTAATAAAGACTAAGTAATAGTTTAACTCATTGGGAGAAAGACGGATTATTTAATCATTAGCAATGACGTAGAGAAAGAAAGTCAATCTTGTAGCATTTAATTCAGGAGGACTAAAGACAACCGTAAATGATACGCTGATAAAAAAAATTTTGAAGAAGATCTAAAAGATATCATTTACAATTTTAAGCAACACAGGAAACCAGGAAGTTGTAAAAGAAGGACATGTTGTACCTTAGAAAACAATCAGCAAAAGATATCATTACACAGAGTCAAAGGACTAACTTAGAATAGGAAAACATACTTGCCTATCGAATATTAAATGGTAAATATGTAATGTTCATTATGAGAGATGCATAGATAGACAGGTGATAGATATTATGAATAAAAGAGAAAAGGACTGTTGAGTTATAGGCATGGGATGGTTGTAAGCAGTTCATGAAAGAGCAAATCCGAATGACTAACCATTGCATGAAAAGATGCTCAGTTTCACTAGCAGTCCGGGCTGTGAAATGTAATTGGACAAAAAAACCCATCACTTTCTCAATTTGCCCTTAAACTGGTAAACGTTAGAAATAAGAACACTTGTTACAGATTTAGATAAAAGAAAATAATATGATATGAATAAAAGAAGGGACCTCCCCCCACCCCACCCCACCCCACCCCACCCCCAGTGCTGGAAATGTGAAGTGTGGAAAAATCTATTAAGTTAAAAATACTCTTCAATCCAAAATTTCCACTTTGGTCATCCTATATAAGTATCTCATGTAACATTGTTTGAATTTATTTCATATAGGATTGCTTCAAGTGGTTAAAAGAAGAATGGAAACAAATGAAAGTCCGCTTATAAGTGAATGGCTGAATCCACGTGCTACACCCCTACTGTGGAATGTTATGCAGCCACTAGAGATAAGACAATAGCAATAGACCGTTTGGCAGAGCGAAGCATTTTCATGCAGGCATTGATAAATAAGCAAGTAAATTACAGAAAAGGTTTATGATACAATCTCTTATTTATTAAAAAAAATCCCCATTATGCATGTGCATATGTGTGTGTATGTGTGTGTATTGTATATATATTTTGTGTACATGTATACTATTGTTTGCAATTACATGAATATGGTAAGATAGATAAAAGATGAATATGTTGTTTCTATGGGTCACTGGATGGGGGAACAGGCTATGAGAAGAGAGAAAAGGATCACAAATTGAAACAATGTATAATAGTTCTACACTAAAAACCTCTAGCTTATAGACAGGTATACATGTACATACCATGTTTATACATTATGCAAAATAATACACATGTAGTTAAAGGAGTGTTTGAATGAGATTCATGAAAAGGGACTAAGCGTAGAAATTGTGCAAACAAGTCAAAATGCTACTACTAACAAGTTGAAACTACTGAAATTACAAATTAAATCAATCAAATAACTTCTGACACTAATAGTACCTATGTCAGCTCTCCTTATTCACTACTTTAGAGATGACCAAGTGCTCCCCCGTGAATTGTCTTACATGAAACTCTCAATCCTGCCTATGATTCAACGTAAGGATGAAAAACAGCAAACATCACTGTCATGAATTGCAACTTGTATCCAAATTTGCAAATTTAGTTTAAGAAGTCGATATGTTTTCAGGTCAGATTTTAAAGTCATCTACTAAAAGAAATGTTTAAATTGTAAACTCTTATTCAAAATTCCCTGCCATCTTATAAGGCCACAAAGTCTAAATGATGCTGAAAGCAAACTATAGAAAAGAACTCTTAGAGGCAAGAGGCTGCGCCTGAGAATTTCAGCATTCTACCCATGGAGCTGCGGGCACTGACATTCTTCTAAAAAGACCCAGCTGAGCTGAGAATGAAGACTCACAGCTTCTCATCTTGGCTTTGCTGAGAACTTGCAATGTGACTTTGAGTAAATCACTTGACCTTTCTGAGCTTCTGAGTCCCTGGAGGTAATAATCCTGGCCTTATCTCCCTCATTGTTTCAAAAATAAAATGAGATGGATGATTTATGTGAAAGCACTTTGAATAGTAAAATGTGCCATATTATTATTCAAACAAGGCATTATCCTCTCAAACCTACTTAGAAGGAGGCTGTAAATGAAATACTGCATATTAATGTGATCCTGGGCTTCAGAGAACTTGGATTCTCCGGGCACCATTACAGGCTCGGCTATTTTTCAGCGCAGCATAAATTATGTGCTCCAAACAAGCCTTCAATGCCCCTCGGAAGCCTGAGAGACGGGTGTGAGGCTGCTCAGCGCCCCCAGAATAGGTACCACTGAAGGGAAAGGAAGCGCGTTTAAGAAAACAGTGAGCAGGCTCTGCCTGCCAAGTCGGGGCTCGAGCTGCAGTTTCTCATGTGCACGGGTGTTGAGAATAAAGGAAGCATGTCTAAAAACCCAAGTCTAGGCAGGGATTTCCATACCCTCTGGGTATTTTACCGAGTTACTATAATAGACGCATGTCCGTGCCTAAGCGTGAATATACACAAACATGACGTTATGAAAGCAGATGGCTTTGCCGCGTTACGCACCCAATTCATGAAATAGCACCAGTTCCACAAACCTTACTTGCTATTGTAACTGGGTCCTTTTGCAAGCCTATTCTGTGTTTCTGACCCTCAAGTCATTTACCCATTTGGTGCCATTCTGGGTATTCACAAAGTGCTTTTTTACCCCCTACAACTGTATGTGTAGATTGCATCTCAGAATTATTTTCCTACGTACAAATCTGAGAAACGCCTGAGTAGTTTGTTATTGCTGTTGTCATTTTTTTTTTAATGAGAGCTTTGGAAGGAGGCAAGACTTGGAAAGATTTGGTCAGAGATTTTTCTCAATCTGGGGACCCTGACTCAATCTGGGAATTCTCACTGGCATTTTTATTAGAAGCATCAAATCCGTTCATGACCTGTGAGGTGTCAGCGGGTGAGATCTTTAGAACAAGGTTCCTCTTGTGTGTCCAAGTGTGGGCCTTGGGCCTTATTCTCCCCAGAAACCCGTAAAAGTCAGAGCCACACACTGCTGGGCACAAACTAAAAAAGCCTCGTTCCTGGTGGCCAGAGCCCTTGGGGCTGTTATTGCTCACTCTGCAGGGCTCTCGGGAGCCCTTATCACTGTCAAGAAAGAGTTTTTCTCCATGCCACAGCTTCGTGGTGAAGAGTCAGCATTAAAGGGTCTGACAGAGTCGACTGACATCCCAGATCAACCACTTATGTGAGGTTGGGCGTGTTGTTTCTTACCCTCTGTAATTCTGTTTCTTCATCTGGCAAATGAACATAATAGTTTCTTACTAAAAGGATGGTGGTATGGATTAAATGAGATGGTGCCTGCAAAGGGTTTAGGACAATACTGGGTACATAATAAGCACTCAACCAACAGCAACTGGTAGTTTCAGCAAAACAGCAGGCATTGCCAGTAACACGGCTGCAGCAGTAGGAAAAATGCACAGTGAGGGAGGGACCTAAGCTCTTCAAAAGAGAAAAATAAATTTGCATTCTCTAAACTCTAAACTCACACATTCACTAGTAAAAGTGTGACTACACAGACATCTTTCTCGTTTGTAAATCACAGGTCAAGCTACATAAAATGTGCACAAGGAAACCAGGAAGAGGGAGTCTCCACTCTCTTGGGTGACATTTGAATAGCTCCATGGCAAAGCAAGAAAGGAAAAATAAACCTTAAATACTTAGTACATTGGAAGCATTAGCATTTGCAGCTTAAGGCATACATGATGTGACAAAACACTGAATTAATTCCATCCTATTCCTTTTTCCCACTGATCTTACCTTGTCCTTGGTCCCTCCTGAGGTTCTGCAACGAATCTTGTGCAACCTGCATCCTTCTGACTGTGAAGATAATGAAAGAGAGATGTACAGAAATTAGTCCTTTGGGGAAACGTGGAGACCTGGATTTGTTACAAAATAAGCTTATTTTCACCAAGATTCATTGTGCATTGTGTCCAGAGTGAGTTGCTGATACTCAAGTTCAGGTCCTTACAACTGCACATGTGGCCTATCTTTAATATGCATTAATGTGGTTTATCAATTCCTCTCCACTCTAACCCATCTGCACATTGCTGCCAGAAATATCTTCCTGAAATAATACTTGGATTACATTTCCCATTCAAAAGTTCTAGCGGTTTCTCCATCCCTTCAGGAAAAAGTCCAAACTCTTAGCCCTCAAGGTCTTTCAAAGCCAGAAGTCCAGTGGTTTCCGGTGCCCTCATCTCTTCTGGTCTCTTTCCACCAGCCTACTTGCTCTCCTTTTCTGCCTTTGAACTCCTGTCTTCCTTTATGTAGAGAATGGTTCAATTTACCTTTGGCCGCTAAACTCATATTCTTCTTCACTTCAGACTTTAGATTCTACTTTTTCTTCAACTCTCCTCTGAACCATCTTTGTGCTTGCCTCTTTCCTCCTCTGGCCTTAATCAGGTGTCTTGTCTTTACTTCCCAAATGGTGTAATATGAGCAATCTGATATCAAAGCTATTTGCATACAGAATCTCTGCAAATGGATTACCAACGTGAACGGCACCACGCCCACACCTTAGACTATTCTGGCAGTGCTTCCGGGGAGAACTCTCTGTGATGACGCACACGGTTTTCATCCACGCTGTCCAAGATGGCAGCTACTGGTCACACGTGGCTACCAAGCACATGAAATGTGGCCACTGCAACCCAGGAACTGACCTTTACTGCAATTCATTAAAACTCAAATTTAAAGTCACAGATGACTACTAGTAGTTGCATATTGGACTAGACTCTCCACAAATGTCTCCTACTTTGCAGCTAATTCAACAAATATCTGTTGACAGAAATCTGTGAAATGCCCTCGTGTCATGACATGACCCTCAAACCGCCTTCTAGCTCATCCCTATTTTCTATCTCTTTCTTTCTACAGCCTGTGGCCACTTCCTAATCCCCCCAAACCCTTCTGATGGCCTTGCTGACAACAGCCGCAGGATGGAATTCAAATGTTTACTAGAACACGGTCTGTTTCCAGCCCTCTAAGGCTAGGAGGTGAACCCTGAGCTTGCTGATAATGGAGCACTTTGAGAGCAAACTCTTTCTGCGGGCTCACCTCAACTCTCAAGGGCCAGTGCGCCAAAGCCTGCATGTCAAAGTCTACATGCGACGTGAGACTTTCTAGAAAGTGTCCT
This sequence comes from Camelus ferus, assembly GCF_009834535.1. Classification (NCBI taxonomy): domain Eukaryota; kingdom Metazoa; phylum Chordata; class Mammalia; order Artiodactyla; family Camelidae; genus Camelus; species Camelus ferus. Next base: position 47,969,322 of record NC_045709.1, read on the forward strand.
ACCACTTTGGGTCATTATTGCCCTGCTATTCAAATTCAGGAAAAGTTTAAATCTTAATTTCTCATAGCTGAAACATGATTAACTCCAGGTTTATATATATATATATATAAGTTTAATTTGCAGCAAATAATCTCATATTTTTGTGCATTCACTTATACAGATGGAACAACATTTTGTTTGCAATTTGAAGATCTTTAAATAATGTAAACACTGTTTTCAGCAATGTTGAAGAAAAACTAGGAAATTCTTTCTCTCAAACAACTTGGAAAGTGCTAAACTTCATTGAGAAATAACTCCAAAGAGAATTTTAAAGGACAATGGACCTTAGATGTTGATGAACTCAGTGGACCCACTCTACACTCAATAAATATAATCATGGCCATTCAGGATTGTCTTTATAAAGCTATTAGTAAATTTTTGCCTACAGCAGAGATAACTGGAAATATATTCTATTTCTGCAGCACTCTCCATTAATTAACAGAATCCTAGTTTATTGGACTATTAAAATGTCTTTTATTTAAAGTAAGCAAATTAAACCAGATCACTTCATTTTATAAACATAAAAGGTAAAATGATGTTTTCATTATTCACTATTTTGTAGTCATTTTGAATAAGGTAATGTAGTAACATCTGTCTCATACCAAAAAAAAAAAAAAAAACAACGTCTATAAGAAAAGGAAACATTTACTTATTTGCCTTGTGTTTTTATTAGACACTGAGCTGTGCAGATGTCACTTTCCATGAATAATTCACCCCAGGATTTGGCCCAACTCCTTACTAGCTTCTGTTTCTCAGAAGACATTTAAAATTGCATCACGCCTTGACCTAGCGTGTTCACACACACGTGCAAAAACGTAGTGTCGGATGGAATTAACTATTTCATAGTACAACCTAAGTCTCAGAAGATACTTTTTACGAAGTTTGTATCATCCGATAAATACTCTTCGTAGAAAAAGTAGGAAACAGTCCATTATATACTTTCCATTCCCGAATAATCTTTGACTTCCATTTACACTGAATCGTGCAACCTGTTGTGCCACACAGAGATTATATAGTTTGACTGCAAATTCCCAATTTCACTATCAAAAGGAATACAAATTGGCCTCCAAGATACTGAGAGTAGAATGTACTCACTGTCAGTTGACTATTTCCCTAGCTCTAAATGAATTAGACTATTAGAAGAGACATTTCTCACAGCCAGGTTACTTACACAGCATACTTAAATATATGCAATGTTGTTATCTTTGAACTCACATAGTAACCAAACTAAGCCATATGATGTTACCAGGATAGATCTCAGATAAAGGTTATGCAGTGCTGTCTGGTATAGAGAACGATGTGCCCAGACTGAGTGCAGTTTGTACAGAGTGCCCTAGTGAAAATCTTCCTTAGTTGTCCCACCTCTAAAATCTCCCTGCGCTCATCTCCCTGCCTTGGTTTTTCTCGCTAATGTGCTTAGAGCCCCTTTCTATACAAAAATACATTAGTCCTCTCTGGCTCATTTTTTGACTTTGGTATATTTATCTCTGATTACAAATAAGTGGCATCTGTTTTCTTACGATACGACAGGGTAATAGGAATTTCTGTTGTTGTTCCATTTTGGTTTAAATTTCTCAGTTTAGCCTCCTGGAAAATCAGTTGTTCTGAGACACAGATATTTTGTACTTCCGAAATGCCAGTGTCTACGTAACCTGTTGGACGGATGGGCTGAAGGGTTCATGTGCTGAGCAGAAGAACCTGTTCTGGACTCCTGGGACACTCACATTTTCGAAGAGCATGTTCACAGTCTTAACAACTTTCTCCACCTGAAGCACGTAGCATGAGCTCTGTTCACATTTTAAACAAATAAGATTACATTTATATTCAGGGCAACAGACATTAGAGGTGGCTAATGTGTTCCAGCAGCATTGAGACAATCTGAAGGCAGTGAGGGTCTCTCTAACAGTTTCCGTTGAGCCTAAGACTCAAAGACCAGCCTAAGGCATTATTTATTCATCAATTGCATAACCCAGTAAAAACCATTTCCCATGTTAAAAAAAAAAAGGAAATCCCTAAAATCACAAAAGATTGTTTGGACACAATGGAAAGAAAATCCTGCTAAATAAAGCCAAATGCTTTCTTTACCAGGAGGAGGAAAACATCCTAATACCTCATAAAATTAAAAGAGAGATATATTAAAGTCAGTACAATTTAGTGTTTAGAATAGAAAAAGAAAAATATTTAAAAGATGTCAACAATATTGTTATTAAGCCAAAACAAAAAAAAAAAAAAAACACTTCATAAAATAGTCAATATGCCATGATGTCATTGTCCTGAGAAACGTAAACATGGAGACCAAACTATTAAAGATGATTATCTTCAGATAGCATATCAATTATTTTTTGTAACCTACTCGTGCTTTCTAAGCTCTTCTATAATAAGTAGGTATTCATCTTTTAAAAATCTTTTTTAGAAAAAGAACTACTGATTGAAGCTAACAGCAGCACACTCTGTAGTAATAACAACAGTAATGACAATAATGACTGTAGAAAATGCCTAGGACACCCTCTACTTATTCCAATTATGCTCATTTTGTCATAAAATATATTGCTCTAGAGCTCAGTTCAATAGTCACAATAGGTTGGCTACATCATAGTCACAAAGTCAATGCACATTGTCAAATTTGATGACAATGACCCATTTTTGAAAGTGAAGTTTTCAACCTGCTGTGATTTATTTCTCATGGGTCAACGTCACTGCTGAGCAAGCAGTGGTCAGGACTTCACCAGAGACCTGACACGGATGCGGAAACAAGGTTCCTTCTCCTCTGCTGCCTCTTTGCTGAAGGGTTCCTTAGCCAGTCACTTCACGCACTCATAGATGGAGCAGCTCCCGTGTCCCAGGCCCAGTGCTGACACGTAGGTGAAAGACACAAGACACAGACGCATAAATATCACGAGACTCTGCCTCTTACAGTCGTGCATGCTTAGTCTACATGTGGGGCGATGCTGGGAGAGAGGAAAGAAGACAAGGATACAACTGATTGCAGTATGGTGTTAATATATGCTAATGCGATAAAATAAAATTACTAGAGGAATGACAGGGGAAGTCTTTCAGATGATAAAGACATCCTTTCTTCTGAGTCTATTCAAAGCACATTATGAATACTGTTGTCCACTAGGGTCATGCCACTTTAGCTCCTATGAGTGAGTCAAATTAATATACACAATTAGGCATAAAGCTCAACTGGGATTTACTTAACTTCTCAAGTGATATCATAATGGGGGTCAGGGAGACCTCTACATCTTCAAAAGTACAATTCTACTGGCAGGTATAATGGGAACAGCCAGGATATTAAGTCAATGTATTTTCATCCTAGGTAAGCCATACCGCCCAGTTTTTCCATGATTCCTTATATGAAAAACCGCAGCTAGACACTGCATATTTTAGAGCTTTTTCCTTGGTACAGAGAGAATGTCTCTGGCACCCATGAGGCTAATTGAAATAGATGTGGCCTAAGAAGTGTTTCCATCAGAAAGAAAGTGCCACGCAAAGCCATTTGATGAGCATGGGAGAAGGTAAAGTAGAGGAGTGTTAGGTAATCAAGGCAGAACCAGATTCTTAAGTGTCTCATCCCCACCGCCCCCTAACACCTTGGAAGATCCAAGAACATGAGTTAATGACCCACTTTCTCTGGTACAATTTGAGGGATGGAGAAGCTCCACATTCGTCTCTGTGTCTAGTCCAACATGCCAGTAGCACAACAACGCAGTAACAGGAGAGGTGTTCCTTGAGAGCCTGAAGTAGCGCTTTTCAGCGTGGGACATACCTGGACCCTGTGAGCTGCAAATCGGGCACAGAGAAGTGCCAAGAAGGCTGGCAGGAGCCTGAGTGGGGATCGAAGGACAGCAGAGCATGGAGACTTGAGGCTGTGGGCGGATGGCTGGGCCCATGAACGTCAGGTGTGGACATCAGCATGATGTCTCCAGAGGCCACGTGGAGCCGGCCACATGTCAGCAGACCCCAGTGGGCCAGAACAGACCAACTTCCTCACCACAGAGCCTGAGCACAGTGCACAGAACAAGGACCTGCATTCATAGATGCTCCACTGCCCACTGCCACGGGGTGACCTGAGCTCCCCCAGCCTTCAAACCCCGAGACAGATTACACTGTCTTGGGGAAGAGCAGGGAAATGTTTGAGAAATCTGAAAGACTGAACATTTACCCTAAAGAGACTGAGTCATCCAAAAGAAATTATCTAAACAGGAAGAGACAGAAATGTAGTTAATTAGCAGGACTACAGCACCCCACCCCCTACCCCTCTGCCACTAATAAGCGGAGTTAACAAGCTCAGGAGAAAAATTAAATCATTATCAAAAGATTCCCCCAAGCTTCTGAAAAGCCTATGAAAAGGAATTATATGAAGTAGGAGTCCCAGGGCAAATGTCATTTATCCTATTACACTAACACCCAGCAGTCAAAAGCTGGTCTCTTTGAAGCATGGTGACCCTCACTCAGTTGACAGCCTGGATTGATCACAGTAGAAGAGAAGAGATCCTCAGTCAGTAAATCTTTGATGTCAATATAGATCATTTTTTCATCAGCTGCTTGCTGCTACTTGCCTTGCCCTATAAAGTGGGTAGTCAGTGATGAGGGTTAGCCACAAGTACTTACCCCCTAGCTCAGCTTCACCTGTGTAATTACCTCTCAACTCGTATTCCCCAATTATTATGAGATGGATAACAAGGAAAAGTCAAATGTATTCACAGGCTGGTAGATGTTTTGGTAGAATATAAACAATCTGGGTTGGGAGACAGTAGACGGAGTGGCCGATTCTATTTCATCATCGACTTTCCAAGTTTCCACATAAGGTCTACTAGGCAGTAGAAAGAATGTTGTCAAATAAGTCTGGAATGCTGGGTTAAATAGAATTAAGCAGACCTCTTATCTGAAGAGCTACCTCTAATAAATCGAATGTGCACAGTGAAATTCCATAGGGGCTAAGTATACAGTTTCTTAAACTTATTCCAGCAGGCTGTTGCAGCTAGGCGGTACCAGCTCATGAAGAGATTGGGGGCCTCTCTTCCCAACTCTGAGGCCAGTGATGCCACTGATTGCTGGAAATCAGCCTCAGTGGGAGTATTTACAACAACACTAATAGGGCATTTGTTTATTTGTTTGTTTTTCCTAGAGAGCTGGTTCTTCAACATTTCCCGGAATATCATTGTCTTAGAAATCCCTTGTGAATAAAACTATGCCACAGCACAAATGTGTTAGTCTTCTGTTTGCTGCTGTAACAAATTACCACAAAGTGAGCAGCTTAAAATAATACAAATATATTACCTTACAGTTCTGTAGGTTAGGAGCCTGACATAGGTCTTACAGGGCTAAACTTGGGGTGTCAGCATTCCTTCTTGGAGGTTCTAGGAGAGAGTCTATTTCCATGCCTTGTTTCCAACTTCTAGAGGCATCTGCATCCATTGTCATGGCCCCTTCCTCTGTTGTCAAAGCCATCAAGGCAGGTCAAGTCCTTCTCATGCTACATCACTCTGACCTCCTCTTCTGCCTTCCTCTTCCACTTTTAAGGATGCTTGTGATTATATTGGGCCCACTTGGGTAGTCCAAGGTAATTTTCCTATTTTCAGGTCAGTTTAGCAATCTTAATCCCATCTGCAATTATAACTACCCTTTCAATGTAAAACAAATATTCACAGGATCCAAGGATTAGGATTTGGTATCTTTGAAGGGCCATCATGCTGCCTAACGTGGGTGGTACTCTAAGGAACACATTGTAAGGAGTCAGAAAGTCCTTAAAGGGAAAGTGCATTGGACTACTCATTTTCTAATTTAACTTGTGTAAATTATTTATCCTTTTAGAGTTTCAGTGAATTGCTCCATGAAATGGATTAATGTTTTCTTGATCTACTTTGAAAAAAAATTTTGGCCTGAATCCAATGAATAATAGAAGTGACAATGTCTTAAGAAAATGATGGGGCTCTCTACCTATATACCATTATCATTAATACTAATATAATACAAGGTTTTATTTAAGGTCAAAGTAATTCTTGTAATTTATAAATCACTCATTCCCTACATGCAGTATGTTCTCACAAACATGCAACTAAAGTGTTGGCTCTGGCCTCCTGCCAGGAGGGTGTAGAGGAAGGAGAACTCAGGCTTCAATCCCCAGGTCACTTTAGATTTTCACTTGAGCCTGGATATGGATTTGACCTCCCAGAGTCCTTTGAATTAGTGTAAAACCTGGGTAAATGCAGGACCTTCCAGGCTCGTGGGGACTAGATCCAGGCAAATTCCCCTTTGTGGGTCTCCCTTTCTTCCTGCCCTACTTCACGTTTGTCTATAACATTCTAAAGCCATAACACAGATCAGTGGGCTGAAGTGGGCAGAAGAATGAAACCCATTTTTAATAACTACTCCCTTTTGGGCATAACCTGAACCCCAGCTGTTTTTCAGAGAGAGTCATAGAACTAAACACTCTCAGTCCTAAGTGTTGATAGCCAAGATGATTGACATTTCTCTGAATCTCAAATAAAAGATTCAATTACTTATTAAAGTGTAATTTTTTTTGGCTGTTTATATATTTGGCACTTTGTCTCTTTTTGCCTGTATGTGTTGAGGTTACATTGCTTAGAATCACTTTCTGCTTGCTAATTCAGCAATGCCTGGATCCTTTATCTCCCCAACCATCCCCAGTATTCTAAGGGTCTTATTACACATGTTGTTTCCTGCACTATCCACCAGCCTTGACAAAGAATAGATGCACAGCTGGAAAGGAGATTAAGGAATGTGTTTTTAAATGGACCGTAGATTTTACACGGAAAATAAATCTTAAACAAACTATGTGTTCATCTGACTGTGTAGAATTTCGAACCATTTTACTCTGCCTTATAAAGAAAAACAAGATCTCTCCGGATGTTTTTGGCAAAAACAAGCAGCTGTGAGCTGTTAGCTATCAGCCTCTGATAAACCTGACACTACCTCGGGTTGGTTACATAATCCACCACTCCCTGGTCCTGGAGACGGTTCCAACTTTGGAATCTGTGTCACATTATGCTGCCATCAACAAAACCAGCCGGGCAAGATGGTGACCTGGGCAGAGCTAAGATTACAAGAACAGGATCACTTTCTGTCTTGTTTTGACTCTATTGTGAGGCTTGTAAGTGTTAGGCGAGTTGGAGTCTTTGGTATTGGGAGCTTTTCTGATAACCCCATCAGGGCCCCAACTAACTTGTCCTTTCTGGGCTTGACTCCAAGGAGCCGGTAGGGGATTGGTAGTAGCAGCAACATCTTGGCAAAAAAGAACCTTGCACCAGCCTTGGCCACCAGCGAGGCTTCTGTGGGTTAGTCCTTCCTGTGAACCACTGTGACATGTGACTTTTCATTCCCTTTGCCTTCATGACAATGACAAAAGCCTTTGGATTTGAAATGTATAAAATGCACTTGCCCAAGGAGAAGCAGCAGTCCTTGAAATCTGGAACTGTTTTCACAGGAAATGAGAAAAGAAAATGCTGAAAATAAAAATGTATTTTTAACATTTTTTATTAAGTTATTTTACAATGTTGTGTCAAATTCCAGTGTAGAACAACAACAACAACAAAAATGTATTAAGTGGAGGGAGGAAGAAATAATTATAAAAGCTGAATGGGGTCTTTCTTATAATTCTTATGAATATTTTGAAAGCAGATATATATATAATGTATATTTCAGATTCTTCCTTCCAAAAGGAAGAAAATAACATCCATTGAGACTTTTCTATTTTTCTACTTTTTCCAAAAAGTTTGGCTTAGGTCCTGGGTTCATTCAACAAGGGATGACATATGCACTCCAACTAATAGCGCATAACCAGCATGATACGACTGCTCAACTGGAAACAGCTGGGTAGATTCCAAAGGAACAGCATTATTTTATGCAAAGGCTTCAGGTTTTAAAACCAGTCTAAGAATATCTCCAGGGCACCTCTGGGGAACTCAGAAAATAGAGGCCTAAGAAGTTGTGGGCTGGTCATGAGATGTCAAGGGCCATGTCCTGCTCAAGGTAATCCAATTCCACTAACCTGTTAACTGGCACATCCTGGATTCAAGTATTGTTCTAGATTCTGCCAAATACACCAAGGCTAGTGAAGCATGAGCCTTGCTTTGATGAAGTCGATGGCTTGGTAGCTGGAAGGAGGTGTGGGTTGGTAGAAGGGAATGTATCACATAGGAAGAATTTCCAAGCAGTTAGAATTAGACTCAAAGTTTCAATTTGGTCGAAAAGCACTCATCTCTGAAAGTGAACCTCCGAGTATCCCAACCTTTCTAAAACCTAGAGAGACCTCTGGATCTTCCTTTGGTGATTTCTCTGCCTCATCACCACGGAACCTGATTCCTCCCCTCGGGATTCACCTTCACCACCGAGTGTTCCTTGTTAACATGACCTGGCTCTAATCCTTCATCCATTCCAGCTTGGCTGTCTAGTAAGAAAGGCTGTTCCTAGTTGGGTGTTAATATACCATGTGCAGTTTTACATATTTTTACAGCAGCTGTACATTTTTGAGGGAGTGCATCTGTTTGTCTACCTTTCCCATAAGACAGCAAATTCATTTAAAGACAGAGACTTCATCTTTTTCCTTGGAAGGTCCCACACCTTCTCCTGAAGTATTTGACATCTTGGATATTCAAATACCTCTTATTTTAATATTAATCAATATTTATCACAGAAGCAGAAGTTTGAGATCTTTTCTATCCTCTAGATCCTAATTTAATCAATCAACTCTGGGAGACCATCTCTGGGAGACTTTCTTTAGGGATGGTGGCCAGACACATTCAGCAGGTTGGAGATACATGGTCTTGAAGGGAACTGAGCCAGCCAAGCCACACTCTCTCCAAATTCTTGATGACTCTGGAAAGGAGCACTCCCAAAGGGTTCTAAGAAGGTTTAGCCTCAGAATAGATTAGACACAGCTAATGTTGACGTGAGCTTAGTAGGGGGAAAATATGACATGTATGATCAGTCAGAACTCAGCAAAATGTAGTTCTTCACCTTCTTCCCTCATATAGGTGAAGTGTTTACCACACGTGGAGTTAGAACTGCATGCCCATGAGATGGAGTCCGTGGGGACAAAAAGGAATGAGCAATCCAAGCCTTACCCACAAAACTTGAATAAGGCCGCTCCTTCTCGGGCTGTTCTAAAGCATGGTCCAGGATTCTTTGATACTGACCCTACCACCCCCCACCAACGGATGAAATCTGTTCTTCTTCACCTGAAGCGAAGTTGACCAACAGAATAAGCAGAAGTGACACTGTGTGATTTCCAAGGCTGGGCCACAAAAGGCCACATGGTGTCCATCTTTTTTGCTGGAATATGCATTCATGAGCCCAGAGCCACCGCGTCAGAAGTCTAACTCCTTGGTGGCCACCGTGATGTGAGTGAGCGCAAGTTGATGGAGAGCCCAGGTGTCAGGGCTCTGGCTGATAGGACGGTCGGAGCCAAGCCTTTGCAACATCTCAGCCCCGGTGCCAGGCATGTGATTGTGGCCTCTAGGGGTTTGATTCATGCCCAGTTATTCAAATCTTCCCTAGCTGAGGCCTCAGACCTGTGCCCCTTCCAAAATCCTGACCCACAAAATACGTGAGCATAATAAAATACTGTGTGAGGCCGCCCTATTTTCTGCTTTCAGAGAAGATTAAAAAGGCAGGGCCATTGAGACTACGTCAATTCATTAACTATCAAACCCCTCATCCTCTTGATTCAGGGGCAAATATTAAATTACATGCCTTGTCAGAAAAATGAACATCTAGTTTATAGTTCCGGATACCAGAAACCAGAGTCTGTGTGTTTTGTTACATCACTAGAAAACTTTGTCTTCAGTTGGCAAGTATAAACTTTTTTTAAACTATCCCACTCTTTTTTTTTTAATAATCATTTTCTATTAATTCTGTCCCTTATTTTCTCTCTGGAAATGTATTTATTTATTAATTTTTTTTTTTGGAAGAGGAGGTAATTAGTTTTGTTTCTTTATTTTTAATGGCAGTACTAGGGGTTGAGCACAGGACCTTGTGCATGCTAAGCATGTGCTCGACCACTGAGCTATGAACCTCTGTCCTACTGCTTCTTTAGTGTAACAGAAGAACACAGAGAGATTGTATCTTTGAAAAATTTAAGGCAAAGACTAGCATTCTCGCTTGCAGCTGGTAGGACATGAAGCTGAAATGAAGTGCCAACCTGAGCTTCCTGGACCGTATTCAAGAGATCAGCTGTCACTGTCCCTTCCCTTGAACAGATAATTAATAGAAATAAGCAGCAAAATGTTTATTACTGAAATCACAAAAATGTTAGCAATGCTACTATATTAGCATGTCAACTGGGGAAAAATATTTCTTATCTGAAGGTATCTGGGCTAGCAGCTCTCAGAGAATTCACACTTTTCAAATATTGGAAAAAACAGTGTTTAGAGTGAGAATAGAGGAAAGGTTAAAAATAGGAAAAAGCAAGGCTAAAAGACAACCTACTAAATAAGAGTACGGATTTAACTATTTTGAAAAATGTGTCCAAAGTTCATTATAACTATTACCAGGTGTGCACTGTTTATTTCACTGGATAATTATTAATTTAGTTTCTATTTACATAGCATAAGTATAGCAAACTTAACAAAACAAGCTACAGGCTAAAATGCAATATGTTCCTAGTATGATTAAAGGACCTTTTTATTGCAAGGTTTAATAATATTTTCATTAAATAGCAGTGACTCTACTATTTTTAATTTCATTAACTCTACTTCAGACACCTGAATTTTAGACACTTGGGATTCCTAGCTTTTTGATTTGGCATGATCAAACCAGTTAGTCAAATTATTTTAAGAATACAGCCGGGAACATGCTAGAGTTAATATATTTGGAATTATTGAGGGGATGGTCACAATTTGTTAAACTCTAGTCGGCTTCAGCCCAAATCTGGTTGCTTTTATGGACCTGGTTTCTCCTCAGACCCAGTTCTGGGATTCCAACTCAATTTATTTGTTGGTTAAAGTAATTTTAAATCTGACACATGTATTTAACAACGAGAAACACTAAACACTTCACTGATGTTTTGCATCAAGGAAGAAAGCTTACAGGATGGATAGATTACAGTCAAGTGCTGGTGACGCTAAGGGTCCTTAGAGTCTGGACCACTCCAGGGTTCCTCTCTAAGACATAGCCCCAGTGCCTTCCCAAGGCTTAGAAGAGCTAACTCATAAATCTCTATTAGCATTGGGGAAGACAGTTGAAGGAGTTCGGGTCCACGTGTGCAAATCTATCACTGTTCCTAGAAAAGGTATCCAAAACACATTGAGTAATGTCATGAAAAACAGAGCACTTCTCACCAAGAAGAGCCATTCTTCATCCCTCCTGCCCATTTCACTCTGTAGCTGACAAGATCAAAGAGCTGTAAAGTGAACCATCTCCAGGAATTTACCTGGAAGCCAGTAGATTAGCCATCATGTGACCCAGAAATGCTGGAGAGAGAGCAGTAGATGGCCACAGTTTTTTTTTTTTTCTTTCTAATTCTAATTATTTCCACTCTGCCTGAGTATCATCTCCTCTGGAAAACTTCACTCTTACAAATTCAACTAAAGTTCCTGACATTGTACATCCAGTCTAGCGGGCAAAGTCTGTGTTTTTGACAGAACTGTTCACTAAATATTTACTATTTTCTGTGAATTGTGAGTACCTTTTGTACTGGCTATATTCAGAGCACCCTTTTTCATTAATGAAACATGCTTGCCCTGATGAATCATGGATAATATGCAATTAACCATACGTCTCCTAATAAACCAATCTCCTACAAACTAATTGGTGAGAAAAAATTTAAATACTACTGGATGAGAGTGGGAGAGTACAATACAAAATATTTTAAGAATAATATTAAACAGCCAGTTGAGCTACAAAATATGTTTTCTTCTGTTAGGTGCCATGTTATTAAATACTTCCCTACCTTTCTCTCTACTTTTATTCTCAGTTGTTTGATACCGATCTGCAGGGGTAACTACAGACTGTTAATTTGCCTTGCTCTTAAATTCATGTGCTCTTAAAAATGCCTACTATTGTTAAGGCATTTGTAATTTTGCTCTTAAAATTTTAACTTGCTAAAGCATATCTTTCTAACCATTTTTCTGTATTGCCTCGAATGAACGTTGATCTGTAAAGCTGAATCCGTCTTAGTGGGGCATACCTGGCAATGAGACTGCAATGTGAATTCATTCATATGATCAGGATTAGTTTATTAGGCTACTTGCCCTGGTTTTAGAAATATCTTGTTCCATGTATTTAACTTATTTCCTTTTCTCTCAAGAGGATAAACCCTTGATTGAAATAACTTCCCTTTTTCCCAGTCAGCTATAAAAGGGAAAGAAATGAATTAAGCACTAGGATTAAATGCACGCTGTATGTAGCTGCTCATAACCACTTCTCAAATTTAGTAGTGCTTGTCAGGAAAAGAGAATGTACAAAGAGAAGAATCAGCTGAAAACACATAATAGGAGAACTGGACCATGAGTTAATTGCCTAAGGGTCACCTAGGAACCTTGATTAAAAACATTAACATCTTGATGTAACAAATCTATGGGACTTCTTCATCCCTCTCCCCCGAAGCTCCCACAGGCTTTTGGGGGCCTTCTGGTTGCCCTGGTCACAGAAGGTTTGCTTCCTTTAATCAAATCTCCCCTCCCCCAACTCCTCAGTCTCCCGTTTTTAAAAAATGGAGCCTTTGCTCAGCAGACCAGTTCCACTTTGATTACTCTTTTCTCTTGCCTCCAGCAGCACAGAGCCCATGATTGGATGGTAGCCGATTCCAAGGTCTCACAAGGATTTCCAGGAGAACTACCTGAAACGGGGGCAAGAACTCAATGACTCAGAAGTGCCTAGGGAACGTGCTGAGGAAACTGACTACACACCACAAATATCTGATTCCTGTTTGTCTTCCATTCTCAAATGTCCTAGAGGCTGAGTTCTCAGTGCTCAGGTCCACAACAGGAGGGAGGGAGGGAGCCTAGTGTGTTGGACGCAGCAGGAATTAGCTCCCTTTCTGGGTCTCTTACTCTGGGTAATTTCCAATTCTCTCTTTCTACTGCTCTTTTATTTTTATCCTTTTCTTTCCTTGCTCTCTTCCACTACATTGAACAGTTCTAAGAAGTTAGAACTGGGTCTTCTAAGTCCTCTTACAACCACCCGAAGCCTGCTCTTCTGGGATTTGAATGCTCCAGGAAAACATTACATATACTCATCCTCTCTTTCTGTCCTCTGCCCCAGCCAACACCTTGTCCCCACCAAGCCCGAGCCTGAATTTCACTCTTGGAGCTTTGCTTTATTAGTCCAGTAAACCTCTACTAGGCAGAAGGTGACATAGAGCCAAATCACCCAGAAAGGTGTTTCTCTTTTTTTAAACCACAGAGGATTCCTTCCCATGGGAGATGTAGCAGAATGGTTTGGAATAGCAGAGTGGTTTCTATAATTTGAGAAGACTGACCACGAAGTGCTCATTCCCTCCTCTTCCCCTTCCTTCCCTACACAGCCGTCCAGGAAACACCCTAAGAGGATGTTGCAGAGGAGGGCTTTAAACTAAGACTTTGATTACCAAGAGAGGGTTGGCTAATCAAGTCATATACGTCTGGCTGATAATGGTTTTTTCTTTCCTTCTTACTAAACTTCAGGCAGGTTTCAGAATAGAACAGCCACCTTCTACAGTGCAGATCTTACTAAAACCTACAGTGATTCTCTTTCATCTCAGAGTGAAGCTCTAACTTCACACCCTGTAGGCTCACCTACTGCCGTGTCTCTGCATGCTCCCATCATACAAACTTACTCTAATTAAGGGACGATGCAGTTTTGTCCTTGGTGCTTCCAGCACAGTGTCCTTCTGCCTTGAGTTGATCTTCATGGTTAATATCCTCACTCTTCCCCTCACTCGTCATGGTTCACTCAAGAGCAGCTTCCTGCAGGGACTCTCTCGAATCCTCCAAAGCTGGGTGAGATGCGCGTCTGCGGTGAGCACCCCTTGCAAACCGCCCGTGCGGCACTTCTTACCCACTGAGCGAGGGTAAGTGAGGAGTGAGGCTCCACGTCTGGGGTGTTTGACTGCGCGTAGCTTGTAAATCCCACTCTCTTCCTTTGCCCTTGTGTCCCACACTTGGACCAGCTGATGAGAAAGCCCGGGTGCTCCTCCTTTGGTGCCGGCAGGAGATTCAAGCCACGCAGCCTCCCGTTCCTGTGCGGGAACTCCCCCTCTGGCCTCACAACCTGAGCCGTCTCCTCTCCTTGTTCTCTCGAGCATTTCAGATCTGCTTGAAAGGCTACTCTGCTCCCCCCAGAGCCCTCAAGTATGTAAGCAGCAGACCTTTTCCTACCCTCTTGGTATGTGGGGTGGGTATGTGTGTGTGTGGGGGGGGTCCCCAAGTCTCAATATCTGAGCCAAACTTCTGGTGGAGGGTCCATCTGCCACTGAAGGTGACCATGACAGTCTTGTAATCACTGCTTTTCTCGCCCATCTTCTCCCCTACGTTATAAGCCGTTTGTAGGTAAGGGCTGTGTTGTCTCTTTATGAACCTCCCTCTGCTCTGTGCCTGGCGCAGTGTCTGGCACAATACTGGATGTTCACTAAATATTTCCTTGTTGAATAAAGTATATTTCTTTAGCCAAGTCCCTGTTTCCATGAAGTAAAATGTAAACAAATTAGATTTTTATCATTTTTAAGGGAACTCGGGTACCATCAAATACAACCTAAACTAATGAGGTATATGTATTGCAAATATATATGATATTCTACATTATATGGTATATAATATATTCTATAGTATATGGTATATAATATATGGTATATTCTATATTATATGGTATATTCAATATTATATGGTATATAATATATTTATATATAACATATATATAGATATGTGTCACAAAATGTGTATTTACTGGTTATGGCAAAACAAACACATGGAAGGGTATTGTTGCTGTTGTTGTTAGTAAGATGTTTCAAAGAGAGACTTACTAAGATACAAAGCTATCCTTTGTTGACTAGGCTAGGCTAAGAGGTAATGAGATCGCGACCCCAGAAGGTATTTAAACAAGCATCACTTGGAGATGTCTCTTCCAGTCTCCACAGCTTCAATTGGCCATGCTAGGATCACCAGTGATTTGGAGAGTTTGAAGAACCTGGAAGTAATCATGGACCCAGAGCCAGGTAGCAAATTATCCATACATTTATTACACATTTCACAATTATTTCAAAAATGCTTTCAGATGGGATGCTTATATTTCAAAGCAACCAGTATCCAAGTTAAATCTCTACCAGTAGCTGACTTTAATATCTGCCTCTAATACACTTGGATCATCATCGGCACCAATTACAAGGATAATAGGTAAAAACTCTGGTGAACTGGCTACACAGTGTAGTGGAATGAGGCAATCATCTCCCACTCGTCGCTGATTTGCATAGACATACCCCTAGCCCTGCTACCAAGCCTTGCATAGTTGCCAGGGCACACCTCTGTTGGAAGAATATATTGTGTTAGCATGTAATTTTCTATGCACTTTTCCATCCTCCTCCACTCCCGTGTAGCATGAAAGACGAGACTGTCCCTGGGCCCCTGCTCTATCCTGATACGACGCTAGCCACCAGGGCTGCACTATGACTTCCTCAGGCTCTGGGCACCATAGCCTTTGTGGGCCCCTTCCTGAACAAAATAATACTCAGAATGATATTTTATGACTGTGTTGACAGAAAGAGGAATTCTATATTAAAACATTTTCTTGGACCTAAAAAATCATTTTTTCCCCTGTGATTGTAAAAGCAATTAGAACGTTTTTTTTCTGGGCTCCTGCAAGTATTGGTGATCTTAGTACCTAATGGGTAGGTACTTAGTACCTAACAGGTACTCAGTCACTGTGAGTGAATGGATGGTGATGGGAGAGGCAAAGAGAATGCAGCATGACAGCTAGTGATAAAACACACGAGTTCATTCACACATCATCAGTTGAATCCTCCCCCTACCCCACCACATCCATTTTCACTTGAGGTCATCAGACCTCAAGAAGTGGGACCTCTGCTGTGTTTCAGGGGGCCTTGCTCTTTGGAGTGTCATCCTTAATTTTTTTTTTCCAAGTCTCCACCTTGCCTGGGACCGTAAGGACCACAGTACCATCTGGGCCAGTTGCCCTAAGCCTAGATCAGGACCCACAGGGACCCCTATTTCTATTCCTCTTCTTTGAGGTGTTCTCTAACCCCTTAATCCACCTCTTCCAAATCAAAAGCCCCGGGATTTCCAGGGTTTGTGCCTGAGAGGTAGTCTGGAAGTTCTGAGGCTGGGACAGTATTCCAGGACGTTAACCTGGCAAGCAAGCAGATCACTCTCATTGTCCAGCACGGCGAGTAGGCTGCCAGAACAGCACTGCTGACATGCAGATTTGGATAGATCCTTACTCACATCAGGCAAAGGGCAATTTCAGGCTTTGGCTAACCCTCGGGCTTGAGGAATGTTCACGTGTGCCAATTACAGTATCGTCTTGGGTCTGCAGCACCGAGGATGTCAGGGTGGTGCTGGCGTGTTTTACCGGGTGTGCCCCTGCCTGCCCCATGCAGGCACCCAGGAGGGTCACCCCACCCCCTTCACAGCCCTACACCACGTGGCAGGCAGTCCTCCAGGGTGGCCATGCCTATCTCTTCCTGGGACATTCATTGTTCCCAGTACCAACAGGCCCTTCCTGTCCATGTGGTGACAGTGTGCTCTCTGGGTTGATCTTAAGTCAGGTGAGGAACACATTTTCCTTGCTGGAACCACTTTGCTCACTCTATCCATGTCCTTTGTGTGTCCTTCCTGCTGGTGACCATGTGTGGAAAGCAAGATGATGGTCAGATTAAAAGATCTCTGAATGCAATGATTATGATTTAATTCTGGATTAAGAATTCAAGAGATGACATGGTTGGAAGATGCATTTGTTCTATGTTTATGCTACAAATTTCTGGACAATAAATTCTATGTGACCAGAAACTGAATTACTCTTCACATTTTCTGTGTAACTCTGAAAAAGATTTGCATTTGTGGCCATCATCACTGAAGCCCAACAACAGCCTTTGAGAGAAATTTGTGAAGCCAGTGTGTGTAAACAGTGGGAACGGTAGCAGGATGCCTGATACGGGCAATAATGTTGAGATCAACTTCAAATACATGGAATAAATGGTACTGAGGAATTCTAGAGGCAAAAAGATCAATGTTTTTTAATATACAAACTCATGGTATTGTGAGTTATAACTCCATGTCAACCTTATTCTCATGGTGGGAATAATTACAATTAACAATTAAGAATATGAAGTGGGGAGGGTAATAGCCCAGTGATAGAGCGCATGCTTAGCATGCAGAAGGTCCTGGGTTCAGTCCCCAGTTCCTCCATTAAAAACAAACAAACAAACAAACAAAAACATGAAGAGATGATGCCTGGTTCTGAACAGAAAGAGATAAAATCTAAATACTACACAGAACCTTCCTGTTCTCTGATTGGACAATAAATAAATAAATTCATAAGTACCTCTCCTCTACTTACTATTATAAATCTTCATTGATAAGGCACTATACACAAGCTCATGAATACTGTAGTAGATTTTTTAAAAATAGCCCTTCTATAGACACAGGACTTGCCAAAAATAAATATTTGCCTGGGGATCTGCATACCCTACAGTGTTTTTAAGGTGTCTTTTTCTGACTGAGGAAAAATAGTTGGAAGGACACTCCCTTCTTTCTATGAAATATTTCTGCAAAGATGTCAACTGTATGACTCTTGCCTTGACTTCACAAAAACTTTAAGGAAGAGGACTACGGAGCAGGAGGGACCGTGTAATTAACACATCAAAGCTGTTTGCCCCCCTATACACACTCACACACTAGTGACAAGTCTGCTTCAAGCCTCCAGGCCCCAGTGGTTTATCATTTTCATGGGAATTGCCAGAAGCACCCCCAAATAACAGCAGCTCTTTGAAGAATTATAGTGCAACTCAAGCCCTGTTGGAAAGATCTGAAACTTGTGCTCTCCTGGTAACGAGAAAATACTTTCTTTTCCAGGTGTCACTAGAAGAAATTTAGTCATCACTACAGTTGCTCCATTTTCAAAGAATCGGTGGTGGGTCACTTCATTATCTTACGCTTAGCTGAAGCATGCAGACACTTCCATGGGAAGTGGAGAATCCTTAGATGAAGAAGCAAGCACCACATGCTTCAGAAGTGCCTAAATGTGAGTCCAATAAGATACCACTATTTCTGGCACTTCCCATCCCATTTTTATTTTTCATTCACGTGAAAAGAGCATTATGTCAGCCAAGAGAAAAGTCAGAAAAATACCGCTCTTTAAAAACAAGATTCTGTCCTGATGAGAAGAGGTCAGAACAAAGGAAGGAAACATACGTTGATGTTTGTGGATTTCCATTTGATGATTTTATGGTAAGACAGACAACACAATAAGAAATAGGAAGGGGGAACAGAGCACTTGTTAATTAGCAAATTCCAGAAGCCCTCTGCAAATGTCATTAGAACAGTGACGGGTCTGCAGGAAGGTGGTATAAGTATTGAGTTTGAAGGCAGAGTGCATGCCACCTCACATTTCTGATCCTAAAACCCAGCTGATTATTCCAAATAAAATGTGTATATTTTTGTAATCGTTGAGATTTCACTAGATTCAACTACCCTTAAAGTACTGAGAAGGGGGATGCGCTAAGTCATTTGTGCCATCGTTTGTGGATAAGTAGAGTCGAGAAGATGTAAAATCAGCAAAGAAGACAACTTGAGCTGGACGTAGTGTGTCAGAGTAAGCACTTGTAACTTAACAGGAGAGACTTGAAGAAACTAGAAGCTGGGCTTGTTTCTAACAATAATGTTCAATAGAGAATCAAGGCCCTACATAGGCGAGGGTGATTATTAATTCGTTTCTGCAAGACTGAGGAGAGGATGATGTAAGAACCAAGATGTGACGGGTGGGTAAAAGGACTTGGTTCAGGATGAGGTAGGCAATATTTTTATGAGGCCGTGAGACTGTGAACAGTAGTAAGATCTCTAAATTTAATTTATGATAGAAACACACAAGGGTAGAAAATAATTTAGAGATTATCCAGTCAAGATGTCTGTGGTAGACAGAACAATGCTCCCCCAAACTTATCCCCCGAACTTGTAAATATGCTACTTTGCGTGGCAAATGGGACTTGGCAGATGGGATTCAGACTCTTGAGATGGGATGAGTGCCCTAGATTATCCAGGTGGGCCCAGTGGAATCACAGGGGCCTTGTAAGAGGAAGGCAAGAATGTCAGAGCAGGAGAGAGATCTAAGGATGCTATTAAAGTCGCTGGCTTTGGAAGATGCGGGAAGGGGCCAAGAGCCAAGGAATGCAGCAAAACTCCAGAAGCTAGAAAAGGCAAGAAAACAGATTCTCCCTCAGGGCCTCCACGAGAAACACAGTCCTGCTGACACCTCGATTTAAGCCCAGTAAGACGTGTCGAAGCAAAAGAATCTCATGATGAAGACATGTTTTCTTTTTACTTTTTTGCAGAAGGGATATCTGTAGAAACAAAAGGATAAACTGATGTTTTAAAATTATTTGTGGAAGAGTGAAGTTTACATGAAGAAAGGGTATATGAACACAAGACTGGCCCCTGACTAAAATATGAATGTATTTTTCACCCCTCAGAGATTTCCTGTCGCCCACTGAACTATCCGCTCCCCTTTCCCAAGGTGGCAACTTGACCTTTACAGCACAGCACCCAGCAAAGAGAAGGCTCACTCCTATTTGCTGGGGGGATAATAATAAAAAGGGCCTATTCGTATTTTAACTATATTAAATTATTTAATTTCTACTACAATACTCCCAGGTGGATATTAGCATAATCACTCATATTTTGTATAATAAAAAAAACTGAGGCACAGGTAGATTTGGGGACGTGCTGAAGGCCGCAGACCTGGGACTGGAACTCAGGCATTCGGAGTCTAAAGCCCTGGCTGTTGCCTGCTGTGTGCTAGTCCTTTGCATCTTAGGCAGCAAGGATTTCAGCCTCCGGTACAGTCAAGGGATTGCGTAACTGTTCAGAGCCGGGAAGTAAATCACAAAGGGAGCCGAGAAATTCTGCATTCACTCTGCCTCATTTCCTTTCAGCAACACAGGTTTATACATGGGAAATACATCCCTCCACTATCACGTGGGTTAAAATTGCACACGTTTTTTAAAATGTGTAGTTTTAAAAACATGCAGTTTATTTATTTATTTATTTATTTTTAAAAATTACTGTTTTCTTTTTAATGGGCTTGATTTTATTTATTTTATTTTATTTTTTGTAGGGGGGAAGCAATTAGGTTTATTCATTTACTTTATTTTTGGAGGAGGTACTAGGGACTGAATCCAGGGCCTCGTGCACATGTTCTACCACTTGACCTAGACCCTCCTCCCTAAACACATGCAGTTTAAAATGTCATTTGTTGTTGTTGTTGTTGTTGCTGTTGTTGTTGTCGTCTTCGTCTTCCCCCAATCCTTTAGGTGTGGGAGGATTTCCCCACAGAGGCACATGCTGGCTATCGGCAAAGCTCTGAGTCACGCGAGCGTGCAGCTAGAAATGGAGGTTGAATTGCAAGATCGGGAGTCTGACGGGTGAATCGGGCACCAGACCTCCATTAGGCTTTGCTGCAAGAACAGGGTTCTTTCCTCTGTGACTCTTACTCAAAGACAATTTTTCTGATTTTTCACGACTTCTTTTTCTTATTGTGGAAAACATTGCCCTTCTTCTGGGCTATAGGAAGTTTATTTCAACATGAAACTCATCGATTCATCCCACTGGGGGATCGCTGTGACCAGCGTTGACATCGGGTGATGCCATCTGCTTGTGATCTGCTTGTGTGGGTGGTGCTATGGAGAACAGGCTTGTGAAAGTCACTGTGTCATTTGCTATGGTGATGTCACTAAGGATATTATCTTTTCCCAACAAAGTATCCCCATCTTGAGACACAATTCTTTTGGCTTTAGAATTAACAACATTCCTGCTTAAGAACATTTTTTTTTAAACTATTAGCTTGCTTATTTATTATGCACTGTCAGGAGAACTATGTTTGCTTTTTAAAGCGAAGTTAAACCTTAAGACAGAAGAATGAGGCTGGGAAGTTGGAATGTCACTTAATTAGTCAGTGGGCGGGACAGGAAATTGGGAGGTCTCTTCCTTCTTATTTCTGAAATAATCTTAGCTTTGTCACACGAGGTGCTGTATCTCAGAAAAGTGATATGCCGTTACATGATAATGAAACCCCCCAAAATAATCTAGCCACATTGCACAAAGTAAGACAGCTAATAGAAGGACAACAACTCGGTCAGACATTTATTTTGTAAATTTTCTTCAGAAACCAAAAGAGGGTAATGGATTTTGAAGCTAGAATGTTTTAGTCTGTCCTAGCCCACACTCTACGAAGCCAGCACCCAACAGAAAACAAATCAGGCTGGTCAGTGTGAAGAGAAATCTAAATTATTTAAATTTTCCTTGAAGGGTCTGTGCTACTGTATATATTCTTAATAGAGTGGGATTCTGTATAGCAGAGAGATACTTACCTTAGAGTAATTCATACACATGCACAAAGAGATATGCCCGGGAATATTCATCACACCATTGCTTGCAAAAAGGAATAAAAACTGAAAACAACCCAAATGCCCATGACCGTGAAACTGGATAAATCTGTTGTGGTTTATCCAACAAATGGAATACTATACAGCCGGGAAAATGGATGTTACAGTCACATACCTCAATATGGATGAATTTCAGAATCCCAAAGATGAGGGGAAAAAACTAAGTCACCAAAGAACACATACTACAGGATACTATTTGTATAAAGGCCAAAAATAACCAACAAATTTTAAAGTTTGGATATACATAGATCTTTCATAAATTGATAATCAAAAAGCACAAAAATGATTCCTGTTCCTGGGTGATATATAAAGACAAGCAGAGATGGAGAGGCGTACAGGAGATTTCAGCTGCATTGGTAATGCGTTATTTCTTAAGCTGGTTACTCATGCTATCATTTTTTGTATCTTCCACTTAGTTGTATGTACACTTTATGAGAAATACTTCATTATTTTAAAAATTGGTGGAACCAGCTAGCTTGCTTTGGTAGAAACCAACTAGGTGTTTGCCAAATCGTTCCCATTGTCTTTCCGAGCACATAGCTGGCTTCCATCTTGCAGCCCTCCGTGCAGTTAGGCATTGCCCTGTGGTGAGTTCTGGATCAGGGACCATGGGCAGAGCAGGCCCAGAAAGGCTGCCATGCACCCGCCACACTGCTTCCTTTGTGTACCTGCTAATCGGAGGTGGAGAGTCCAGGGCAGCAGGACTCTGTGGCCCGCACGGTGGGTAGCAGAACCCCTAACTGTGTTGTGAGCCACTGAGGTTTGTTGTTGTGAGCCAGCAACTAGCTTATCCTGCTCAATGCACCTGCTATAAAATGATGACCATTCAGCCTCTGTCTTCTAAATGAAATGAAATAGTTTAATAAACTCAGAATACGAACTGAAGTCTATTCTAGAGAAACTAAATCCATCTCTCTTTGGTGATGAGGAACACCAAGATTCCAACCCATCTATGAAGCTGGGGCCAGAAGTTTCCTCCCCTGCAAAACAAACCAACAAGATCTGAAAGAAAGGCAACCCCACTTTACAAAACAAATAAGAGCATTCATTTAGTTTCTTGCTTTCGGGTCTGTGTGTGAGACAAAGAGAGAGCCACCATCAAAGTGTAATTTAGAGACCAAGCGTTCAAAAAGCACCAAATGGTGGGCTCATGACAAACATTCCACAGAAGGATTCCAAGGAAAAGATAAACCATGCACCCACACAACCCTAGCTGCAGAAGGTGACATTCGAAAGTGAGTAATAGCAGAAGCTGCATTTCAGGGTTACTTATTTTATGCCAGGAGTTCTCATTGGCTTAACAAACACATTTAATCCTCATCAATGTGATAGTTTTGTCGTCATCGCTGGATGGATGATGAAATTGAGGTACAGAGAGTAAGTACAAGGCTCAAGGCTCTGCAGTCACCTGTCTTAGACTATGTAACGGAGCAAAAATGTGACGCTTACAAAATATGTGATAGTTATTTCCCCTTAAACTATCACATATCGACAAAATATGTGATAGTTATTTCCCCTTAAATGTATTTGTTATACAGAAACCCCTGTCCTCCTTGAATTTTCTCTTTAAAATTCAGTGGGGTCCCAGCAGTAAATTACAAACACCATTAACTGAAAGTAGTAGCGATGACTGAAGCCCCGCTCCACCCTGGAGAAGCCCAATAATAGGAGGCAGGGATTGAGGATTCAGCAGAGGAGTTTTACGCACTTTCTCATCTTTCACCATCCCTCTTGCGACTGCTTTTGAAAATTACCAACTTTCTCTGGAGCATGTTCTAGAACCCCTCATTTTAAAACAAGAAAAACTATTAATGAACATGTCTTGTGGGGTGGGTAAAGTTCCATTAGACACAAAATAAGGCTGGCGTCTCTTGGGAAACAGGGTCCCCACGTCCAAGTTCCTGCGATGCAGAATAAAACATAAACCTGTCAACTACTCCATTGGATCAAAGAAAAAGATCAATATCCTGTTTTCCTGAACCACGGAACTGCTAATTGCCTTTAAGTGAGTAATATATTTCAGTGACATCAGATGAGCTAATTGCCTTCCTTTCCTTCTCAGAAGCCTGTTATAAGGCAGAGATGCGAAGGAGCCCCTGCTTTTATTAAGATTGCTTTAAGAAGAGTATAAACCAAAGAAGTGAGGAGAGGAAACAATGAACAACAGAGACATAAAATATATAATCAAAAAGTGGGAAAAGATCCAGCATCTTCTGGAAGCGTCAGGAGTTGAAAATTATCAGAAAACGTGTCCAGGGGTCCCTGCCACCTTTGCCTTCTCAAGTAATAAAGCTAATCCAAACAAGTGCTTGTTCCTTTGCAGGCACTGCTGTATACATTTTACATGTATTATCTCATTTAAACAACCAAGTTAGCTGAGCGCTATTCATGTCTCCATGTTTTAGATGAGGAAACAGAAGCACAGAGTTTAAGGAGTTGGTACAAGGTCACACAGCTTTGAAGAGACACAGTTAATATTTTAAAATGCACGTGGGTGCAAACACTGACCCACCTGTAAGCAACCATCCCCTGGTCTGCTTTGGTTCCTTTGCTTCAATCATCACATCTTCTAATGGACTTAATGAGCGCTGACGGTGAGGAGTCCAGGCAAATCTTTACCAGTAATTCTGATATGCAGACCTTGAGCAGGTTCTCTGGGGAGAATCCTCATGAGTCAGTATAAAGAGAATTATAGCAACAGTGGAAGGAGCAGGAGGGGTTGCCGGAAGTCCTACCAGATGGCATGATATTGTCAAGGAGCATTGACTGATCTCTTGTGCACCATCTGGAGAGAAAACATGTGAGTGAGAGAGAAACAGAGGATGCCTGCACGCGTGTGAGAGATGAGAGAGGAAATGGGGATGAGCGAGGACAAAAGGTAGGAAGGATGATTTTACAGTGATTTCTAGAAGGTTATGAGCCATATCACAAATAGACCAGTCATTATATGAATTGTATGATTCTTACAAAATAATAATATCATAGGAAACTAAAGAGATCAACCACTCTAACTGCTGAAGTTAAGAAAAGTAAAGTTACAGTGCATGAGGCAAGTTTTTTTTTTTTTTTTTTTTAAGTTATCCAGCTGGTTAACACCAGAGCCGAGAAGAGAAATCAAGTTTCCTAACTTAGAGTTTATTGCTCTTTCCATAACCCTGTGCTACAATGGCTAAGAAACAATGTCAAGTTTTCATTATCAGTATCTAAATTTAATGTGAGCCACAGGCAGCAAAGTCCATGGCTTTTAGATTGCTTTCCTCCATCTGTGTGAAGTTGCTAATTACCTGCTGTCAATGGAAACAACCCTTGTAGGCAGCTGAAGAAATGGATTGGAAACACGGGTTTGAAGTCACGTTAAAAAACACAGGTGTTGCTTTGTTCAATTAAAGCCTAACAAGAAAGTCAGTGGGATGAAAGAGTAGAAGATGGGAGAGGAGAAGGAAAGAAATGATGTCGTTGTCAGCTGGGGTTGTCGGAGGGAGGAGAAAAGCAAGAAACGAGGTCCCTGAGCACTTCCCAGGAGGCAGTTTACAAAGCTGAGGATTTGCAGGACTACGTTTTGTCCATGAAACAATGTACATTTCAGAAAAATAATTTATGAAAAGATTTCCCATTTTCCTCATCTTCAAAAAATGTAGCTAGGAAGTCGTGGTAGTTGACTTCCAATGAAAGAGAAAATTAGATGCTGATTGAAGCAGGCAACAGATTATAAAGTTGAGGAATTTGGGGGTTTTGTGTTTTTGGAGGCGAGCAAGGAGTAAGTCCTAATTAACTTTTGAAGGTTGCTATGCATATACTGTAGGCACTTCACATGAGCTGCCATAGTCAGCACTAAAAACTGTCCCTTTGGTTTGTTTTTAACAATGGTACTTCACTTTTCAGAAGTCTTATACACAATAGGCAATGTTCCAAAGTTAAAGCATCTCTGGGACTATTGACTCTTCACTTGAACCCTGTCTAATTCTCATAGTCCAGTCAGGAATTCCTAACAGCAGCATTTGTTTTGATGACTAATTTTGCATATTCCAAGGCAAGGAATCCTCAGGCCCTGAAGAATTTATTGAAAGGCTCTGAGAGACGCATGACTTAAACCTTCAGGAAGCTCTTTGTCCCCTTTCCCATCTCCATCATCTTTAAATCCAGGTACAATTGTAGTAGGAATTTGTTCTTTGAAACCCCGCAGCAATATTCCCCTTCATTTCCATGACAACAGCTCCCTATCAGCTTCTGAAGGAACTTGCCTGTATTGTAAACAAACCTCTCTTGGCAATTGGCCTGTTTTCTTTCTCTATCTCCCCTTCCATCTGCTCAAAGGCTTTGCTTCAAAAAGAAATAGGTTGCAGGTGTGGATTTTTTCTTTCTTCACCCTCCTCCCTGTTTGTTTCTGAAAGAGGTCGATCTCGGAGATTAAAATTCTCTTAACCAGTGATTTAACAAGCTCTCTGGGGAGCCTGAGTACCTGTGTGTACCTGTGCACCAAAATTTGGAGCCCATCAACTTTGGGCTTGCCTGGTTTCCCTTTAACACAAGCCCCTTCGGAAATAGGAAGCTGACTTACACATTTCATGTAGCCAGTTCTAACGGCAGGGAAAAAAAAAAACCACCCAAGAACTATTTCGTGGCAGCCAAAATGAATCCAAAATACATTTTTTAGGCCCTTTTTCATGAATGACCAAAAAGTGTCTATTTTAGACATAATTTAATGACAGAAACAGGACCTTACCAGTAATCAAGGTGAGAAATGAAAAGAAGCATTTTGTTGAAAAAAAGAAAATGTCATATGTTTAACTTGAGATTCCATGACCTCAAAATGGCATACAGTTTTATCCTCAGGGCTTGGAATGTAGGTCAGTTATTTGTCCAATAAAACAAACATGACGTTTTCATAAGCTGATTTACTGACACTCTTAACTCTTTTTTAATTCAATATCCCAGCTATTTGATCAAGTGACTACTAATCTTTTCACCTTTTTAAAACATATCCTGCTATTATCCAATTATTTGCCAAGTGACAAAAAACAATAATTATTCACGACAAAATGCCTTCAACAATTAATACCCAGGAAGATTTCAGAGGTGCTAGTTTATTGTAGAGAAAAAGATTATCTGGGGTTTAAAATTTAGCTCTGATACTTAATAACTATGTCCTTAGGCAAGGTACTTACATTCTCTAAATCCATTTTTATGTAAAGTTTCCCACATCCAGAGTAGGAACAGTACTTCTCTCTCAGCACATGATTGCAGGCAATAAGTGTGAGTTTTATTTCCCATTTACTGACTAGGGGAAGAGTACCACTGTGGTCGGAGACACCCCAGAAAGTCCAATCCAGTATAGAGTTAGTTCTTTGTTTTTACTTGAAATGTCCAATATTGCTTTAAAAATATATATGTAAGTGTGTTACTAATCTTCACAGATACAGCGTTATAAATATCCTCTAGCAAAAGCCATCAGCTCTCATGCTGTGCCCGCTCCTTCCGGGCTACCTCCCTCTTGTTGTCCAGCACGTCCCCCCCCACTTTGCTAAGGGGACCCAGAGGACACTACCACAAGCTCACCCTGGCTTCATCTTCATACCAAATAAGGTAGAGAATTAAGTCCAGATTCTCAATAGGACACAGCTTTCTATGTGCTTAAATGGGTCCTCTTAGAAACCCATTTAGGAACTTCTCAAGACATAGGAGATGGAGATGGTGTTAAATTATATTAAGATGAAAAGAACCAGGACCGATTTAGTGTATCAAATCTAGCATTGCAGAACGATTCTCAAGGCTGCTCTAGGAATTCCAGAGAAAATCTGCCCTAGACCCAAAGAGAACTCAGCAAAACCTGGCTGCCTCTTGGCAAACAGGTGCAAGGGATGACCTGCCTCTGGGATGCTCCACCTCCCTCAACAGCTGTCCCGTCTGGCTCTTAGGTGCGCTGCTCACCTGTCGGGACTTCCCCACAGTCGCCTCCCTGCCTCCTTCACGGGGTTCTCACCTGGCTTTCTGATAATGGCAGCTAAAGTCATAGCCGATGAGGGCATCTGGAAAAAGTGTCTTACAGAAGACTTCTCTCCAGGATTTTTAAACTAGCCTGAAACCTCTATAAGATATCTGGATCAATGCTATTTGTGCACCTTCTCACTCACACCTATTTTCATTTAATCACTCCAAAAACAGGTATGAGATCTCGCTCTGTGCCAGGCACCATGCTGAGTGCTGGGAATGAGGCGGGGGTGGGCCATGACGACAAATCTCTGCCCTCGTGCTGTTTCCTGGGTAGTGGAGGATACAGATTTTAATCAAATAATCGCACAAACATGTAACATTACAATATGAGAAATTTTAATAGAGGAATCTGACATCTAGCATTTTGAATCAATCTTCAAGGAAGACCTCGTTGAGAAAGTGAGGCTCAGGCTACGATTTGAAGACAGTGGTTCAGCAGACAAACAGTCTTCTGTAATGTACTTATTGTCTGTTCCTGCTCACTGGGATCTTAGCCCCACAAAAGCAGACTACACTCTCTTGTTTGCCACTTTAACCTTAGGACCAAAACTGCCTGATACAAAATTTGATGCTCAGTATCTCTTATTAAATGAATGAACTAAAATGAGTTGAACTAAGTAAAAAGGAAAGGGAAGAGCAATCCAGATGGGCATCTGCAAAGGCTCTTTGGCTGGAGGAACCATAGACAATAAGATATTGAAAAAGGCCATGAAACCAAAAAACTAACTGAAGGTTTAAGGGTCTGGGGTGTCAGAGAGGTTTTAAATCCCTCAGTGAGGAGGCGATGGGATCCTTTTGACTTTCCCCTCCCTTTTCCTTAATTTATTTTTTTTAATGAGCAGCCAGGATTCCACGGCTTAGCTAGACTGTAATGCTTTCAAAGAAACGCCCTCCCTCCCCTCTCAGTGAACCCCTAGTGCACCACTTATGAAAACTGTGACCAGCTCTCATATCCAAATGAAAGGTGGTCTAGTATACCCCTGGGGCAGGTCAGTGGCTTCTGTCTGGAAAGAAACATCTCTCTTCCTCCCCCTCCTCCTCCTTATTCTTCTCTGTCTCTCTTATTCCTTCTTTCTCTCTCTCTCCCTCCCTCAATGACTATGCAGGACATGCTTGACTCTGAAAAGTATTTGGTGCACACTGTCTCCAACACGAAAAGAGGGTTGAGAGCAGAAAATATTGTGACCTTGAGTTAAGCCAGTCACTATTCACCAAGTATTCCCTGAGTGACCAGGTGTCTTCTGGACCCTACTTCTAGGGGAGGGTGTTCTCCATCCTGAGCAGGCATCCACTTAACTGGAGAAACTGAAACAACATCCTCAAAAGAAGGTGCCACAAACAAGATCTCATTTCCTGCAAATGAATCCTGTGTGGCGTTGTATATGAGTGCATAGCATATGAGTTAAGTCAAGAAGGCTTCATGAAGAACACTGAGATTTTTCAGTTTGATTCTGAAAGAGAAGAAGGATCTAGATCACCAGAGAGGAACAAAGAGGTAAAATTCCTGTAGAGAAATATTTTTCTTTCCATAATGTAAATGTCTTCAAAACCTAGGACCACTTGGGGAAAAATGAATCACCCCTGAAGCAGAATCCTGATATGATCTCCATAGCCAGGGGAAAACAGAGCCAACTACTACAGCCAAAAGAGTGCCTTCCTTCCTCCCTCTTCAAGATCAAACAAAAGCCCTTTCCCTGGTCCATCAAAGAAATGTGAACACTTGCATCCAAAGGATAGGCAACAGGCTCAATAATAAAGATGACGTTAAGAACCACGTGGCAGCAAATTTCTCCAAAACTGAACATCTCTTAACCTACAGATTATTCATTATATTAACCTTTATGTCATTTTTCCTCTGCTATAGAAAGAATTCAGTATTGTGATGTACCATTAACTGTTCCTTTTAGCACACGTTATCATAAAATTTTTAAACATATTCCATAAGACTAACAAGGTAGACAATGTTCCTTTTGTCAGGGACCCTCTTACACGAAGTCACAAAAATAAATTCGTGCTGGCTGTGAGTTTGTGCTGTTTGAGTGTTTTCACCCCTTTTCGGATCAACACCTGCTAGTCTGGTCTTGTGTCTCTTTCACTCGCTCGGATAGTATTTCACTGCTTAGAGGCCTTTGAAAGGCGACAGATAACAAACACTCTTTGGTCCCTTGCCTTTCAATAGAACAACCTGAAACTTCTTATCGTGAAGGCCCCAGCAGACCATGATGTTGGGGGGGGGGGGGAGTTCCCAGGTCCTAGTTCCATGTATAATTTGATTTCTTTTAAAACGAAGAATGGGTTAAACTGAATCCAAATTCATGCCAAAAATCATTTTTACAGCAGCACCAATGACCTACTGAGGTCATCCCATTTTCCTCATTTCAAAACTTAGCCCTCTGTTTCCATCACATCTTATGCCTGCACATGCGTGACACCTCCAGGAGGCCTGGCTAGACATCAAGGCATCAGGGGCTCCGTTTCAATGGGAGACTGCAGCGAAGTCGTGGAAATGCACGCTTGCAGAGCTCCTGACAGAGGGGCTTTTAAGTAGCCCCCAAATAAGTTGACCAGCCCACTAGTCAACTCAGCAGGGATCAAGGAACACCCGCTGGTGGCCAGAGAGGACATGCAACTATCTTGCCAATGCACACCCATGTTATATGAGACATTTGCAAAGCCATTTTAGGAGAAAAGCATTAGTCCAGCTAAAGAAGCTTTGATTTTCAAATACTAACAAACAAACGTGTATGTGTTTGTGTGTGTGTTTAAAGTGTTTCTCTCTAAGAACATAATATTTACTTAGCGTATTGTGATTTGCAAGAAATCAGGAGAAACTATGAGTTGCAATGCACACAGCAATCATTCATAATATGCAACCCAGGAACTTGCACGTTGTAGGCACTCATCCTTTGTTGAATGAATGAGTAAATGAACAAATGAATGTATGAATGAACGAACATTGTTGCCCATCCTGTTCAAGCTGAGGAACTCAATGGCACAACTGAGATGGGTTAGCATGAGTGAACTAACAAACATTAAATGTGGTTTTCTCCTTGCTGAGTGTACATGTAATCTGTCATGGTCAGTTCTACTCCTGGCATGGCTGGTGAAGCCTCTCTGACTGGCCGGTGCAAGTCAGTTAACTTCTCTTTACTTCTATTTCTATTTTTGAAGCTTGGGAATGAAAATACAAACTGACCATCTTCCTCAGAACCAGTATGAAGCTGAAGGAGACACTGCCAGACAAAAAACAAAAGACACCAACAAAATTGGATCATCTGGATAAATTCATAGAGACAAAAAGGAGGTAGGTGGTTGCCAGGGGCTTCGGGGTGTGGGAGAGAGGATCAGGGAGTGGCTGTTTCATGGGTACAGACTTTCTTTGTGGCTGATGTAGACGTTCTGGAATTAAATAGAAATGCTGGTTGTACAATATTATTAATGTACTAAATTCCACTGAATTGTACACTTTAAAATGGTTAGTTTTATGTTATGTGGATTTCAACTCAATAAAAAATGTTGTATCATAGTATTTATAGTTCTAAAGCATGTGTTTGCTAAGTCTGTGAAGAGTGGTGTGGTGAATATTGTCTCTCTACATGTTTCAAAAGGACAACAATTGCTCCATTGTAGTTTTTCCATAAACATATAGTGAGTTTACAGAGAACTAGAGTGGGTATTAATGTTGAGTGTACAGATGTCCTGAAAAAGTTACACTGATCTGAATCTGGACCTGAAATCAGGGCAAGTGAGTCATGCAGAGTATTTCCTGGCAAGCAAGAAATTATTTACCTCCTTGAATTATTTTAAAAGAAAACTCACTAATATCCATATATTATATGGGAAATTATTATTGAGTAATACTAATTTTGGATTGCAGTCTGTTTACACATATTCTCTGAAGGCAAGAGTTCTTTAAAGTAAGCTCTGCTGTCACAAGCATTTCTGAATTTCACAAATCTTGTTCTTCAATAAATCAAGAAGTATTTACTGAACTCTACTCTACCTAGTGTATGCCCAGCGCTATCGCCAGACTCTAAGGGGTAATAGAAAATGACAAAACAGGCTTTTGTCTCCATTATTTTATTATTTATAAAGTTGGGTCTTATCAAACAGATAGTATCAAATGGCAATGTTTAGAATTAAGCAAAGAAATGCAACAGAACCCTGCACTTATGTAACTCTTGGCAAAATACTCTTACAGACAACCTGGGAGGCAAGCAGGGTAGAATCCTTTGTGGTCGTGCTGTAGGAGGAGAAAGCCGCAAAGACACACAGTAAGTAAGACAGCCAGGACTCGCATTCGGTCACCTAGGCTGGTACTCCTTTCACGACAAGTAAACCAGGGGTCAGAAGATCTGAGTTCTAATTGTGATTCTGCCGCTAACTTGCTAGGTGGCATGGAGCAAGCCCCTCAGCCTCTTGGTTTCAATTTCTTCCTCTCTTAAATGACATACTTGGGTCACATTTTCTCAAATGTGCTTTTTTCCAGAGCCTGCGTTCTCCATTTGCAAATGCAGGAATTGCACGTACATGAGTGAACTGTCCTCCCCTGTCATTTCTTAACCCAGGTGCACCTTTTGCCTTAATGTAGCTCAGTTTTCAGACGCAGAAACCCACATTTTTTAAATGCTCGCTATGAGAAATTTGTGTTTGCAAAGCCACTCCAGTTAAAGTAGCCTGACAAAGAATTGCCTCAAATTCCTCAGCCGACAGCGTAGAGCTTTTCAAGGTCACCTGGTATCCGTAGGTCACGCTCTTTCTTGTCCGCTCTATCCCTCACTGTGTACAGCACTTTGGTCCCTGCAAAGTGACTTTCCATCTCTTGTCTCGCTTGACATCACTAGTACCAGACAAAGGCTCAGAGAAGCCCCACTATCTCGCCCTAAACTAACACGGCCCTACACCCAGTCCTATTGTCCGCCTACAAGGATGCAACAGAGATAAGACAGGGTGGGAAACTGACCCAGTGACAACCAATCACGGGGGTTTTGTCTGTGGATCTGACCACGGTGATTCATCAGCCACCAATCCCAGAGGCTTTCAGTGAGAGAACAAAAAGTCCACTATTGCCCCAAAGGCCCACTGTTGCTTGGGTTTATTCCCTTGTGCAAAAGGAAAAAAAAAAAAGTTAGGTTAGCTGTCGAGAGCAACTTCCCACAAAACAAAGGTCAAGGGAAAAGATTCAAAAAGGACGAGCTAACTGTGTTGCTTCTAGGTCTCTACAGTTACAGAAAGAGTGGCGACAGTTGCATAATCCAGGGTAAACCGTCCCCAGAAGAATTCCCCACTAACCTCATTTATCTTAAATGTCAGCCAAGTCAGTGTGAAAAGTAAGTTATCGCGAGAACGGCCGCAGCATTGCAACATCGTCGAGCCTTACCTGCGTGTCACCTCTTTGGGGCCCTCCCTGGTTCTCACCGTACATGAATATGTGGAGAGTTTTTCTCTTTTAACTTGTCTACTCCAAAGCATCTTTTAAAATACAAAATCAAGTAAGCTCTTTCCTTCTCTTACTTAAATTAAAAAAAAAAAATGTTATTGCTGTGGAATATGGTGTTATGACACTCATCAGTGTTAGAATCCAGAAAAATCTCTAGGGTAGGTGAATGTTCCAGTGAGTGGTAGATGGTGGAGAGATGACTTTCTCCACGGAGGGAAAGCCTCTGACCACTTGTCCACAGTGAACTTCCAGAGTTAGGAGGGAGTGATATTAAACAAGGGAAGCAAGGAAACAAAGCAAAAGGCAAACTAATAGCAAAACAAACGGTCCCTTACAATGGGCTAACATTACATTCAGGGTCTGACTGCTTTATCTAGGTGTCAACTTTTATATTTTTGTGTGTAGATGCAAAATGGTAGAGCCCAAACCAGCCCTAGGAAGATGATCAGGAGGTATAAGCTCTAATTGCAGCGCTAAGCTCTGGCATTACCATTACACATTCACAGCCTAGTCACTTTTCATTTATTTATTCATTCACCATTCAGTGGTTACTTACTATGTGTGTGATATTTTCCAAATGCTGCGCTGGGTGCTGGCTCTGAAAGCCTGCCATGTTCAAGACTTCTTTCAAAGAAGGTGGTACAGGCAATTCCTTACGCATCAGTTTCAGTGATTTGTACTCTATGACCCTGCTACCAGGACCATATCTGTTTGGATTAGGAACTGGCAATTGATTCCAAAGGTGGCCATCTATTTGCCTTCCTGCAGCTTATAAGAAAAGCCCAGAATGCTTCTCTGTACTGGATCATAACCAACTGGACCATTGTTAACATCTCTCAAGAAGGTTAAATGTCACATATACAGAGAGGGGAATGGGCAGAGAGGGTAGAGTGGAAGAAGACAAAGAAAGAAGGAGAGCAACAACTATATGCACAGCTGGGAGGAAGCAGAAGCCATGCCTAAGTATACACTGTAAGGAGAGTGGAAACATTGGAAAACTTATAGCAAAAGAAGTTGAGACCTTGGTGAAGAAAGAGGAA
This sequence comes from Camelus ferus, assembly GCF_009834535.1. Classification (NCBI taxonomy): domain Eukaryota; kingdom Metazoa; phylum Chordata; class Mammalia; order Artiodactyla; family Camelidae; genus Camelus; species Camelus ferus. The sequence goes on from NC_045709.1 coordinate 48,003,442, forward strand.
AAGATTCATGAATCCATCCAATAAATGTCTGTTGGGCACTTTGTATGTGTGAAGATACAAATGAGAGTAAAACGAAATCCCTATCCCCATGGAATCTACTGAAAAAGCCCCACATTAATCAAATCATCACACTCACTGTGGTAAGTGCTTGGAAGGCAAAATCACAGGGAGCTGCAAGACAAAATGGGGGGAGAGCTGACTTGTCATGGGGGCGGTACTCAGCAAAGGCTTCCTGGGTGGTGACGTTGGAAGGGAGATCTAAAAAAATAAGTAGCAATCAAGTGGGCGAAAGTAATTTGGGAAGAGCCATGATATCGTGGAGACACTGGAGAAGTGAAGTGAGGGGCAGAAGAAAGCAAGGTTAATCTAGAAAGTTAGATGGCGGCAAAGTCATGCCAAGCCTTAGAGGCCATTTTAATGATTCGAGTTTTAATCCCAAGAGCAGCGGGAAGCTGTCAAAGGATTCCAATAAGAAGAGACCAACTGAGATGTGTGTTTAAACAGACAATTGTGATGGTCATATAGGAATGAATGGGAAGGGCTCAGAGTAGAGAGACCAGTTCAGAAGCTTCTGCAGGAGCCCAGGGGAGAGATGGTGACAGCCTGGACCAGGAGGCTGGACAGTATCCTAACATGCAGGGCTTCTGGGTAGGAAAAACATTTAATTCACCTCTGCATCCCTAAGGTGTGATACCATCCAAGCACCTAGTAAATACTCAAGAAATGGTTGCTGAACGAATGGAGATGAATTCTCTGAAGTCAGTGGACAGTAATAGTTGAATATTTCCTCTTCTGCATTGAAGCAGCTCTAAGTGAGAGACATCTCATGGTGGAGTTTCAGGTACCATGTGTTTCTCACAGGAGATGGGGCCCCAGTAAAGATCTCTCTCTCCAAGAGGCAGAAAAGAATAGTGGTTAAGATCCTAGATTCTGGAGTCAAAGTACCCAAATTAATCCCGCAACTCACCGATTTCTCATTGTGTTAAAATAGGTACCTATTTAGACCTTCTCTGTCTCTACTTCTTAATCTCTATAATGCAAATATAAATTGTATGAATGCCTACCTCAAAGGATTATTGTGAGGATTAAATACATTAATCATTTACCAAAGACTTGGCATATGGGAAGCACTCAGTAAACATTATTATGATTATTCTTCCTACCTAGACTGTGAACTTCTCAGAGAAGAGCACTCTTTCTTAGAAGACAGGGCTGCGACATATTAGGTGCTCAGTAAACTCGTGTGGCTGACTTTGCATCCTGATCCACATCCTGAATTTGAGGATTTCATGTCAGCAGGTTTCTTTCAGAGCCATCTTTTTTACCCCAGGTCTCCTAACATCTTTTGGATCCTAAAAGGGAACATGCTTCTCATCTGTAATTATTGGCATTTCCATCACCTTCCTCTTTTCCCCTTCCAAAAAAAAATTCAGTCTGCTTACCTTTCCCCCTACAAATCCTGCCATTTCAAAGTGAATGGCTTCTGCTTCCATTACACACCCACCTTGCTTCATTTTGTCTATTACCTTTGCTTGTAAGGAGATTGTATCTCTTCCGCTTGTGCCCTTTCCCTTACTAATGAACTTCCTAGCCCTGGCATCGGTTGAGAGTTATCCTTCAACCCAGGCTTCTGAAACCAGTCTCCAAATTCTTTGCTGATTAGGTGATTGCTTTTGGCATCCTCCTTGCTAATTCACTTTTGTTAAGCAAACTCTTGTCTCTCAAAACATCCCTTCCTTAAAGAGTGCAGGAGGGAATTGTTCCTCTAAACAACTTTTTAAATGGCTCTTTCTTTTGAGTTGGTTTTATTTTCTCCTCCCTTTGAATGTCTAGTAATCTGCATCTTCCAGCTAGAATTGCACATTGTCTATACCTCTGACAGGTAAAAGGAGGGATTAGCCACACCTCCAGGCACTCTTCAAAGGGCATCAAATAAAAGCCCACCCAGCTCTGAGCGTAAGGTGGTTTCCTTCAAGAAGATTAATTCTGCCTTTTCCAATTTTTGTGCTCCACTGGCATTCCTCACCTTTTGTACTTTAATACTGTGTAGGTTGATTGTATTCCTTAATTGTACTCTTAACACTGATTCTATCTATTCATTCTAAACCTAGTGTCATGGCTCATTGCAAACTATTTGTCTCCCTCCCTACTCTCTACAATCTCTTGGATTTCTTTTCACAGTTCTTAAACAAGCTCCTTGAAATTTCGTTTGATTGAATCGTGTTTCTATGGGGCGATTCCTTTTTGTTATGTGTTGTTAACTCTGACTGGTGCTTCTCTAGGGGTGGTTACTGGGGAGGGTTCCATTTTCCAAGCTCTGTGAGTTTGACTGCATTTCTGCCTTCACCCCTACGTGGTCAGCTTAGTCAATCACTTGACTCACAGTCAATTATGTTCAAAGTTGTCTCCTCTTCACAGCTAGTTCATTAGGGAGGGAGGGCTACTGGGTTGAGAATTAAAGAACCTTAGGGTTGGAAGAACCTTAATCTGGCCAAATCTTCTCTCCAACATTGATGTTCTCCTGACTGCACTTAGATATTTCAAGTGACAAGAAGCTCACTGCTCGTCAGGCAATACCTTCCACTTTTATACATTTTCACGTTCTACAGGGTACTTCCTAATCAGTAAGTGGAGCCCACCTTACTGTAACTGTCACTGCAAGCCACTTTTTCTCCTTGGGTTTTAATGCAATACACTGGCTCACCACTCTCCATTAAGTATTTCAGGTAATTAACAATAGGTACCCTAAATCCTTGATTACTACTCTTTTCCAGGCCAATTACCACAAATTCCTTCAACCACTGATCAAGTGTCTCAGCCTCCATCTCCCTTCCACTCTCCTGTAGAGTCCTTGTAATGCCAATGTCCCTTCTGACCCCTTCTGACCAAGAACCAAGTTCAGTGTTCTGCAAGGATCTGACCAGCTCAGATGACTATTTTGTTATTTTAATTAGCCTAAGATTGCATTAGCTCTTGAACATCCTTACTTTATAGTGACTCAAAAAGGTTTTATTTCTAATTTCTCTGAGAATTATTTCTGAATCAGATATCTTCTACTCTAGCACAGCTAAATTTTAGAACCTAAACATATGACTTTGCACTTAGGCTTACTAAGCAGCATTTTGTGAATCTTAGGCCAACTTTTCAACTTTTCCATTTTTTTTTTTAAATTCCAGCTCTAGTATGCAACATAGTTATTCTGCCTCCACTTTGCTTCAGCTGTATATTTGGTAACTACTTCTTCTCCTATGTCATAATGCAAATCACTCAGGAAAATATTATCAGAGGCAGGGCCAAGGATACAAACCAGAGAACCCCACTTGAAACTGATCATCACTGAAACAAGCACCACTTTTTAGGCCCACCACTGTCCAGGAGCAATAACTCTCTGGAATGCATGGTAATGCCCTCATTTCTTCAGGGGGCATACAAAGATAGCACTCACAGTCTTGATTACGATATTAGCTAGCACAGAGTGTGAGTCTTCAGTGCCAGGTATTTTTCTAAGGGGTTTGCGTGCATTAGCTCATTTAGTCTTTGTAATAACTCTATGAAGTAGGCCATTTTATTATTCCCATTTTACACATAAAAAACTAGGACACAGAGCAATTAAGATGCTCGGTCAGACTGTGGTGGCATAGGGATTTCAACTTAGTTCACAAAGACTCCAAAGCCTGTGCTCCTAACCCCACAGTAAGATTTTGTCAAATGACATGCAAAAAACAAAAACAAAAACAAAAACAAAACCGACTTTTTATGACTCTCCTGATTAACCAACCTAGCTAGGGCTTTCTAAAATAAGAAATGCAGCTGGTTTGATGTGGATTCTAAGTGAACCTAAGTGGAAGTGAATGTGTCTTTTAGGGATCACAGCTTCTATGTAAATCATCACAAGTCGCATCTTCAGTAATCCAGAGCTATTGCTTTATCAGGAGTAGAAGCCAAGTTCACAGCTCTCTGACCTCAGGATTTATATCTGTTCCATCTTTATACGCTCCATGTGACCTGTGCAGTCCAGCTACCTGACAGCTTGTTGACAGTGACTCAGAGACCATACTTCCTTGGCTACCCTCAGAAGTAATAGGCCAATTTAAATATTTAGCTTATCACTCTTTTAATCAGTTCACCTTTCTTGAGCCTCAGTTCTCTTTTAATTTTGACACCTATGATCCTCAGCCATAGAACATCCCCCATATTAAAAAAAAACAAACAAACAAAAAACGGAAGTTGAGTATTTCTAGCCTCTTGCTTCCATCCGTAAGCCTGACACCATCTTTTCCCCACAGTGGGCCTTTCTCTCCTTTATCGTCCTGGGGGTTATAGTGAAGAATGCCAGTGTGGCAGGACATCCATCCTCCTGCTGGAAATATGGCCTAAGGGGAGATTTTATCAAGGCATCGAGCATGATGCTAGGATGTTTTAGGAACAGAATATGTTTCCATCCAAATATTTTACACAATCTCTGTAAGAGAAAACAATGCTGTCTGAAGCCCAGCTACACTGACACAGTTCACACCAAACCAGAGGGTGACCAGAGTGGGAGTGGCCGAGGCAATCAGAGCCCACGCACAGTGACACAGAGCCCCAGGGAGTCGGGGAAGCTGAGGGTTCACAGTCACTGGCAGAGGGAAGAATGAGAACTAAAGAAATGAAATATGAGAAGATAAGGACCAAAGAAAAGAGAAGAAGAAACGGGGAGAAAGCGATGGCTGTGAGCTGGGGTAATTAGCATGGGTCATGGGTATCTTGTAACGGTCAACCAGCTTACCCTTCCAGCTTCAGCTCCCAGTGTTTTCCTCCCATGACCCCAGTGTACACCCACATCCAAATGTTGCCCCCAGCTGAGCATCCTGGGAAGCACATCATTACCCTTTGCCTTTGTTCACAATTAAAGAAGATTAAGCAAGAAGAGTGTTTGGTGCTATGCCTAGAATATGGCAGTTGTCTGGCCTTTAGTAGTTGTCTTCTCTGTGGTTCAGTGACAGTCAACAGAAGGAAAAACTCACTTTTGTTTTAGATACACACCAGCTTTAAGGGCCTGGCAGAAAATGGCTGGGATGGGAAAATCCATAATCAACCTTGGAATGACCTTGAGCAATAGTCTGAGTATATAGACAAAGCTGAATCAGACAGCCTGGCTAAAGTTCCTCAATATTTATTTCATGTTTATTATGTATATTCCAAAAGTATGCCTCTATGAGCCAATGGCTACTAACAAATTCTTTTTTCAAAAACCACACATTTCCAGAGAAGATTCATTAAATATGTGTCCTTTTTTTTTTTTTTTTTGAGCAAATACTTTTGTAAAAGAACTGGATTGGCGGGAATCTAGCAACATGAGTTGTGCATTGGGCTTGACCTCTTAAATAGCAGTCAGTGAGAGAATGTGTAGCTCATGGTTTAGAGGAAAGTATTGAGAAGCGTGTTGTTCACATACTGCTACTAAAACAACAGAAGTCGTTTTTGTCTCTAGATGGTTCAGGACAAATTGAATCCAAAAGAAATAAAGAGGGGGAATGTTTTTCCTGGCTCCTTCCCTCCTGGCTCTCAGCATCCTGGCGTAGTGGGGGCAGAGTCACGTGACTGTCTTTTTGAGCTGGAGAACATGGGAATAGCCCTTTCTCAGACTGTGCCTGCAATCTGTAAATTCCAGCCAAGCCAGATTTCATTCTCTCTCTCCAAAACTGTTGCCAGGCATTAGCACCAAAAGAATTATACTGCATAGGCTTTTTAAAGAAATCAATGATAAACTTCTTTTTATCAGCCAAACAAATTCAGCTACCAGAGATATTTTGTGTGAATCATATCTAAAGACCCACAGTTGTTTCGCACGGTGGTTACAGGTCAAGTTTCTTTATGCACCAAGGTAGAATATGATGAATGAAACACAGCTTTTCACAATACACTGCATTTTTTCTCATGCTTCGTTTGTGAACGATTGTGAATGTTAAAAACCAGTGATGGAGGACCAGCAGCCAAAATAGAATTCAGGGCCATTCTCACTGACAACATTGTGGAGTTACTGAGGGAACGGCAAGACGAAGCTTTCAGCTTTTTTCAGTGTCTAGGAGAAAATATTTAGAAGTAAATTGTGCTGGGGGAAAGTTTTGTGAGCTTCAAAATCAAGCGAGTCAGGATGCAATTAGTCTGAAGGAAAGAAATTGCATCTGAGATCCCGAAAGGGTGAAGCTGAATTTTCAAAGCCACTAATCAGAAAGGGAAACAGCCTTAGAAACACAGGGTTCGTGAAGAAGTGTGTGATGTACAAGATTATCCTAAATTCTTTAATTTATCAACTTCTACCTGTTATAGGTGCCTGGAAAATGTGGCCAAGCTAAAAAAAATGACTGGCTGTAACAGGCAAATTTCCGTATATGGGAATTCGAGGTCATGTGCAATATCAGACCAGTATTAGTAGAAACATTATCTTCTGTAGGAACCCCTCCATGTCCAAATAGAAGGAAAAATAGTATTGGAAGGCTAGGGGACATTCTTTGGGAACAGAGGACTCACGCCTTCTTGGTGTCCTCCATGTGCTAAGGAGTTTGTATACGAAAGTATAATTCCCAAAACTTCCCCGAGACGCTCTTCGAGAAAAACTAGTAATCATCTCAAATTGAACATGTCAAAAGCTAAATTCATTCATCACCTTTCTGATCCTCTTTTTATGTCCTCTGCTTCAGCAAAGACCCACTCTGCTCATCCAAGCCAGAAACTGCTTTCTTTCTGAACTCCTTGAGGCAGTTCGCAAGTCCTACTAATTCCACCTGTCAGACCTCTCTTACGACCATCCCTGCCGTCCCTTCCCTTTTCCACTATCCTAGTTTCAATCAAAGTCCTCTTCCGTGCAGACCACTGAAATGGTCTTTTAGTTGGTCTTCCTGTCTCTTGTCATAACTCTTCTCCACCTCCACCCCCAAACCACACTTCCTTCCTGCAGCCAGCATGATTCTGAGAAACTACAACCATTGAAAAAGAATTCCTGGCAGGCGAGGGTGTAGCTCAGTGGTAGAGTGCATGCCTAGCACGCATAAGGTCCTGGGTTCAGTCCCCAGTACCTCCATTAAAAATAAATAAGCCTAATTACCTCCTCCTGCTAACAAAATAAAGATAAATTAAATAAAAATAAATTAAAAAAAAAAAAAAAAGAATTCCTTACCACTTGTAGACACTGGCCGGGAACTCCAGAAGCCAAAATTAGATACTGACTAAGTTAGAAATTTCTGAATCATGATTCCCATCAAAATAACAAACTCACTAGGTCTCTTGTGTTAAAGATAAGGCACTGACTAGGAAAAAAAAGGGCATCTTTACAGTTGGAACAGGACTGACTATCTGCAAGAACCCTCCAACCCATTTGTAAGTGCTCCTTATTTGTTCATTTCCTTCAAGACCTTCTCCTCATTATTGCCAATTGGGTGGCCAGCTCTGGACCACAATGTGGTCCAAAGGATAAAGTGTGGCAACCAAGTAAGGAAGAAGAAGTTATTCCCAGACAAAATGATAGCAATTCTCTAATTTGTATTTTTAAAATCTGGAGGAAGATAGTGTCATATGTTTTGAAGATGTTTGACCAAAGAGGACAGAACATCACTGTGGATTGGGTGGCAAACACCACTGATACAGATGTAGTGACCATAGTGTCTGCACTCAGTGTGCTTACCTGGCCAGCTGGGTGCAGTTCAAACTGGTCCCTGGGCTAGCTGACTCAAGCTAAGATGACACAGGCTGCCACTGGTCTAGCAAAAGGCCAGAAAATCCTGATTTTTGTGTGGAAGAAGGTCTTAAAGGACTTAAAGGGCTTTAGGGCTGTTCTCAATTCCCCAACTCTGTTGGAATGCTCAGCCTCCTTTCTCACCAGTCCCTCAGGAGGACCCAAAAGACACCCTCCTCCTTTACCATAAGGAAAAGACTGGGGAGGGAAGAAATCCAGCCTTTGAAACATGCTTAATCACTGGGTCTAGCAGGCTGGGACTGTTGTTGTGCTGAGTTGAAATGGAGAAGAGAGGAAGTAGGAAGAAACGTGGGTATAATCATAAAAACAGGCAGAGTGCCTAATTTGGAAATCAGATCTCAGAAAATGATCTGACCGGCAGATTTATCCTCCTGTGGCTATTTAATCTCAGGGATGTAAGCACTAAGTTGATGGCCTTATGTGATAGGCAGACCCCCGAGCTGTGACAAACAGAGGCCCCGCTAAAGAGTCCTGGCATCTCCCCAGAATCAGACCCAAGTCATCCTCAGGCCCAGGGCAGCTTGAGTAAGAGACGGGCTAGGTAGCTCCAAAGTATTGCACTATTTTACTGTCACACTGTGAATCTTGCTCCTGTCCTCTACCCAGGTGACAAGGAAATCCTGAAAAACTGTGATTTCTTTTGGAAAGTGCCTCTGAGGTGGCACTGACCTGGGGTCTCAGAATGAAACTTGTCGCAGGTTTCACATGTGAGGCTTCCTTTCGGCCGGGTGCTAACGACCTGCTCCCCCTTGTCCTCGTGGCAGGGATGGGGAGACTCAGACACATTGTGTGACCGTCCCCCCCCCCGTTTCCCAGGGTGTAGATGAAATGGATATCCTCAGTAACTGCCAGAACCCACACAGTGGCCTTTAACCCTTAAAGTAATGGCTTAGCGGAATTCAGCGGTTCAGCTCCTCCCTACACAAAGAGTACATGAAGCAACACGACTTCCTGGAAGAAACTGAAGAGACTGGTGCAATTAAAAGGCCTCTAAATGGGCAGGCGTGTCGCTCATTATCCGATTATCACTGAATTGCCCAGTGTGGCCTGGCTTAGAGGGATGTAGGCAGGCACTCGGTGAACAGAGAGTGCTGTGGAATGGAAGTTTTCTTCACGGGTAGCCCTGAAATACAGTGAAGTGCAGAGTAATCTTACATGGATATTTTATTCTCCTCTTTGCCCGGAAGATCAGGTCCAAGGGCATGAACTCCTTTGATTCCCAGGAAGTAGCTATTGACCTGGTTCCATGATCAAGAACTTGGAAAGAAGATCATTGGGAGTTGACGATAAGAAATGTTGGGGAAAGGACATGTGAACAAACTTCTCGGAATAGGTTCAAGGCGTGAAAATGTGGTATATCATGGCAAGTCTCTAGAACACACTCCCTGAAGAAGAAGGTCTAGCTGAGACAGAAGAGCCTAGGTGTTAATGTTCTCACCTCCTTTGTCTTTGAGCGTAGTGGGAGGCGAACATGTCCTGTGGTCATTCTCTGGTTTCTCAGTGTGAACACAATGGCCCATTTGCTCATCCTCCTTCCCCAGGCAGCTTCTCAATGGAGCCCCAGGGAAGGAGGACATAATGGGCTCTACCACACAAACATCCCATCACCAAGATGATAAGGCTGCTTCTACAGCCAACTGCCAACTGTCCACCAGGAAAATCATTGGGATCCCAAGCTGCAGTTCAAGGACACCAGCCAGCAACCAGCCAGTGGCAGTTCCATTTCCCTGAACCCCTAAATTTCAGCGGTTTGTCTTTGTTGAAACAGATTAGTGTTTCAAGTTATGCTGCTGGAAGACTTTTTCTTTCTCTCACCTCTTTCTCTTTATTCCCATCCTATTAAATATATAGAATGCAATCATTCGCTAAATTTAACAGTTATTCTGTATGTTGAAAAATACTGTAGTCTCATGATAGAACTAAAAGCAGAATGAAACATGATCTTTGCCTTGGTGAGCATCTGATGAGGTCAGGGAGATAACACCAACACAAGAGAAAAAGAACATACAAAAATGTATAAGCCTGCAGGAAAGATGCTTGTGAAATAATTGCTTCCAAAAGGAGAGTTAACTGAGGATCTGAGAATTCTAGAAAAGGGCGATGGGTGGATGCAACAACCTGACCTTGATGGACAGAATGAAGCCCGACAGCAGCCATGGAGGGGAAGTTTCGAGAGGAAGGGATAAGCCAGGAGAAGTGAGGAGAATGCATCACTGATTGTGCTTAGAACCAAACTTTGGGTTGGCGATTTTCCACCTGGAGACAGACTCTAAGACTAGGCAATGTCCCTATCTTTCCTTCGGGCAGGAAGCATGTTTGCAAAATCACCATGTTGTCTGAAACATCCTTTTAATATACTTTAAAAACACATTCTTCTCTTTTCTGCACTTTAATACCACATAATCTATAAAATCCTCTAGACTCCTAAGGAAGATGTCTTTGTCACTCTCAGCTGCTAATACTCTTTCATAAAGAGGAGGTTTTATTCAAACCTGATAAAAATGCAAGAGAACAAACAATAGCGTACTGCTTTCCATTGCATTTCCTTTCATCCAAAGTTCTTAAAGCACTTTGAAAATATTAATTATATCTCTGAATAGCTGTAATATAATGTAACTCTACCATCATCTCTTTTTTTAACCAATAAGAATAAAGCACAGAGCAATATAACTATTGACTCAAGTGAATGAGGTCCCAGGATCCAGGCTAAGCGCCAGTACATCACTTTACAAACCAGGGCATGAAAAGGAAAAGAAACTAAGGATATAGTTCGTGCAGATTAAAAGAGGCAGATTCTTTTCTCCTTCTTAGAACACAGAAGAGCTATTCAATCTTCAGTACTTTCTTCATCTGTGAAATAGGCATAACAACTCTGAATGACTGTGGAACGTGTATACATCACCGAGACACTTTGAGGGAGAGCAGAAAAGGAATCTTTCCTATTTTCCCAAATTATTTTTCTTTTGCTGACAAGCGCTTTTACCAACAAGACACATTTTGGCAAGATACGTTTTTCTCCAATAAAAGGAAATGAGCCTCATTTGCCTGAACTAGAAATACAAATGGTCTCTTTTGCTGGTACTTCTAGCTATAATTTTAAGTCAGCTCACACCCTCTAACCTCCAGGAGTATCGATACAGGATTTAAAGCCACAACTCCTCTACGGAAAGGTTCCCTTTGCATCTTGCGATCCTGAGCGTTTTAATCCAGCTTTGTTTATGGAGATTTCTGGAATTTCCAGAACAGCATTTCACAGTTGGCAGCAGGCAGCAGGGTAGGTAAACTTTAAGCTATAACAGCATTTCCTCCCAGCAATTACAGTGTTAAATTATGAGCAAAGGAGTTTTCCCTTTAAAATCAAGAACTCTACCAAACTGACCACTTAACTAAGGGCATTCAAATCCCTTGATGCCTTGGCTAATTCACCTGCCCCCTTTTTTGACCTAAAATAAGCCATCTAATCCAAAACATGAGATTTTTGTCCTGGGCCAATGAAGCCACAATTTGTCACTCAGGTCATTTAGTGCCACATATTGCCATAAGTCTCCCTAATGTAGTGCAAAGTCATGGTTATGACATTTAGGGTTTCTGGGTAGCCCATTTTAATGAGGAATAAATAATTTCTCCTGCTCAGCTAATACCTGTTGGTGTAGAAAGGTAATCCAAATGTCACTGCTCCATCTCGTGCTTGTAGGAAAAGAATAATGGGCAACATCTGCTTTGAATATGTTCCTGGGGGAAAAGGCTCAAGGTCTTTCCTCTCATCAAGAATGATCTCTGAGAGCTGAGAGAGCCTGTGTACCTCCGACAGTAACGGTGTTACCAAACAAACAAACAAACAAACAACAAACCAACCCAAACCAGGAAGTTCTGGGAGTAAAAGGCTGCCCCCATCATTACTGCTCACGTGTGTATGCACTTCCAGCTCAGAAAGGTAGAAAAGCATCCAGAGTTGGAAACCGCATGCTACAAATGTGTTTATTGTCCCTCTTTAATAAACCATAGCAATATGAGGAGTTTTTAGGGATAGTTTTGCTTCCTTCCAGTTTTAGCTTTGTCCGCAGACCTGGTCACAACACAGGCGGGATGCTCAAAAGTGGACAAATGGACAATCTAGCCTCTGTAAAGTACCCAGAGCCGCATCTCATCCAAGTTGCCTTTATGTCACGATGCTGGGGACATCGGGTCAGAGCCTGAGGCCCGCCCCCACCCACACACACCAGCTTGCTTCAGTGGGGATCAGCCTTTTCCCGTCTATCAGAAGGCTGAAGGCATGTTTTGATTTCTTGGCTTCTTTCTGTGCTGAGATACCTGGATATTTATTTTTTTTCTCCTTTTGGGAGCATATACCCAGATTTCTGTAGGTTCAGAAACCGAAAAATAAACTCAATCACAAAATGAAGGAATGTAATGTGATACTCTGTGGGCCTTTGACATCTGCTTTTTCCTGTTGTGTTTTTAATTTGGCCACTCCTCTGTACAAACTTGCAATTGACCAATGTTTAACGTAAACAAATAAAAACAGGGCCTTCTTGTAAATGCTAAGTCACCAACTCTTAAGGTCCAGCTCTCTTTAGGAAAAATGTGTGTTACCTAGCCAAGGAACATAGAGCTAAGGTTTTATGCTGGTATAAAAACAGAGAAGTGAATACTTATTGAAGCTGATAAGAAATTAACAAGAAAAAAATGTAAAGAGCTTTGTTCTCTCCTCTTTACTTGAGGTTCCATTATTCATCGTGGACCTGTATTAGTCAGGGTTATCTAGGTCAGGTCACAATAAAAATAAAAACAAAACAAAACCCCCTAAATCTCATTGGCATGCACCAATAAGTTTAATTGTTTTGTTTTTTCAGTTTATTTTTTTTTACATCACATTTGTGGTTCAGACGGCTGCCCTGTCTGCTTCCCAGGATCCAAGCTAACTTTCTGGTCCCTGCACTAAAAGAAAGTGCCACTAACACTTGCATCAGTAGGACCAGCAGGGTGGTGTGGGGACAGATCTTAGTGCCACTGGCTCCGTACTGAATCTTTTCTTGGGACATGATGGTTAAATGAAGAACTTGCCTTTTAAGGCCGTCAGTGGAAAGTCATTCATAAAAAGTAAGTTTCCAAAAGTAATTGGGGAAAGGGTAGGGGGAGGTGGTTACTAATGATCTAATTAAAATACTGTTTCTTCTCTGATTACCTATGAATTTATCATGTGATCTTTTATTTGTATGTGGCCAATGCAAAACACCCACCACTCCTTTATGTTTTACTTTTCTTTGGATTTTACTTTTTGTTTTTATTTTTTTAATTTTTATCTTATTTTTTCTTTTCTTTTTTTTTCTGACAGGGTGTTTCTTATTGTTATATAATACAGTTATTGGTGTATTCTATTACATGTTATATGTTATTTATAATTATATATATTTATTTATATAAATATATATGAATATATATGTTTCTAACATGAGAAAAACATAGCATTTCTCTTTTCTAGCTTCCCAACGTTTCTCGTAACTTTTACTTATTTCTATTTTTATATGTTCCTAATTAACAACAAAAACAAACAAAAAAATCACATTTTCTTTAAACAGCCCCAAATCCCATGGCCTCTTCACATGAGCAAATGTAAAATTTTTTCTAAAAAACAAATAAGGACATGATTAAGTAAAAATGAGCATCATGGGGGGAAAATATGACATCACTGCAGCCTCACCTTGAACTGGGTGGTGTGCCCTTCGTGGTCCATGTAGAATGCAGTGCGTAGCTCATGTCCAGAGATGTCTCTGACATTTTGAAATTCTGTCCTTGGCTGTTCTGAGAAGGACCTGTGGACGAGCATCAGGACCTTTCCTCTTTACCATCATCTGGGCACTGCACCAGGTGCCATCAAGTTAATCCACAGATGTTCCTGGTCTTTTGGTTCATTTGGTTGTTTTTGGTTTTTTCTCCTAATGATGGCAACATGCTGTAATGAACAGAGCAAGAGCTGTGGTGTAAGGTGGGCCAGGGTTCAAAACTCTGCTCCATCACTAAGATACAGGTAGGTCACTCACCCACTCAGACTGTTTGTTCACCCGCAAAATTAGAGTAGTTATTGTGATTCAAAGGCACATTTATGGATCTTATAAATCTTAAACTGAAGTCTTATCATTTGAGTTTGAGAGCATCCTCATATATTTTCTGGAGTCCAAGCCCAGGTGTTCCCATACCACCTGAGGCAGTGCTGTCTCCATACCAATCTGAAGAACGTATTTTCAGAGCCTAGCTGTGACAATCCTGGGCACATTGGAACCAACCATATGATGCTGGACAAAGTGTGGGAAATCTGATTTGAGAGGCACTGGGGTGATAAAGGACGGCCAAAGACTGACATGCTTCACCGAGGCTTCTTTCCATTTGATTAGCAACCAACTTCCTTACAAAGAGGAAGATGGTTGACTGACTCCCAGGTGAGATGGAATCAACCCATTTCCCTGATCCTAGTCTATTCCAACCTAACCTGTCTCTGCATTGCCAACACTGACATCTCTAAACCTAAGTAGGGTCCATCCTGAGAGAAGAAGACCCCAATGTGAGCGGGAACGTAATGTCTGCCCCTCAAGTCTCCAGACTGAGGAGACTATCACAGAATGGTAATCAAGGCTGCAGTGGGTGCATGGGAGAACCTTGAATAAAGGCTGGAGGAAACACTCTTCAGTTTAGAAGAGAGCTGAACATAAAGTCCTTTTGGGAAAGAACTGAGGTAAAAATCACTCTGTACAATTGCCCTGCTGTTGCAACGTTGTTTTCACTGGAATTCAACCTCTGCTTTAGTTAATGGTTCTGAGCATGAGAATTGGCTCAAGTTTGGAAATTCAGAGATATTGACTTTATTAGAGGCCACTACTCTCAGTCTCCTTCCTCCTGGTCCCCATTCTCCCATGCATTTTTTGCTTTTCTTTTTTTTTTTTTTTTAACATGAGTTGAGTAATATCCTTGTCTGCCTATCTATCTTGCCCCTAGAAAAGCATAGTGTTTTTTTAATCATTTCCATAACTCACTGCCCCTGGGTGCCACTTTGACCTTGACACTCATTTTGAAAATTGTAGTCACTTTGCTGCTGACAGTTAAGCACAGCCGCCTGGCTTTTATTACACTGAGATCTTTTTATCCTCATTGCTCCCAGAGTTCTGTTCTGTAACAGTACCTCCTACCACATCTCCCTATCCTTGGCTTATGGAGGACAGTCGTCCCTGATCTTTACAGCAATACTGAGGTTCCTCTTCCCAGTGTCCTCTGGGGCCTCCCAGGTAACTCAGTGAGCTGGTGGGTATCCTGTCCTTGTAAAGCATATCCAGTCCTCCATGCCCATCTCTCTGCCGCTCTCTGCCATGGTAATTCAGGCATTTCTACTTGAGTTAGTGTGTGCCATTGTGTTTTCAAAGCTTTTAAGAGCCATTCTATTAGTGTGTTAGCACCATCTCTCAGAGACTTTGCTTGGGGGGTTAATCTATATGATGGTAGAGTGCTCCTATATTGATACATTCTTCTGTCTAATTTTATGTCCCTCCCTCCATGATCCAAGTCTCTCAGAATCTAGGCCCACTTGGATCTTGATTATACATGATAGCATAGAGCTTCTTTTCTTCCTTTGCAGGCCCAACTCTCGCTCAGTTATTGGTCGAGGATGAGGGGGACAACTGGTAGAGCCTGTGGGGGCTGCCACGATGTCTTAAAGGGCAGAAGCCTCTGCATCTTTTTCAAGCAATGAGGGGAGTATTAGCCTTTAACAGGGAGGAATGACCAGTCCTTCAATCCCAGAAGCCACAGGGGAATCGTGGGGCTCAAGGTTCTTTGAGTATATCAACCCAGATTTCCCTCTCCTGGTATCAGGACTTCTTTCCACCCAGTCAGAGCACTGACCATGGCATCGCAGACTTGGCCCAAGTGAGAATTTAACTTCTTTAGAGCTGTACCACTGGACCTGATCCTTAGCTCTTTTTTTTTTTTTTTTTTTAATTTTGAGTTACAAAAAATGAGTCTCTGTACACACCAAGTCTTTTAGACTTCATCTTAAATGCACATTTAATCACCCTCAGCTTTTCATTGTCTTTCCTCGATGCATCACTAGCAACTGGCCAGAGCCATCTGATTCTATAATCTTTACAAATTCCTCTTTAACCCAAACCCCTCACATCTTCAAAATCCCTCTTTAGAGTTTGCTCCTCTGATCATTTCAAGTGTTGGTTTCCTGAGAAATAAACACTGATGCAGAAATTTCATGCAGAGGGTTTATTGAAAGAGCTTTTGGGAACAACACCTATCAGGGAGTAAGAGAAGTAGCTTTGAGCAGAGGGGGAAGCTGGAGTGGGATGGTTTCAGCAGAATCTTAGTAAGTCCTGTGAGTAGCTCAGGAGCCACGCATTTCAAAAACAATACTCCTTGGTTGGAGACTTCAATGCCCCGCTTTCAATAATGAATAGAACATCTGGGCAGGAAGTCAACAGGGAAATAGAAGACTTGAACAACACTATAAAACAACTAGATCTAACAGACATCTTTCAATCTATAAAAAAACATCTATAGAACTTCTCCTCAAGTGAGCATGGAACATTCTCTAGGATAGAACATATGAGAGGCTATAAAACAAGCCTCAATAAATGTAAAAGGATTGAAATAATACAAAGTATGCTCAGTGATCACAATGAAATAAAATGAGAAGTAAGTAACAGAAATTAGGGAAACACACAAATATGTGGAAATTAAAAGTACACTCTTAAGTAAACAACATGTCAAAGAAATCAAAAGAAAAATTAAAAAATACTTTGAATTGACTTAAAATGAAGATACAGCATGCCAAAAAAACTTATGAGATGCAGCTAAAAGAGTTCTTCAAGGGAAATATATACCTGTAAATGCTTATGCTAAAAAGGATGAAAACCTCAAATCAATAACCTAACCTCACATTTTAAGACACTGGAAAAAGAAAAGCAAACTAAATTTAAAGCAAGCAAGAAGAAGGAAATCATTAAAGATTATAATGGAAATTAACAAAACAGAGAATTGGAAACAATAGAAAAATCAATTAACTCAAAAGCTGGTTCTTTGAATAGGTCAGTAAAACTGATAAACTTCTAACTGGATTGATCAAGATAAAAAGAGAGCTTAATTATACTCAAATTACTAAAATCAGAAGTGAAAGAAAGGCTTGTCATCGATATTACAGAAATAAGAAAGAATTATAAAAGAATACTATGAATAATTATATACCAATAAATTAGAAAACTCAGATGAAGTAGACCAGTTCCTAGAAAGACACAAGCTACCAAAACTGACTCAAGAA
Organism: Camelus ferus; assembly: GCF_009834535.1. Classification (NCBI taxonomy): domain Eukaryota; kingdom Metazoa; phylum Chordata; class Mammalia; order Artiodactyla; family Camelidae; genus Camelus; species Camelus ferus. The sequence goes on from NC_045709.1 coordinate 48,020,487, forward strand.
GAAGGAGAAGTAGATTTATAACAAGCAAAGAGACTGAATGAATAATCAAAAAACTTTCCATAAAGAAAAGCCCAAGGACAGATGGCTTCACTGGCTAATTCTACTGTACATTTAAGGAGGAACTAATATCAATTTCTCACAAATTCTTCCCCAAAAAATATAAGAGAAGGAAACACTTTCTAAGTCATTTTATGAGGCAGGATTACCCTAATACCGAAACCAGACAAAGGTACTACAAGAAAACTACATAGCCATTTCTTTTATGAATATGGACACAGAAATCCTCAGTAAAATACTAGCAAGTTAAACCCAGCAACATCTTTAAAAAAAAAAAAAAATTTACACTCTGACTAGATGAGATTTATACCAGGAATGCAAGATTGGTTTAACATCTGAAAATCAGTTGATGTAATGTACTGTATCAATAGAATGGAAAACAAAGACTACATAATCATTTCAATAGATGAAGAAAAATCACTTGACAAAATCCAACACCCTTTCATGATGAAAATACTCAACTAACTAGAAACAGAATGGAACTTCCTCAACCTGACAAAGGGCATATAGGAAAAACCCAGAGTTAACACCATACTTAATGGTGAAAGACTGGATCCTTTCCCCTAAGACCATGAAGAAGACAAGATGTCCACTCTCACCACTGCTATTCAACTTTGTATTCGTGGTTCTAGCCAGGGTGCTTCGGCAAGAAAAAGAAATAAGAGCATCTAGATTAGAAAGGGAGAGGTAAACCCACCTCTATTTGCAGCTGACATGTTCTTGCACAAAGAAAATCCTGAAGACTCCATTTAAACACTAGTAGAACTAACAAACGAGTTTGGTAAGTTTGCAGGATGCAAGATCAAGATACAAAAATCAATTGTGTTTCTACAGACCAGCGGTAAACAATTCAAAAGTGAAATTTAAAAGACAATTCCATTTACAAAAACATCAACAAGAATAAAATACCCAGGAATACATTTAACGAAGAATTTCAACACTTATACCCTGAGAACTACAAATATTATTGAAAGAAATTGTGAAGAATCAAAATGCATGGAAAAATGCCAAATGTTTATAGATGGGCAGACTTAATATCATTCAGACGGCAGTACTCCCCAGTTTGTCTGTAGATTCAGTTCAATCTCTGTCAGAATCCCAGCTGGGGTTTTTGTAGAAATTGAAAAGCTGATTCCAAAATTTTTATGTAATTGCAAGGGACCCAGAAGAGCCAAAGTAGTTTTGGCTTTGGAAACAGCAGAATAAAGTTGGAGGACACACACCTGTTAATGTCAAAACATCATGCAAAGCAATGATAATCAAGACAGTGTGGTACTGACAGAAAGAGAGACACAGATCAGTGGAATAGAACTGAGAATTCAGAAATAAAGCCATGTGCTTATGGTCAACTGAATGGTGCCAAGACCAGATAAGGAGATGCAAAAGAATAAATCTGCACTATATGATATAAAATAGGTCGAGCAATAGACCAGCTCTGGGCTCAGGTTCATTTGGAAATCCAGCGGGACATTCTAAGACGGCAAAGTGTCCCAGCTGTGGCTCGAGTTGGGAAACTTTTTCTATGTGGCCAGCACTCAAGCCTGATCACTGGCCAGAAATACTAGTTGTTTTGGTTTTGCAGAGGCAAAGGATAATGCTTTCCATTTGGCCTTCTGGGTTGCGAAGAGAGCAATTCTCACTTCGGCATCAGTATATGTGAAGTGAGAATCCTTGAAGAACAAAGGGATGGCAGGTAGAGCCTGAGTCTTCCTGACGGTAAAAGAAAGAACCAGGCTCTTTCTTCCCTGGTCCCTAAGTTAACTAAGCCCTAACCAACAACAACAACAAAAAGTGTTTCCCCTTTCAGAATCATGGCCTTGGCTTGCTTTTGGCCTTAGCAAAACTTTATCTTTCTAGAATCAGAAGGCAGAGCTGGTGCAGGCTCTCAGCCCCTTAGCTGAGGCTCTGGGTCAGAGAAGTCTCTTGTTTTGATCAGCAAAAGAGCTACCTTTCTTCTGCTGTTAACCATGATTCATTGGCATTGTTTAAAATCAATATTGTTTTTAACACATGATATTTAGGAAATAAAATAAAGAGAAGGATCAAATCATGCAGAGAGACAGAGAGTAATTTTTACTTAAAATTCTCAATAGTCACACCACTTTCCCTGGGGGCGTCAAATTCCAAGGGCCACTTCGTTATTTTCTGAGGTAGAAAATGACAGCAGCCTGTTTGAGGAGAAAAAGAGAACAAACTACACAAATATGTCACCTCCCCTGTCCCCAAACTCCTCCCTGCCTTCCTCCTACAAGTGTGTCTGCCCAGAAGCTAAGAGAGGGTATCTGTGGCTAAAAGTTACTCTTATAGTTCACAATAAGCATTCCTTACATTCTGCACATTTTAACCACGTTGAGTTCAAGGGAGAGACCAAAGAAAGAGCTGCGCTTTTACCACATAGAGCGAGTGATAATGGACAAGGCAAAAAACAAAGATTTCCATGTCATTTTTCACCTCACTTCTGCATGAGGTGGTCAGTTTTAGTCTGATGACCAGGACGTGGACCACGCACAGGGGGAGGAAGTCATCCAGAGAAAGAAGAAGGGTGAATCCAGAACTTCCACAATTTCAAATGCTTTCAAGTCAACAGGCAGAAATGGTTGGAGATTTTTAAGGCTCTGCCACTTAGTATTTTGGAAAACTCAAGGAGACTATGTGAAAGGTTCCTAAATCTGACACTATCAAGTCACTAACAGAACAATCTCAGACTCCTTTCAAATGTTGTCAAATGATCCATGTGTCAAAACTAAAGAGACCACAAGGAGCAAAATAATGAAGATCAAGGAAGTGGGCTTCCATCCCACTCTGTCAAGCCTCAGGAAGTGGAAAATGATAGAAATATTTTGGCCCCAGGTAGTTCCTAAGCTTTGCAAATAAAATCTTAGTACTAGATTTTATAATGACAGAGTACCACTATAGGTGAGTTGATAGTGCCCTGAATCCCATGGTGGGCATAAAAAATGGCCTTGAGGGCTGACTGAGAAAATCCTGTTCACCCTGGAGAATAGGCATTCAGTAGGTCTGTCCCCTCACCTTTATTCCAAGATTGGCTGTGAGAGACATTATTGTGGTAGGTTCACTTATAAGCTCCCGAATGCCACAGCCTGGTGTTCCCAACTAACCCCCTCCCCAGGTCATTGGTTCATGTCTCATCACCCCCAAACCCCAGCCGCGCTGGGCCATCCGCTCGGATATGTGGGCTACCGCCAATGCCTAGGGACCAAGTGCATATTGTGTGATGCTTTTGCAGACTTTGGGGATGCCTTTGAGGGCAGCGTAAGGAGAGGACACAAAAGTAGATCTCTCTTGAATCAGAAGAGGGGAGCTCTTCGATTCCCAGGGGACAAGATGAGACGGATAAAGTGAATGCTTGAGTTTACTTAAGCCAAGATGGGCAGACCAGCTGGCAAGACATGGTGGGCAAGAGCACACATTTCTGGAGACAGACTCTTCTGGGTTGGAACCTCTGCTGAGAAGTTTATAAGATCTGTGACCAGAGCCCCTCACGTCCAGCGTCTCTGCACCACAGTCACTCAGATAGAAAATGGTGGTACTAGAACCTACCTCACAGGTCTGTTTTGCATATTAAACAAGACATTGTCTATGAAAGCACAGACTAGGGCACAGTCCTCAGAAGATGCTCAGTCAACCAACAATCCATTATACAGGGGATATTATTCTAAAAATGCTTCCAATCCTTCCTGCTTTAAATCCTCCCTTGCAAAGCACATCCTTGTTTTCAATAGTTTTTATATACAAGGGATAGAGCTTCCTCCAGGAGTCGGAAGGCCAGCTGCCCTCCTTACCTGGCAAAGGTCCCCTTTCTGTGCCCTCCTGCCTCAACCATCCACTCCAGCCTCCTGGCCTAGAACTCTCAGATCAGATTTGAAGAAAAAAATAAAAGGAGATTTTTTTCCCTCTCCTTTCCAAACTCATAAAGAGGAATTGCTAAGTCCTTCTCAGAGGAGGGAAGGCAAAGTGTGTTCAGTACTCACTTGGAGGACAAAGCATGCTTGTTGAATTAGGAAAAGCTGAAGTTCTCTTGGAGGAGCAGCACACGAGAATTGGGGAGGGAGCAGCAAGATGAGGAAGAGCAGGGCTGTCCGTCTGTGAAGAAGGCATGGCAGCATGAATCTGCCTTGGTGCTCATCCACCGAGGGATACCTTCCAGAACATCGACGTTCCGCATGGTCTCCACTCCCCAGGCTGCCTCTGCACTCAGCCCCCTGGGCTCTGTGTGTGGGACACATCCAAATCCTAACCCTGGAGAAAAACACTGCTGAGGGCTCTGGGCAACTCTGAGCTCAGTGCATTTGACTGCCACGTGCTGCATGTAGGTTTTAATTCCTGGCATAATCTCGGCTAAATTCTAAATTGAAGTCACACAAAGTTGCACTGACTTGGGATCAGACCCTGAAGTGAATGCTTTTGGGTATTTTTTTTCTCATGTAGAGAAACTACATAAATATAACAGGATAGAAAGATGAAAATACGGGTGGGCAAAAATTTTAAGAGGTGCTTATAAATATCTCAAGTATTTGGCATGTTTAATCTTCATAAAACATTAAACTTAGGATTGTTTTCTACATTTACAGACAAGAAAGAGGCTCAACACAGACTCATCATGAGAAAAAGAGAAGGGGCCCAAATTAAAATCAGAAATGAAAAAGAAGTTACAACTGACACCACAGAAATACAAGGGATCATAAAAGACTGCTATGAACAACTATATGCCAATAAAATGGACAACCTAGAAGAAATGGATAAATTCTTAGAAAGGTACAATCTCCTAAGATGAAATCAGGAAGAAATAGGAAATATGAACAGACCAATTACCAGTGATAAAATTGAATCAGTAATTTAAAAACTTACAAAAAAAAAAGTCCAAGACCAGATGGCTTCATAGGTGAATTCAGTCAAGCATTTAAAGAGGAGTTAGCATCTCTCCTTCTGAAACTATTCCAAAAGATTGCGGAGCAAGGAGCACTTCCAAACTCATTCTATGAGGCCACCATCACCCTGATACCAAAAGCAAATATATCACAAAAAAGAAAATGAGAGGCTGTTATCACTGATGAACATAGATGCAAAAATCCTCAACAAAGTACTAGCAAGCTGAATCCAACAATACATAAAAAAGGATCATACGCCATGAGCAAGTGGAATTTATCCCAGCGATGCAAGGTTTTTTCAGTATCTGCAAATCAATCAATGTGATACACCACGTTAATGAACTGAAGAATAAAACCCATATGATCATCTCAATAGATGCAGAAGAAGCTTTTGATAAAGCTCAACATCCATTTATGATAAAAACTCTCCAGAAAAGCAGGCATAGGGGGAACATAACTCAACATAACAAAGGCCGTATATGACAAACCCATAACTAACATACTGAACAGCAAAAGGCTGAAAAGCATTCCCTCTAAGATCAGGAACAAGACAAGGATGCCCACTCTTGCCACTTATATTCAGCATAGTTTTGGAAGTCCTAGCCACAGCAATCAGAGATGAAAAGGAAATACAAGGAATCCAAACTGGAAAGGAAGAAGTAAACGTGTCACTGTTTGCAGATGACATACATGATACTATACATGGAAAATCCTACGGACACCACCAGAAAACTACTAGAGCACATCAATGAATTTGGTAAAGTTGCAGGATACAAAATTAATATACAGAAATCAGTTGTATTTCTATATACTAACAGGGAAATTAAGAAGACAATCCCATTTACCATTGTATCAAAATGAATAAAATACCTCGGAATAAACCTACATAAGGAGGGAAAATATCTGTACTCAGAAAACTGTAAGGCATTGATGAATGAAATGGAAGATGACACAAACAGATGGAAAGATATACTGAGTTCTTAGACTGGAAGAATCAATATTGTTAAAATGACCATACGACTCAAGACAATCTACAGATTCAATGCAACCCTATCAAAATACCATTTTGAGAGGCATTTTTTCATAAAACTAGAACAAACAATTTAAAAATTTATATTGAACCACAAAAGACCCCGGAGAGCCAAAACAATCTTAAGAAAGAACGGAGCTGGAGGAATCATGTTCCCTGACTTCAGACTACAGTAATCAAAGCTACAGTAATTGAAACAGCATGGTACTGGCACAAAAACAGACTCATAGATCAATGGAACAGGAAAGAAAGTCCAGAAATAAACCTATGCACTCATGGTCAATTAACCTATGGCAAAGGAGGCAAGAATATTCAATGGGGAGAAAGACAGTCTCTTCAGTAAGTCGTGCTGGGAGAACTGGACAGCTACATGTAAAACAATGAGATTAGAACTTTCCCTTGCACCATGTACAAAAATAAATTCAAAGTGGGTTAAAGACCTAAATGTGAGACCAGATACTATAAAACTCCTAGAGAAAAACATAGGCAGAATACTTTTTGACATAACTCACAGCAATATCTTTTCAGATCCATCTCCTAAAGTAAATAAAAGTAAAAATAAACAAATGGGACCTAATTAAACTTAAAAGCTTTTGCATAGCAAAGGAAGCCACTGACAAAACAGAAAGGTAACCTACTGAATGGAAGAAAATATTTGCAAATGATATGACAGATAAGGGGTTAATATCCAAGATATATAAACAGCTCATACAACTCAACATCAAAAAAAAAATCTGATTTAAAAAATAGGCAGAACTGAATAGACATTTTTCCAAAAAAGAAATGCAGATGGCCAACAGGCCATGAAAAGATGCTCAACATCACTAATCATCACGGAAATGCAAATCAAATCCACAAAGAGGTATCATCACACACCTGCCAGAATGGCTAGCATCATAAAGATCACAACTAGCAAATGTTGGTGAGGATGTGATGAAATGGGAACACTTGTACACCATTGGTGGGAATGTAAATTGGTGCAGACACTGTGGAGAACAGAATGGAAATTTCTCAAGAAAACTAAAAATAGAACTACCGTATGACCCAGCAATTCCACTCGTGGATATATATCTGAAAAAAAAAAAACCAAAAACCCACTTTGAAAAGATATATACACCCTAATATTAACAGCAGCATTATTTACAATCACCAAGGTATGGAAACAACCTATGCCCATCAACAGATGAATGGATAAAGATGTGGTGTGTACACACACACACACACACACACACACACACACACACACACACACAATGAAGTACTACTCAGCCATAAAAAATGAAAGTTTGCCATTTGCAGCAACATGGTTGGACTTGGAGGGCACTACGCTAAGTGAAATAAGTCAGACAGAGAAACACGAATACTGTATGACATCACTTATATGGGGAATCTAAAAAATACAACACACTAGTGGATATACCAAAAAAGAATCAGATTCACAGATATAGAGAACCAACTAGTGGTCACCAGTGAAGAGGGTAGGGATGGGGAGGTGGGAGGTACAAACTACTGGATGTAAGACAGGTTAAGGATGTTTTGTACAACACAGGGAATATAGCCTTTATTTTGTAATAACTGTAAATGAAAAGTAACCTTTTAAAAATTGCATCAAAAAAGTTTTTTAATTAAGAAATGTAAAAAAGAAAAAAAAAAAAAAAAGGGAGAGACTCAATGAGAGGTAAAGCCAGGCTTCAAACACAAGACTCCAAATCCTATCTGCTACTCATCACCACACCAGTTTGCCTCCAGGAGGTACCACTGAAAACTGGATACTCTTAGTCTGTTTCTAGCATTTGATAAGATTTTCTCACTTAAAAAGTTTGGCAGTTGGAATAAATCACCTCCAAGTTACTTCCCAGCTCTGTCACTTATTAAAAGGAAGGGCCTTCCTGCCATGGCGAGGCCTGAGGATAACAGGATTCTTTGGACGTTTGGAAACACCCAGCCCCCTCACCCAGGGCCGAGACAAAGCTGCGATCCGCAGGGGAGCTGGTCGTGGGCCGAGAAACCAGGGAAGTGTGAATTCTAATCCTGGTGCCGACACTGACTTCCTCCTAATCCTCGCAGTCACTTTGTTTCTGGGTTTCCATCTTTGCAACAAGGTTAATAGGACTCATCAATCTCCCAGGAGGTGTTCACGTCTGCTCCGCGTCTGCAAGGAACTAAAGCCTGTTTCTGAGGGCTTGCGGTGGTTTTACGCGGACGAATCCTCAGACACAAAACTCAGGCATGCTCGAGGGCAAGTTGTTGAAAATTGCATTAGAAAAAAAAAAGCGTGTGTGAACCTGCTCGATGATCTCAAATTTATAACTCATTCTGAAAAGCCGTGGTTCCATTATTTGTTCAGCTACTGGGGGAAAAAATTACTTAGCTAAAGTCTAGCCTAGGAGAAGGCACACAGGAAAAAATGCTCTAGATAATACCAGACATTTTGGAGTTCACACACACAAAAGCAATGTAAGAATCTCTTTCTTTTCTTCCCTTTATATATATAAAATCTTTACCATCAGAATGATAGACTGAGTTGGATCACAGGATAGTCTTTTACATCCTCATTTAAATGGTTGATTCTTTTACCCTGAAGAAATAGAATCATCCAGAACTTTCACAGGTGCTAAGTTTTGAATGGGTAGAAATGGCCAAGCACAGCAGGAAATCCACGATTCTATCCTTGTCTGTGAGATGGAACAGCTTACCGGGGTGAGCTTCATCTGGTCATGCCTTTTGGAGGTGAGCATAGAGCTTTTATCAAAAGGTCTTTCCTAACCTGCTGTGATGGGGATGCCTGCATGGGGGGGGGGGCGCGGAGGAGAGGGGTCAGCCAGCTGTGCTCCTGCATCTGTGTTTCCTCCCTCCTGCACGTCATGGGAAGAGAAATTTCCTGATGTCGCTCTCCGTACCTTCTTACTATCCCAGGAGGCTGATCACGTCTGTACTCCCCCTTAAGAACGATGAGACCCTTTTTTTTTTCCTTTTATGTAGGTCTCCCCTATTATTTTTTTTTTCAATTCCAAACTGCATTTTGACGGCCTTTCTCAGGCTGTGATGAATCAGGGACTCCTGTCTCCCACTCCAGACCCCATCCTGCCATCACTGTGGCTATACAACACATAAGAGTTAAGCAAACAAAAGAATTTTTCATTTTCTCTTTCATTCAATAAGGCTCTATTTTCTGTCACCCTACAACCTTTTGACCTGTGTCCTCATGGCGCCGGTCACTCAAGGGCAGCAGTTCAGCAGTAGGTTAAGTCTGTGTGTGTTGACGGGGAGGAGAGGGTCTGTTTGTGCTCGCTTCCTGTTGTCCGTGCCTGCACAGGTCAACTGCTCTCCCAGAGCCCTGCGGTCCCACCTGCTGAGAGGGCTCCTTCCTCTGAAAGACAGGTTAAAAAAAAAAAGGAAAGAAAGAAAAGAAGATTGTTTTCTCTCTTCTTTCCCTCCAGTCATCGAGCTCATTGGTCCTTGCAGCACCTGAGCTGGCATCTGCCAGTCTTACCTTGAAAAGGTCGAGGGAATAGCTGCTCTAACAGTGACTCTTCCATTTGGTTGTAAGCCTCTCAGTTGGCATTTCCTAACACCTATTAATCCATGAATCCTGAAAGTCACATTAAAATATACTTTGGGTTGCTACTTTAAAAGGTTTGAGGCTAATGGGAAACTATGTATTAAATAACTGAAGTACTACGGAAACAGATTATACGGGGAAAGTTCTAATTTAAATATGGCATATAATTTCCCCCCGTAGGATCTCTCTTCCACTCCTATTTCTCCACTCTTGCCACCTCACCTGCTACTGCCGAGCTCTGCCATCCTACAACGCCGTTTCCAGGAGATAAACTCTCTAACTGCCACTAGTAATTGTGTTGAATAGCTGACTGGTTATGGAAAGTGTTGCTGTGTGCAAAATTCATTCATTTATTCTTTCGTGCATTCATCCAATCCACCCACTTACCCATTCAACCATTCATCTTTCCCTCTTCCAGGGAGATCCAAGCTCTAGACAGTGGACTACTGTGAACTACTCTGAGTGGTTCAGTGTGGCTCCAGTACAGGGTGTGGACAAACGGTAGGTGAAACTGGCCTGGAAAAGGACACAGTACATCAGCCACTTCTGCAAATCCACACTGTGGCTCACATCTCCTATCTGCGCTAGACCTTCTCTGCACAACCCATGCCACATGAGCAGGCATCGTGTGCACAGCTTGGCGGTGCCCTCCAGGGACCCCGTTCTCTCACGTACAGCTGGCCCCTGAAAGATACCACAGAAAGGATGTTTAATTTGGTACCTCTCCAGAAACAACGATTTACTCTCCCTGCCGGTTCTCTCTCTTCCCTCCAAATCTGTATGACAGATTCTAAGACCAACAATGGGCATGTAATTAACTACTTGACCTCTGCTCTGCTATGTGGACAGATGATGTGCAATGCTTCCTTCCTTCTTTTCCGTTTTTGCCTGGTTTCCAAGTTATGTGTGTCCCTCTGTTGCTCAATCTCTTGTTCCGTCTTCCCCCATATGGTGTGACTGATCACTACAACAGACCGTTATGGATGATCTCCCACATGGGAAGATGGCCCTACTGAGGCAGATCAATGATCACCCTGGAGGAGTGCCACATTCTGTTTTCCAGGGGCCAAATCCGGATGCTACTGAGGAAGATGTAAAAAACCTATAGGCACCTAATTGTGCAATGTTATACTTCCCAGTGCCAGCTGGTGATCAAATTATGAGATGAAACAAGAGGATTTATAATCCTTGAAATTTCATCTGAGACTGTGTTGTCACAGAGGTAGTCTAACCATATGGTCCATCCTTTTTACAAGGTTCCAAGCAACCCACCAGGGTACTGAGTCCTGAGGGTTAATTTCATTCTGTCTGTCTACTTCCTACTATATAAGAGATAAGATGCAATGGGATACTCCTATTCCATTTATTACTTTTTTCTTAGAATCTATGTCCTTGTCAAATATGAGTGGTTCTCTCCCCAAAATATGTGACTCTTTTTCCCAAAACGGTTTAGCATTTCTTACTGTAAATCCTTCATCATACAGCTGATCCTTGTTCTTTCTCTGAACTGTCATACTTCCGTTGGTTAAGATTTCTATCATTGTCCTCATTCTAGTTTACTATAAGCAGTTCCAGAATTTTCATGGTGACTGTTTTTCTCATCTCTATCTCAAGGATCTGTGCAAAAAATAAATATATGGGATATAGTTCTTTATGTACGGTTTTGCCCCAATATCAGCAGGAAAATAAAGTTATTCCATTCCTCTCCCCCAAGGTTCTTCTATATCTGTGTATGGAACTTAGGAGACAAAAAATGTCTCAATCAAGATGTAAATGGTAAACCTAAGGTATTTAGGAGACGTTGCATTAAAATCAATGAGTTAATTTTTAGATACAAAAAGTCATCACGGATCTCTGAATGGAGATGTTGAAAAGGAAGATCACAGCCAGCCTGGAAAAGAGTAAGATACCTTCACCTGGATTTCATGAGTAAGCACAGCCCAAAGATGAAGCTGTGCAGAGTTGCAGATAATTTTAGGAAACAAAAAGTGTTGAAGGATCAGGAAAAAGGTGGGAGGTTCAAAGTCAAAGTCATGGACAATAACCTGAACAATTCACAAAACTGAAAACAAAAGAGAGAGGTGAAAAAACTATCATTAATGCAATTTAAATAACCATTTGTTGATTTAATTAGTTATCTGAAAACTAAATTTATCATAAAAGGGACTATAGTCAGCCTAGAAAGGACGTAACGAGAGAAAAAAAGTTTATACCTTCAGAAATCCAAAAAAGGACTCCAGCTAGGATAGACAGGTAGAAATATAATTTGCTAGTTATACCCCATTGACTCTACCTCAGCAGTCAGATCTTAGGAGAGAGATGGGTGGATACATGTCACCGTTAAAAGCACAGACTAAAGCCAGACTGACTGAACTCAAAGCCTGGCTTTGCCATTTACTAGCCAAGCAACTTGGATAAGTTGCTTAACCTCTCCATGCCTCAGTGTCCTCCTCTCTAAAATGGTGATAATAGTATTTACCCCCAAATTGATTTACTGATTATAAGAATTAAAGAAATATGTAAATATAATTCCTGGCACATAGGAAGCACCACACAAGGATTTGTTGCTGTTGTTGTGTTAGCACTGGATAGAACTAAGGAACAAGAAGATACTACTACTGTTTTGACCTTTGTCAAGCCAGCTGGCTTAGGGGATAGCAGTAAAACTCTGGACAACTTTAACTGCATTTGCAGGATGGAAAAGGGGGAAAAGAGCCAAAGGGTGAAGGGAAGAAGAGGGATGCCTTAAAAATAATTTCTGCACAGTTCGAATTTTTTTCCAGGGCTAGGTCCAACCAGACTCTTTATCCCCAGGTTTTCAGCACCTCAATTCCCTGCTACGGGGATTAAAAATGCAACTCACTGTATATACTCAAGGGCGTACTTCTGCCAGCCTTCTGGAAATCATCTAGGATATTTGCTGTTTGTAATCAACTTTCTTTTAACCAGATTAGGTCCTCCAGCCTCTATTTGGATCCACCCCTAATCTCACTAAGAGGCAGATGAGATTTTGAAAAGCAGAGGTGGGTAGAAAGTGTTCTCAGTGTGAAGGGAACAGCTCGAGCAGAGGCAGAACAAAAGGAAAGACGAGGGTAAACCTAGAGAGCATATGGACTAGAACACAGTGCATCTAAGTAATGTAAAGGAGAAAAGGGAGCTGGGACCAGGCAGACTTGATGAAAGCTAAGGTGAGAACACCGTGCTCAACCTGGGAGACAATGCAGGGGTCGCTGGGGGCCTTGAGACCCCTTAACAGTACTCATAGTGTGGAAGCAAAACTTTTAGGAGTTAGACCTGTTCACTAGCTGGGTAACCTTGCTCATGTCACTTCTCTAACCCTCAGTGTCCTTATTGTTTTGATTTTTAAAATATGTATATACTGACACAACATCATAAATCAACTATCCTTCAATTTAAAAAAGTCAACAACAACAAAAAAAAAACCCCAAACGGTGCATGGAACTTCTACTCTGTGCCAGCCACCGCATGAGGTCCTCTAAGGGGTTAATTCTAGCATTTGTACAATTAAAAAGTCAGACCAAAGAGCTGTTCTGAACGTCCCTACTCTTAACGTGCTATGATGCTCTAATTAGGACCCAGCCAACTGGATTCCCAGCCTCATTAATGAAGGACAGCTAAAACATTCACCAAAGTGGGTTGCGTATATTCTGTAGACCATTAGACTCTGAAGAATTTTGTTGAACTCTACTACCACTGGCCATCATTTTACTTTTTCCAGGTAAATAAATAAACAGGTGAAAAAAATGTGATAAAGACTGATTTCCTATACTGCCTAAGAAGTTAATTTCATATGAGAACAAAAAAAAAAGGAAGTGTAATACATAATGATGATCAGGAGGTACATTATCTTGTCTAATTTTCATCAGATTTTGAATTACATAGATAGAAGTCTAACTGGTTGGTTAATTCTTTTTCAGTTTGTGTGTTTTCAAGTGATTTGTGATTTTTTTAAATGTCTTTCTCCTTTCCTTTTAAGAATCCCTGGCAATTTGACATACATATGGTGAACATATGGCCTTCTCCTAATTGATTTAATTCAGAAGAGGACCCAGGGGAGAGCTCTGAGCACTATCTGTTTGAGAGGCTTGGGGAATGTTTATTTCAGAGTGAAGGGTCTAAGTGTGATAGCATCAGAGCAGTGCAATTGAAACGGGCCAGGCAGTACCCACACATGGTCGGAAGTATCAACGGTATAAATCATTGGGATGATTTTAACTCAAAGTCTCTGAATTGGCAGAACAAAATTAAAAAATACATTTTTAAATAAAGGTAGGAGTTACTGATTGTGATGTTCATTTCAAGAGGTTTGTTTTTTTTTTTTTTTTAAATTGCTTGTACTAAATTTCCCCCACTTGTAAAAGTGTCTCCCCAGGTGAAACTGCATTGTCTGATTAACCAGCATCCCTCCGCCGACCCCCACCCCTTCCCGCTGCTCCGGTTTAGAGATCAATTTGCCTGCATTCCAGAACGAGCCTCTGTTTGCCTAATGCATCCTCCACCTGATAGAGATAATTCTGTAGCTAACCTACTGCGGAAGAGCTGGGGCAATCGACTGCATTCCTTCCCCACAGACGGCTATAAATAAAGCCATGTGTCTATCGTCTGTTTGCTAAATGGCTCCTGGATGATAGTAATCCAGCTGCAACAAACTGAAACCAAATTGAGTTCACTCTCTTTATTGTCCTCCCTGGCTTGGCTCTAACAATAAAGTCAAAATTCCTGTCATTAGCTGATGGTGACCTTATTGATTTGGAGTTTGTCTGAATCCTTAATATTGGGCCGCAGGACTAAATTTTGAAAATGTGACATCTGGTGATGGTCCTATTAATCTCATGCCCTGTACCCGAAGCCTGTTTCACTATGTGATGAAAATAAGGGACACACCAGACAAAATCAGTCCTCCTGAGTCAGGCGTAGGAAATTTACATTTAATATGTATATTTATATATGTTTAATCTAATATGTGTATATATGTATGTATGTATACACACATATTTTATATGTTATATGTGTGTGTACATATTACATATGTGTCTTTCTTGTCTCTTTAGCCCTCAATCTGACACGTATGTTTTTAATAAATGTTAAATGAATAAACAGTTGAGCACTTTGCATGGTTTATATAAAAAGCATCCAGTGGATAATTTTACAGTGACAGTAGCACTGGTTCTAGTAGCAATAATACACTCCTACTAATATAGCTACCCTTGACTGAACTTTTACAAAATCCAGGCACTAGTTTAAATGTGCCTTGAACTAAATACTCTATCTCATTTAATCTTGACAGTTGTCTTACGAGAGAGATCTTACTATTTCCACACTATAAATTGAGGGATTGGGGTGGGAGGAGGTCAAACAATGTGCCTAAGGATAAATCAGTAATAATACAGTATCCAAATAATCTGTTTGTAATCACCAAACTGTTTCAACTCAGGGAGTATGTTGTCATTTCAGTAAGATTTCATGGGAAGACTCAACACTATTTTTGTTTGAGCAGTATGATTTCACGTAAAGATTCCTCCTCTTCTAGGAATTAACTCAGTCACATTAGATTGCTCTGGCAAATTGTCTATGACCTTGTTTCCATAGACTCTAAGACAGAAGGGGTGGGGTGGGGCCTTTGGTTCTGGACGTGAACTGCAGTCAAGAACAGAGTAAGACAGGAGTCAGAATTTCTGAAGTGCCTTTGTCCATTTCCACGTGCCTGAGCAATCCTCAAAAAAATGATCACTGCACCTAATTAGCAACCGCTGGGTCATCTTCAAATCCTTTGCAAAGGGGTAGAGTCTCACCGCTTCAGCTCCATGGAATGTTTAGAAATTTTCCATTAAGAATTCATCTTAAGGAAGAAGACTTCCAGGTCTGCTCTGCAGAGCACATCCCAGAGTATACTAGCAGATTTTGACATTTTGTAAAGTGATGCAACATAGTGCCATAGAAAACAGCGTTCCAACTAATGACCATGCATTAAAAATTCCCTTCCTGAAGCTCACGTGACTGACCATAGTACCAAGAGAAAGAGGAGAGCTGGTATATTTCTTGGTGTATCATGACCATACACTTGGCTCTACCCAGTGGAACCCAAAGAGGGAGAATCAATCCAAATATTATTTTAGAGATGAATATTAGCTCAAGTGATTTATTTCATACAATAGAGTTACCAACACCTCACCTCTGATGCCATTCCTTAATCAGCTAGAACTTGACCCTCCATAGTGCTTACAATTAACTGCGTAATTTGAACATAAATCGTACACTTAAAATTTCTTCATTGTCACAGCTAAAATGACTCTAACTTAATAATAATGACTCTACTCTTAATGGTAGACTTACAGTAGAGGTCTCTTCTGAATACGTTAGATGGCATCTATGTCTGTGAATGGAAGCAGAATTGGAGC
This sequence comes from Camelus ferus, assembly GCF_009834535.1. Classification (NCBI taxonomy): domain Eukaryota; kingdom Metazoa; phylum Chordata; class Mammalia; order Artiodactyla; family Camelidae; genus Camelus; species Camelus ferus. The sequence continues at coordinate 48,036,444 of NC_045709.1, forward strand.
CCATCATGTTTTGAATCTCTTTTCACACAAGTTCCTCCAAAGCCTTTCCAGTTTTGTCTCATGAACCTCTCTTCAATATATAGGCAAGGTGATTATCCAGTGCAGAGTTTTCTGGACACAGACGTGTTTCAGCACAGTTATAAATATTATTTTTTATGGGCCTTAAAAGCACACACACGGTGAAGTTTGGAAGCTTGGCTACCGGACACACGTAAGAATTAAACAGCATATGTTGAGCCCAGTGCCATCTCTCTCCTGGTATTGGATGGTATTTTGAAGGGAGCAGGACGATACTGATCAGACTACAAGGAAATTCACACCATGGGAGCTAGTGAACCTGCTTAAAATCATCCCCTTGCTAAAGAAAGGCAATTCAAGTAAATATTTGTACTGTGAACAAGTTACATTCTTCCTTTCCCATAAATATCTACCTTTCATCAAAGACCCACTTGTCACCTGCACAAATTGCAGGTGTTGAAGTCAGGTCTGTGACCCTGAAGACCATCTTTGCCATTTCCGAATGACCTATGCATCCAAAAATGTGCCCTTCGTCTACAAACAGTTGAGCTTCTGAAATGTTCTCAGGAATACAGAGCATATGCCATGCAGCTGGCTCACATATCACCCTGGTGTCAGACAACTGCTCTCTGAAGTGCCCAGGTTTTCTGATCAGGAGACACCTGTCATGCTGCTCACGCAGTGGGGACAGTTCTGGGCCTGACTTGGCCACCAGAAATGTGTGTGCCTGGGAGAGTTCTATTTCCCCTAGGCCACCTCTGCTCACTGGACAGGTGACTACATGAGCTTTAAAGTCCTTAACTCAGTTCAAAACACCTGTGTTCATATGATTTTCAATCAATTTGCTTCAGTCTACTGAGAGCTTCTTTGGAATTCTATTGGTTATTAGATACCTTGGAGAATATTGTTTTGCAGAAAATTATTTTTTAGAATTTTTTTTTTACTTAGAAAAGCATCCACATCCACCTTCCAACAAATCTATGATACATTATGAACATGCCCTATTATGTACCTTTTCACATGTACACGCCCTCAATGCCAGTGCACAAAGACTTTATAGTCAAGCATACTCATTAAGTTTGCAAATTTGGTTCAGCAGATTCATAATAGACATAGCTAGCACAAAGAGACCAGAACTTCTTTTATGGTCATGAAGAACTGGAGAAAACTAGAAAATGACTATTTTGTCTGCTTGAAGCATTTTGTCTGAGTGACTGGGATTCATTACCCGACTAGGACAAGTGGCAAGAGGTAGAGCCTCGAAGAAAATTTCCTTCAACCTTTCAGAGCCATCCTGGGCCAAGGTGATATAATGTCTCAGCCAAAAATCATCCCTCGGGGTCGAGTTGACCCCTGCCTGAGAAGAGGCTCTGGTTTAAAAGCTACCACCCAAACAGAAGAGTGTCACCTTCTGAAGCACCAGGCATGTGTACCATGACATCCCTAAATCATGGGAAGACAACAGCACAAGGATTCATACTTCCATGACAATTTACACTTACCAAAGCAATTTCACCTTCCCAATTCAGACTTTCCCCGACAGTGTTTAGAAGACACTTCCCGTGAACAGGTGTTTTGTTTTGCTTTGTTATTATAATTTTCTGTGCACAGGAAATAGTGTAGGCACACAACAGACTGCAAAAATCCAATTTTATCCAAAGTCACAGAGTTTGACATGCTAGAAGCTTTTACAATGTTTTCCAATGTCCAGTAACAATGAGAAGCTGTACAACCTGCACCTGCAAATCTAAAGCCTGAAATGGAAACGGCAGCCATTCATCTGCACTCTTTGGAGCTGTAAAACTGTCCTGGGATGGGCTGAGGAGGCGTCAAGGGGGGTTTCACAGTAGAAAGCAGTTGCTAACAGGAGACAAATGTAGGTGGCAAAGCGTTGAGGAAAAAGCTGGGTTTAACCGCTCAAAAGCAGATACCAGTTTGCAGGTAGAAGCTTTTAAATGTACCGTAGCTCTAGTGATGTTTGCTTTTATTAGGACCCATAGTCCCTCATGTAGGCTTTTTAACCCAGTTCAATAGGCAGCCCCCCTACTGGTTTACCCAGATCTCCCGACTCAGAATGACTCTGTAGACAACCCCTCCTTACTCCAGTCTCTTCCCTCTAGCTCTTTCGGAGTTTCCTCCTTGTCAATCACCCACCCGGAGAGCCTCCGCGGTCCGCCCGCCCTCCGCTCTCTCTCAGGTGTCCCCACATTCGCTTAACTTAAGAACATCCTGGTAGAGCCTGCTGTCTTGTCATCATTATTAACACCGCTGCCCTTCACTCTCAAAAGTACCTTGTTTTGGAAGATAAATTATATAGCTGTCTTCTCTATGCCTTCTTCCCTTCCTCCTTTTATAACGTCTTTCATATCTATTTCTATGTATAAAATAGATAAACAACAAGGTCCTCTGCATAGCACAGGGAACTATATTCAATACCAATATGCATAACTGAATCACCATGGTGTACAGTACCAACTAACATGACATTGTATATCAAATATACTTCAATTTAAAAAATCTACTTCTGTAGCCTCAAAATACAGAGTCAGTATGAATGTCTACCAGATTACTCCTCTAGCCCTGCCTCTCCATTCCAAGCCCCAGACAGTTCCATTTCAGCATTACATGTCTCTTTGAGAGCCCTTCTAGAACCGTAGACTCAACAAATAATAAATCAAGTCATCTGCCCTTTTTTGTCAGACAGACCAGGTACTCTCTGGCATTATTATTCTTGTTAAAGAAAACCTATAAAGCTCAATATTGTAAAGTCTTCTTGTCAAAGGGATCATATGTCACTTCCCATAAGTTCTTCTGGGTCAAGATGTTCCAAGCCCCTGTTTTACACTCCTTCCCACTAGAAGCACCTTTGGCCCTACTTTCCTCACTCCTAGACCATTACAAAATGCTTACTCACAGCTGCTCAGAAATTAGCAGTGATTCCAAAGGATGGCTAAATTAATTTAAACCCCTTAGCTGGGCTTTCAAAACCTCGCGTGTTATGCCTGCAAATCAACTTTTTGATCTTTTTTGGCTCTCACATACCAGGACTTCGTGATTGGATACATCCTTCCTTATTTTTCAGTAGTAATCAGCCTTGTGTTCTAAGCCTCATGTGAGTCTACCTACAAACAGGTTGTATTCATTTCTAAGAGTAATCTGTCATTCCTTGCCTTTGTGGCCTCATTTGTGTCATTTAAAAAAAAAATGAACAAATTTTATTTTTCAGAAAGTTTCAATAGACTGTGCCATTTCTACAGCCTGGAATATCCTCACCTCTGTTTCAACTGTTGAAGTCTACCCGTTCTTCAAAGACCTCCTCAGATACCACTGCCTCAGAAAACCTTTCTTTCCCCACTCTCCCAGAAATAAGTAATGTTCTTGCATGTTCATCTCCACCACTATTACCGTCATTCTGTATTTTCAGAACTTTACATTGTAATGGCCTTTGAAGATTCCACCTCCTTTTGATCATAGCCACCTTCAAACGCATTTTCCATATTGCTGCCAGGCTGATCTTTCCAAACATGAACCTCATGATAGAATTTTTCAGCTTAAAAGTTTATAATGATTCTCTCTTTCCCATTGGATGAAACTCAAAAACTCCTCAGCCTAACATGCAACAAGCTGGACACTATTTACTTCTCCAAACTCAAGTCTGACGTTTCCCAATTTTCACACTTTCTGCTTCAGCAACACTGAGCCTCGTAACTTTTTCCAAGCAGACTAATTGGGTGTTTTGCTATTGTCTCTTCCTCAAAAGTTCTTTTCTCCCTTGTCTACCTGGACAGCTCCCTTAAACTCAACTCTGATGACAATTGCCCTTTGACACTGTCTTTGATCTTATACTTTTTTTTGCCTTCTCCACTCCAGACAAAGTAATTACTTTCTTCTCTTGGTACTAACAAACAGTGCTTGTATTATTTCAGTTATCACAATGTATTTCATTTGATTCGATTTTCTTTCTACTAGATTGTGAATGGTCGAAATTTAGGACTTATGTTGTAATTACTGGTATGAACTCAAGAAAGAATGTGGGTTCAAATCTTATCTCTACCACTCACTGCTTGAGTGATCTTATATATCAGTTGGCTATTATTACAAGAATGCTGCATAACAAGCAACCACAGAATGTAATTTGGTACAGCCATTATGAAAAACAGTATGGAGATTCCTTAAAAAACTAAAAATAGAGTTACCATAAGATCCAGCAATCCCACTCCTGGGTATGTATCTGAAGGAAATTCTAATTTGAAAATATACATGCACCCCAATGTTTACAGCAGTACTATTTACAATAGCCAAGTCATGGAAGCAACCTAAATGCCCATTGACAGATGACTGGATAAAAAAGTTGTGGTGTGTACACACACACACACATACACACACAATGGAATACTACTCAGCCATAAAAATTCTGAAATAATGCCATTTGCAGCAACATGGATAGACCTAAAGATCGTCATTCTAAGTGAAGTAAGCCAGAAAGAGAAAGACAAATACCATATGATATCACTTATATGTAAAATCTTAAAAAATGGCACAAATGAACTTATTTACAAAACAGACTCACAGACATAGAAAACAAACTTATGGTTACCAGGGGGGAAAGGGAAAGGGGAGGGATAAATTGGGGGTTCAGGAGTTGCAGGTACTAACTCCTGTGTATAAAATAGATAAACAGCAAGGTCCTACTGTATAGCACAGGGAACTATATTCAATACCTTGTAATAACTTTTTTTTAAATTGAGTTATAGTCAGTTTACAATGTTATGTCAAATTCCAGTGTAGAGCACAATTTTTCAGTTATACATGAACATACATATATTCATTGTCACATTCTTTTTCGCTATGAGCTACCACCAGACCTTGTATATATTTCCCTGTGCTACACAGTATAACCTTGTTTACCTATTCTGCATATGTCCATCAGTATGTATGAATTTCAAACTCCCAGCCTATTTTTAATGAAAAAGAATATGAAAAGGAATATGTATGTATAGTTATAGGGATGCCATTAATTGGGGCAACTTTTGCTATTAATCCACCACGTATCAGGCAACTATAATGTTATTAACTTTAAACTTCTTTAAAAGCATTTGCTACAGACCATGTCCCAGGCCAGATGCCAGTGATACAACAGTGACAATAGCAGCAAAAATCCAACTCTTAAAAATCTTGGATTCTAGAGGGAAAGACAGGGAATAAATTAAAAAGGAAAGAAAAATATGTCATTTGTTAGTTGTGATAAGGGTTAAGAAGTTACTGAATATAAAGAAGGGAAGGTAGGAATGAAGACTTTGTGCAGGGGACACTTTAGATTGGGCGGTGAGAGAAGGAGATGTGTAGGGATGAGAGCATGACCTTTGAGGACAGGGGTCCCTGGGGGAGAATTTCCTGGGCAGAGGGGATGAGCACATGCAAGGCAGTGAGGTGGGAGTGTGACTGGCTCTTCCCACAAACAGCGAGGCCAGTGTGGCTGGAGTATCCTGAGCATGGAGGTTGAGGGGAGGAGTGAGAGGAGAAACGCAGTGAAAGGACAGTGCAGGGCCGAGAGGATTCTGTCTTTTACTCTAAGTTGGATGGGAAGTCAGTGCAGAGTTTGCATGAGAAATAACAAAACTGACTTAACAGAACAAGGAAGGCTGCTGCCAAAAATAGACAGCAGGAAGCACTGGGCAGCAGAAGGAAGACCAATTAGGAGCCTACTACCACCATACTTTGATATCCCACACAGACCTCACATGCTTCAGATCCAAATGTGCCTGCAAACCCAGAGCAACCCAGGCTTTTTCGGTTTCTCTCACCGCCCACTCTTTCCTCCTCTCCTTCCTGTTCTTTTTATAGAAGTGACATAACACAACTTTGGGTCCTGTTTCTAGTACATTCCCTCAGCTGCCACCCCAGGGTGAATGTCTTAATCTCCTCATGCTTTCTCACAGGAACCAGCATCTTTGGAACGTTTTGAAAACATATCTCTGAAATACAAAATATCAGAATAAACTCAACTTATTTGTATTATTTAAAGCAGTTGTAGGCATTCTATGGGATGTAACAGAAAATTTAACGTTTAGTACATCACTTGAGTTCAAACGGCACATCTACTAATCCCATCGCCTTAGGAAAACAGCCAACCTGTCTGCCTCCCATGCCACCACCTTGAAAATGGGGATAAAAATATCGATCATGATGGACTAGGGCGAGGATTCAGTGAAAGAGATGTGCAGTCCCAGAGCGGAGTCTGGCATATATGCTAATTTCCTCCTTTTCAAAATGGGTGATTTGGGGGACGGGGGAGATTTTCTGTGTGAGTAAAGTTATACAAAGACAGAATTTAATTCAATTAATGCTAAGGTGGGGTGAATTCTTTTTCATATCCCTGAATCTGAGTGAAGCTGGACTGATAGCAGGCATCAGACTGGGGCTCATCACAGTACTTCTGGGTAATTTGGAGAACTTTCAACCCTGAAGAAACAGATTTCCCCCAGATAACCCACCACTGGCTTTGCCCTAGCTGAATGTAGCCCAACAGTTGCCAGAGATGAGGCCCGGCCTTCAGGCCTCAGTGTGTTAAAACCTTCGAGATGAGCCTCTGGTTTGCTCTTGGAGCTTCTACTTTATCGCCACCTTCCTTAAAGCATCAGGTACTTGTCCTGCCTTCCTCCTTGACACCTCCATTTGCTGCACCGGAGCCCATCAGTCGGCAAGTAAACTCCGAGGTAGAACACAGTATTAGAAGCTCCCACTGCCTCCAAAATAAAAGTATGGACAGCTAAAACCAGGCAAGAGTAAGAAAACAACAAATACGTAGAAATCACTACAATTCCAAAAATTACATAATGTGCAGCTCAAAAAAAAAACAAACTGTTATAAAAGTTCTTGGCTGGCTTTAGAAACTGTCTTAAAATCTGGTCCAAACCTATTTTGATCGGATGCTATGTCCTTATATTGGTGCTATGGTTTCCTCTATCCCCAAATCCCCCAGTTAACTATCAGGAAAAAAAAAATTTACCAAAAATAAAAGTTTAACTTACAAAAAATTCAAACACTTTGAAAATCAGGTCAATTTTTTGTTAAGAATATTGTATATTATAGGATTCAACTCAGAGCCCTACACATAAACAACTCATTCTTTGAAAAATTTTAGAATAATAGTTAAATAGGATGGGACATTTAAATGATTAGTCCCATAGAATTAAATGCAGCAACATTATCAAAGTTTTGTCCAGGGCACTGGCATCAGTTTTATAATACAGATGAATCTATTCTCACTAGGTATTCATTAAAACAGTGTTCATCCTGATGCCAGTACCGTATACATCAGGCATTTTCCCATTACAGGATTAATTTATTAAAACTCATCCTCAGTTATTTTTGCCTCTGAGCCTAGATCTATATCTACAAATTCATTCATTCAGTATTCAAGATCCAACAGAACCATGGAGCTGTTAGTATATGCCAAAACTATTCTAAACTCAAGAGAATCCATTATAATTAAAACAGATAACACCCATGATTTCGTAGAATGAAATCATGTGCCTTAGGGTGGAGAAAGACAGGGGGAGGGTTTTGTTATAAAGTAAGTCAACACACGCATACGATAATATAAGCTACAATAAATTCCATGGCAACATACAGCAGTGGGAGGGAGTGGGAGGGCCGACGTTAATAGTGGTAGTTAACATCTATTGAGTCCTTAGTACATGATAGGCACTGTTGAAGTCTATATATGTGTACACACCCATTTAATCCTTACAACAGCCTATGAATGAAGTACTAATAATTTTACCCCAGTCTAACAGACTCAGAGTCTTAGTGAGGCATAGAACATTCCAGTTACTTAATCAAGGTCTGCCTTGCTGGTAGGTGGCAGAATGGGGAGTCTGTTTCCAGAGCCTGAGCATCTTCCTGCCTATCAGACATGAGTGTGCTCCAATAAAAAACCAAGGTCAAAGGGAAATATCTGAATGTCCTGAGGAGGGTGCTTCTATCTCTACCATATTGTCAAGAATGTAAATTTCCAGGGGTGGTTGGGACGTTCATCTGTTCCTCTGGAGCATAAAAGGTGAAAAAAAAAAAAAAAAGGTGGGTGAAGGTAGATTTGAAATATTCATGGTATTCAAGAAACATTTTCTGACAAAATAAGGGTTAACTGGCAATAATTTTTAAATAAATTCACATGCTTTTTATCTAATTCACCATTTTAGAGTAACAATGTGAATAAATTACAGGAGTTCTTATGATGAGTGATATAGACAGATATAAATAAATCTAAATTTTTGAAAAGAGTAAAAGTATTAGTACATGAAATGTAATAATCATTAGTCTATTATACTGATGACAGGAAAACAATTCACTGCTTTCTAAATGGCAGTCAACTAACTTCACTTATAACACTTTGCATTAGTGTCTTTCTTCATCTGACTCTTTCTTCCCCCCCTATGGACTGACCTCCTTTTTCTGTTTTGAAAAGCGTTGCTTTCCTTATGGATGAAAAAACCTTAATTTTGAACTGTTGCTTACCTATCTTCTAAAAATGCACTTATAAGCTTAAACACAGACACTCAAGATTTGGAGAAATATTTGCTCCAAACATTGCATGAGACAGTCTGATTGGTATCAGCACTTTGAGCTCCTCTGATACAGAAACAGCAACATTTAGAAGTAGATTCATGGGTATGGTCCTGTGTAGCCTACAATTCAATGAATAGTAAATAAATTTTTATTAAAATTGGCATTTAAAATTACTGTAATCAATAATAACATATGTGGAATATCCCACTTGATTTTATAAGCTGTCTTTACACAATTGAAATGAGTGTTTTGTTCTTAAATATTCTGCACCAAACCATCACAGCCTGATTCCTAAGCCAAAGTCTCTCAGAGCAATCTCACATATTCATATGACAGTTTTACAGGTTGACTTGTTTCTGAAAAATAATGTGGTAGCATGATAAATGGATAAGGATTCCGGCAGACCCATTTTTTATTGTCCATATGACTTCCACCAGAGTGAGTGTGTATATCAAGTTTAAGGCCTCTAGTGAACACTCTTCTGTGCATAACCAGGAATGGACATTATTGAGGAGAATAAGATTTTTGAAACCTAAGGATTCAAGAACATTTAAGTCCAAAAAATCATGCTGGATTGTCAACAAGTCGAGTCTGACACATGTTGATAGCGATCCTTATACCCCGTAAACAGAGTAAATAGACATGTGAATTCAGACCCACAGGCACGCACCGATACCCCAGACCGATGTGGATATAGGCAATCCTTTATGTCTGTTCTGACTCTGGCTTTTGCAGCTGCTGTTTTCTCAGTGTTGTCTCCGGGGCAGTTTCCTGTTGCCATAGCTGATGGCCTGCCCACGCCTGCCTGGGCCTTTCAAGTGTCAACACTCCCAGGCCGGCTGCAGTGGTCAAATGCTTGTTAATGAGATATAGCAGCTGGGTAGGGGTGAACCACTGAGACGGATAAAGGAATGCCTCTGGTGCAGGAAGCGATGCCTTTTGAATCTTTTCAGCGGGGTGAAAGCTTTCAAATCAAAGAGGGTATGTTGTATTCATTAATAAACCCAAGTTCCCATGCAGTCACATTAAAGCCAGCAGTTTAACTTTGCATCAGACAGGTGAATTTCCCCCGTCCCCCGCCCCGATTTTACCCTGAAAGACAATGAACAAGAAAACAAGGCTTTAGCTTGGAACAAAGCTGCACTTCCTCATCTGGAAGGCTGACCGGACTGCTAAACCAAGCAGGGGTTGCTGCATTCTTTTTCAATTTATCCTTTTGTGTGTGTGTGTGTGTGTGTGTGTGTGTGTGTGTGTGTGTGTGTGTGGTGTGCGCGCGTGCGCACACGCGTACGTGTTTCAGCGCTCATAGCAACCTCTCCTGCTCCCTTCTCTGGAGTCTCAGCCAGAGCATTTCTTTTTTTGCCCTTCTTTTAAAACCTGAGTTTCAAAAACTGAATTAACAACTTAACAACGACTTGTGAGGAAAAAAAATACGTAGGCGTGGATGTGGTCCCATATCTCCTCTGTCTCAGAGGGAATACATCTGCCCTTCCCCGCAATCTCCTACCCGGAGTCCAACCTGTCCCTGAGATGGTTTCTCCAGGGGGCTTTGGAAGTTGGCAGCGTCGTGAGACAGCTCCAACAGCTGGGAGAAGCCAGAAGGCGCAGGGGGGAAATGATACAGAGAGTATCTAACCAGGGGACTTCTAAAGATAGTGTTGAGGATAGTATTATTTTTAAGTGTGTTTGCTAGAAAATTGGACTCATGGGGAATGCAAACAGCCTCAATAAATAGATCAAAGATGGATTCTCTGTTTTAGGGTTGTTTGAGATAGTTCAGAATGAATGACACAATTTTAGAATCAGCGATATGTAACTTGAACCAACTGAGATAGAGAAATATTCTTGCATCTCGCTGTCTCCATTTTTCCAGCAATCTTATGAATTAGCAAATAATTCACCAGGGCTATCTAAGCACTGGGAAGTAAAGGTAGTATCTATGCATTATCCTGATGACATTTTTAAACTAGCTATCCAAGGAAATAAACACGCAGAAGGGGAGAAATGCATTCTTCAAAGTACTTCAGTTTTTTAAATATTCACAGATTGATTTATTTTATGCTTCAATTCTTTTAAGAAGGCCTTTAACCTATACAAAAAGAGAGCTCTCATTTAGTGGATGCTTATGATAATGTGCCAGGCACCAAGCTAGATAGACATTTAAAAAATGTATATATAAAAATATAGATTTTATATAAATATAAATATTAATTATATATATATATATCTATATCTATATATATATATATATATCTTTAAATGTTAAGATAATACTGTGGGCAATTTTGAAGCCTTTCTTTACTAATCAGGACTTTCCCTTGTGCAGAGTTTATGTCAACTACTCAAGGCCATAACTGATAGATAAATTTTCAAAGAACACTCTTTGCCCTGCCTTCACTTGTTATTTTGCCAAATTGCCTCCCTGGGCTGGGCTGATTCTCGCCACGTCACTCTTACTTATTAGGTATTGTTTGATAAAAAACAAACAACCAATCCAGAATATTCAGTGCTGTGTGTAAGAGGGTATGTGAGTGTGTGTTGTGTAGGTGTGTGTTTGGGGCAGGGTAGGAGGATGCATTATTACTAAATAACCCAGAAATCCTTAAAAAAAGAAAAGGCCATGATGGGCTTCCATGGAGCCTATATTTCCATTAGATATAGCCTAGAGGTGACTACAGGGTATGTTATAATTACATTTCATATTTAAAAGGCATGTCAGGGCTTTGTATCTTGATAGCAAACCAGCATGGGACTAGAATGAATGGAGACTGAGGAGGAGAAGGGTCTGGTCTGGGAAAGGTCTTTGATTAGAATCTACACAGCTTCTCCTGGAAGGCTCACCGTGCCCTATCTCCATCGTCTATGCCAGGATTAGGAGAAGCCTTCCCTCCAGAGGGGATCTAAGGAGATTCTGCACATGGAATTTCTGCAGCAGTTTGACAGCTCATGTTTACTTAAAAGACACTGTCCACGGGTTGGTTTTCTAAAACCTCATCTCCTTCTGCCTTCATCCCCCAAGGAGCTGCTGGGTCTTTTCCTTCCAACAGCAGTAACATTCTGACTCATCTGGGGCCACTGTCTCTGCCCTGGCTCTCAGGAATTTGCCTGTCTTCTTAATAGCATCTAATCCCACTGCATAAGATGGTAAACTGGGTATCCACCAGGAGCCTGGAGTGCTTTCTTCTGCCCAGGGGTGGAACACAGAAGCACACACATCCAAGCCCTGCTGGCACCTCAGATCTGAACTTTTTTGCCTATAACCCTGTTTTTTTTAATTCATTGGGTCTTAGTAGTTCCTTGGAAATGCAAAACCCTAAACAGCGCAAAATTACGACAGCTTCTATGTAAAACAAAACAGGACCCTCATCCCCCAGAACACACGTGCGCTTAATGTTTGGTACTTGATACACTACTGCGTTTTGTCCTTTCCTGCCTCGCTCCAAATCACCCCCACTATACACCACATTCTCTCATAGCTTGCTTTTTTTTTTTTTTTTTTTTTTGGCTAAGAAAGTTTTGACTTAAAACTGAAAATATTCTAAGTGACAAGTAAGTAGCCCCTTCTCAAATAAAACCTGCAATAACGTGCCTGGATTACATTAAGGAATGCTGGAGGGGATCCCAAAACCTGACAGAATCCTAGGACACCATTGAAAGGGCTCCTGTTACCTAACTGACTTAGAGCTAATCAGTGTAATCCGCATGACAATACCTTGTCTGACTCCGGGAACCTGCTGCATTACCGGTGGGGGGGGGGGGGTAGCGGGAAGGAGCCACTGGGAGTGCCCCAGGCCTCCGCCACAGTAATGTGACAGGAGCTGCCTAGCCCTCTGGCTCTGCTTTGGAACAATGTGGACCAAGAAGCTCCATAGAGTGAGATAACTTAGATTTATTAAGGCGAGGAAGCTTAGCATGGAGACAAAAACAGAGAGAAAACCACAGAAAGCAATCAATAGCTAATGTCCAAATCCCAGGAAACAGAATAGCAGTAAGTTTCTTGGCAGGAAAGCCAGATTGGTCTAGAAAGAAGTTTTGGGGGAAATGTTTGAACCAGTCTCAACAGAATGAAAAGGTTTCCAAATGAGCCCTTTGACTAGTTTTCTCTTAGACAATGTGAAGACCAGTTGAGGGGAGAGGAGAGGGATGGTTAAACCATTCAAGGGTAACTTAAACTTCCGTGGGGCTATTTAGCCCGTATCTAAGAATTTGCCCCAAGACTTTAAAGCATAAGAATGCAAGAAGAGACTCTCGGGGGCACTGGATCTGTCACCTCCCGGGTCTGGGCTGAATCTGTAGGTAGCACAGGATCAGTCTTTGCAAAAACAATCGTGTCTTCTGCCGAATGTCCCTCTGGTTCAAGAAGAAAACTCCCAGGATCTGCGATTGGCACTTTTGTTGTGAGATTCTTGCTTGAAACTGTTGAATCAGAAAGGAAGGTATGTACATTTTCCCTCTGACTTGACTTCATTTCAGGCCATGCTGCCTGAATGCCCCACTGCTTCATACTTCTATCCCGCAGGCACAACCTAAGAAAATTAAAAGATACTAGAGGAGGGGAAAGGAAGACAGAGAAGTTGAAGATTAGAAGGTATATTCTGTGGCTTCTACATAATTTTGAGTGAGATTAATAATCTTCAGTGGCTTGAATAGCAAGATGGCCCTGTTGACTATCAGCATAGGCTATGGTTAGATGACTATTTCTTATCTCTTGTTCAAAGCGCTACTTTGAAGGACTATTATCAACTGCTCAAGTGGACAGCAAAAACTCGCCATGCATTAGTGTACTCCAGAGTGAGGGAAATACGAATGCATCCTTTCTCGTGGTAGACGGAGGTCTGTGGCATGTTGAAGAGAAGGGAGAATGGCTGCTAATCTCATCACGGTGCTAAAGTCCTGATGAGTGAACAGGCACAGAGTAAGCCCCTGGGAAATTAAGGAACTTCACTAAGTCAGAGTAGCAGGGTGTTTGGATGAAACTGAATTTAAGTCTAATCTGGAAAAAGCTAGACATTGTATCATGGGAAAACCATTCAATCTGTTCCAGTGATTGTCTTAATGATTCACTCATTCAACAAGTATTTATTGAGCAACTATTAGCTGCTAAGTTCTGTTGAGGCATTGGCAAAACTGCAAAGAACAAAATAGGTGAGAATCTTGCCATCTTAGAGCGTGTATCCTAGAGATTATGACCACTTTGCTATGCAATCAGTACAACCAAGCTGAGACTGCAAAGACTGGCCTTACAATCATTTTGGCCATTTTTCTCTAATAATTTACATTTAACACATAATATTGAAGTCTATGATTAATCTAATCTATGGAGAAAAGACACCATTTTGTGACGTAGTACTCTGTGTGTGTGTGTGTGTGTGTGTGTGTGTGTGTGTGTGTGTTTGTGTGTGTATGTGTGTGTTGGAGTTGGGGTAGGGAGGCATTTTAAAATGTGAAATCCAGAAAATTTAACAGAGATGAAAGTTATTTTGGGGAGAGTGAGCTAGCCTTCCTGGGGGCACTCTACCTTTTTTCCTCCAAAATCAGTTTTCCAAGGGAAATAATTTATTTTCTAGAATCTTCCAGGACATTTCCTTCAGGGCCACGTGGTTGCTGTTCACTCAAATCAAGGAAAAGGAGACTAGCTTCAAAAATATGCACCAGATACCGGGCATTTATAATGAGGACCAAGTCCAAGGATGTAAGAGAAGTCTATGTGTGGCAAAAGGGAGAATGAATCTGGAATTTAGCTGTTTATTAAGTACAAATTCTGCTAAATATTGTTTTATGCATAGAAATAGACCAAGTAGTAACTAATTATAGTAAAACTTGAATTCAGACAGTAGAAAGGCAATATCCTTGAAAAGATACATGTAAGCTTTGTTACATTTTATATAAGCTTCAGAGCAATAATAAAATAATCATTGGGACAAATCCTTATCTTTAAAGATAAGGATTAAAGGGCTCAATACAGTATACTATATTTTCAAGTGCAAAGACAACAAGGAAGTTCTCTGTGGAAAACGCCCATCTGTTTGAAATACTTTCGTTTCTCTACCTCTGCCTTCTATTGGACTCTTCCCTCTGCCCAAAAAGGTATGTGATTCTTTGTTTTCCAGCACATTCTCTTGAGGTACCTAATAACTTTTACCCAGTATTGTAGACAGATTATAGCTAATTCAACTATGCAACACATTGGACTTTGTAGATCAAGGTCTATGTATCTGTTCTATATCCTTTTCCCTCTATACAGCACACACACTTTTACAGAAAAGAAAAGAAAAAAGAAAAGGAAAGAAGGAAGGAAGGAAGGAAGGAAGGAAGGAAGGAAGGAAGAATGAAAGAAAGAAAGAAAGAAAGAAAGAAAGAAAGAAAGAAAGAAAGAAAGAAAGAAACCTAACAGATCAATCGCATACTGATCCCAAAGGAGGAAACCAACCCTTTGATTTTTATCGTAGGTGAGCTCCAGTACAAACAACATTTGGTTGTTCACACTCAATTTCAATTTCAGCCATCTTATTTCAAGATCAAAATTTATGAATATTACCAGGTAACATAAAAAGGCTATACATTATTTCTCTAAAATTCTTTAACAGACATCTATAGCATAGATACATCTATTCCAAACTATTTTTTAACCATCTGTTTTGATTCAGTGAGTCTTGTTGTTGGCCTGAGTTGTAACTTTTGTTCCAAAAATGATGCCTCTTTTTTTTTTCTTCTTCAAATTAGGACCATGAGGTAAAGGGAAATTGAACAATTTTTTTCACATAGTAAAAATAGCCCAACTAAATAATGAACATCAAAAAAAATTCCCTTTGGAAATTATTAAATCAAATAAACTTGTTTTTGCTGAGTGGTCAAAAGTCTGTGTTCAAAGCAGCTAGTTTTTCACTCTATGGGTGGTTATAGAGGCCGAGTGGGTTGAGTGGTGTTATTTTATGTTGCTGTGAGAATGAGGAAACACAAAAGCTGGGTCCAGTTGACTGAAATGTGGCTGATGCAACCCACTGACTCCCCAGTGGATTGAGCCACACATTATATAAACCATGAAGATGACTGATGTGATCAGATTAGTCATACCAAAGTATCGTTTAGCAATGGCTGATAGCACCCAGCTAAAGTCCACGTTGCCTCAGTCCTTCCAAAACCTGATTCACGAAGGCATTGTTGAATTACAAGTGTCCCTCATCTAGGAAAACAGTCCAACAAAATTCCAAACTCTCAAAAAAGCTACTATGAAATAATCCAAACTGCACTAGGATTTTCCCTGTAAATTACTCATATTAAAGTATAGGAGCTTTATGCATGTAAGCATTGTGTGATTTGCAAAAAATGTGAATTGTGTTCAATGTTTCTGTGTCACATTCATTGGGTAAAACAAATGATGCATGAATTAAAATCTCAACTTTTACTGACTATGAAGCACAGAGGAACTGATTCTAGGTTCAAAAACCCATTTTACACAAAACAATGAAGAGCAAAGGGTAACCAATCTGACCACAGCAGTCGCAAATCTTAGAGACTGAACGCAACCACCAACCCGTCCTAAACTTCTAAAATATAGTACACTTTGGCCACTACATTCTTTTTTCATCTATATAATGTTGACTATAGTGTAAGAATCATTCAACAGTTACGATTCAAGTTTGACCTTTCACTGTCTAATCTAGAGAAAATTTCATTTTCAAGTATTCAGGAATATTTAAAGTATTCAAAGTATTTCGAGAGAACTTTTGGCACATGTCACCCAAGCTCAATAGCTAACAGTTGCTGCCACCTATAGGCCCAATCTCAAGAGAAGGGGCTGGGACTTGAACAGAGGCTTGCAAGTTTCAAAGGCACAGTTCAACAAAGAGAGTTTTTTTGGTTTTTGGGTTTTCCGCATAGAAAGACATAGTTGGTACCATAGACTGTTGATGCAACTCCCTGAAAAATGGAATTAGATATGACCAATTTCACTGGGTTCATCAACCACAGTCTCTTTAAACTATCTCATGAGGGGCAGAGACTTTAAAGTAGCAGCTTTTCCACTCACAAAACAAACAAATGAAACAAATTGAATCAAGTTAGCTAGGTCTTCCATCACATCTAATCGTCATTATCATAGTGTACAATCATGTGAAAGTAAGTGACAAGGAGAGATTTTCTCTTGTGTCTATTAGCACATATCACACATGAGTCTGAATTTTTTTGGATAGATTCTCTCCCTTTTGGAGATTTTGCAAACCCTTCCCTGTGATAAATATATATATATAATATAATATGATATGATATGACATGACATGACATGATATGGTATGATATGATATGATATGATATGATATGATATGATATGATATATGTCCATCCTGAGGCTGAAAGAGAAGAAAAAAATTGTATCCATAAAACAACTCAAACTTAAATCTCAGCTTCAGGACTTTTTTATCAGTAAAATTGAGATGATAATAACTACCTTTAAATGTCATTTTAAAGATTGGAAGTCATTTTATTTTTATAGATTATATATATTTATATATACATACACATAAATACTTATATTTATTCAATGAATTATATATGTGTATGTGTATAAATACATATGTATATTCTCAGTGAGTAGCACGCAACAGTTTATAAAAATGTTACCCCAGTTACACCCACTAATTTTGTGATGCTCTGCAAGTCATTTCATAACTGGACTTTTGCTTCTTTATTTGTAAAGTGAGGAGCTTCGGCTAAGTAATTCCTAGATTCCTCCTGGACTAAATATTCTAGTGTGAGATATTTGAGTCGGGCATCCTCTCTGCCCACACCGTTTGGACCTGTTTCTGCATTGGGCTGTCTCTATGCTGGATAAATGGTTGAGGATCAGTGCCCTCTAGTCACGTGTTTCCTCTGTATTCCAGGACACTTGGAGAGGATTTGAGGAGGAAAGTCTTCATGGCTGATGCCCATTTGACTATTCCTAAACACAACTGGCCCCCCTGTTATGAGCTGAATTGGGTCCCCTCAAAATTGATATGTTGAAGTCCACATTCCCAGTATCTCAAAGGTGACTGCATCTGGAACCAGGGCCTTTAAAGAGATGATCAAGTTAAAATGAGTCCATTAGGACAGGCCCTAATCTAATCTGACCAGTGTCTTTACAAGAAGAGGAAATCTGGACACACAAGAGACACCACTTTGGACAACAGGGTGTGTGCCCACAGAGGAAAGGCCATGTGAGGACATAGGAAGAAGGCACCAGAAAAAGACAACATCTGCAAGCCAAAAAGCGAGACCTCAAAAGATCCAATCCTGCCAACACTTTGATCTTGGAATTCCAGCCTCCAGAATGTCAGAAAGTACATTTCTGCCGTTTAAGCCTCCCAGCCTGCAGGGTTTTGTTAATGCAACCCTGGCAAGCTAACACACCTCCTGCCCTAACTCTGTGACTTTGAAGAAGTTACTTATGGTCTCAGATTTCTTACTACACTTAAAATAAAGATAGTAATACTTTCTTTAAAAGTTGTAAGGCTAGTTCTCGCTTCGGCAGCACATATACTAAAAGTTGTAAGGCTAAAAACGATGAGGTGTATAAATAACCTGCTACATGGCTAACACAAAGCAGTTACTCAAAAATCCATCCTTTCCCTTCCTGCATCCTGCCTCAGCTGTCAGGTGAACTTGAATAATCTGTGGAATGTAATTTCACCATTCTTTGTTCTTCCAGTAGTCACTGGTCTATGTGTACAGATTTTGATAAAATATTTTAAAATAAATATCGATATGTAACATCTTTTATGATACTATATAATTAAATGTAATTAGTTAACATTTAACAAAAGACTTTGTTGAAAGAACAAATGTATATGAAGTGAAAACCACTGTAATCAATCTAGATTGTGTAGGTACCCTATCTGGCTGAATTCTTAACCTTACCCTACAGAGCTTCACAGATTTCATCTCTTAGATAAATGCTTCAGAGTCTAAATGTTCATTCAGATCTCACTTTAGGCATATGTATTTGCTGAGCTTCCAAAACCTAACATGATCAGGATCATCTTAACGTGTCTTTTTTTCTCGTCCCACCTTCTAGCAAAGGCTCTATCAAAAATGTTGGAACTTGTTTCTCTTACACTCAACATCTCCTCTCCTTCCACATTCCACCTTCGATTACCTCCCAGTCTCTCCCTTGTTCTGTCTGTGTAGGGTTAACTCAGTATTTTCCCAATGCATTTTAAAAAATTTACTTCTGCAGATCTTATGAACTAGTGAAGTTCAGGGCAAATAAAAACAAAATCAATTACTATACTTGTACAACTATACTAATCCAAGGAGGCAAAGCTTTCAATAAGAATGCCCTTACCTTTTTTATTCTTTTGATCCAATTTCAAAATCTTTTTATTTCTCCCTCCTTCCTTTGCCTCCAAATCCAAAACCCAAAGCAGACTCTTCCCAGAAACCCATGAGAAAAGAAAAATAATAAAAGCAAATTTAAGTTAAACTTTCTCCAAACTTTGGAAAATGAACTGTTCTGGTTCATTTCAAATTTTTTGGCAAAGATCCAGGATCAAATGAGAACCAAGATCACATATCCACAGTGAAGAGTGGAGGGTATACATAGCGTAAAAGTAAGAAGAGAACTGAACAATTATCCATCTAATTAAAGAGGGAGCTGACGTTGCTAATCAGGTAAAATCAAGAATTTTCCTCATATATGACTCAGGGAATTGTGACTGTCATAACCCCACATTTAAAATAAAAAAAGTAGCAAAGTTCTCAAACTGACAAATGCTTGAATAAATAGGTGACAGAACTTGACAAATTTAATTTTCACGTAAATGGTAAATACAAGAAAAGAGAAAAATAATTTGAAATTTAAAAGGACGGTCATATTTTGAGACACTTGTAGATTTCTGAGATCAGAGCATTGTCTCTAGAGCTACTGCTCTATTATTTTCGGATAAAGTCTTCCCTTAATTAAGACCTGCTTTGTTTTTATTTGCTACCATACAATAAAATACTATAAAGAAATGAGGATAAATGAGGCATAGCTATACATGACAACGTGGATGAACCTCACAAACAGAATGTAGCACAAAAATGCAAGAGCTAAATAGTCAAAAACTATGATTTCATTTATAAAAAGTTCAAAACAGGAAAAATGAATCTGTGCTGTTGGAAGGCAGGGTAGTGGCTCCTTTAGAGAGGCAGTTGTTACAAAGAGACAAGACGAAGCCTCCCAGGGCACAGATAATATTCTGTTTCTTGACCCGGGTGCTTATTACATGGAATGGGTTCATTTTGTAGTTTCATCTGGTGACAGATTTATAATTTGGAAAAAATTTTATGTGTTTTACTTCAATTAAAATTTCACTTAAAAATTGAAAAAAGGGGACAGTTATAAACATATCAACCTAGTTCTTTAGTTCCAAGTAGCACCGAGTCCGACTGTTTATTTGAGAAATAGCAATAGCATAGAACAGACAATTCAAAGGACAGAAGAGAACATTTATTTAATTTCCAGTGAGTGTCTTTGGTGCACAGTGTTGATGAGCCAACTGAATCCCATTCATAACTCCTCCTCTTTAAATACTTTCCCATGACTGGTCTGCGGCAGCCATGTGACCCAATTCTTGGCAGTGATATTTAAACAGAAACAGGGTAGGACTTTCAGGAATGTTTGTAAAAATATATAGCTATCTTTAGATACAGAAAAGATATAAATTCAAGTCAGTTTTTTGCCTTTATCTTTTCTTCTTATGTGGAACCTGACAAGATGCCCAAAAGTGCAGTAGAGCTTTCTTACAACCATGAAGAGATAAGCCTGAGGAAAGAGGCCCACATACTAAAGATGGCAGAGCCCCATAATGGAGAGGTCCTCTTTACTGCCTCAACACCAGGCTCCCTATCCCTAGATTCTTGCTTCAAGAGACAAATAAACCCTTCTGTTTATTAAGCTATCATTGTTGGATTTTCTACTGCTCATGGCCAAACACACTTATAACTGATAAAATATCTTTAAAGAGCTCATAAGGTAGTTCATCCATAAAAACAAGAACAGGTTGTTATGAAAAAGGAACAACCAGAGAACTTGGAAGAATTCTTGTGATTTCAACACAGAACTGGCAAATTTTAAAAAAAAAAATAATAATAGAAGGACTAAAGGAGAGATTACAATCAATTTCTACGATTATAAAACAAAAAGCAGAGAGCTACCCAATTTAAGAAAATTGTTCATGGAAATGGCAGATAAATCCAATAGGTGTGAAATCTGGTCTAATAAGATATCCAGAGGGGAAAAAAAAAAGGAAACAAATGGGATAATATAATCAAAGAAATTGAGAGAAATTTAATTTTCCTCTGAAATGAAGCTCAAATTGAAAGGAATCACCAAGTGTTAAACAAAATGAATGGAAAAAAATATTTATAGCTTGGCAACTTACATGGAAGTTTTAGAATTCAAATACTGACAGATCTAATAAGCACCCAGGAAGAAAATAAAAGCGCTTTGTCTGCAAAGTAATCATCATCAGCAGCAGACTTTTCATTAGCAGAAGAGGCTATTCAAAAATTTAGCACTGGATTTAAAGTTCTATAGGCAAATGATTTTCAATGTAATGTACATTCAGGTGAACTATTATTTTAGTATGAGGATGTGATAAGAATCTGACTCCACCCTGGACATTTTACCACTGATACTTTTCAGTCTCCACCCTCTCGGGTGCCCTACATCTAGGCAAACCTGTAAGAAGGATCACACACTCCTCCCTTGGCACTGGAAAACTGTTCAAACACTCACTCTGGCCTCACCCTCTAACCACAATCAAAGCCAAAGCCATGTGCCCCTCCATTCACTCAAGCCATTTCTGACTGGCTTGGGGACCTGCCCTGCTATCTCCCCAGAAAGCCTCATTATGTGAGTGATAATTGTTCCACACCTTCCGGGTGAATGGATGATGCCATCAGTCTCAGCACTTGGACCAGTTCTGAGTGGGGGCAGATCCTGCCCACCTGGAGGCAACCACAGTATACAAGGCCTGAGAAACCTAACTTCACAGGCACATTTCTGGGGAAAAAATCTATTGAAGATTTTCTCCAGAAAAGTGTAAAATGTTCCCAAGATCATATCTATCCTTAAAAAGGAATACGTTTTAAGACATAGAAGACTTAATCTGAGAGTGTGATGAAAATAAATGCCCCCCTCCCTGGGATTTCTATGGCAAATCCAGAAATGAGTTAGACCAAATCAGAGCAGCAAGTCAGAACTCCAAGTAGTCAGAATTTCTAGAAGAGCTTTAAGACAAATGGCATGATTGAGAGGGTTAAACTTCTTAGGGACATGATATAAACATCTTACGCCAATGAGAAAAGAGACAACTGAGAACTTCAGGGGAACAAGAAGCTCAATTAAAAAGTTATAATATAACATGGAGCAAACTGAAATGAGAAATGATGGTGAACAATTGTTGATATGATACACAAACAGCAACAACAAAAAGAATCTATGTGACGCTGATATCCAATGTAGAATTATTCGCAATGTAGAATTATTACTTTTTTCTCTATGTGTCGAATCATACTATTTGGCTCTCCAGGTAATATATACATATTATATTATGAATATTCTTCATTACTTTTCAATTTTATGTTCAACATATAGATAGAAGATATAGTTTCAGATTAGAATGACATTGTTAAAAATCTTAACAATGAAAAATACTAGCTAACAGATGCCTGAAATAAAGATGGGTAGGTAAGAGGAGAGAAGGATATTGTATGTACATATATATATACATAAAAGATATATAAAAGTATATGTATATATAAAAGATACACACACATATATATACACACAAACACTATCTTATTTATGGTATTGTTTAATAAATAGAAGTTCTTAATTTTAATGATGTTTAATGTATCAATGTATCCATCTTTCCCTGGTGATGCCATTCTGGGCCTATAATTTTCTTTGGGGTAAGTTTTAAATTACAGCTTTGATTACATTAATAGATAAAGCACTATTCCAATTTTTGTTTCTTGTTATTTCAGTATTGGTAAACTGATTTTTAAGGAATTTGTCCATTTCATATAAATTGTCACAGTTATTGTAATAAAGCTGTCCATAATATCTTCTTACCTTGTATTTGCATGTGTGTGTATATATATTTGTTTATAGATATTCTGTATATAATATCTTCTTGAATTTTTAAATCTATATATATAATAAATAGACATATAAAGCACTCTTGTGAAACAGTAAGAAAATATGACAAATGAATATTAAAAATGGGCAAAGATCAAGATTCTTAGTTTTCTTATTATAAAGTGAAAATAATATATATGCCACAGAGTTGAATTAGAAATTCTTTGTAGAATAAAACACATAAAATGAAGCCATTATAATCATTTTAATATTATCATTATCTAATATTAAAAGAATCCATTTAAGAAGTGAACACATTTAGATGACAGATGTAAAGACACAAGGAAACATAACTTACTTCAAATTTTCATCTTTCAACTATATTTGTTGTCCTATAAGGATAGCCAGAAAGAGAAAAAGAAAAAGAGAAAAAAAAATGTATCCATGTGGACAGAAGATTTGCTTATCCAAATAAATTTAAGCCAGTGCAGGAAAAATAGTCTGAATTAACTCATTTTCACTAATGTCAACTCTTGACTTAATCAGGACTATGTCATTATTTTCTAAGGGAAGAATGTCTTCTGATTTCATAGGAAATATTTTATAGATCCAGAGCTAGAAAGATTGGAAACAAAACTTGTGATTTCTTTAGCTTTGAAAAAAATCTCTTCATTATCAGTGTGCATTTGTCAATTTTATCTGCTAAATAACATTGATAATTAAGCCTAAAGTAATAGCTCAGTTAAAAAACATATGTGTAAACCATAAATAAAATAGTGCCAGAATATAAAAGTTGTATTCACTGAACATTTGGTGGCACTAGCTAAACAATGTGAATTTGTTTTAGATTGTCACCAAAGAAAATCATTTTAAGGTCTGTCATTAGTCTGTCTAAAGCTGACAACATTTTATAAAGTAAATTTTGTATTTAAAGTCTCGGACATGAT
Source organism: Camelus ferus (assembly GCF_009834535.1). Taxonomy (NCBI): domain Eukaryota; kingdom Metazoa; phylum Chordata; class Mammalia; order Artiodactyla; family Camelidae; genus Camelus; species Camelus ferus. The sequence goes on from NC_045709.1 coordinate 48,060,084, forward strand.
TATACATTATCTTGGAAATTCCTCAGAGTTCATGAGTTTGGTCGGCGCCTATGCAGCTTAAATATATTATCGGATGTCATTAAAAGTGTGATGGATGGACGTCTAAATGTGAGGCAGCGAGCTGCTGTGAGGCAGCCATTAACCTGAACTAGCTCGCAGAGTGGCTCACCTATCTTGAGTTCAAGAATTTTACCTGGAAAAATAATCCAAAATGAAACTGATCTGTAATCTACATGAACAGTAACTTAAAGTTGCACACACAAAAAAGCATCAAAGGAAGGCATTATTTATATTTTAACATCTAATTTTTATCCTAGAATTTATCTATGAACCTTACTGCTCCTTCATGGGCTCACAAACTCATGTGCACAGAAAAGCATTTTGGAATAGGGAGTATTAGCTGAGACTGTTCTCCTAAGTTTTTGTTTCCTGGTAAAACCTTAATCTCTGGAATTACTGAATGAGGTCTCATTTTAAAGGACAATCAGTATAAACTTGTTTGTCTATTTTATATATATTAGTTTGAGATTTGCAGGTACTACCTACTATATATAAAATAGATAAACAACAAGTTTATACTGATTGTCCTTTAAAATGAGACCTGTTTATACTGTAGAGTACAGGGAACCATGTTCACTATGTTGTAGTAACCTATGGTGAAGAAGAATATGAGAACGAATGTATCTTCCTAGGTGACTGAAGTATTGTGCTGTACACCAGAAATTGACATCACATTGTAAACTGACTGTACTTCAATAAAAATACATTTAAAAAATAAAATAGATAAGCAACAAGGTCCTACTGTATCACATAGGGAACTATATTCAATAGCTATAATGAAAAAGAATATGGAAAGGAATATATATAACTGAATCACTATGCTGTACACCAGAAATTAACACATTGTAAATCAACTATACTTAATAAAATAATGTTGCAATGAAAAAAAAGAAGTAAAATACATATATGTAAATAACACAAATTTAAAAAAAATGGAAGCCAACCAGCCTACTTCTGTAGAACTAGAGCCTTAAATTCTGCTTTGAAGGAAAGAGCTTTTTTTTTTTCCCCTATTCCTTTTTTTGAGGCATGGATCTTCGGAATATTCAATGTGAAAATCAAGATCTTTTCTGGAATTCTTCGTCTTGAAAGAGGGAAGAGCTAGGCTGTGAGAACGACTGTTTTCATGGGGGTGAAGAGTGGCCTTGGTGGGCCGTGATGCTTCCCAAAGCTCAGTGAATGGATTCTGAGAGGGAGGCTGGATGAGTGAGGACATCGATGTGCTAGGTGTCCTGGCAGATGGGGCTGGAGAAGCCTGTTCAGGGGAAACACTGACAGGTGGAGAGTTGGCTGGGGTAGGTAAGACTAACTTTGATTCAGCATTTTGTACCAAGGCTCACCCCTATAGTCATTGCCTGAGGCTGCATTCTGGACGTTTAGCACTGAAGTTTAGAGCAGAGAAGGAAGAAGAGACACCAAAGGGGAGAAGGTGACCAATATCTTCCAAAGTTCCACAAAGCTAGTTGCTGTGTAACCCTCAGTTTGAAGAACAAAACAATGACTCAGATTAAAACTTGTCTCCAAAACAAGTCTCTATTACAATGTCCGGTTACCTAACGTGGACAGCTATTTACTCCCTAAGGAAGGCATTATAGTTCACAATTTAAATAAGATAATAATAAGTAACTTTTTAAATGAATAAACTTTATGTTCTTTCACATAAGCCAAAGTTTGCTAGGATGTACAAAACAAAACCTCTTAATAATGAAAGAAAAACTCAAATTAAGGGATACATTAGGAATCAATTTAGTTTAAAAACAATTTTTTACTTCACCTTCATTTCCTGAGAAACATACTATTTTTAATAGGAGGCCCTAGTCTTCCCTCAAGATAAGGAAAATTGATAACAAATAAGTTGTACAGCCTGGAATAGGAAATTTAACCTCCTACGAGAGTCCATGGATGGTGTCTAAGAACTTTCTGAAACTATGTGAAAATATTAGCTTTAAATCTACTTTAATGCATTTTTTTCTGAGAGAATATTCATAAATTTTTATCAGATTCTGAAAGGAATCCAATGTCCCCCAAAATGACTAAAATCCAGAAGCAGTCCCCAAAGGAGGCCACTCTCACCACATGGAATAGATGGCACTGGAAGCCCGTCTCTGCTGATCTTCTCTAGGACAGAACCACTGTTTCCACGGGAAAACCTAGCTGGGGGTGGTCACCTCTTTGTCACAAAGCAGGAAGAGACTCCACCTTGTCTTTCTCTCTTTGTCAGCTACATGGGGCAAACAGAGGGTAGGAGCGGCCTCCCAATTTCCCTCCTTTCTTGCAAAGAACATTCAAGTCAGGGCCCTGGGTCTGCCTTCTACAGGGTTGGGGAGATAGGAAAAGACCCCTCATGCTACTGGCCAGAATCTGATTTGCAGAACTCAACTCTCCCCACAGAGGGGTCCCTAGGCTGAGTTGTGAGGACCTGTATTAGGCTCCCCCATTTGGCCTCAGGTCCACGCCATATGCTTTAATGCAACTTTAGTTGGGAGCCAAAACAAGACTAATTGGACCTCCATTAATACTGTTGATCTCCTTCTTGGTCCCAGCATTTCTTCCCTACTAGTTAGAACCCAGAAGGAGGATGAGTAAGTACCTAGGAATCCAGAAGGTCCAGGGGGAACCTTTAGAGTAGCCTTTGCTATTTACAAATTTTACATCCACTATCTCCTTTGTTCTTTGCAATAACCCTGAAATTTAGGAAAGTATTATTATTTTACATATGAAAAATATTCAGGTTTGGATGGCTACTAAATTGTAAGGCTGAGGTTCAAAGGCAGATCATTTGACTCCAAATGCATTGCTCTTTCCATCTCCTCGTCCCAACAAATACAGAGCCATTCCTCTGAGGATGGTGTGTGCTGCTATGGTCCGTTCAGACATCAGGATCTAAGCAGAAACTGACATCCACCCATCGAAGTGTGTTAGGTGGCCACCCTTTTATCCTGATACTTAGATAAACAGCATTGCCTCCTTTATATCATCCCATCACTTCTGGGACCTTAACTGGTAGGCATTAAGCAGAGAGTTCAATCACTAAAGTATATGGAAGTAGAGATTATAGAGAAGAGGTGAATATAGTACTGATGCCTTAATTTCCACAGATAATCACCAAGGAAAGAAACTAAATTAATTCTTCTCTAACCAAATAATATTGAACTAATCACTAATGTCTCTTCTTTAGTTATGAGAAGCAGAACATATTTCTAAGGGTCTTGAGGATAATTGGGAGATTGGGCCCCATAATAATGGAGCCACCCATCAATTTTTTTTTTAATTACACATACGTTTGTCTAAATTCCCACTTGTTCCTTTGATATTCAGCATCCTCATGTCTTTATCAGTCATCTCACTCAGGCCACCTCATCCATCTCTTCTTACCTATCGTGAACCAGCTCAATGTCCTCTCCTTACCTTTAATCTCCCCTGGGCGCTGAGTGAGCTGACCTTTCAGTTGGGTGCTCCTACAGGCTGCTTCTTGGAAGGATATTACAGGGAGAGACAAGAGGGACTAGACCACCATCAAGACTAGAGGGACTGGTAAATAATTGGGACGTGAAACAGGGAGTTAATTTATGATTAAGAATATAGGCTTTGGAGACAGATGTATGGATGTCCAAATATTCAAATCCTACCCCTGCCACATATATACTTTGAGTATATCTCTCAAATGGGCAAAGCATCAGTTTTCCTCATCTGTCAACATGAGGATATAACACCTGCTTCCTCTAGTTGCTGTGAGATTAAATATATGTAAGGTGCTTCCACAATGTCTGTTAGATAATAGGTGTTTAATAAAGGAAAGTATAACTTTCTGTATTCTGTGAAGATTTCTTTAGCCAGAACTGAACTTTCGTAAGTCTTACAGCTTTTTTTTCGCTCATGCTAAAAAATGCTATTTATATAGCCTCTTATTTCATGCACCACCTCTTCTACTGTTCTCAAAACTTTTTGAAAGTAGATCTTACATCTTACACATCTTTGCATTTTCCTTAATGCTCAGCAGTAATCTGCATAAAGTAAATGCCCCATAAGTATTTGTTGAAAGATAAAAGGAATTTGCACTTAAATACCACAACCTCATTGTAAGACTGAACTTATTATTTAGCTATGATGCATGCCCTTTGCATTCAAGTTGCTGCCTCTGATCAGCCTATAGTGGATTGTATGCTGCACAGAACCTGCCTGGTGGTGACAGCCTCCCAGCTTCCCTGCGGGGTTGCAGGACTAATGAAGCAGAGTTGCCAAACTCCGGTCTGACTGAGCAGTGTGAGGAGGACACGGCAGGAAGGCATGAACCACACCCAAACTTTCCCTTGTTGGTGTTCTGTTCAGAGAGGGGATGGTGGCTTCTAGAGTAGAGGCCCACCTGCCTGGAGAGGGAGACCTTATTCCACAACTTTTCACAACATTCTGAATTATTTTACTCAGTACTTAATTTTTTTAAAGAAGGAGCAGGATAAAGAAAGGAAGAGTAAAACAAACAAGCAAACAAAACACTATTCGTGGTCACAGATCTTCCAAAGAGCATAATTTGAGTTAGGGGTCCTTCCTCTGCAACAGAACTCAGTTAAAATCTCCAGGGCGGAAACTACAAAACCATCTGTTATAAACGATGGTCAGTGTGAGTACAGCTTTTCCAAAATGTACATTTGATCAGATTGTCCGTGGCCCCAAAAGACACTAAATTTTTAAAGGAAATTTTATTAGGATAGACATTCATAAACAAGAAAGTGCTTTTATGAGAAGACTAATTCAAGGGAGATACATTTTGTCCTAGCAGACAAAAAAATATACCTTTTTAAAAAATCAATTTAACTGCTAATGAGTCTAAGTTTTTGGGGGGGTTTTGTTTGTTTGTTTGTTTTTATTTTTTAAAGTACCAAGTGGCCTCTGCAAAGAGCCTTCCTGGTGCTTCTGAATGAATCAGTTACTAGTAACGGCACTTAACATTCCCCACTGAGGAAGAGTCTGTAAGACAGTCTGACCTGATTTAAAAACCAGTGATAGTGTGTGTCTTCCTGTTGCAGGAAACCTCACAGAATGTGCCTGGTGTGCTGAGAAAATCCTATGTTTTGTAAATAACCTCCCTTAAGTCTGATCTGAAAGTGCTCTCTTCCTGATTTCATCAATAAGGTTACTATGTGACTTTAAAAAATTCCACTGCTCTAGGAAAACTTCTGTTTCCTTTTATGCCCAGATTTAGCAGGTTTTTCAAAGCCCTTCTTATTAAGAAAAGTTGTGGCTGGAAAAATGGATAAGTAGTTACAACTATTCCAGGAAACTATAAATATTCTGGTTTAAGGAATTTGAGAAATTATCCTCTCCTTTATTGTCTCCCAGGGCCCACCTACAACCGGGTGCTGCCCTCCCAAAGTGAAGTGGATGGTCCTAAATGATCATAGGTGGGTTTTAAAAAATAAACACAAAATTAGTTTCACACCTACTTAGACAGCTTAGAATTTTAATGTGTGAAGTATGCCAGGACTCTGCCGTGAAATAAAGCTTTGCATTCAAACTGATGTCAGCCAATCAGAAAACAGCACAGAGCGCTGCCCATTTCATAATTAGGGAGCATTACTCCAAGTTCTAGATTTTACTTATTAATGAATAAAGCATTTCTTGACCCAGTTTTGCCATTTATTCAGAAGGACCTTGTTTTCAAAAAGTGTTAAAATAGCATGAAGGCCCTGATTTATGCCCACCAAATCCAGGAAATTCAAAGTTAATCCTCGGAACTATTTGTGTCTAGTTTTGCAGCAAACATTCTATATAAAACTGTGCTCTGTTCAAGGATGACACAGAGTAAGGAGGCTACAGCAGGCTGTCCTACAAGCCTGACTTTTTCAGCTTCAAAGCTTTAAGTTGTATGCTTACATTTTTCTATTGCATTTCTCTTTCTGCCATAGCTTATTTCAGTCTTGCTCATCTACCCTTGGCTCTATACCTTTTGACATCCTTGAGACTTCATCAGAGAGTTAGGAGCAATGCCAACTTTGACCACAAGTCCCATGGGAGTGAGAACTCTCAGACGCAGAGAGGTGATAACAGTTAAAAAACCTCCTCTTATTCCTCCTCCCCCAAATTCCTCTCCCTGGAAACTTTTTTAGGCAGACTAGATACTGAGGAAAGGTTCTTAGTGAAATGAAAACAACACCAAAAGCAACTGGAATATGGTTCAAGAGACCGTCATTCCTGTTTCCCTCCCTGGAGCGCCATCTGTCTCTCTCCATCTAAACAATCCAAACCCCCACTCATCCTACAAATGCCATTCATATGTCACCTCTTTCAGGAGATTATCTGTGTCTTTGGGTCCCAGTTTCCCTGAGTGTGACATTAAAGGGGTTATTCAGACCTTGAGGTTCTTCTCCAGTCCTGAGATGCTGTCTTTTCATAACCTCCCAAGTACACAGCAGTTTTCTAGCTCTGAACTTCAAGAACATTCTTCTGCTCCATTCACTTGGTTCTTAACAATTTCTGACTTACACTCATTCAAGTCCCAGTCTGCCCACGTGCTACCTGTGAGAGTTTGAGCAAGTTACTTAGTCTTCCAGCCTCAGATGACTCACCTATAATATGATATGCAGATCATAATGGTACTCAGCATGCATGATGGAACTGCTTTAAGGATTACAGGACAGAACACATGCAAAGAGCTCACCACCATGGCTGGCAATTAGTAAGTGCTCAATGCATATTAGCTGGAGCTACTTTTGGCTATTTTTTCATGTCTAAGTGCCCTGTCACCCCAGACATGATCGTAAGTTACGTGAAACTGAGAACGATGTGTTTGTTTACATGCCCCATCTTGCCTGTTACAATGTCCTAAAAATAATAGGAATCATGTTTTGTTGATTACTTGTTACAGCTTTGCGTCTGATTTTCAGTCATTAACCATCTGTACCTAGGTTTTCTATCTATGAAGATGTGACTTCTGCCAATTCAATTCTTAAAACTGTACGGAGATTACGATCCATGACAATAGTTTAAATTGGTTCCCATTGCTCCATTGCTATGCAGATAATTTGAGAAGAGCAGTCTAAAAGCAAGCAAGAGCTGGGCTGGGCCCTGCCCTGCTCAGAAGGCACACACCCCAAAAAGGCTGAACTGAAGTTAGTGGAAGCCACTGTGTTCCTCCGTCACGATGAACATTCCAGTGGTTTGGAGTTTATTTGTCATTTGTTTTTTGAGAGAAGAAAGGAGGAAGGGATGGAGGGAGAATGGGAAGGGGAAAGACATATAAAGAAAGAGAGAAGGAAGGGGAGGAGGAAGAAAGCAAAAGGTAAGAGCAGAGAAAAGGAAGATGGAGAGAAAGGTGTTCTGTGAGAGAGAGGGTGAAAGGGAAGGACCTGGGAGGAAGGAACGAGGAGATAAAGAGAGAAAAGGCTATTGTGCTTCCGAAGCTGTAGAAGAAACTCCATCACCAAGTCTGAACGTGCAGCCTGATCACCGGGCCTCAAAAATGTTAACAAGAGGCACGGGAATAACTTAAAGAGGGTTTCACTCCGAAGCTGAAAGCTGGCCAACTCCATCATTAGATTACTATTCTTACTGGACGGAGATTTCCATTGTGGGACAGAGGATGAGGGGTTTGCAGGCTGAGGGAACTGCCCTGAATCATTATTTCTAGTCTGACATTCTGCAGAGGCCTCTTTCCAGTTCTGAGGCGTGTATGTGCAACAGTGGTATGCTTTTTAAAGATTTTTTTTTTTCTTCCAGGTGCTTTTTCCCCAAGCACACATCAGAGATTTCTAAAATTTCAAGTTCTCTAAAGGAAAAAGACAGGGCTGCGGTGACTTCGTACTGGCTGCAGGCGCCTGCAGAAGAACCAGCACCATTTCACAGGGAACGTTCAATAGTCTACACCGACATCTTCTGGGTTACTGAACACTTTGCCTTTCAGTTGACTTAAGAATAACTGCTCTTAACCAAACCGTGGCCCACTCTGGGGAAGCCAATCAGACATCAGGCTTAAGAACCCAAAAAGTAACATGAATGGCCTTCTGTGAACCCAAGGTAAAGAGTGGCGTTGTTAGGAATTACCCAACCTTCCGGGCAGATCTGAGTATGTAGAAATTGATTAACACACCCCAGTCCCATTCCACCTACATTTCAGGAAAACAGGCTACTTTGTGTCTCCATAGACGGCTTATCTCTGTGGGCAACAGGGATTTTCGGTGAAGATTAAATCTGTTTTGTAGGGGAGACATTAGCAGAGATCCCTGTTAAGATAGGATTTTTCAAAGTCAGTACTACCAGGAGTGGGGCTTGGGGGTTTTAACTGCAAATGTAATCAGCAAGCTGAGCGCGGCTTCTTCTCTGACAGGCACTGAGATTTACTGGAATGCCTGAGCTCCCACAAGGGAAGAAATCATTTCCTGTGAATTCCAAGTCCTGCAGGTTACTGAAATGTAGCCATTTCCTCCTGCTGCCGAGCACCCTCCCTGACTATCTCTCCAAGGGCTGCATTCCTCTGCTGTGTAGCAGTGGACATCCCTGGCCCGTTTCCATGGAAGCACATAGCAGGAGACTCTTGTGCCTGGGTCTGGGGCCAAGAGCTTTCCACTCTTAGAAAACACATTGGCCTCTAGAATTGCGGTGCTATTTGAAAACAGATACTTCAGTTTTCAAGAGTTCTCTTGTGAAACATGCAGCTATGTCAGGATTTAAGCCATGCCCGATCACAAGATGGAAAAACAAGTCTATGAGGGTTAGAAAAGGTGAATTTACGTAAGCCTCCCCATATGTGTTTTCCTCCTTGTGTGGCTGTGGAACACTCGGACACTCTGAAACCAGGACTGTATGACGCACTGTGGGAGCATAGAATCAGATATTTTAAGTTTCAGTCACAACCCTACTACTTCTGTGTACCTTGGGTAAGTTTCTTGACTTCTCTGAGTCTCAGTTTCTCATTTGTATAATGAAGAGTTAAAAAAAAAAAAAACTTGACTTCTAGCATTAGTATGAGAATAAAATGATATGAGGTACATACAAGGCCTCCCATAAGAAGAAGCAGTCAGGAAGTCTCCCCTGACGTGGGGTCAAAGTGGTTAAGGGACTTGCTATCAAAAGAGAGTCATTACGGAAACTACAATTCGTGCTTCCTAACTTGTTCAATGGCCTGTTAAACTAAATCACCTCCCTGCCTGGTGGCTATCTTCCTCTGAAGATTTTTTAAAGAAGTTAATTCTCATGCCATGTTACAGTCAGTTGGCCAAAGAATGTATTTTTTTTTCCCTCTCAGGACAGGAGTATTCAAATGCATAGATGTTAACTTGGAAAGGATTGAGTTTTATTTTTTTTTTTTAAGTTTTGGTTTACCATCATTCTTGCTCATGCTTTGAGCCCCTCAGTCCAGCCCAGTGGGCCCCTGGTTGTTGCGTTCCCCCTAGAATTCTTCCCCGACTCTTCTGCAAGCCTCATTCTTCCCTCAAAGCTCAGGTTAAGATCTTCCTAGCACATTCCTAATTAATATCACCCCCTCTTGTTTCCTCTGAAATGCCTAGAATTTATGGCAACTTTACATTTAATTGTATCTTATTCTTATTGGCTCATATATTAATTGTATCTCCAGCTAAATGAGTTCTTTGAGCACAAAGACCGTTTTCTGTATTTTTCCCCCATAATTGCCAACCTAGCTTCCAGCACATAGTAAGTGCTCAGTAAATACTTCTTTTCTTGAATTGAGAATTCTCAATTGATAATTGATATAGTTTTATCACAATTACCATTTGCTTTTATGTCAACCACCCACACAGAGTCCACAAATGGGGACTTCAGCCATGACAATATCTTGTCTGGTGCCTTACTCTCTCCGCTCTACCTGTGACCTGTAGGTACCACCCATGACTATCCTGGTAACACCAACAATGCGACTCAAGCACATGTCCCCTTCCCCAGCACTGAACTGACAGGACCTTGAGTTCTCATAGGAAGGAAACATGGCTGTTAGACACTAAAGCACATGATGTCTACTGTAAGAAAGAGAAAAGGCCAAAGCAGAACATGTTATTCAGGCCCTATATAGATGTCTTGGAATTTCAAACAATATATTACATCTGTGGAAGTCACAGAAGCCAGAAGCATGAGGAGGTCAATCCAGGAAACATAGTGTGGAGGAAGAAGACAGTGCATTCACACTGAAAGAAAGTGAACCATTGTGCAGTCTACGCAGCGAAGAGCATGAGCAGGAAAACCAAATGAGGTTACACAAAATTGCACTACTCAGACATAGTGCTGTTAACACTTAGTAGAAGCTCATACAACTTGATAACAAACAAACAACAACAAAAAAGCAATCCAATCCAAAAATGGGCAGAAGATCTAAACAAGCAATTCTCCGGTAAAGACATACAAATGGCCAATAGGCACATGAAAAAATGCTCAGTATCACTAATTATCAGAGAAATGCAAATCAAAACTACAATGAGGTATCACCTCACACCAGTCAGAACAGCCATCATTCAAAAGTCCATGAATGATATATGCTGGAGAAGGTGTGGAAAAAGCGGAGCCCTCCTACACTGCTGGTGGGAATGCAGTTTGGTGCAGCTCTTATGGAAAATAGTATGGAGATTCCTCAAAAAACTAAAAACAGACTTACCATATGATCAGCAATCCCACTCCTGGGCATATATCTGGAGGGAACTCTAATTCAAAAAGATATGTGCACCCCAATGTTCATAGCAGCACTATATACAATAGCCAAGACATGGAAGCAACTTAAATGTCCATCGACAGATGACTGGATAAAGAAGTTTTGGTATATTTATACAATGGAATACTACTCAGCTATAAAAAGAATAAAATAATGCCATTTGTAGCAACATGAATGGACCTAGAGATTGTCATTCTAAGTGAAGTAAGCCAGAAAGAGAAAGAAAAATACTGTATGATATCACTCATGTGTGGAATCTTAAAAAAAGAGAAAAAAGACACTATGAACTCATCTACAAAACAGAAATAGACTTGCAGACATAGTAAACAATCTTATGGCTACTGAGGGAAAAAGGGTGGGAAGGGATAAATTTGGGAGTTTGAGATTTGCAAATGTTAGCTACTATATATAAAAGTAGATTAAAAGAGAAAAAGTTTCTTCTGTATAGCACAGGGAACTATATTCAATATCTTGTAATAACCTTTAATGAAAAAGAATATGAAAACCAATATATGTATGTATATGTATGACTGGGACATTGTGCTGTACACCAGAAATCGGCACATTGTAACTGACTGTACTTCAATTAAAAAAAAAATTTAGTAGAGGTGCTGCCAATCTTGTTTCCAGGTAAATAGATATATTTTTCTTTTTTAAAAAATTGGGATCATCATGCACATAATGCATTTATAAAATAACATTTCAATTAATAATTTAGCATAATTATTTTTAAGTAATTCTATATTCTTCTGCAAGATTACTTTTAATTGCTACAAAGTATTCCATTTGGGTGGATAAATTTATACAATATTTCCATTTAATTATATATTATATTAGTAGCCATCCTGAGATATGAACTTATAGCTAAAACATTTGTGTGCCTTTATTATAACTTTAGAAGTTTCTGGAAGTGGAATTTCTGGTACCATCAATTCTTGCTCTCTTAACTCTATATCTTCCCTCCAGTCACTGGTCCATTTCTGATCTTCTTCGTGCAGATATCTCTTACTTAACTCTCCAAATCCACTCCTTGTCCTTCTTCTGTGTCTCAGGAGATAGATCTGCATGGACTTCACTGACAAGCTCCCTGACCCTCTTGCTTTTGGTTGGGTTCAGTCACTGAGGCATGAAACAAGAGATCAGAGGGTGAAACTGGGGTAGATATTCCCTGACTCCTTTACCTGGAAGGTTGGCCCTGGGCTAACTACATCCCTTCACTGGGCATGACAACTTCCATCAGGTGGTCCTCTACACATAGCTCTCCTCCCTTTCGCTCTCTAGGTACTAGTGATGACTTCCTTCTCTGGCCTCACCAGGTCGGGGTAGTAACAGAGCACATGGTTAGGTGGCCCTGAAGTATTGTGTTATCCTCTTTGGTTTCCCTACTCCGTGTCCAAACCTTTGCAAGCAGCCCATTTATTAAAATCCTAAATCACTTAAATTGAGTTTGCCATCAGTTCACTGTCATGCCACTGACTGAGCCATTCCCTCCACAGCAAAACTCCTCACATGAGTTGTCATTTATTGTCAATGCTTCCTCTCTTCTTTATCTGTCTTAAGAAACTCCAATCATGCTTGTGTCCCACCACTATCACAAAACAGCCACACACCCCACATTGCCAAGACCAAAGCACAGAATTGAGCCCCATCTTTCTTGGCCAATCAGCAGCCCTTGGTCCAGTGATTCTGCCATTTGTTCTTCATACACTTTGGTCACTTCTCTTCAGGGACATTATTTATAGTTCACCCTGGTTCTTCCTTAACCTCTGATATTGATGTCATAATTGCCCCAGTCTTTGGACCTCTTCTCTTCACTATGTACCCCTCTCCTAGGTGATTTCCTTCAGTCTCATGGCCTTAACTATCATCTCAATACCAATTACTTCCAAATTCACTTATGCAGTCTGTACCTCTCCCCGAAACTCCAGACACATATATCCAACTGCTTCCTCAACCTCTCAATTAAAAGTTGTCTCTACTTTCACACATATAAAATCTAACCCTTGATTATTTTTTTAGCCTGCAAATCTGTAGATGGAAACTCAGGTTGTCTGGTTTCTCAGACCCAAAACTTTGGACCCATCTTTCTTTCTCCCATACTGTATATATTAATTCACTCTATCAGGAAATCCTGCAGACTCTGACATCAAAATGTACAGGAATCCAATGGCTTCTTAAAAATCCTCTCCAGTGTGATTTCTCACCGAGATGGGAGAAATACCTCAGAACTGGTCTGTTTTCACTCTTGCTTGCCCTTTGCCCAGCAGACTCCTCTTCTTAAAGCAGCCAGATAATGTTATCCGTCTGCTCAAAACCCTAGTGGCCAATGTCTTTATTGGACCCGCAGGGCCCTAAGGCACCCTGCCTCTGCACATGTCTCTAGTCTTATCTCATGCCCTTCTTCCCTTCACAGGTTGTCCTGCTAGCTTTTCTACACACCAAGCTTTCACTCGCCTCAGGGCCTTTGCATTTATTGTTCCTTCTTCCTGGAATGTTTGTCTGCTAGATATATGTAGAGATTGCTTCCTGAGTTTTTTTATGTCTCTACTTAAATATCATGCCATCAGAGAAGCTTTCCATAAGGACTTTGTCTTGAAAAAGGCACAAATAATCCCCCTGCAACGCTCCCTTAACCTGCTCCTGTTTTTATAGCAGCAATCACCACTTGCTATATTTTATGCCCATTTTTATGTCTTTGTAGCCTTTTTCTTGCCCCTAGGATTAAGCTCATTGAAAGCAGAGAAATGTTTGTTTCTTATTGTATCCCCAGTACTTAGAACTGTGCCTGGGACATAGAAATGCATTTAATGAACAAACAATGAGTGAAAAGATGTGTGCCTTTTTTTATTTTTAAATGTCTATTACGAAAGTTTGAAAACATACACAAACTAGAGGAAATAATTTAACACATCTTCATTTATTCATCAGTAAACTTCAACAATTACTAACATAAGGTCAATCTTGTTCTACTCTTCTCATTCCACTTCCCTCTACCCACGCCCTACTAGATAGTTTTAAAGTAGACTCCAGATTCATTTCAGGTCATTTCATCTGTAAATTATATGTGTTACTCTAATTGTCCTCTAAAAATTTATGCAATTTATGCTCACAGTGAGCAGTGCTGAAAATTCCCATTTCCTCATCTCCTATTCATAACAGCAGATATGATCATATAAAAATCATCTTTGTCAACTTTATTGGCAAAAAATATCATTTCTTTCACTTTTAAAATAAAGAGAATAATAAATAAAAACAATATGTCTGATGTCTGTGATAATGTCCTCTTCTTTCTGTGAACCCTCAGAATTCCAAAATTCTAATAGATGAAAATGTATTAAACCACCTTTTGTTCTCTTTTTAAAGGTTTGTTTCATATAATTATATACAATAATCTGTATAATTATGAGATTGGAGCCTTATCTTAATCCTTTCAGCACATGATACTAAAACGCATATTAGAAGCGTCATAATTCTTCTTGGGAAAAAAAAAACCTCTATTTTTGACTTTAACAGTTTAAGAAGAGGGTCTGGGGTGAATAGAGCAATTGCCGAGACACTGTCCCTAGCCAGTGTCCTTTCCAGTTGGTCACCTCCATAGGTAACCTTATATTTAAAAAAAAAAAAATCTTTCTGGAGCCTTGGCTCCATCTTTGAAGCCACCTTCCAATTCTGGATGGAGAAAGTCAGTCCAAGGTGCCCCTAGGCCTCTCATCTGCGGGACTGGAGACAGATTGCATCCTGGCAGTGCCGGGAGGGCTCAGGTGGGCGGTTCTGGCAGCCACACAGAATGGCTCTGTGACACTCTCTGGAGAAAGCCTTCTGTTCTCATGAGTGTCAGCATATTAAGCATATACTGCATGGAATGGGATGGGAGGGGTTTGAAGAAGAAAATGTGAAGACAAACAGGGATATTTAGAAGCAGAAAAGAAAATCCAGTGCTCAGAACGGCATTCTTTAACTTAGACTAGCTATAAATTTTCCCTCTTGTTGATTTCCTGTCTTGGAAAGTATCCATTAATGGAAAAAAAGAAGTATAGGCTGGAAGCTCAACTGTGATTTTTTTTTAATGGTAAATCTGGTATCATTCATATCTATGAAATGTGAAAGGAAGATTTGAAAAATCTCATTTTGTCATTTGACCAAAAAGCTTGAACCACCTATTTAAAGGACACAAAAATAAATTTACAGTCTGGGTGGGGCTTGGGGAAGTGCGCTTCTTCCCTCCCCCGATACTTGCTTTATCAGCAGAGCTTAAGCTTCTCAGTCTGTCGTCACACTTAACTACACTCCTTCCCTGCAAAGAGTCTGATGGCCAAGTTTCCGGTTAGACTGGGAGCAGGAGGAATCTTTGTTGTAATCTGCTGGAGACCCCATCCAGCTGGATTTCTGGATGAGAAACGTATTGCTTCTCCGTGTTAAGGGCTGCAACAACTGGTCAACGCAAGTTCCACGCTCCACGTGAATGGACGTTCACTAGACCGTGGACGTGGCCCACTGATCGATCAGTCTGCAAATTTAATTGGCAGTGAAGGGTGGGAGCAGAGGGCCGCAGGGACTGAGGCCTCCTCGGGCTGATCCTTCCTGCACTTCTTGAGAGGGCCCCTGCGGATTCCAAGAGGCTTCCCCAGGTGTCCGTGGCTCCTGCCTGCCACAGTGCCGAGGGACAGGCTGGTCTTCCCATCAGTGCTCCAGAAGCCCTCGGAGCCCTCTCACAGCAGCTGCCATCCAAAGTTCACGGACTGGCCTTCTTGGGTCCCTGTGCAGGGCCTTTTAGGAATACAGATCTGAATAACACCAGATGGGACAGACTTCCGGCCTTTCTCTCAGCACCCTAGACTAAGGCCGGAGGAAGAAGAAGAGAAAAAGCAAGTCGTCTACTGCTCTCATTACAACTGTGTCTTGGTGTCATTCCAGAAACCGAAGAGGCCAGCCAATGGGAGATAGGGGCTCTCATTTAACTGCCTGAAAGAGGTAGAGAGGTTTCAGTTGTACCTCAACTTACATAGCAGGTATGTTCCTAGAAATCTTTTTTTCCTCCTTTAATTTACATAAACTCATGCTTCAAGTATACAGGAAAAAATGTCCTACTTACATGATCCATAGTAGGAAGGTACTTAAAGAGTGAAAACTTTTGAAATGAGAACAGCCTCCTACTTTATTTTGTTTTATTAATATAGTATTCTCGTTCACAAGTTATTTAAAACTAGAATTTAAAATGTTATGTTTAAATAGAACCTGACTCAGAAGTTAAAATAGATTGTTTTACTCATTCTTTAAAATAGCCTGATGAGGAAATAATATACTGACTCTGACTCAGGCCGACAACACAGTTTGCAAATGGTTGATGTGGCTAGTATTTGGGTCCCCT
This sequence comes from Camelus ferus, assembly GCF_009834535.1. Classification (NCBI taxonomy): domain Eukaryota; kingdom Metazoa; phylum Chordata; class Mammalia; order Artiodactyla; family Camelidae; genus Camelus; species Camelus ferus. The sequence goes on from NC_045709.1 coordinate 48,076,163, forward strand.
GGCGCTAAGGTTCTTACCTTTGAGATATAGGAAAAAGTTGTAGCGATGCCTCATTGAATAAATTATTTGGGAATAAACATTTTCAATAACAAAGTCTCTCTTTTAAAAAGAAACCAACACTTTTGAAAAGAAAGATTTGAAGATAAAGCGTTGCGCGTGAGGACTGCCCTCTGCTCCTCAATCTCCTCTTTTATTTCTGTTTCCACTCTTTGATGTCAGTCCCTCTCCATCCCACTCCAGTTCTCCCTAAAGCTCTTTCTCTCATTTTCCTCCCTATTAAAATAAATTACTTAATATAAGCTAATCAAAGAAACTTTATTATAACAGAGTTTCAGAGTATCACCCTAAGCAATAATGGATTAAAAAAAAAAGGTTTGTATTCCAATGTATTGGTTTAAATATTTTGCCTCATGTAAAGAAAAACTTCAGAAAAGGTACATGCACCCCAATGTTCATAGCAGCACTATTTATAATAGCAAAGACATGGAAGGAACCTCAATGTTCATCGATGGATGACTGGATAAAGATGTGGTATATATATTAAAAGATAACGTAGTTATCCTCTGGACCCTATTTATAGGTTTTGGAGAATTTTTCTGTAAAGCAGGAATACAAGTCCTATTATCCTATCATTATTCCAATCCAGTTCATAAAGCTTCTGACAATATTTGAGAAGGGTCATTAGAAGATACGTTTGTCATTGGTTGAGGTATCAGTGCACCCATGTATTTTAAGTAGGAAAGACGTTCAACTGAAAATACTTGCTAAGGGACACACCTGTGGTGCCAGACAGTGGGTCTCGTCAGCCTGGAGCCCTAAGGGAAGATCACTAAGACAGAAAATCTGAGTAATCGGGAACCATGTCCAATATGGATCAGGGCAAGCTGGAGATAGGGAAACTGATTTAAGAATTGGGATCACAGAGTTAAACAGGGCTGGGAAAGCCAGAAAGCAAAGCTCGAGGCTAGAATAGTCAGATGTCAATAAGCCAAGATCTTAATGAGCCAACAGGCCTCTGAGGTCAGGACAGATGAGACAGACAGACAGACAGGGCCAAAGTACTCAGATAGACTAAATCAAGGGCACCACCTAAGAAATGTAAGAGCTTTGATCTTAGACTCTACTCGACACCCCACATCTACCCACACTAGATAGACTGCTTAACACAGGGGCAGGGGCTCCATCCCAGGGTCAAGAGCTGTCCAGCCATGTGGGCTCTTCTACAGGTTTCATTGTTTAGCAACTAGAGATACATTTTGACAATAGAAAAAATAAGAGATAGAAGAAAAGTAGTCCTGTGGTCCTAAGACCCTAGTTAAGGGGTCTATTCTCCGCTCAAACTAAATTGCCTATAAAAGAAAAAACTGAAACGAGGCTAATGCTCCCAGAAATTGACTTCTGAAACATTCTCAAGCTTTTTTGATCACGTCTTTCTAATGTCAGTGAAAATATCATTCCTATTTTTGCCTAAACAAGAATCTTAAGTCTCCTTTGCATTGCTGAGTGGAGGTGATTTGAAAATTAGGCAGTGAAATTAGTCAGCATAGGAAGTTAACATGAGGAGCACAGATCTTTCGGCATGACCACGCAGAACATGACCGTTTTCCTCTAAGAACTGCATCCCTCTCTCTATACATAAGGGTTGGCCTTGCCTGCCATGTTGATCCTATCCCTTTGGCAAAACTGTTGAACTAGGGGTGGTGGTACCTAACACAAGTTAAGCCAATCAACATTTCTCTCTTGAGAAGCTGGAACTGGGATTCAAGGATGCTAGTGAGTCTCTGCTATTTGCTCAAACTAAGGATACGCAAACACAGGCACTATTGGAGAGTTCTTTTACCATTAGGCTGTCTAACATGGCACAATCTAGCCACATGTGGCCATTTAAATTTAAGCTTAAATTTTAAAAGTCAGCTCTTTAATTGCCCCAGCCGTATTTCAAGCACTCACACGTGGCTAAGGATTACCATATTGAATGGTGTAGATATAGAGTATTTTCATTACCTCAGACACTTGTTGAACAGCACTGATTTACTGCATACTCAGAAAACCAAAGGAAGCCTCTGTGCAGAGACAGGGGAGGGAAGTAAATGCATAGAAAGAGGTAGAACTAAGAGACAAAGAAAAGGTAGGCGATCAGCTCCCTTGATTTTCAAGGCCCTTGTTTTAATCTCTAGAACAACTAAACTTTTAACTTCATTTAAACTCGATATATGTGTCTATATCCCTATAATAAATTCTCCTTTCTCACTGAAGCTAGTTTGTTTAGAATGTTTTACTTGCAACTCAAAGATGCTAGATTAAATCATTAATTAATCAATTAATCATTTCAGCCTTCCTCATCTTCCTTCTCAACACAGTGTGGTGCCAAATTACTTGGACAGTTACTGCCATTTTTCCCTTCCTTTTGTTTACCATATTTTATTTTTACATTCATCTGCAGTAAAAATTCCAAAACCTTATGAGTAGGGGGTATTAATTTTTTTAATTTTAGATCTTCAAATAATACACTGTAGGCTAATTCCTACAACCTGTTGGTAAAACTTGGGTGGGTTAAAGTGAGGTCTTAGGTACAGAATTAATTGGACGATGACTTGTTTACTTCCTCTGTCTAGAAAGGTACTAAATAAAGTGGTTCCCGGAGAAACAAAGGACTAGTCAAGATGTACCCTAAATCTCACGCTTCAATATACACGTTATCGCAGAAGACTGCAGAGAATTGAATTTGTGTGACTTAGGAGCTGCCTCAGAAAGGTTTTATTTCCACTCAGTATCCTTTGCTACAACTTTTTGGGAGAGAAAGCAGTGGCCTTATATCTGCTGACATAACTTTAGAACACACAGGCTTGCAAAGCAAGTGCAATCTTGACCTCCGGCGGGCAGAATACCTTTGATCTTCAGCAGCCACTGTAGCTGTCTGAGATTATCTCAAATGCTAAACAGAGAGAGAGCTCGCCCGAAGCTACACCGACTCCACTACCTGCCCTGTGCAATGATCCCTTACAGGTGAAGGGGATGCTGTGAAGAGTGATTCAAGTCTGTGGGTGGGAGGGAGGGGAATTTCTACCCGGGAAATAAACAGTTGCCGCCTGAAACTCCGCCTGCTGCCCAGGGGAGGTGGATCACCCCCCTTACATGTTGATGGTTCTGTCTTTGTAAGTTTCTGAGTCAGATCCAGAAACATGGAGGAGAGAAGACTGGAATCAGGAAATCAAAGGAGAGCCTGAGTAGGGGTAGGAAAAAAAAAAAAAAAAGAGCAACTATCGAGGCTAGATTCTGAGAGAGGAAAAATCTAGAAATAGAAAACTAACAAATCCAGAGAAGTGGCCCAGGAAAGACTTTAAGGAAGAGAAACGTCTCACGCATTCAGGTTTAAACATTGTTTCTTGTGAGATGCTCGATGCTCCTGTATAAAATTTTAGTAACACCTCCTCCCAGATAACAAAGGCTCTCTTGCTGAGGGAGATGAGCTGCCTGGCACACTCGTGACAAGTGGGCAAAGACAGATCCCTCAGGATGAGGTTATTCTGTGTAATTCTTCATCGTCAGTGCTTAACTTTATTAACAGGATGGCGGCCTTGAGTAAACTTTGTGAAGCTCCTTAGTTGAACAGAAAAATATATTTCAGCCACTTTAAGTTCAACCTTCACGTTTTTGCACAACCAAGGTTAGTGGTGGCTCAGATTTAATGTGAAGCAGTGAGAAAGGAGCAGTAGTAACAAAACCAGTAATAACAACCACCACGACAATAACAACTTTCATTCACTGACTATGACATTCTTGGCACCTTATTGATCTGTCCATCTATCCAATCTCATCTATTCTCACAGAAAACTTAAGTGGTTCTGCCCCATTTTGGAGATGGTATAATCAAAGTCCGGCAGGTTAAGTTACTTGCTCAAGGTTAAACTCTAAGTGATGGAAGCTGAATTTGTATCCAGGTAAGCAAGTCATGGCTATAATAAGAAATAAATGGCACATATCCAAATTGGAACTTAGAGACGTTAATAAATGCATGAGGAAAGTATAGGGAAATATTCCAGGGCTAGTTCCAGTGGGAATCATTACTATCCCTTACTATCAAAAGGGCAGGGAGGTGGTGCTTATCAGCAAACTGTGTCTTTCAGAAGCTATGAGCTGTGGTCAGGGATATAGGCAGCCCATGGTGGCCATGGAGAGGAAGCTGGTAGATTTAGTATCCTGACCACACACCTTTCCCTTTCTGCTGGAGCCCCCTGCCCACCCCTAACTCCATTGGTAAAATTGAACATGAAGCCAATACTTTTTGTGAGCAGATTCTTTGGGACTTTTGAGTTTCACATCTGAGTCAATGGATAAAGCAGAGAAATTGAGAACCCAGAACTGCAGAAACTAAGGGGCCCACAAGATAACAAAGACATAAAAATCTTGGGGAGGCTTAGACTTCCCTGGGTTACAGAATTAGGGGTTTAAGACTATTATATCTAGCTGTCAAGAGCTGGAAACTCTTTTGAGCTCCATTTGATGTCTGATTTGCATGGAGGTAGAGTTCACTTAGGTTTGAAGTGGTATCTACTGATTGCTGAACTTTTCATTGTTCTGAAATATACACACAGTCAGTTCTGCTATACCATTTGTTTTGAAAACACAATTTTTTTTGCAACATGATGGATATGTTAGGAAACAATTTGAGCATAATTGCTTGGCAGTTTTGTCCCTATAGAAACACTAGAGGGAATGCAGATAGTTGTACCAGTTGAACAAAGCTGCACAGGAACACACAAAATACACACACACACATACACACACCCTACCTTAAACATCCACCAACTGTCTCAGTTCATTGTATGGTATGAGCCACATTGATTCACACCTGATGTTACAACTTTCCTTGCAAATGCACAATTTTGCATAGCACAGTGATTCCTAGGAAAGAATATGTCACATTGTAACAGAACCAGGCACTGATGTCACTGATGGGCCAAAGTCTTCTCTCACCAACTGGTGCTCCGCCGCCTGACTTTTCCAGACAGTCTCCGAAACATGAGATACTCAAGCTAAACCATGGGTGTTCTTAGAGGCTCTCCTACTTTTCTTTGCTTGTGTTTGAGCCCTTCCTTTCCCCAAATCTCTCCTGAGGGCTTTTCTCCTCACATGCTTAGTAGACCATGGGAGAAACCATCAAAAGAAAATAGAACCCACTCTTTCTCAACCAGAGAGGTGCTAAAATTGAGGTTTAAATCTCTTATGCTTGTACTAGGTCAGAGTTTTCCTAATGCCAAACCATCCACTAGTGGTGGCCGATCACGAAGTTCTTATCGTCGTTAGGAAGAAAATTAAAATACAAATAATGTAATTTTTTAATAAAAAATTGAATAAATTGAATTTTAAGGATTATCTTTTATTCTGATCATTTTTATATGAAATGGTCATTATTTTTGGTTTTATTTTTTCTTAACACTCCTATCTTTCAAAATAAAAACAATTTTAAAGTCTATACCCCAACTTTTTTTTAAATTTACTGGAATGGAAAGTTCCAACATCTAGGCATCACTTCTCCAGATATGCAATTCTAGTTTGCCAGCCCTCAGGGGATATGCTGGGCCTCTACTATCATCTGAATTGTGGCATTTTGGTAAATGTACTGTCAAGAGAATAGAGCCCATAACTGCCCCTGGAGAGACCACCCAGACCCTCTTGGCCCTCTATTGAAATACTCAGAATAAAAATTTTGAATCAAAAAGTTAATTTCCTATGTTGTGTCACCTTCTGCATTCAAATAGTACAGGGACAGCTGTCCACTGTAGACACAAAGGAAACCAGACAAGCATAGCATTTTAAAACAGTGTCCGGTCCCATGTCCTTCTCTACCGGCCCAGATGCTGAGGGAACGCGCCAGACCTGGGAGGAAGAACAGCCTCCAGACCAAAGTGGGGCAGCCAGCGGAGGCTTGGTAGGAAGGGGAGTGGTCACAGAAGCTCTAATGTGACTATTTCATTCTTATAGGAAGAGGACTACATCATTTAAAATTGAAGTGCAAGTTAACACAAATAGACTGAATTAAATGAAATAAAACACTTGTTGGTCACCTTTAATCCATCACCTGTTTCATCATGTCCAGCCCTCTGACAGATATATTTCAAGGGACTCACACACACACACACACACAAATATAGATATATAGAGAGGGACAGATATTCCCTGTCCTCAAGGGATTAAAATTTTAAAAACCAAAACAAAACAAAACAAAACAAGGTGGGGAGGGTACAGCTCAAGTAGTAGAGCGCATGCTCAGCATGCACAAGGTCCTGGGTACAAACCTAATTACCTCCCCCACAAACAATAAAAAAATAAACAAAACAAAAAATACTGGTAAGAGAATGAACTAATTAAATGATATAATAAAAACAAAAGTAGATCAAATTCAGAAAAGAAAAAAAAGAACGTATGTTGGAATGATTAATATCGGAAACTTCAAGAAGTAGAAGATAAAACACATGGAGAAACGGCAAATAAACCAGCCTCTCTGGATGGAAGAATCAGGATGGAGTAGGGGTGGAGGGTGGAGGGTGGGGAGGCAGAGGAAATGAAGTTAGCTAAGCAGACCTAATCCAGTTTATAGACAGCGTTGGATGGAAGGCAAAAATTTGCAGTCTCCTCCTCCTATTTTATTAGCTCCTTTTTAATATGTTTTCTTACTTCTAATTCCCCTCTCTCTCTAATTCCACGGACTTTACTCCCTACTCAAAAGTTCGCAAAATGTAGCAGACCCTAAATTCTATGAACAGTCATTCTACCCTGAGGGACTGTGTCTTGTCTTTGCAAAGATGTGCCAGGTCAAGTTAAGGAGATACTGTCCAGAGGGACTGCAGGGCTGGCAGAGGCACAGGGACACAAGTGGTTCTTCACCCAAAGGAATATTACAAGATTCATATTGATCATAGTAATTCCTGGATTCCTATTATCTTTATCTATTAAACCATCACCAGGATTCAGGAAGGGAATTTAAGTCATGTGAAAAAAATGATCATTATGAAATTCATGTAACTAGATTATTTTGGGAGATTATATTCCTTGCAACATGCCTTTGATCAACTAGAAGGCTGCTAATACTTAACTAATACTTACTTTACTTTTACCTTGATGAGATTTTTTTCCCTGGCCTTTTAAAGCCCATTTAGTCCAAAGGATAATGAATTATGAACATCTAGTCTTATTTACTACTCTGCTGTCACCCTCCTATTTTTGGTTTCATGGTCTTCCATGTCTAGGATAATTATTTGATAATTTCCCCCTTCTCTCTGGTACATTTTAGAGTTCAGTTTGAGTGCACACGATCCCTCTCGTCTTGGAAGGAATAACAAGAATGTTCATGTCTTGTTTTAACAAGTGGATGATCTGTCCCAGCTTCAGAGTCAGAACTTCACACTATAAAAAGGAGACCATTATGTTTAACTTTTTGCCCTGTGAGAAAAGCAGGATATGTCAAACCTCTACTTAAGTTGTTTTTTTTTTTCTTTCTTTTATCCTTATGAGTCCCTCTCATGAGCTAATTTCTTTTATAGACTGTATAAGCCCCTTAAAGAGCAGCACTGTTCCCTGACAAACACACTGGCAAGCAGTTAATCATTAATTTTGCATGGTCCACATCTGCTGTCTGCTGGACTGTATATTGTTTGAGAGACTTCCTCCCATTAGTATAAATGCTGCTGTGTGGGGGCAGTGCGAGATCTTTATCTGAGCTATTATCAGCAGTCCAGACAGTCTCATGCCTCCCCTTAACAAGTCCAAGTTACAGAGTTCACAAGGCTTAAACCTACAGGAATACGGTAGTTTTTTTTTTTTATAGGAAAACAACAGCTGCAGAAACAGACTCAGTAACACACCCCGGCTGAGTATGTGCAGATCCTAAAAACAGGTGCACCTCACAGCTGTAACTGTTGTGTGCTGGAAAAAAAAAAAAAAATTTTTTTTAAAGCATGACATTCATTTCTTCATCAGATCAAGGTCTAAATAAAGTATGTATTAGAGGCACATAAAGAAATCCAGAAACACGATCAGCTGAAATACCAACGCTTTTTTAAAAAGCCACAAAGGTAGCACTTAAGATTGCCAGAGCAAGATGACTTTTATTTTACTGCTGGTGAGTGGCTACTTTATGAAAGTCTAAGGAGGTAGCCAGCCTTGCACATAAAAGTTACGTTTTAATGGCAAGCAAATGAAATTATATCATCTTTCTTCTCTTCCTTGGACCTGGGCTGGGGTTCCAGTTTTATACTGCTTGGGGAGAAGTGGAAATTAGGCTGTGTGTGGGTGGAGGAGAGGCAGACTTGAACGCGATCCTGTCCAAACACTCTCTCGCAGCCTCGCGCTCGGAGGTACGGTGGAGGCTGGAAAGAGTGAGCCGCGCGGCCCCCGGCCCAGGGAGGGGCACGCCCCCGCGCCGCGCCGCCGGGAAGGCAGCGACGGCCGAGCCCAGGAAATGTCAACGTCGTGTGGCTCTTTCAACTTGCAAGCGCCTTGCCCCGTTTACTTGAAAATTAACACTGCAGTCATACAGAGGGGGGAAAGGGCCGTGTGTTATTTCCAGACATAATTGAGATTGAACTCCAACCAATTCCGAAACAAGCGTTACTTTTCCGCAGCCTGGGAGAGGCCAGCTGGCCGGGGCCAGAAGGGAAGTACTGCAATCGTCGGGGACACAGAGCGCTCTGTATGCGGCCCGGCCGTGCGGGCCGGCCGTTCATCTCTGTGTGTCCTCACGGCAGAGGTAGCGCGAGGAGCCGTGCACGCCCCGCAGACGGGAGCGCCGCCTCGGGGGGTCCCTGGGGCCTCCGGCACCCGCTCCGCTGGAGGCCGTGCTGACCGAGGAGAGGGCCCGGAGATCGCCTTCAACCTGCTGTACAGACATCAGTGATGCCGGCCTGGCCCCAAGAGCTCGGAGCAGTTCCCTGCCTTCTCTGCAGCCCGACTTCCCCCCAGGCCCTTAGTGAGGTCAGGAGTGGCCCCTTGGGGACAGAAGAGACAACCTCCAGGGGCATTATTCAGCCCCACCGGAACCGCTGACACGTGAAAGCTCTTCTTGGAGGCCTGCCACTCTTAGAAACAACCGAGATTTGGAGGCTGAGAATTCTCAAGTTACGTAAAAGTTGAGTAAAAATAGCAATTCTGCTGCTACTTTTTATTATAGAAGTTTCGCATTTAGTCTCTTGCCGCTCAACTCCTGGGGACGTGAGAGTGACCATATTGCTAATTCACTGGCTTGGGACTCTCTTGGGTTTCTATCTTCAGTGGAGAGCCAACCTTTGATCTGGAATAAAATAAGATATGCTGACTGGAGTAGTTTATAGAAATAATATTTTTAGGCATCATGGCAGTATTTTAAAGCTGTAACATTCTTGATGGGATAGTTTTCATTTAAGGAAGGTTGTAAAAGTTTCAAGCAAGGGGTTATGGGGGGTTTTAGTTATTTTAATGTCACAAGGTACCTCCTTCCTGCCCCACCCCCCCCAACACAATTCCACTGGCAAGAGAAAGAACTGGATTTTACTACTGAATTAACAGTCAAAAAGATAAGTGATATAAATACAAATGCTCTGACTGTATTTAGCTAAAGCGTTTACATATTGAGTAAACGTTTACAAGGGTAGATGGAAGTGGGTAGGCTCTGAAGCATGTTTCTCTGCCAGTACAGAGGCAGCAGCAGGTCTAGGCTGGGACTGGCAAATGAGCCATCCAGTCTTCCTCAGTTTAGCTTGGGTAAAGGCGTTGTCAGAAGTCAGTCAGTGCTCAGAAGGTGGAGAGATCAAGAGTCCAGGTGGCGTTGTAACGAAGAGTGTGGACTTTTCCGGGAGACCCCCCCCTGCTTTCAAACCCAGCTCGGCCAGTGGGAACCCTCAACACACTGTCTGAACTCTCTAAATCGTGTTTCCTGCATCTTAAACTACCTGTGAGCACGTTGTGCTGACTACATGAAACAGAGGACTCCTGAAAGGTGTTATCTGGTGTCGGGTGTAATAAGCAGGGGTCTCAGAACCAGGAATAGGAAGCACAGATGAGCGTATCCAGGCTCCCAAACCAGTGAACAGCCAGCAATCAAGAAGCTGAGGAACTGTAGGGACAAAGAACCAAATCAACGTTGCCAGAAGCCATAAAAGTACCCAGACAGCTGGAGATCAAATGGTGGCCTTGGTGATCAAGACTCAGAACAATTCAAAACCCTGGAGATAGAGTAAAAAGACAGCTTCAGATGCAAGGCCAGAATGACACAGTGAGCAAACCTAGTCCTGTCTCCATCCCAACAGGGCAGAAAGTGATTTGCAGTGAGGACTGAATTGTATGTGGTACTGATAAACTGATGGGGCAACAACTCTCATGGGTCTGGAAATTTGAAATTGTAATATTCATGTGATCTGGGGCTCCTAGAATGAGAAAGAAACACTAGAGATTATATAAAGTCAGTAATTTGCTTGGGATACTTGGCAAAAGCAAACTCAAAATTCCTCCAGAAAACGTATCTTCAGACAAGGATTCTCACAAAGCTCTGGGTACAATGAATTCACAATTCAGAATGCATGAAAAAACCAGTGCATGTGAGTAAGAGACCGAAGACTCAGAAGTGTTATTAGAACCTCCACTCTCATGAAATTCAAATGATAGAACTCTCTGATATAAACTGTGAAATGAGTATGTGAAAGTTGATTAAAGACATGATAGAAAGACTCAAAACCATTAAAATAACAACATATTAAGAAAAGAAGATGAAAAGGTAAATTCGAAAAAAAATCACCAAATGGAATGTCCAAAAATTTAAAAAAAAAACTGTTTAAATATAAAACCAAATGAATGGGTTAAGTGTAGATCTGACACAGCTGAAGACAAAATTATTAAAATGAAAGATATACCTGAGGAAATTATACTCTTATTCAGCACAGAAAATAAAGTGGAAGGAAAATATAAGAAGAAAGAGACAGAGATAGAATGAGAAAATCTGACATATGTCCAATGATATTTTGAAAACAAGAGAATAGAGATGATGTCAGAGAGGCAATTTTAGCAAAGAGATAGAAATAGGGTTTTCCAAAATTTACAAAAGATACAAATCAAGTTCTAAAATTGTGTTTAACCCCAAGCAGGATATGTATAAATAAATCTGTCCCCGGCATACTGCATTGAAGTTGCTAAAGATCTGAGACAAAGCAACTTAAAAGCAACCAGAGAGAGAAAGACAGATGATTATACAGATATGGCAATTAAAATCCAGAGGACAAGGACAGAAGAATGATACCCTCCAAATTCTAAGACAAAATAAATCTTAATAAAAAAAATCAGTGATGCTACACACAGCTGAAATCTTTAAAGAATGAGATATCTAGTTAAGCAAACATTTCAGGTAACTGAAATTATCCCTTTAAATACTATAATGATTTACAAAATTTTGGCTAAATTATAAATGAAACCCTTTATAAATTATACACACCCATCCCTGAATCCATATTCAAATCATAATAACTATAATGTAATTTTTTTTGAAATCTCAAGCAATATGTCATAATGACAAATTGTTTTTAAAAGTAGGGAGGTTTTGGATCAAGATAACAAATCAAATACATACGTTGACTATTTTCTGAAAATCCCAGTGAAATGTCAGTAAAGATGTATAAAAGGGAATAAATCCATAAAGGTGCTGAGACGGGGAGGGAGGGCCATCAGCATTGCAGAGACACGACAGATTACAGAAGAGGCAACACATATGGGAATCTTATTTCCAGCCAGCCAGAGGGGAAGAAGACCAAGCAAATGTGGCACTCTTTCCCCGGCCTGGAAGTGCAGCTGTGGCAGGTGTAGAGAGCAGGAATGGCGACAATACAGAAATCAACAGAGCGATAAAAGGGCAACGTGTCGATGGCTGGCTCAGACCTCCTACCACCCCTCCACGCGGACAGGAGCCGGGGAGCCAGAGTGTTTGCACCAGGACCAGGACGGAAGCAGAGATGGAGTGCCAGTGTGAAGGTCATCCCCCAAGAGGAAAGTCCCTCTCTTTTTGACCTTTGGGGTGGGAAAAGCTCTCTCTTGTTGCTTTCACCCTAATAGCAAGTCAGTTAAATCCAAGAGGCAGGTCTTCAGAAGGGAAGTCAATTCATTTAAATAATTAATATGTAGAAGAAAGTGAATTATTTTAGTAATAAGGTAAAAGTATATGTTTCTTCTGTTAATAAAGAGAAGACAATTAGAAGCTCCAGAGGAGGGAAAATAAAACAGCTGAAACAAGAAAATCCTGGTCCATATCTAAGGCAAAATTAATTGTGAAATGATGCTTTACATCTAATAAAGCAGAAGAGAATCCATCTGATGTTGACTCTAATTCTCCCTTGAGCGGCACGGGTTTTGTGACAAATAATTTAATTTCTTTCTTTATGGTTTGGCTACATATAACAATAGCAAATATTTGTTGTTTTTCAATTAAAAAATATACCGATAGTCAAAGCACAGAAGACTGAATAATACAGAGCAAAATGCAACATTTATAAACTTTAGCAGTGAAAAAAAAATACAGCTGGGAGATGTACAGATGTGGAAAAGGCAGGATAAGATATAAGAAAGAGAACAAGAAAATTATCTGAAGTTGACAGATTGAGAAGTAGAAGCTTAGGAGATCGCTGTGTTAAATTATGGAAGAAATTTAAGAGAATAAATTAAGTTACTAGTATATTAAATATAACAAAAATACACCAAAGAGGAAAAGGTAAGAGAAACTATAATTAGCTAAATTCTTCCTTTTTCATAAAGGGAATTAATTAAATTCTCTCTAAGGTTGACAAATCAAAAAATGGGGTCAATAAAAAATACCTCATTAAAGTTATCAAATAATCCCCAGAAGTGCTGAAACCAGAATGATTTTAAGTGATTATCTCTAGAGAGAGCAGGAATTTTCTCTTTCTGTTTTAGATAGTTGTTTTATTTTTTATTCCATGCATTTATTGTTTTTGCAATTAAATAATCCAACTTATACTTCAATTAGAGAGTACTCTTATTCTAAAATATTTTTCAAATTTCAAATACAACTAAATATCCAAATGTTTAAGTCTGAAAAATATAGGAGAGAAAAAATTTGAGAAGTCATTATGGCACAGATTCCTTTGAAGATGAAATAACAATTCAAGATATAATTACAACTTATCAGAAGAAAAAAATTTAAGTTATTATTTTAATTTTAAAAACCACACAACAAAGATAAAATTACATTCTGCATCTTTTACTTACTATTTGCCCATAAGTGAGCTATTTACCACTGAATCTCAATTTTCTCAAAATCCCATAATATAAGCCTAATGGTATCTGTAAAAGTTGTTGGTAGGAATAAATGAGATGATTTTAATGAAATGACTAGCTCATTTCAGATGTTCAAAATTGCTAGATTATTAGCACCCGTATCTACATAATAAATACCTGCCTGTATATGAAAAAGAAAAGAAAAGAAAAACCTCAGAATAGTGAGATGGAGAGATAACGGATTTTTTTTAGAGACTTGAGTTTACATCCTGGCTCTGATATCTTGTGAGCATGTGACTTTGGACAGGTAACTTAAACTTCCCAACTCTCACGTTCTACATTTGAACATTGGGGATGGTAATCTGCCTCAATGATATCTTCAGAGGATATTAAGGTTTATGAGCTGGCTGCTTTCACTGACATAAATGATCCCAGACAGATGAAATGTAGTTGGAATTTCTTTTTCCTTCTACATCACCGTCTGTGGTGTGCATCTGTCATGTAAAATGGATGAATCTGAAGTCCTTTATATGTTTGAGGAATGCCCCACTTCATAAGTCTTGGCTGAGATCCAAGATTACAAGGAGCGGAATATACTGAATACTTATTTCCCCAGCCTCCTTCTCTCTTGCACCAAGGGTAAGGCATGTGAACTTGACTTTGCCAGTCAGAGCACCAGATTTAGACTCCAGACCTGGGACACAAGAGAACAAAGGTCTGGGAGTTCACATGCTCCCTTCCTGGCAATGCCTACAGTAGCAAAGACTATAAGCTCAAATTCCTGATGCAGAAGGAGCTGCAGTGCAAACTCCTACGTCTGGTAATCAGAGTGGGTGACAGCAGCTATTTTCTCATGAATGGTTTTATAGCCTTTCCAATGAGTCTGTGAGCTACCCCATACCCTTTATAAACATTTCATTGTTTACAGCTAAGAACCTGACTTGTATGCTGTGCAGTGTCATTTCCTAATATAGTTGGTATCTCTCCTAGCAATCCTTAATCCGGCCCAATCCCAAATCTATGTCCAGAAGATGGCCAGAGAAATATAGTTCTATATAACAAGAATTTGCCATTGTGCTCACAGAAGTGCCATTAAGGTCAACATGAATCTTGGGGGATTGGACAGATACAGAAAAAGCAGAGTCAGGCAAATAATGGAAAAGTTAGAAAAGAAAGGCTCCAGAAATTGCAGAAAAACAGACCCTGTCAAAGTTCAGGAAAGGAGTAAATATCACTCAAGGACTTTACTTCCTCTTCTGGAAGGGAGTTAGTGTGTTCTTGGTCAAACACAGCCTAGTTGTACCATGTTAGGTGGAATTATGACCTCCTGACTGTCTTTATTTGGAGATTAAGGAGGTGAGTATGGATGCCAAGTTGACAAGGAATGGTTACTTTTATGTGTCAGTTTAACTGGGCTAAGCGATGCCCAGAGAGCTGGTAAAACATTTCTGGGTGTGTCTGTGAGGATGATTCTGGAAAAGACCAGCATTTGCATCAGTAGACTGAGTAAAGAAGATCACCCTCACCAAGGCAGGTGCACATTATCCAATTCGTGGAGAGTCTGAATAAATCAAAAAGGCAGAGGATGGGAGAATTTGCTCTCTGCCTGTGCTGGGACATCCATCTTCTCATGCCCTCGGACAGGCTCCCAGTTTTCAGGCCTCGGGACTTAGACTGAATTATATCATGGGCTTTCCTGGCTCTCCAGCTTGAAGACAGCAGACTGAGGGACTTCTCAGCCTCCATAATTGCATGATCCAATTCCTACAATAAGGCAATAGATGATGGGGGAGGGGAGAGAGAGAGATTTCTCTGGAGAACCCAGACTAATACAGCACACTTAGAAAATCTTCAATGGCCAAAAGACTAATTCTACAAAGGATTAATTGATGAACTTGCAACAACTGAAGAGAAGTCTCTGGAGGTTCACTGTGCTTTATTCCCTTACTTGTCCTATTCAAGAGTTTTATCTGCTATAGGTGAAAGCACTGAAGGCATGCTGATGAAATTTCTGGATGACACACAACAGAGCGCTAAGGTTACTGTAGTCACATTGTTTATAAACCAGTCTCCATGGCATCCAGATATAGATTGGGTTAAGCAAGTCACTTGCCCCATGGCTACATTTACTATGCCATGAGTGTTCAGTGGGTTAATATATGTAAAGTGTTTAGAATAGGGCTTGACACATAATCAATGTTTGATAAAAAGAAGCTACTAAATTATTAGTATTGTTTTTATTGTTATTATACCTAGCTTACAAAGACATGGCTTTTTATTAGTAAGTCTAGATGGCTGCAAAAGATCATAGTAAATGTAGTAGCTGCAAACAAATGAAGTTTTCTGACAACGGAATCATTAACTCCCCTTGAAGGAGAGCTGATATTGTGGAGGGACTCACTATGGGGCAAAGGAGATGATAAAAGAGGTTTCAGTGACAAAACCAGCAAAGAGACACACAGAGAATATAGAAGCTCACATGATTCCCTGCACTTAGGGAGTGTTTAAAAAAAATATTCTGCCTAAACTGGTACATGTTAGCGGAGTTTAGAGTGCATAGACAATGCAAAAGAGCATTGAGAAAGGAAAGTCAGCCATGGTGTGTGTGTACAAGGCAGACAACAGTGAGGTTGTCTAGACTGAAGTCGATGTAAGTATTGGAAAGCAGAGAAAATCAGTGGGATAGAGAAAATAGAGGAACCAAACTAATGTATGATTATGAACACGAGGCTAATGAATTTGGACTGGCATCTTGGTTCTTAAAGGAGGGGGATGGCACATAATCACTAACATCTTAGGAAGATTTTAGCAGACCATAGGGAAACTTGGTAAAAGAGTCATGAGAGGTAAGAAGAAAGGTCATGGGCATACTATTGAGATAATCCTACAGTGTGATAAGGATGTTAACACGTGGAGATAAAGTCCACGTGTGAAAGAAAGTCCTCTTACTTCAAAAGTCAAGTGAGTAATTACTCAATTTCCATTATTTAACTTAATTCATTTTGAAACCAGAGGGTCAAGTTTGCATACATTATCAGTTCCGTGTGCTTATAATTTGAATGGGACATGCTCTGATCTGTTGAGATCAGGTTCTCTCAACTGTTTGCCTATTCTTTTGACTATCTGAACCCATGAAAAATTCCACATATTTGAGAAATTAAACCATGAGTAAGTAGTCAGGCTTGATCAAGAAAAACATGTTTGTGTGTTCGAGAATCTAGAGGTAAAGCTTGTCAAGAACCAAAGGGTTTCTACTTCTTTACATGTATGTTTGTGGAGCTTGTGATATAAATTACCTAAATGAAAAGAGGAAAAGTTATTTTCTTAATGTGTTTGTCTAAAAATTAACACCCAGAAGCATGATGTTAAATGATATGTTTATTTATTATAGATTAAGAATATATGTGTCACTTTTGAGGACTTTTTTCCAAATTTTAAATATTTTAAAACTGTGCCAAGAAAAATTTCAAGTTTTCCATTCCATCTAGGTGCTTCTAAAGCATATGAAGTGTGCTTGTCTGTCCTAGAATTGAAACTCACACAATCTGTTGAATTTGGGGCATAGATCTTTAGGATTCCTCACTAATTTCTTGATTTATTTCACAACACACATGCAATCCCTCCACAGATGATGAGGATTCTACTCTCAAAATATATCCCAAATCCTGACACTTCTCACCACTTCCTCTGCCAACACCTAATCTGAACCAGCATCATCTCTCACTTAGGTTGTTGCAAAAGCCTTCCAACTTGTCTTCCTGCTTCCATGCCACCCTTTTTAAATCAATTTTCAAAAGAACAACTAGAGTGATTGTGATAAAAGCCCAAGTTCCCCCCTTACTGCTCTGCATTCTAGGGCATGAGTCTTGTTCTTTGGGCAAGTCAGGCACACACATGACTCAGAGCCTTTACACTCACCATTTCCTCCACCTGGGGGAACAGTCTTCCCCTAAATGTCCAAAGGGTTGACTGCCCACTCCTTCTTCTAGTATTTACTCAGATATCAGCTTTGCAGTGACCAGCATGATAAAAATGTATAATAAGAAAGAACAAATCTGACTCCATGTTAGATCTGTTCCTTCCACTCTAACCCTGTGCTCTGTTTCCAGTGCTTAGTCATGCTAGTTCCTCACCTTTTGTAACAGGCCTACATCCTGAAATATACAGGATCGCCTATTCTCAAAGCTCCGACCTTTAAGGATTTAACACTTTCCCATTCATGTAAAGATAACAAGTTGCAGAATAGAAAATAACACTTGTCTTGGAGGTTTACAGTGACACCATGACCTGACCTACATGGACAGCCGCAAGAACAAAGGATTCTGACACCAAGAAGTCTGCAACAACCAACCACGCCCTCTCCCCTTCTCAGTATAAAAGGAGCCTGAAATCTGACTTGGGGAAGATATTTCTTCAGGACATTCATCTGCCATCTTCTTGGTCTGCTGGCTTTCCAAATAAAGTCATTATTCCTTGCCCCAACACCTCATCTCCCGATTCACTGGCCTGTCGTGCGACAAGCAGAACAAGTTTGGACTCAGTAACAAATGGACTCATCCCCCCAATATTCCTTAAGCCCCTTCTCTGCTTTCCCTTCTCCACAGCACTACTTATTCCATTTGCATGTCTTGTATTCGTTTATTGTTGTCCAGAACAAAGTTCCAAGTGGACAGACATTTTTATTTCTTTTTTTTAACATTTTTTATTGATTTATAATCATTTTACAATGTGTCAAATTCCAGTGTTCAGCATAATTTTTCAGTCATTCATGGACATATACACACTCATTGTCACATTTTTTTCTCTGTGAGTTATCATAACATTTTGTGTATATTTCCCTGTGCTATACAGTGTAATCTTGTTTATCTATTCTACAATTTTGAAATCCCAGGCTATCCCTTCCCACCCTCCACCCCCCCGGTAACCACAAGTCTGTATTCTCTGTCTGTGAGTCTATTTCTGTCCTGTATTTACGCTTTGTTTTTGTTTGTTTGTTTTTGTTTTTGTTTTTTAGATTCCACATATGAGCGATCTCATATGGTATTTTTCTTTCTCTTTCTGGCTTACTTCACTTAGAATGACATTCTCCAGGAGCATCCATGTTGCTGCAAATGGCATTATGTTGTTGGTTTTTATGGCTGAGTAGTATTCCATTGTATAAATATACCACATCTTCTTTATCCAGTCACCTGTTGATGGACATTTAGGCTGTTTCCATGTTTTGGCTATTGTAAATAGTGCTGCTATGAACATTGGGGTGCAGGTGTCATCCCAGACATTTTTATTTCTTTTATTCATTGCTATATACTCAGTGCCAAGTGTACTCTAAGCATCCAGTAAATATGTTGAATCAATCAATTAGTCTAGCGAGTATTAATTTCAATATAATTCACTGTTCTATCAATTGTTCACAAGGATTGAATCAAGAACAGCAGGAAATATCAGGTCTTTTAAACATCATTGACACCATCGAAAGCCAGACAGATGACATCCCAATTTGAGAGCAAACACTTAACAATTAAATATGGGTACCAACCCCACCTCTTCCACCTTCTGGCCATATTTTGGAGGGAATGTTACTTAATCTCTCTGTATTTGAGATTTTTAGTTTGTAAAATGTATGTGACAGCTCTTAGATTACTGATAGGGCTGAAGGCAATATGCATATGAAGTGCTTAACACAGGACGTGACACATAATTAGTGATCTGTAACCGTCATCATTGTCATTATACCCACATGAGTAATAATAAGAAGAAACCAGATTAATCTCTGGGGATTCTTTATCTTTGTTTATGAACTTGACCCAGTCAGTCTAAAAATATCTGAACTAAATGTATGAAGCACTGAACTTTTAATTTGCACTTTAAAAATACCTAGGAAGATAATGAAACTATTCTATATCTTGACTCTGGTGGTGTTACACGACCTGTATGCACTTGTCAAAACTCACAGAACTCTACCATGAAAAAGGTGAATTTTACTCTGTGTGTAAGTTATGACATTTCAAAACAATAATTGGGAGCATTAGTGCAAATGTGTGGAACTAATCATAGTAGTCAGAATTAATTACTTGCTTTTCCCCAATGAGAAGCAAAAACCACAAGGGAAAATCTAATGACATCAGAGGTAGGGAATTTGCCCCTCAATGTACAGGAGACACTAAATGGCTATGCTTGCCAAATTTCAAGTAAAAACAGTTATTTCAAAATGAAAACAAAACATGTGCTAGCATTGCAAAGCAATGACCTGACTCTCTTCTTGTCTCTCTGTTATTCCAATGGAAAGGTGGCAGTTACAAGTCTTGATCCAAATATATAAAATGGCTTTATTAAAATATATGTATAATTTTATAGTTCCCACTGCTTTAGAAGCAAGTGTAAATTAATCTAAAAACAGTTCTTAAACATAGCACCACTCAGAAACTTTCATGATTACATACTAAAGACACATATCCAAATATTTTCTATTCTTTTGATGAATTAACTAGTGACCCATAGGTAAGAGAAAACTTCTAGACTTTAATAATATTGCCAGGCCTAGTGAAATTTACACAAATATGTATTAATGAGTAGAACAGAAAAAACATGTTTTTTAAATATATGTTTATAGCTCAAATGTCCCAGTTTTCTCAAACATGAAAGCAGCTATAATTTCCAATGTAGCAACATATAATGTGTCAATAGGGAGGAGAGAATTTAAGCCTTTATTTTTAAAAGAGATTATACTTCAAGGTAAACTTCCATTTAGTTCATTTATTATTAATTTCCCCTATACTTTTGACAATGCTGACTGGCGACCATACAAAGAAGAACAAATAAAAAATAATTGAGAATTATTTGCTGACAGCTAGTAACCAAACTTTTATAGAAAATTTCTCATTAGTATGTACCTTCAAAGGAAAGAAAAATCAACAATTGGTATTTTCTAATTCCTGTTTAAAGACTCAAGCCAAGATTACTCAGAGATTTATCTAGACATGCTAAATAAATTCAGCAGAAACAGGGCCCATTTGAACAGCTGTCTGTAGTGTCTAGACCATAAATGATACTGTATTTCAAAAACAAAATGCTAAATGGCTAAATGTTTCCAGGGCCTAAGATAGAAGCACAAAGTGAGCTCATTTCTTTTTAAGCCGTTGGAATTCCCCAGATATTTCCAAACACCTGTTTCAAGGAAATATTTTCTGTATTTAAATAGTAAAAAGATTCAAATCAAGGAATAAGGTCACTATGACACAAGCTTGAATTCCTAAACTAATATGAATAAGAAAGTAATTGGCAAGGGTAGTTTTTTTTTTCTAGAGAAAATTGTCCAAATTCCATTTAATAAAAGGCAGATGGCAAATTGGAGAAAGTTGATGGCTAGAATTATGGAAGATATGCAGTTCATGTTTTGTTGTGAAAACTATTTGTAAACACCAGATCGAGTATAATTTTATATTTCAAACCACTGAGATTAATACAAAGCAAAGCAGTTTACGGACAGTCTCGCTGCTTGTGATGAAGAGAGAACTCCAACTTAGGTACTGATTAGCTCCATTGCCAGTGGTGTAAGAGGGTCAAGGCAAGCCAGAATCTGCTAGAGTATGGTGATGATTTAAAATAGTTTTAAAGCAGACATGGCAGATGACTACAAAATAGAAGGCGGATCCTCAGAGCCCCTATGGGATCTTACTCTATGCAGCATGGAACAGTCACCTAAAAGTTGAGTAATGTGCATATTTCTAGTCTCCATCAATTACAAAAGGCATGGTGAATTTGCATAATGTTCAAATTAATAAATATAATTAAAGAGGCAGAAAACAAGGCCCATAGGCAAAGGTGAAAAGAATCCCTTAGGGCAAGGACTTTTGCATCCTGTTTTGCTTATATCCCTCAGACCAGTGAGTACAATGCACAAGGTGAGGTGAGTCCTTAGTAAAAACCTGTTGGTTAACTTGGGGGAGAAAAGGGAGAAGAACGACAGGGTAATGGGTAACAGTCCTCGGATATATATGAAGGGTTGTTACTTTCTAAAAATGGTAACCGGCTGTCTCTGCCTCTATTCAGGAGATAGAGCAAAGATAGAAGGCAACTAACTAGTTAGGATACGTTAGGATTTATCTATACAGGGTCACCAACTTGTTCCAGTTTGCCCAGGACTTTCTCAGTTTGAACAATAAAAGCTCCATCCCGAGAAACCCATTAAGTCCTGAGAAAACCAGGCAGGGGGTCATCCAACATTGTTTAAAACAGGAGAGATTCTTATCTGACTGGAAGGAGTTAGACAAATCCTACCTGAATACATGGGGGAAAAACTAAGTGCCCTTTCATGGGGCTTTCCAGGCATATGATTCTACCGGTATCATCACTATCACAATCATTAATGAGGCGATAATGACGGTGATAACAACAGTAATGATTTTATTTCCACCTGTCAAAGTGAGTTTGTGCTAACATTAACTCATCGAAACCCCATGAAATTTGTGTTATAAACTTGAGCAGAAGAACTAAGCACACTCCCCCATCATAAGGAAATAAATGTGAACCACAAAAAGGAGTATAATGATTACTTGTAGTTGCATAACAAGCCAGCCTGTGCTCCGTCATGCTTGAGGTTGATCAGGCCAAGTAAAACATAGCCGAGCGGTTAACAGCAGGGCTTGGAATCATGCAGGTCTGGGTATGAGTGCTTATTACTGATGAAATGACTTTGGACAAACTACAGAACTCTCTAAGCATCTGTTTCCTCATCTATAAAATGGATATAATGTCATTACCTGCTCATAATAAGTTTATAAGACTTTCTTTTAGTGAGACTTCCTGCAAGGTGATGGTATAATAGAAAACAGGTCTATGAAATGAAAACATAATTGGGTTCAGGAATTGAGGTCTCTGGTTACAATAGCTGATATTTTAAATACTTTCTATGTGTCTCAGCACTTTTCATGCATTACACATTCACTATAACAACCCTATGAGAAGTGTTATTCTCATCCTCATTTTATAGATTGGGAAACTGAAGTCCAGAAAATTTAAGTATTTTCCCCAAGGTCACATGGGTAATAAAGCAGCGGAGTTCATATCCAAACCTCAGCAATGTAACCCCAAAACATGTACTTGTAAACACAATACTATATCATCCCTGGTCTATTTTCAGAAGACCTGTAAACGTGTGTGTGAACTGCATACCCTTTGAAAAATAATAAATTAATACAATTTCTCTCAGTAAGACTTTTAATAATTTGTAGTGGCAGTAAGGTCAGGGTTAAATTCTCTGACAACTACCAAAAATATTATATTTTGTCGATTACAAGAATGAAATAGTCACACCTTCAGATACAATTTGAAATGATAAATACATAGTACATTCAATCTAGTTTTCATCTAACCCAAAACTCATTCCTATTAGCACTGGATGTTATATCCTCTATGTGCTAAATAATTCTTCCTTTTTAATTTATTGAGTTATAGTCATTTTACAATGTGTAAATTTCCAGTGTAGAGCACAATTTTTCAGTTACACATGAACATACATATATTCATTGTCGCATTCTTTTTTGCTGTGAGCTACCGCAAGATCTTGTATATATTTCCCTGTGCTATACAGTATAATCTTGTTTATCTATTCTGCATATGCCTGTTAGTATCCACAAATTTCAAACTCCCAGTCTGTCCCTTCCCACCCCCCTCCCCCTTGGCAACCACAAGTTTGTGTTCTATGTCCATGAGTCTGTTTCTGTTTTATATTTATTATGTATTATTTTTTTAGATTCCACATATGAGAAATCTCATATGGCATTTTTCTTTCTCTTTCTGGCTTACTTCACTTAGAATGACAGGGACATCCATGTTGCTGCAAATGGCATTGTTTTTTATGGCTGAATAGTATTCCATTGTATACATATACCACATCTTCTTTATCCAATCATTTGTCAATTGACATTTAGGCTGTTTCCATGTCTTGGCTATTGTAAATAGTGCTGCTATGAACATTGAGGTGCAGGTGTCATTTTGAAGTAGGGTTCCTTCTGGATATATGCCCAGGAGCGGGATTATTGGGTTATATGGTGGGTCTATTCCTAGTCTTTTGAGGAATCTCTATACTGTTTTCCACAGTGGCTGCACCAAACTGCTTTCCCACCAGCAGAGTAGGAGGGTTACCTTTTCTCCACAGCCTCTCCAGCTGTGGTGAATGATGGCCATTCTGACTGGTGTCAGGTGATACCTCATTGTAGTTTTGATTTGCATTTCTCTGATAACTAGTGATAGTGAGCAAGGCAATCTACTGATTTAATGCAATCCCTATCAGATTACCCAAGACATATTTCACAGAACTGAAACAAATTGTAATAAAATTTATATGGAACCACAAAAGACCTAAATAACTCTTCACTGATAAGTATTTCATATAGCCCCTGTCTAAATATTCCATGTTAAAATTATTTTATGAGGCAAACTATTCCTAATGAGAGGTTAGCTTAAGGAGTTAAAAAGATTTCTAT
This sequence comes from Camelus ferus, assembly GCF_009834535.1. Classification (NCBI taxonomy): domain Eukaryota; kingdom Metazoa; phylum Chordata; class Mammalia; order Artiodactyla; family Camelidae; genus Camelus; species Camelus ferus. The sequence goes on from NC_045709.1 coordinate 48,099,898, forward strand.
GATACATATTAATTTGGCTTTCAATACAGAAGTAGTTTATAAAGGGCTAAATTTTCTCCAGATAACAATTATAAACTCCAGAAAAATTATAAATTTTGAAAAGACTATTTGAAGGCACTAGAGAATGATCAAATGCAGACAAAAGTGATGGAAGAGCACTGGAAACTTAAAAAAGGAAACTGCAGAGGTAAAATTTGCACTTATATGACTTTTTACTTAAGTCTTCTTCTGTCCATCTATCATGGAGAGGGCTAGAACTCAAGTAGAAAGCCATAATCTTATGAGCTTAAGAAGCTCCAAGTTTGGGGTTGCCAGAAAGAATGGAAAGGGAGGGAGTAAAATATTATAAACAATTGAGCAAAAAAAAGGGAATAGATTTACTTCATAGATTTACTGGTAAATTCTATCAGACATCAGAGGAAGAAATAAAAATAATCTTCAAAAAAGGGAGAAGAAAACACTTCACAACCCATTTTGTTCAACCTGAAGCCTTATATGAAAACTTGACAAAGACATTTCAAGGATTTCAGGAACAAAGATACAAATATCTTTGAAAAATATTAGCAAATGAAATTCATAAATATGTAATATGGATAATACATCATAACCAAGTGGGGCTCATCAAAGTAATGCAAGGTTGGTTCAACATTCAATATGCAATCACTATATTTTAATATATCAACAGATTAGATTAAAAATAATCTGAAATATATGCAGAGAATTTGACAAATTTCAAAATTTATTTTTGACAAAAACTCTCATCAACCTAAGAATAGATGGGAACTCTCTCAACATGATCAAGAACCTTTACAGAGAGCCTATAATTAATATCACAGTTAGTGGGAAAATATTGAATGCTTCCCCACCTAATATTTTGGGGAAAAGGAAAGGAAGAATGTCTGTTTTCACCATTTCTTTTCAGCATTGAATTGGAGTTTCTATTCAAAGTAATAAGGCAAAAAAAAAAAAAGAAATTAAAAAGAAAACTGCTCTATTTATTGAAAATAATTATCTATATAGAAAATTCTGAGAAATCTACAAAGCATATAACTCAAAATTTAGCAAGGTCTCAGGATACAAGGACAATAAAAAAGCAATTGCTTTTCTCTGTTCTAAAAGCAAAGAACTGATAAATATAAATTTTAAAAGCTATTCTGTTTAAAAGTACTTTTTTAAAATATAAAATACTTAGAAATACATTAATGAAACTGCAAGGCTTCTATACTGAAAACGCAAAAAAAAAAAAGTTGCTAACAAATTAGAGAAGATGTAAATAAATTAAGAGATAAACCATTTTCATGATTGGAAAACTCTATTGTTTAAGATGTCAGTTTCCCCAAATTGATCTGAACATTTAAATAAAAATTCTGGCAGCCATTTTAAAAAGAAATGTATAAGATAATTCAAATTTTGAATGGAAATGCAAAGGCTCTAAAATGGCAAAAATAATTTTCAAAAAGAAAAACAAAGCTAACGGATTTACACCTAACTTCAATAACAACTATAATGTTACAATAATAAAGATAGTAGTTTTGACATAGGATAAATAAAATAGATTACTGATACAGAATAGAGAGTTTATAAATAAACTCAGTTATATGGTCAATTGATTTTCAACAAGATGTCAAGGTAATTCACTGAGGAAAGGATAATCTTTTCAACTGGCTAACCATATGGGAAAAAAAATAGTAATCTTGACCATCACCTCACAACACATAATTGACATCGGTAGATAATAGACAGAAAGACACACAAACTAAAAGAAAATATTTGATTTTTTTATGAATTTGGCATAGACCACTTTTCTTAGATAGAATAAAAGGAAGCAATAACCATAAAGAAAGCGTAAGTACATTAAACTTCATCAAAGTTAAAAACTACTTAACAAAAGTCATCATCAAGAAAATAAATAGCTAACCGCGGACTGAAAGAAAATATTCACAAAATGTTTCTGAATAAGAGATTCATCAGCAAAATTTGTCAAACGACTTAGACTCTTCACAAAGGAAGATATATAACTGACCAACAGGCACAGGAAAAAGTACTCAACATAATTTGTCATCAGGGACATGCATATTAAATGGGCTGTTAAGTATTAAATTGAGCAATGAGCTACCATTACACACCTACTAAAATAATTAAATTTAAAGCTGAAACAGTATCAAGTGTTAATGAGAATGTAAAGCACAAGAATTCTCATACATTGGTGGAGGGAGTGTAAAATGGAAGAACCAGTTTGGAAAACTGTCAGTTTCCCAAAAAGTCAAATACACATATACCTATGACCTTGCCATCCCACTTCCAGATAACTCCCTGAGAGAATGAAAACATATGTTCATATAAAAGCTATTACTAAATGTTTATAACAGCTCTTTATATAAAAGCCAAATCTGGGATCAACCCAAATGTCTAACAACAGGAGAATGAATAAACAATCTGCAGTATATAAATACATATATGTGTATATATATATAATGCATATTCATATGTACTATTCTTTAAGAAAAGGGAATAAGCTTCTGAAAGGCAATGACATGGATAAATTTCACACCCAATACCCTAAATGAAAGAAGCCAGACACAGAGAAGTACATCCTGTGTGATTCATATACATGAAGTTCTCCCATAGGTAGAACTATTCTATGGTTAAAAAAAAAAAAAATCAGACAGATGGGTAAGTGGACCAGGAAGTGGCACAAAGGAGCTCTCTGAGGTAATGGAAAAGTCATAACTTGGCGGGTTATGGAAGACAGAGGCATTTATACATTTATCAAAACACATTAAATCTGATTTATTATTATTTATTCATTACACACAAACTTTTGTAAATTTTATGTCAAAAAATGTAAACGAAGTTTTTTTTTTCCTTCAGATTTTGCCTTCTTATAACTTTTTCATTTGTCCTGGTTCTGAATTTAGAATAACTAGAACAAAACAACACCTCCCTTCACATGAATGTGGTCCAGTACAGTGATGTACTAGACTATGGGATCTAGCACCGTGAAGGTAAATGGGTTTCAGTTTGAGAGCTAACTTTGGTCAGTTGGCAATGGCTACTTAGACCAGTATTTAGAGAAAGGGTTTGAGACTGTGTCCAGTCCCTGAGGGATCTGGGATTAACTGCTTTGAGTGGTTAACATTATCTACTAGGTAAGAGGGAAGGAGTGATAAATGGTGGTCCCAGCCCATTCACCATCTTCAGCTCTTATCTCATCAAATGGTAAATCTTGATCTACAACACCTGGGATATGGTCTTTATATGCTTTTGCAACAAAATATTATTTATTAGGTCAACAAAGGAGGCATTGCCACACACTGAGTTTCCTTCATACCGTGTTATAACAGACAAGCTGTAGGGCAAACTGAGGACGAAGTGATATGGAGGCAAGTGACACTGTCTAACATTTTACCCAGTTACACATCCTGGATCTAAAACTACCAATCACTTCTTTTGTTCACTTCTATGTAAAAGACAAGACAAACATCCAGAATAGATCATGTGCACATGTATTACAAGCAATAATAAATTGAACACTCATTACCTACAACTCGGCTTAAGAAATCAAACAGTATCATGCTGATAAAGCTTCTGGGGGATCTTTTCTACTATATTCCCCTCATCATTCCAGAGGAAACACTATTCTGAATTTTGTGCTTATTATTCCTTTGATTGGCCTGATAGTTTACAACATAGTATGCATCCTTAAGAAATATCTTGGTGAATTTTATGTACTTAGTATATAATTGTTGTTATTGTCTAAGATTTCTCTCTATTTAACCCAACATTGTTTTTGAATTGAATTCATGTTGACATTGGTGGCTGTAGTTTATTAATGTTCACTGCCATAAACTATTCTATGCTGTTGCACTTTATCTGTTCTCTCCAAAGTAGTTACTTGTGTTGTTTCCAGTTTATCAATACTACAATTAATGCTGCTATAAACAGTGAAAATGTGCAGGAGTTCTGATAATGTTTTATAGGAGCTCAATTCCCAGGCCATGAGTTAATGTATATTCAGATTTATAAGACAAAACCAAATCGTCTTCCAAAGTGGTTGTACCAATTTATACTTCCACCAGCCGCATATAAAAGATATCTTAACAAACATGATATTGTCCAGCATTTTAATGTTTGCCAATCTAGTGGATGAAAAATACCACTCCACTGTGATTTTAATTTGGCATTTCATATTACCAATGAGGCATATGTTTATACATTTATCAATCTTTCATATTTTTTCTTGTAAGGAAATTTCTCCATCTCTTGCCCACATTTTCTATTGAGCTGTTTGTGTTTCTCTTATTAACTTACAGGTGAGTCTTTGTTTTCTAAACCCACATTCTTTGTTGGCTTTATGCTTGTAAATATTTTTCCTTCAAGATTGTGGTGTATCTTGTCCTTTTTTAAATGATGTCTTTTGATGAACAGATGTTCTTAATTAAACTAGAAGTGAATTATTGATTTTTTTGCTTATGGTTTTTCCTCTCTGTGTCTTGTTTAAGAAATATTTACCTATCATAAGATCATAAAACTATTCTATATTTCCTCCTAGAATTTTTTTATGTTTTTTTTTTACATTATTGTATTTAAAACACCTGGAATAACGTTTTAACAACAGTGCAAAATAGCAATTTAATTTCATTTTTTCCATATGGATAGTCAATAATCCCAGCATAATTTATTGAGTTCATCTATATTTTTTTGCTTATTACACAGCAAATTTCCAGATGTAAATGGGTCACTCTGTAACATCTCAATTTCTTCCATCAACTTATGAATCCACCCTGTACTAATATTATATTTATAAATTGCTATATGTTTATAATAACTTTAGATATCTCACCTTGTCATTCCTCAGATTAGTCATGACTATTCTTGTTTTGGTTTTTTCTCTTTTATGTTTATTTTAGAATAGTTTGTCAAGTTCTGTGAAAAATCCTATTGGTTATTGAGTTTACACTTTGATTCTACGGATCAATTTGTGTAGATCTGAGTGTTTTTTAAGTTATGCCATCTATATGTTACTAGAGCATAGAAATGCAATTGATTTCTAGTTTAAATTCATAATGGTCATAAAACACATTCTTTATGATTTGCAATGTTTTCTGACTTTTGTTTAACAACCCAGGATATGGTCAATAGACAATTGAAAGAAATGTGTATTCTATTGTTTAAGTAAAATGTCTATTTCAATTAGATCCTGTTGGTAGATGGTGTTGTTCAGATCGCCTGTATTTTTGTTGCTATGCTGTCTAGTTATTCTAAATTCTGTGAGTTGCTGAAAAGAGAACATTGAAGTCCCCAATGATAATTGAGGATTTGTCTACTTCTCATTTTAGGTCTATCAGTTTTTGTTTCAAGTATTTTGAGGTTCTGATGTTCAGCACATACACGTTAAGAATCATTATGACTTCCTAGTAGATTGACTCTTTTATCATTATGTAATATCCCGCTTTTTCTCTAGTAATTTTCCTTACTCTGAAGTCTACTTTATATTTATTAATATAACCATTTCTGTTCAGCATATAGTTGGGTCATGTTTTCTTTATCCATTCTGCTGATTTCTGTCTCTTTTTTCTGGTAAGCAATTTTTATTCTATGTAAGTAGTTTATCTTTTAATATAATTTATTTACAATTGTAGATTGGGGAAGGTAATACTTTATTGTTTAATCAGCACTTCTATAGGTACTGAATTTGAGCATCCCTCTCTATATACCTATTCTTTGTTTTTCTATAGGATTTTTTCATCTTCTCCTGTTCATTAACAGGCATTCTTATACATTTTCAGTGAGTATCTTGCCCTTTTTACTTTATTTACATATCTTTTTGAGATCAGTCATCAATTAACTTCATTCTTTATTGAACATAAATCCTTAATATCAATGTTATCATACCCATTGATATTTTTAGTTGTGTGGCTTGTAATTTGATGTCATATTTAAGTAGAATTTCTTCACTCTTAAATAACAAACATGTCCTCTACATTATCTTCTATTAACTTTATAATTGACGTTCATCATTTAGGTCATTTATTCATCCAGATTCTACCATTGTAGTTGATGTTAAATCTGTCTTTTGCTTAATATATTTAGACCACTCTGAAGTAATTATTGATAAATTAACACCTAAATCTTATTTGTTTTTTACTTGTTTTCTCCAATTTTTGTTCCTTTTTTCTTGACTTCCTGAGGATTACTTGAACATATCTTAGGATTCCATTTTGACTTATTTACAGTGTTTTTAAGTGCATCTCTTTGCATAGTTTTTGTAGTGTTTGCTCTGGGCACTGTGATTTTCATATGTGACAGTCTACTGAAACTGACATTTTACTGGTTTGTGTGAAAACTTGACTTCCAATTAGTTCTCTGCTTTCTTCACTTCCAAATATCATTATTCTGAATATCAAATGATGTTAGAATTTTGTATTTAATCATCAAATAAGGTTTATGAAACTCATGAGGAAAATGATCGTTTGTATTTCATACACATATTTCTTTTTTTGTTTGTTTTTCCTTCTTCTTTCTTGGTGTTTCAAGCCTCCTTTTATCATTTGCTTTTTGTTTGAAGAACTTTCTTTACCCAATCTTTAAGGATAAGTCTGCTAGCAAGATTCATTTAGCTTTCCTTCTTCTGAAAATGTTACTTCCTTTTCATTTCTAAAGATTAGTTTTACCAGATATAGAATTCATGACTGACAGGTCCTTTTTTCAGCACTTGAAAAATGTTGTGGATCTGGAAACCAAGCCTAGAGTTCTCTCTCCGGGCTAGCAGAGAGGTGGGGCAGCCCCTCAGGCAGAAATGCATTAGAAGTAGGGATGAGAATCAGAGTACCTGGGCCACAGCATCAAGACCTGGCCGCCCCATCCTCTGTTAGACAGATGGGAAAGAGGCAGCCTTGCCTGGGTCATTATTGATGCTTTGTGGAGCTGGAAAGACTCTGCGCTGACTTCAGACCTCAGCTTCTCCCAGGGCAGAACTCAGGTAGCTGGAGCCAACTTTGGAATCCAGAGGTCCTGGGGTCATGTCCTGCCTGGGACAGTCCCTAGTTCCTAGCTGGGTGACCTTAGATAACTAACTTCCTCTCTTCAAACTTCCTTCCTCTCCTTGCTTGTCTGAGAACATGGCATTTAGTGGCTCCATACGTGCTAATCTGGACTTGAGTTTATCTGAAAGGAAAAGCAACAACTGATTTTAATCTTCAACTAAACTTTTTGTGACAATTTAAATATAAAATTAATAGAAAAAGAAAAAGGACAGGAGAAAGAGCAAGAAAAAGAAAAATGTTGTGCCACTTCCTTTAGACCTCCCTGGTTTCAAATGACAAATTGGCCATCATTTGAATTGGTGTTACCTATAGGTAATGCATCCTAAAGGTTTTTTTATTCATCTTCAGTTTTCAAAAGCTTAATTGTGAATTGTCTTGGCATGACTGTCTTTGGGGTTATCCTGTTTGGATTTGCTTCTTCTCTCCTGGAACTGCAATGATACAAAGGGTAGATACTTGCTATTGTCTCACAGGTCTCTGACGCTCTGTTCACTATTTTTCAGTCTATTTTCCTATTATTCATATTAGATAAATTCTATTTTCTCTCTTCTAGTTCACTGATTCTATCTTCTGTCATCTTCGCTTTTCTATTGAGCCTATTCAGTGCGTTTTTACTTTTTACTTATTATATTTTTAAATTCTATAGTTTCCATGTTTTAATAATTTTAATTTATTTCCCAGGATTTTCTTTTTTTGTTGTTGTTGTTTCAGAAGAATTTACTATTGATTCTTGAAGCATTTTTATGATACTACTTTAAAATACTTGTCAGGTAATTTAAACATCTGATTCAACTCAGTGTTGGCATCAGTTGATTGATTTTCTCAATTAAGCTGTATTTTGTTAATTTTGGGGCTTTGTTTCTTGTGAGGACAGGTAATTTTTTATTGTATCATGGACATTTTGTCCAATGTGTTAGGAGACTCTGGGTACTGTTTAAAGCATTTATTTTAGCAGGAAATCACCTTATTTTGGTTTAGCATGTTGATTTTATCCTACTTTTGTATGTTGTGATTCCAATGGCAGTTTAATTTTCAGAGCCTCTTCTGTATTATTTTGGTCTGCTTGGTTTACCAGATGCTGCTAGGCTTGCACTGGTACCTGGTGGTGCTAACTTGTTGGGCAGAAATGGTGTCGATGAGCCCGGCTGCCAGGTGTCTCCTTGTGGGCAAGAGGTATGTTGAAGTCCCCCTACTGGTACCTGCCCCCAGGTATCTTGGTGGTTATTTTTTAATGATACCATTTTTCTCTTCTATCATCTTTGTAGTTATCCATATTTTTACATTTATCTTGGCTGTAAGTGCCATAGAGATTACAAGACTCAACCTAGCCTTATTGCTATCTAGATCAACCAGTGCTCTCCTAATGCAAGAACCTTAAAACTCTTCACTGCATTCACCTTCTTGCAACTTCCATACTTTTCATCTTGTATTTTAGTTCTAGATATATTTTAATCCCATAAGATGGTATATTTGTTATTATTTTATGCAGTAAGTACGTGTTTAGATCTACCACATGTTTATCCTTTTCACCCCTTTCCGCAGCTCTTCTCGATTTCCTTCTTGAAGAACACCTTTTACTGTTTCCTTCAGTGTGAGTGCTATGGTGAGGAATTCCTTCAGATTTTGTCTAAAAATGTCCTTATTCTACCTTCATTTTTACAGGATATTATCACTAAGTATAGACTCTAGGTAGTATTATACTTTCATCCAGCACTCAGAATATATACACTACTGAACTCTAGTTTCCATTGCTTCCTTTAAGAAGTCTTAAGAACATGGTCTTAATTTCGTTCCTTTGCTCTCAATAAGACTTGATAAAATTATCTAGTCAGTCAATATCATGGATGGAAATCTGTCATAACTTCAACAATTACATTTTATTTCTATATTTTGTGCTTTGTATAACATTTTTATATTTTTTTCTTATTTGTTCATCTTTTATTTGGAAATGAGCATATTTCCTCCAGTTGGTTTTAATGAATGGCAGTACCACATCACATGCTACACCAGTTCAGGGTGAGAATTTCCTAATAAACTCTTTCTGATATTACTACTACTACTACTACTACTACTACTACTACTACTAATGTATCATAGATAGTTACATTGTATTTCAGATAATACTAGTATCTGAAGTCCTTGAGGGCATAAATGTATTATTTTTCCTAACTCTCATCACTTATTTCCTTTTTTTTGGTAGTAATTGATTTAACTTCTTAATTATAATCTGTGGAACTCTGGGTCTAGGACACTTGTCTAGAAAGAGACTTGTGTTTGCTTCTACTGGATGTCAGATTACCTTACCTATCTGGAGTGACATTTATTTAGTATATTAGCTTAGGGTGTGTGAATTACACTGGTCATATAAATTTGGACTCGGGGCCCAGTTGAGAGTAGGTGTATGATAACAAGTTCTCATTTTCCTGAGAGCCAGGGTAGCGTCAAACAAGTTTAATTTTTGCTTTGAGCTAGCAGATATTTTTACAGTCACATTTTCACTGAAGACATAGTCCCTTCAAGGGGCCCAGGATTCTTAAGTTCAGCTGCTCTCCTTACAAGTCCGTTTGGTTTCTCCCATTATCTTGCATTGCCACTAACATCCTTGACTTTGACATTTGCTCCCAAGGCAGTGTGAGCTTCTTTTACCTACCACTCTGGTTTCAGCTAGCTAATTTGTGCTTACTGTATTTTCTTTTCTCTTTTTTATGTACCTTAGAAGTTTCTCTTCCTTCTTTGTGATGTAAGCAATACACATAAAAGGGTTTTTGCTGTTGCTGTTGCTCATCCAGCATCTGCATACTTTTCAGTGTGAGGATCTTTTAGAATATGTAACCCCTCCCTACTGCTGAAACTAGGAGTCACAGGTAACATTTCGAGGAACTCTAACACTCCTTTAAATAACACAGATTTTAACTTGGTACGTCTCTTTTCACTGATGCTTCAGAAAAGCAATGGTGTGAAGAAAGTCCTTCTACTGTCTGTAGGGTAGACTTCATCCAAGTGATGCCACAAAGAGTGAGGGGGAGCAAAAAGTACCCCCAAAAGATTTTTATGTGAAGATACCCATGACCCTCCTACAACCTGTCCCAACCAGACTGTTTTTAGGCTTCCAGCTCGGGTTCTCCACAGATGGTGAGGCAACATATACACAGATGACTCATTTCAACTTCACGTGTGATATTCTGACCAAAGAATTTTTCTTTCCATTTGTTAGTTAAATCATGCCCCCCTCACTCCTACTATGGACTCCACATGACAGTGCTTAGATGTCCGTGCCACAGCTCCTTTAGACACAAATCCTTGGCATTCTTAGTGACCCCTTTAAATATCATTGTCTTTTTCCTCTTCCAATTGTCCTTTCTGCTCCTTTCACAGAAGCAGTAGTTCACTTGACTACGTATAACTTACTAAAAGGTGTTTCTGTAAGTCACTTCTAAAGATTGTAATAATAAATCTGGCCATGATAACTTCTGTAACTGCTTATTAAGTAGACAAAGCCAAACACAAAGTTTATCTTTCTTGTGTGTCTGTTGCAATGAGACATAAGGAGGATATACGAGCATCTGCTACAGTCAGAGCAAACTGGAGAAACTCTGAAGATTAACCATATTGAACACCAACTTGGAAATATGTCAGTATGATATGTTTAGAAAAATGAAATCCAGAGTTGCTACCCAGCTTCTTCGAGAAAATGTTTTGCCAATTCAAATATAAATACATGTGGTAATAATCAACGTCTGTGGCTTTTCTAGGCTACTATTAAATGCCCATTCTAAACTTAATGCATTTACTTTTAATGATATGTTTTATTTAGAAAACTTCTATTGTTTAAAATTCTAATTGTTAAAATGTAAAGTTTTAGACACTTTAAGTAAAGAACTAACAGAATGAAGAGAGTAAAGGAGAAAATGAGGAAAAAGGAAGAGTAAAAATGTGAACAAAGAAGAAAGAAAAAGAGAAAGCATAAAACTAAAAAAGAAGAATTGGGTAGAAAAGCAGTCTGAGAGTAACTGGGAAGTGGGAGGTTGAGAAGCAATGTACGTAATAAAATTATGCTGAATGTGTAAGTTAGTAACCTATATGTAGATCACTACCAAATCTATTTCTAAAAATTTTACCTTTCATCTGAGCTCCAAATTGATGTTTATGATCACTTTCTGCACTTTTCCATTGGATGAATAAGAGACACCTCAAAAATCGACAGGCTTAACAGCCAACCACCCTCTATTCCTGACTCACTTTCCTCCTCTAAATTATAGATTATATATATATATAATCTGCTGCACCCAGAATTTCTTATCAAAGTAAATAGTCTACTTGGTTGGTTGGGGCAAATCCTTTTTTCTTTCTCCTTGCACATAGAGAGAAAAGACTACCCAGCTTCTTTTGCAGTTAGGAATGTCTATGTGACTGATTCTACCAATAGAGTGTGTGTTAAAATGTATGCCCCTTCCAGATCTTAATCCTTCACACTCTCTTCCTTTGTCTGACAGCCAGATGCCCAGAACCCAGTGGAAGACTCAGAAGCTCTAGGAGAGAAGAGGCACTGAAAGGAGGAAGCATAGGTCCCTGAATGCCTGCTTAGAATAAAGTCCTCCCCTATGACAGATGCTATTATTAGACTAACATATCAGCAAAATATTTATCTTTACTGAATTGAGGCATTGAGATTTGGGAGAATTATAAAGGCTTATCTTCCCAATTAAATTGGCATCTTGAAGTGAGGGATTCTGATAACAAACACCAAAAATACATGGCATTGACCCACCAGTCAGAAACCAAGTAGTAAAGAAGCAGCTGTCATAGGTCCTGAAAAGATGGTAACATATGTTCTACAAGTGCAAATATTTAATAAAACCATTGCCTTAGCCACATAACACAACCTCAAGATCTAGAGGGAGCTAGAAAGAATCAGAATGTCGTGTGTTATCTGCTACTGGTTTCCTTAGGCAGGGTATGTCAAGAAGGAGATGAGCTTTAAAGGGGAATTGTTTTGTTTCAAGCAGAAATTAAAAAGAGTACAGAAGTTTAGAAAAGCCCATTGCTACTAGACCTCTAGTAATAAAAGATCGAGAAAAGCTTCAAGTAAAAACTATCCAGTAAAACAAAAACTTGCTGATAGCCTCACGTTGTCTCTGGTATGTTGAGAGAGAAATATGAGAGTGATAAAATTATTTTAAAAGGAAAAATAAAAGCAAACATGAGACCTGGTGTAGAAAAGAACTAGAAAATAGTGTGGTTACTGGCGCATGGAACTGACTGGAAACAGTAAGATCAGGAGCCTCCTACTGGCATATCTCATTTTATTGTGCTTTGAAGATACTATGTTTTTTATAAATAGAAGGTTTTTGGCAACCTTACTTCAAGCTAGTCTGGTGGCACCATTTTTTAAATAGTATTTGCTCACTTCATGTTTCTGTGTCACATTTTGATAATTTTCACAGTACTTCAAACTTTTCATTATCATATTTATTATGGTACTCTGTGATCTTTGATGTTAATATTCTAATTGTTTTGAGGTTCCATGAACTGCACTCATGTTAGACAGCACACTGAATCAATAAATGACTCAGTGCTCTGACTGTTGCACTGACTGGCCGTTCTCTCTCTCTCCCTCTTTCTGGACCTCCTTACTCCCTGAGACACAACAGTATCAAAATTGGATCAGTTAATAACCCTACAATGTCCTCTAAGTGTTCAAGTGAAACTTGAAACTTGAATACTGTCTTTCACTTTAAGTCAAAAGCTAGAAATGATTAAGCTTAGTAAGAAAGGCATATCTAAAGCCAAGACAGGCCAAAAGCTAGGTCTCTTCCTCCAGTTAGCAAAGTTGGGAATGCAAAGGAAACGTTCTTGAAGGAAGTCAAATGCGCTACTCCAGGAAACACATGAATGATAAGAAAGCAAAACAGGCTTCTTGCTGATACAGAGAAAGCTTTAGTGGTCTGGATAGAAGATCAAACCAGCCACGACATTCCCTTAAGCCAAAGCCTAATCCAGAGCAAGACCCTAATTCTCTTCAATTCTGTGAAGGCTGAGAGGTGAGGAAGCTGCAGAAGAAGAAAGTGTGAAGCTAGTAGAGGTTGGTTCATGAAGTTTCAGGAAAGAAGCTGTCTTCATTATGTAAAAAGGTGAGGCAGCAAGTGCTGAGTAGAAGCTGCAGTAAGTTCTCCAGAAGATCTAGCTCAGATCATTAGTGAAGGTGGATACACTAAACAACAGATTTTCAGTGTCAATGAAACATCTTTATATTGGAAGAAGATGCCATCTAGGAATTTCATAGCTAGACAGGAAAAGCCAATTCCTGGCTTCAAAGGACAGGCTGACTCTCCTGTTAGGGGTTAATACAGATAGTGACTTAAGTTGATGCCAGTGCTTGTTTTTCATTTTGAAAATTCTAGGACCCTTAAGAATTATATAAGCTCAATCTACTCTTCCTGTGCTCTGTAAATGGAACAAAAAGGCTCGGATAAGAGCACATCTGTTTATAACGTGGTTTCCTGAATATTTTAAGCCCACTGTTGGGACACATTGCTCAGAAAAAAAGATTTCACTCAAATATGACTGTTCATGGACAATTCTCCTGGTCACCCAAGAGCTGTGATGGAGATGTACAAGGAGATTCATACTGTTTCCACACCTGCTAACACAACACCCATTCTGCAGCCCATGGGTCAAGGAGTAATTTCAATGTGCGAGTCTTATTATTTCAGAGATGCATTTTGTAAGGCTAAAGCTGCCATAGATAGTGATCCCTCTGATGGATCTAGACAAAGTCAAGTGCAAACCATGGAAAGGACTTATCATTCTAGATGTTATTAAGGACATTTGTGATCCATGGGAAGAGGTGAAGCTATCAACATTCACAGGAATTTGGAGGACGTTGATTCCAGCCCTCATGGATGACTTCGAGGGGTTCGAGACTTCAGTGGAGGAAGTAACCACAAGTGTGGTAGAAATAGCAAGAGAACTAGAAGTGGAGCCTAAAGATGTGACTGAATTTCTTCCACCTCGTGATAAAACTTTAATGGATGAAGAGTTTCTTATGTGTGAGCAGAGGAAGTTTGGGATGGAATCTACTCCTGGCGAAGATGCTGCAAAGATTGTTGAAATGACAACAAAGAATTTAGAATATTATTTAAAGCTAGTTGATAAAGCAGTGGACAGGGTTCGAGAGGACTGACTCCAATTTTGAAAGAAGCTCTCCAGTGGGTCAAATTCTATCAAACAGCATCAAGGGTTCCAGAGTAATTTAATGAGAACAAGAATCTATTTTTCTACAGAGAAATTATTTGTGAAAGGAAGTGCCAATCGATGCAGCAAACTTTACTGTTGTCTTATTTTTAAAAATTGCCACAGCCACCCCAACCCTCAGCAACCGTCACCCTGATCAGTCAGCAGCCATCAGCATCAAGGCAAGACCCTCCACCATCAAAACCACTGTGACTTGCTGAAGACTTGGGTGATGGTTAGCATTTTTTTTAGGAATAAGGTGTTTGTTAATTAAGTATGTACATTTTTCAGATATAATATTACTGCACAATAGACCGTAGTAGAGTGTAAACATAACTTTTGTATGCACTGGAAAACCAAAAAAACTCATGTGACTTGCTTTACTGTGATATCCACTTAATTGCAACATGCACTTTACTGTGGTCTGGAACTAAAGCCACAGTATCTCCGAGGTATGCCTTAATTTTTGAGACAGTTGTATCAAGAAAGAAATTATAAACCGACTTCTTTTCCTTGCTCATTGACCGAAAATGGACATGGGATTCAGCAATGTCTTAATTTTGCATATATTTAGAATAGTGACTAATCCTATTTCTCCTAACACTAGTATAACTCCACTTGACTTCCTCCCTCAATGCTATTTTCCAACTGAGGCTTTCAGGGTAACACCCTCTGTTGTACCAGCATCAACTCTCTCTGTTTGTCCCCAAGACAGTCAAGCCTCTAAATTTTCTCCTCGTTTTCCCACCTTCTGTCTGTGTTCCCCTCCTCCTGGGGGTGGAGAACAAGACTGGAACATGTGCTGCTTCAAATGTCCATCCAGTGTCCATCCTCTTTACTCCATTTAGACTATGAAATTCCCAGTCACCTTTAAATCCCAATTCAGATATTACCTCCTCTGTGAAACTGTCCTTGATCCTCAAAGCGGAGTTTGAACTTCTCTTCTTCATACTCCTCTGGAACTTTTTAATTCTCCTATTTTATCACTAATCTCATTGTATTTTAACGTTTTGTTTCCTGTTCATCTCTCTCTAGAGAGTACGTTGAAGATAGAATGTTTTCTTCTTCATTCTCATCCTCCTAGTTTCCAGCACAAGGAAGGTGTGTTTCTTGAGTAACTAAGCTCATAAGATCACTGATCCCCAAAATGCAGTTGAGGAAGAACAAAAACAGTGGGGTTCAGCTTGTCAGTACGGAGTATCAAAAACACACTAAGCTGACCAAAAGACCTGACTCTGTCACTCTCTTCTGGAGCAATGAACAAAGCATCTTAAACTCCCTAGATCAACTGGAAAGATTTTCCAATTCCAAATTCTAGCTATCACCCAGACATAGTCCTTCCACACCAAAAATAGCAGGGGATGAGGACACATGCAACAATTTATCATGGACAACACCATGCACAGAATTTCTTTGGAGTTTGGTGTGGTGTAACTGGTGACCTACTCACTTTTCATACATCAGTAGTAGTAATACTTTGTTAATCAGGATTTTATTTACCACCATCTTCTCCCTCTAGTAAAATTAAAACTTCTTGGTTGCCTTCTTTAAACTCTGCATTTTCATGAACATGCCTTTTTTATTTGGTCTCTCTGATCATCATCCAGCTTCCAAATTAGCAAAAACTTCTTCAAAGGCTTTGCCATTTCACTGATAGTTACCTCTGAATATGTAAACAGAAATACATTGGTTTTCAAAGTAATTATTTCAAAGTCAGAAGTTAGCTGCTTCATGAGAATTATCTTACTTGTAGGAGAAAATTGCCCATGATACTTGGCTTGGTTTAGCCCAGCTTGGATGAGGGGTCCAAATCTGTCATAAATGATACTGGATCAAGCTCATGCTCAAAGAGGGAGGAACATGTGCATGTTATCAAGTCATTATCTCATTACTGCCATCAGTTCTGTGTGTGTGCTGGGCAGCAGCAAGTCTGTCTGCTCTAAGCCTGAGAATGAAACCTTAATGCCAGTAGTTATCAGGCTGCTGGGAAAATGGTAAAAGCTAGGCTGTGGTAAGATTAAGATTCAACTATCTACACAAGGAAGTTTAGAAATCTTGAAAAAAAAAAAAAAAAAAAAAAAGACTGGCCTGGTGGGGAGGGTATAAGAGCTCAGTGGTAGAGTGTGTGCATAGCCTGCACGAGATCCATTAAATATATTAGTTAATTAAATAAACCTAATCACCTCTCCCCCCCAAATTAAATAAATAAAATGGCCAAATGGGCAATTGATTTTTATGACCCTTTAACATATTTAAAAGTTTTAATAAACACACATAAATAAATACATCAATTTTTCAGGAAGGCCTGACATCTCAGATGCTTAATAGAAAAATTTTTTTATAGTTCTAACTACTGACTATAGTTAGAATGTGTCTTGAAGTTCCAGTTAAGTTAATATATAACTTTTAAGTGTGTCTTCAAGTTCTGGGAAAGAAACTTCATCTCGTTCCCTTTTCATTTTAGGAAGATTTTGAAAATCAAAACAATGTCAGAAATATGTAGAATGGGGATTTTGAATGGTTTTCTTTCTTTCCCACAGGGTCTTAATTATTGGGGACCCTAGATCCTATTTCCTCCTATATCAGCAGGGAGTTGCAGAAAGGACACTAGCCAGACTGTGGGAACAAAGACCAAAATGTGAGTTTTCCATGCATTTTTCTCCATTAAGCCAGAGCCATATAAGACTGTGGAAATTCCTGCTCTTTTTGGCTTCATTTTCCCAAATACACACTATCTGTGGTTTAAGATACAAGTCTTCTATTTCTCCAAAATTCAAGAAAAGCCAAACCTCCCATAAAATTCATTAGCCAGTTAAGCAAATGCCTAGTGTCTCAGTGCCTGGGAACATTCAGCAACAAGTGTGATAACTGATTTGGATATTTTGGTGATCTTACTTCCATTCCCCTTTAAATTTCATATCAAAGCAAAACTAATAAATACACATGTAAATTTTGACATCTTTAAAAACTCTACAGCAGATAGAGTTTTTATTCCCTGACTCTTTAAATTCCTGAAACTAAACATTTTTTTCAACACAGCATAATAATATATTCAAGGAAGAGGGATAAAAAGTAAATAATACCCTAACACTTCTAGCATGAATAAAATTCTGAAATCTAGTTGACAGCCAAAACCTCCCAACCCCCAAATTCTTGAGGTCATTAAATGGGTGTTGTAAATTCTTTACTCTTCCTGTCTTGAAGCTTGCAGTCTAATTCCCCTCTCCTTGAACCAGGAGTGGACTTGATACGTTGACTGATGAGTAGAATGAGGCCGATGGGTTGTTCTGGCATTTCTGGGAGTAGGAAATAAGAAGCCTGGCAACTTCTCCCCAGACTTTGGAACAGTCTCTGTGGGAGCCCTGGGCCACCATAGAAAAAGTCTGACCACCTTGAGTCCACCCTGCTGTGAGAAGGTCAAGCCACATGGAGAGGTGCTGGAGGTGGGGACACTGCACAGGGAGAGAGGGGTCAAGGAGCAATCAAATATGTGGGTGAAGCAGCTCCTGTATGAATGGATTCTCTAGCTCTAAATGCCTCAGCTGATGTCACAGATGGATTAGAGACAAACTGTCCACTGAGCCTAGAGCAGAAAATCCTGAGTAGAATCAAAGGGCTGTTTTAAGCTATTGTCTTTTCAGGGGCTTTGTTACACAGCGATGGATAAAACAGAACAGAGTTTGGTACCTGCTTGGGGATGTCAGTATAACAAAAACCTAAAACATGTGCCATTAGCTTTTGGACCCAACAGTGAGCAAAAGTCAGAAGGGCATCTCCACTGGGCTTGAAGGACAGTGAGGAAGTGGAGACTGGAGCCTGGAGAAACGGGCTCACCACTAGTCTGTAGTGGTAAGAAATTTGGCAACACTATGTCCTTCTGGAATGTAAAAAAAAAAAAAAAAAGAAAGAAAAGAAAATATCCCTAAGGAATGGAGAGATTTGTCTAAGGAGACTTCCAGTTAGAATGCTAAAAGTGACAACCAGCCTCTCGTGGCTGTGTATGATAATGTGCAAAAAGAGAAAAATGAATTTAAAAAAATAAAAAAGAACTGTTCCACTTTGACGCAGAATTGAGAGGAAACCTAAAGGAGCCAGAACTTGCCGGATTTAAAAATAAAACTGTTTTTACATTCTAGTTTTTCCAATCAGCAAAAGACCGTCAAAATAAGAAATGGCCTCCAGGTAAGTACCAAATCTGGGGCACTACCACTAAAGCACTGCCGTAAGGCAACAGTACCAAGCACGTGGCCAAGAAGGATTGAAGGCTGTGTATAATAGGGCTTCCAAAAATCCTAAGGTCTTGTCTCTTAGATGAAAAGGCCTCTAAAAATCTTACAGATAGTGTCCCCAAGCATCCTGACTCTCAGTCGTAGATATGAAAAAGAAAGAAAGAAAAGAAAAGGCTGATTTTGGAAAGAGGCAAGGTCTGGCTTTGGACTAATGGAGTAGGTTACAATGTGATACACACAAATCTACAAAATTTTTAAAGAAATTATGTTAATTTGAGCGGACATTACAAATGAAAAGAAGCCTTTGAAGCCTGGAATAGGGAGTGGGGGGGGCAGGGAGGAGGGAGAAAGCAGAATAAGAAAACTAGTCAGCTGGAAATAAGGATCATTTCTTACAGAAAAGGAAGGATGCCTCAGTGGGCAGAACCAGGAGTCCTGAAGGAAGGCAGAGCAAATAGCCACGGAGACTCATTCTCAGGAAGCAGGACTGGGCCCTCACTAAGGGAGTGGCAACACTGTAACACGTGCCCAGCTGGGTTTCCTTATCGCTATGAACAAATGCCTGCTCTTGTGGCTTCCATTTCCCCCCTTTTTGAACTAAAATGTCTCCTGTGGTTCTCCTCTGGCTGTTCTGCCATTTTCCGTTGGGCGTTGGGGGGAGGTGGGAAACTCATCTCTTTAGTTCACAGATCTTCAGAACTGTACTCCAGAAACTTCACCTGAGAAACTGACCCACAACCGGACCCGAATTAGCTGATCAGACCCCAGACTTCGAGCCAGTGCTGGAAAAGGCTGAGAATGAGCAGCTTTGGAATGTGTGAATATATTGTGTGCTTCCGGGGAAATGTAAATAAGTCATGGCAAAAAGGCAGGTGGCGATAGATGAATATTGACCAGAAAGTCTGGCCTAGTTCTCCCACTGCATCTTGACTGGCCTTAGCATCTTGCTTGACCTACAGAATGCAGTTCAGGTGACAAGCTGGGACCTTGCAGCTTCTCCTGGGGTCTGTTGGAACACATTCTCTGAGAGCCGTGAACCGTCGTGTAAAATATCTGACCCACCCCAGACCATCTCGCACTCCTTGCCAGAACTGAAAGGAATATTGCTGTTTGAAAACAGAGACGCACCCTGTTTATTGTTAAACGCAACAGGGTTTCCAGGTGGGTTGGAACTGAGACTCAGAACGCCACAGTGAGAGGTCAGTCTCACCCCAATCCCCCCACACACTGCAACTCCTTGAATCCTACCTACGAGGGCAAATGTATTCACACAGTTCCTCCGCAGAGTACTTACTGAGTGCCTGGAGTCGGCTAAGTACTCTTCTATAAACTGAGCATACGTCAATACAAATAAAATAACATCAATAAAAAAAAAGTCCCTGGCCCTCCTGGACCTTAACGATATCTTCAAGAGAAACAAAATGAACAGGTAAACGAAACTGTGTGTTGGAGAGGATCATGCTGTGGGTAAAATGAAGCAAGAAGAAAGGATAGGAGCAGCAAGGAGGGAGTAATTTAAACACAAGAAGATGGTGTGGAAGCAAAACCATGGAAGAGGTAAGGGAGTGAGCCCTGTGGATGTAACAGGAGCGGGCAGGGCATTCCAGAGCAAGACCCAGGAAGAAGAGATGTGCCTGGTGTTTCCCAGCATATACGGTAGATGGAAAACCTTAGTGGAAGGCAGAGGGTACTCAGGGACCTAAAATAACCATCAGTGAGGGTTCCTCATAGTAGCTCAGACCCAACATCACGGTGGTGAGAAGTGCCGAAGCACTGATCCCAGGCACAAAGCGAGGCTGTACTCGAACCTGCAGTGGCCCAGGCTCCTGGAGTTCTGTGCGCTATGGGGAGCTGAAGGCTGCGTAGGAAAACTGAAAGCCCTGAATCTAAGCAGCTCTACGAGACCCTCCCCAGACCAGGAAACTGGGTGGTGCAACACAAATAACCAGGAAACAAAACATGGCTAGGAGCCTAAACAATTCTTTCCTGCACACCAGCCTATCCTCTACCCCCACCTCACCCCCAGAAAAATACACTTCTTTTAAGCACTTTTTATTTTGAATGTAATCAAGCTTACTGAAATGTTGCAAAAATAACACAAACTACTTTTTCCCTAAACAATTTGAAATGAATTTATTGAAGAATGCCTCAGGACCCCCGCATATATTTGTGTTTTACTCCCTACAAACCAGGACATTGTCCTACATAACTTCGGCATCACCATCAAAATTATGAAAATGACACTGATACTTATCTACATCTAGTTCTTAGAGCTGGTTCAAATCTCACCAAATGATGACGAACGATTTCTGGAAGAACTGCATGTTCTTTCCCTTGCTGAGGACCGACTCCTCTTTCCTAGGCCCTGCTCTGGGCTCCGTGCCAGGAAGATGCAATACAGCAGTGAACCAGACAGGTGAAGATCCCTGCCCTTGTGGTTGTAGTCTAGTGGGTGGAAAAGGAACAGATTTTGAAATAATAATAAGTAAATTACAGAGTACATTAGATGTAAACAGATAACTGCTGTGGGGGAAAAAAGTGGAAGAGGATAAGAGGATAGGGGAGGTAGGAAGAGAAGCTTGTGATTTCAAACAGGGCAGCCAGGGTTGGCCTCACTGAGAGACTGACACTTTCCTCCTAAATCTCCAGAAGGAAGAAGCCAGGCATTTCGCCGTGCCTGGAGTGGTCTAGGTAACTGTGAGTAAAGGAAGTGAAAGGTGAGACACAGGAGATGAGGGCAGAACAGCAAAGACCTTTAGGTCTTTATAAAGTCTTTGTCTATGATTAAGAGTGAAATCAGGAGCTCTTGCAGAATTTTCAGCTGAGGAATGACATGAATGGATGGTCAGCATTACTGACAGCAATGTTGAGAAACAGACTGTAGGGGGAGTTATGGTAGATGCGGGGGACCAGTTAAAGGCAATTACAGTAATCCAGGTAAGAGATTACGGTGGCTGGTCAGTGGTAGTAACAGTGGGTAGGTGAAAAATAATCAGGCTCTGAATATTTTGGAGATGTAAGAAGGAAAAGGCACTTGTCTATTGGTCCAAGAGAAGGATGAGTCATGAGTGATGGAGAGAGACCTTTAAGGTGGTGGTGATAGGCAGAAGGCAACCCAGACAAACCAAGGAGGGTCAGTGCCACCATATGAGTGACCTCAGTGGACATAAAGTATGCACCATCCCCGTGCAGTGGAGACCTGGAGCAGGAGTTCAGAACTCCAGGGAGCAGTAACAAAGAACCAGGCTCACGCAGCTTTTGAAAATCTTTATCCCAAGGATCTATTTGCTGAAATGAAACACATAATTTGGAAGGTCTGGCATGATATTTTTTGCCCTGAATTCTGTATCGAAACTATGGATTTAGCTTCCCCGGTGACAAAACCTCACAACTTCATTGTGTTTATTGTGGTACTGTGTCTTTTCCTCTTTCACTCCCAAACTGTGAAAGTATAAAGGAAAGGAAAAATTAAAAGCCAGAACAAATGACAAAACAGAAGTGGAAAACTTCATAATACACATCAGCCCCATTAAGAGAGCTCTTTGTCACCGTTCAGTTTCTAGTTCCCATCTTTGGGGGCTCCTTTCTTTATCTTTTAAAAGATTCAGAAGCATTATTAGCTTACGGTCGTAATCCTTTGGAATCTCCCCTCAGATATATTTGGCAGGTGTCTATGTTCGGGGAAATCTTTTTCCTTAATACTCATGTTATGAATAAGGTGAGGTTGTAGGCTCCATGAAGCAATGTGGACATGGGTACGAACACAAAAATCTCCTGAGGCAAGGTCCTCCCCACGACGTAATTTTCCACTGGCTTGCCCTCCACCCAACCAGAGACGCAGAGTCAGGGCCTTATTTCTCCAAACATCTACCATTTAATGAAGGAGGAAAAAATGAGGAACTGGAGAATAGAGAGAGAGACCATGTTTGCCTCACTCTGACTTTTTTTTTCCCTTCCCCAAGGAAAGAAGCCAATTGACACTACTCTCCGAAATCTCCAGAAACTGTCAGGGACTGAAATTTCAAATATTCCAAAAAGCTTCTTTTGGTATATGAAAATTCTAAGACTACCCTCATATTTCAGATACATTTTATTAAAATGAGATAGATTATACAAAAAGGGGGGAAAGTAGTGGCTAAGTGGATTTATTTCCATTATCAGAATTAACATTCCCCAAGCAGAAAACTCGTCCTCCGTTTTTCCTCCCTCCACATCCACTCGATCATGCAGTGCTCTGTTAACATTTCTTTTAAGTGTCTCTGGAACCCCTTTTCAATTCCTAGTCTCTACTTTGATGCCACTGCTCCTGTTCTTTACTCTCGGATCACAGCAGTGGTCCCAGACCCAAATGTCTATGTTTATTCTTACCCCTTCACCCTGGCTTCCAAATTAATCTTCCTAACACACTTTGATTAGGCCACATCCCTTCTCTGAAACCTTCCATGAGTCCCCAGTGCCTACAGAATGAAGCCCCAAAGCTATACATAGCTGCCCCCTGGAGGCCACCTGCTGACTTGCTGTGCTGGATTCTGGACTCAACTTAGGCTACAGAGAATAATCGTTTTTCATGGAAGATGGGACTCCTTTTTATGCTCTAAAGAAGGCCAATGGTGGGAAGTTAAGAAGGTAGAAAGAAGCTTTCACGTTCACATCTATGGAGAAGAGTGTCCATGAGGAATAACCTTATGCTCACAAGGAGACATCAGTCTTCCCATATGACTCTTTCAGAAGGAGCTCAACACACTTCTTCTCCATTGTTTCCACCTTGGAGTACTACACTAACCATAGAATTTTCTGGACAAAGCATAAATAAGAATTCTCCTAATTTACACTTTAATTGGCCCCTGGTCTTATTTTCCTAGAAACACAATGCTATAAATTAAGATTCCATTCTTGGCACAAGACATTACATAAAATCTCTAAATTAATCAGAAAATAACTTTAAAAACACACAAAACTTGGCTTTTACACACATTGAGAATGTAAAACCAAACATTTAATGTCATTTCTCAAGTGTTCCTTTGGGGGATATTTTTTTTTGTGGTCTGGACAAGCTAATGTGTCTTCAAATATAAGTGTAAAAGAGTTCTAACATGGAACTATTTTGGTCTCAGTTTTCTTCATACAAGTTAAGTGCCAACTACTCCAACATTCAAAAATATAATCTTTATGCAGAATTAGCAAAGTGGCTGAAAAAAGCTGGTTGTGACATTGACCCCTCAAAAATCTATACCTTTATATAAAGTATACAAAGGGTAAAATTGGAGTACCGAGGTGAACTGGAAACTGGAGAGAGGATTTCTTTAGAGACAAGGGTAGCTGTGCTGAGTCTCCCTCGTCTCCGGTTTTGAGAGAGGAATGGGACTGTGATACTGTCGTCTAACCTCAAGCCTAATGTAAGGACCTTGAGGAGGCCATTCAGAGAGCTCGAAATGTGCCCCCTGAGGTTTGAGGGGCAGAGGAGAAGGCGTGTTTGATTCACCTGGGCCGTGCAAAGGACAAGAGCCTGGTTGGGGCAGCAAAGGTTAAGCCATAGTGTGAAAGAGCATCTTCCTTGTGGACAGAGCATCTCACGTGTGCATTTCTCATTCACCAAATGTGGGTCGTGAACAAGCAAGTGTCAGAGAAGTCACCTCAGATCCTGTGCAAGAGGGTGCCCTGGAGGGACAAAGAAACATCTGCAGAAAGTCACTGTAGGAGCTGCTGGAATTCTCAGGAAACGACAACTGAATCCTAAGTGATCACGACGGAAGATGCATTCATCCATAGCAGGGAAACTCATGTGTAAGACCCCATGTGACGGTGGCGGATGGAGGGATGTCTTCAAAGAACTCAGGTACCCCTGAGATGCTGCCATGGTCAATGTAAATTTCATCATGTCAGAGATATTAAAAAAAAGATCCTTTTCGTATGGGGGTTTCTCAAAAACCAAAAGTAGAACTACCATGTGACCCAGCAAAGCTATCCTGGAGAGAAACAAAAACACTAATTTGAAAAGATACATGCACCCCAGTGTTCATAGCAGCACTGTTTAAAATAGCCAAGACATGGAAGCAACCTAAGTGTCCATCAACAGATAACTGGATAAAGGAGATGTAGTAAGTATATATATATACAACGGAATCCTACTCAGCCATTAAAAAAAAAAAAGAAGAATGAAATTTTGCCATTTGCAGTAACATGGATGGACTTGGAGAGCATTATGCTAAGTGAAATAAGTCAGACAGAGAAAGACAAATACTGTATGTTATCACTCACATGTGAAATCTAAAAAATAAAAGAAACGAATGAATATAACAAAACAGAACAGACTCACAGATACAGAGAATGAGCTAGTGGTCACCAGAGGGAAGAGGGAAGCGGGAAGGGCAAGATAGACATGAGTTAAAAAAAGAGGTTATTATAGGATTATATGAAATTGTGTGCGTGAAAAGCACTATAGAATTTAAAAGCTCTTTCACTCAAAAAATAAAAATAAAAAAATCCCTTCTGCCCCTTTGACCTCTTCTTCCTCCTCTCAATTAACCCTAGAGAAGTCAGCTCAGTGACCCGGGAAGAGGAGTGGAGGAACTAGGAATGGAAACAGACAATGAGGTAACCATGCCCTCGCAGTCCCATTGCATTTGACTAGACATACTTCTCAACTTAGACTCTTAGTGATTCAAAGTGACTAGTGGGGTTGTGTTATTGAAAGTGACCAAAAAGTCATAAGCCTCCCCTACATTTCATTTGGGAGCAGAAATATAATATTCTAACCACACTGAACATTAGAGCAGATTGCCTTGAAATGTCATTGTCAATGTTTCTGAATGGTAGACGCTGGTGGTAGGTGGGACAGTTTTGTGCCACTCAATCAAATGTTTCTACTCCAAGAATTCCTTGTTCTTCTGTTTGAGCAAAACCTACTTATTTCAAGAGCAAATGTTTAATGGCTGCTTGTTAAGTTATAATTTTATTTTATTTTATAACACAAGGATTTATGTATCATAAAGGAAAAAATTCTGTTCAACTAAAAGAAAATTATTTTAATATAGCTCAATTATGACTCATGCAGTGAATTTAAGATTTGGAACTTTGTAAGAAGTTCTTTTCTCATTGTTTTTGAACAGCAGCTTTTTTTCTCTGCATGTGTCTGAACACGCAGGAACAAAATCTGCTTGATTTATCTGTACTCTAAGAACATTCTCCTTGAGTCTAGAAGTGTAAACCATCAGGTACTGGATCATTGCCAACCCTAGGCTCATAGTGAACTGAAGAACTGAGGATGAATCTTGTCTTAATGCTGTTGTGATATGACTTAGTATGAGTTATGGCAGATTCAACATCTCAACTGTAAGAAACCTCAAACACCATTCGGGCTAGAATGTGCCCATGTAACAACAGTGATACTCAGAAAGCCACAAGGGCGTCTGAGATCACTCCCTTTGCCCCCTGCAGTGGGTATAATATTTAACAAGTATCTACTGAATGAGGGGATATGTGAGACACGGTGAGATGGAGGTGCTGGGTATTAAAGAGAACTGTGTGAAGTTTAATTTTCACCCAACATCTGTCATTTGTCTTACCAAGTGAAGAGAGAAAATTGGCTTCATTCTGTATGTATTTTAAAGGATAAATATGCCCTTTCAAATATAAATACTACTATGTCTGGAATTTGTGTAACATTTGTTTATCTACTAGATTATAATATCTGCAAGGGAAAAGGACTGACATGTTTTTTTCAATCATCCAAACGTATGTGGAATGCTGATATCGCTAGGCTGGGTATTGGAGTAAATAAAAAAATCCAACTAAAATATTGGAGTAAATAAAAAAATCCAAAAAAATTCAAATCAAAAAACAGTAGGAGTTTAGGATAGATAGGGAAAATATGCCTAATTATAGAGTTACTGACTTACACTTCTGGTCCTCTAACCATGAGAGAGTAATGAGGACTGGATTTACCCACCTGCCTGAATTTTAAAAAGAAAAAAAAAAGCAGACAAAATATGTGAAACAGCGCTTTTTCAGACTTCGGCCAGCAGGTACTGTAGGACAGTGATCTTTGAGAGAGGGAAGCGTGGCCCAGCTCACTCTTGCCTCAAGCCTAGAAAGGGTTTTCCAGCACAGCCAAGGGAGAGCGAAACCAAATAGAGCTTGAGAGTCTCCCTCAGTAGAGGACACAGCTGAACGTCAAGAAGCCAGGCAGCTAGAAAGCTCAGGGCAGAGGGCTTTGGAGAAGAGAGATGTGCAGAGAGAAAGCGAGCTCAGAATCGGCAGAGGCTCCCTTGCTTGAGGGCTGAACAGTGTGAGTCCAGAGATAGAATCACCTGAAAGGAGCAGGAGGAACAATCCTGGGGTTCACCCAGGACTAGGAAGAGCCCCTCTTCCCACCAAGCTCACCCCACACGAGCAGGGAGCAGAGCCCTCAGAAGGGGATTGCCTTAGCAGTGCTGCCAAATCAGGCTGCAGACTGCAGGCTGCTTGGGACCTGCCTAAGAACACTTAAAGGCAAGCCTCAAAAGGATCAAACTGATGCCAACCAACTTAATTGCAGCCCAGAGCAAAACCCAGAAATATTTAAAGTGGCACAAAAAAAAAAAAAAATCCAGCATTCAGCATTGTAAAATTCACAATATTTGGCATTTAGTCAAAAATTATCAGTCATGCAAAGCAAGAAAACATGACCTATGACTAAGGAGAAAAAAAATTATAACATAAAGAAACAATCATTGGGGATAGTTTGTATTTGTTTCCTGAAGGGGAGAGTGTGAGGGTCCAGGGGTGAGAAATAAAGGATTTTAATGAAAGATGTTAAAAAGGAAAAAAAAGATGGCTCAGTTGAAAGACTTCAGGTAGAAATCTAGAAATGAGGTAATAATGTCTTTCTCAAGATCTGCTGCTGTTGTATAAGGAAGATACGAGATCTGTTTCAAATGTGTGGACCATGGGGCTTGCATATGGCAAATCATGAAGAGAAAGGATGTTTCAAAGCTCCATTGTGTTTTTTTCTTTAATTACTGTAACTTGGAAAAGAATGTTATCATAAGCCAACAAAGGAAGCTAGAAGGAGATCAGATCAGCCTTGGATATGCTGAGCGTGAGGTCACTGTGGGTCACATCCAGTGGAAGGCAGGCTGTAGGAGACTTAGAGCAGATGGAAAGAGCAGAGTAGATGGTCCAGCAGCTCTGCCAGTGGCTTTTCCTGCTTTCTGAGCGTCAGAAGCCCCAAGGCCACTGACCTTGTCGCTACCCTGTATGCTGCTGAGTCATCCAAGTTACATCCAAAGAGGAAACTCCATTCAACAGCACAACTCTATGGAAAAACTAGACTTGTTTGTGAATAACCTGTAATTTTGCAGGAATCCCCCCTCAAACTGGGCTTCTGGAAACTTGCATCCTTCGCCACAGTCTGTGGACCCTTGTAATGACACTTGCTCTTCTTCTCTGGGCCCTGGTCTGCATCTCCTGCTCACCTGTGTCCTCATGCAGCTTTGGCCCCTCTGCAGACTAGCTCCAGGCAAGTCCCATCCTGCCTGGTCCTCGGGCCTCCCTTCCTTCTCAAACTGTGCAGAGTGAAATTATTTCCATTTAGGTGATTACCCTCCCAGGGTCTATGCCTCATGTTCTCACCTAGAGGCCCACGGCCTGGCTAAAAGGATGCCAAGCCAGTGAACTGGCATTTACTCTGGACTTCTGCTTTCTTCATTCAGCTACACTATTTGTGTCCAACTTCACCTGATTGCCAAGTCCAGAAGAATCACTGGCACGCCTTGCCCCTAAATGCCAGGTGTAGTTTGCTTTCATCACTGCTCAGTCCATATTATAGAAATAAAAAGTGCTGTGATCTCCAAAGCCTGGTTTCTCCTTCGCAATACTTCCTGCAGAAAATACCTATATTGTCTCTCAGTGATTACCAGCCTGGAATCAGAGGGCTGTACCCTGGATCTATTAGTTTTCACAGTAAGCCTATATATTTTGTGCATATTTTTAAATATTATTCTGAGAAGGTAGCTCTAGGTTTCATCAAACTTCCAAAAGCATCCAAGACACAAGAAAGGTGAAGAAACCCAAGGAAACCAGTTGTCTCATGCAGAGCTCTATTCTTGGGTTCAGTAATCAGTCTGAAGCATTGACCACCTGGTAAGGCATAAGGCAGTTTGTGGGGAGAATGGAGAACAAGATGTGTCAGGCATAGTCCTGGCGGTTCACGTTTGCCTGGGGAGAATAAGCCATATACATGAAATCTACATAAAAACTGGACAAAACCCCTTCCCATCATAGTCCCCTGTTCTGTTTTCCTCACAGATCTAATAACAGTTGACATTATCTCGTCTGTTTCCACTTTACTTGTCTGCTATTTAGTGTCTGTCTCTCCCACCAGAATGTCTTATTCACTAAATCTCCCGACCTAGAACAGGGCCTGGCTCCTAAAGGGAGCTCAACAAAGATGCGGTGGATGTGCACACGAAAAAGTAAATAAAGGAACAAAGACTAGAGTAAATCTGAAACTAAACTACATCCAGGCAGCACCATGAAACATAAACAAACCAAAAACCCTTCTTACTCCTCATCTCTCGGTACCCATTTCTTTCTGTCTCCAAAAGCCCACACTGAGAGAAGCCACTTAACTCCCTCCTGCTCTCTCTCATCCAGGGATTTCCCTTCACCCCAGGTTACGTGCCCTGTCTGCTTCCTTTGTCCTCCTCGAGCTGGAAATGTCATTCTTCTTCCAAGCAGCTGCAGCCCCCGGCATTTCTGGTGGACACAATTCTCCCTGCTGCACCACTTGAAAGGCTAAATTCATAGCAGAACACCAGCAAGCGCACTGGACTTCAAAGGAGGGAAGGACCAGCAGGCCTTGGAGTTGTCAAGAAAAACTTCATGGCAGGAGTGTGACTTGAGCTGGTGCTTGAAGGATTAGGTTTCCAGGAGTTCCTACCGGTGGCCTGTCCCCGGACAGGGCCCCATGCAGTACAGATCAGCGTTTGTAGCACTCACGGGCTGACAAGCCGAACTGTTCAAGAAGGGAATTGGAGCTACTATTTAAACAGGCCCAGAAGGATCCTCAGCACTGTAGGTCCATTCACAGCTTTAGTTCAAATAAAACTGAACTCTAAATTCCCTGAGTAAACTTCATCACCTCTCAAACACTTATCCCTTCAGCAAACCGTGGTGTAGTCCCTGATTTCTGAAACCTTTAGAAGGTGCTCAAGGGCCTGGAGAAGGATATTCAATTGCAAATTCCTCAGAGCCTCCCTCTCTGGGACTCTACCATGGCAGGAATGCTAACATTGGGCATTTAACTAGGACTTTTTCCATGCAAGGGACCTAGAAATTTTTCACACAGATTATCTTATTATAACCCCTAATTAGAATTTTCCATTTTAAAAGTGCTTCAGGAAGGCTTCCTGTCTCTCTAACATTTCCTCAGGTTCTACTCCCTAAAGCAGCCACCTCATATGACCTCATGTTACCTGAGCCTACAACCATTGAAGTCAACCTTTTATTGCCGGTGGGCCAGGTTTTAAATATCAGTTCATTGTCTGGGATGGGTCACATCACAAGCTGATAGAGCACTTTGTCAGACATAGGCTGGTCTCCTAAAAAGTAGAGAAATCCCTAAAGAAAGTGAATAAATTAAGACTGTCGGTGGAGAATAGGAAAAGAAAGGATGAAAGTTTCAGACCATGAAAAGGGGAGAGTGAGAAATGGGTGGGCAGCCAGGTGGCTAAAGGAAGTCAGGGGAAGTGATGGGATAAATGGCCAAAGAGAAAGAGATGGTCTCCACACCCAAGTCCAGCTTACTGAGTTCAGGTGTACGAGCCTTCGTGCTCAGAGCCGCCATCCGAGATGTGATGAAATCAGAAGATGCCCTAGAACTCGTGTTCTTAAAGTTATAATTTTAGAAACTGTAAAATAAGAATTTTAGCTATAAACAAGACTGAGAAAGGTTAACCCCTGATTCTCCTACCATCTCAAAAAAGCTCTTTTGTATATACAGAAGGAAGTACAGGTTTCCATTCTTCCATAATCTTGTAAATGATTTCTGAGGATAATTCCCATAAGCATGCTCTCTCCAGTTTCCAATTCCCTCTTCTTTCCTGCCAGAAGCCAACTGGCATCTCTCCTTTCCACACTCAGTAGCTCAGATCTGCTTCTACCTTCTTCTGTGGTCTCAGACTTGACCCTCCCACCAGCTTCAGCCCCAGCCTGTATCCCCATGGCTTCCCTCCCCTCCTGTCCTCCCAAAAAACAGCAGCTGGTTCCTGAAATGAACTCACCATCCTCCTGCTCCCTTCTGTCAGCAGCTGAGCTGATGGCACTGAAATTCATCATTCTTCCAAGTGGGTGTGGTTTCAAATTAATTTTTAATTCCTAAAATCTACTTCTCAGATATAATCTATATTTTTCTTATATAATCAGCATCTCTCTCAATTTAGTAGGGTAAGCTAGACACATTCTCTTCAAAGAAATGTATTAGAGCGATGATTTCCCTAGCAAATTACTTTCATTTGTACCCACTGGCACTCTGAATAAAGAAATACCCTAAATTCTGGCTTTTCCCGTCTACAACATGTACCCCATTTCTGAGCATCTTCTTTTGAAAATAAAATATTAATCTTGGTTCTTCTCTCCAGACTTTTTAGTTGTATATTTTCAAAGTTTTCATGAAAAGGTAAACAAAAACTATAGCTTCTTTCCAGAACTGAGTATGTTCAATCCAGTTGCTTGCCTCAAACAGCGAACCTAGAATAATGAAACATGTGTTTGGCTCCCTGTCAAAAGAAACACTGCTTTCCTGTTCCTCTCACTGCCAGTCCCTCAGCCAAGCATTGATCCCTGGGGATCTGTGAAGTTTCCACATCTCACTTACTTTAGAGCTTAAGAGAGGGAATGTCTCTAAATTACCCAGTACTAAGTGATCAGTTTAGGTAAAGTGCTATCATTTCTTTATTAAAATCATCCTCCAGGACTCAATTATTTCTCTTCCAATCACCTTCATACTTTTTTGATTCAAATACAGAGATGAATAGAATAATATGATAAACTGTGAAATAAAACAAACTGCTTTCTTTCTTTCTCCACCAATAAATCTCCATGTCTCCCTGAGTTACATTTTGTCACTAAAACTAAAGATACTTCCATAAGATATCCATCAAATTAATTACACCATGCTCTGTAGTGGAAGGAGCATTCAACTAAGTCAAAACACCTTGGTTCTATTCCAAAATCTGCATCTAATTATGCAGCTCTCCTAATTCCACTGGGTCTCTATTTCCCCATTAGTACAATTAGCAAGGCAAGCTATATGATTACCACACTCTTTGCAAATGTCATTATTCATTCATTCAGTATTTATGGAAAACTGACTGTATCCCAGGCACTACGTTAGGCACTGAATATATAAAATGTCATGGCTTCCAAGAGCCCACGCAGTGAATGAGACTGAAATAAAAACAATATCCACAGAGGAAAGGGAACTTGGAAGATACCTAGAGATGAAATCTAAGTTTCCCTGGAGACGGGACCAGGGGTCGTGCAAAAGAGACGACAGCTGGACAAGAACTCGAGGGGTAAGAGGCAGTCCAGCAAACAAAGAGGACCGGATGAGGGGCTGAGGGTGGGGAGAATCTGAAACATAGAGAAGAGAATGTACAACAGGATCATACATGGTTAGTTCCTTAGAATTTCTCAAAGCACAGACAGAAAAGAAATGGCATTTTGGGGACAGTGGAGATGTCAAGGTTGGCTCGTACTCAGCGCATAGTGAGGAATAGCAGTAGATGAGCCAGGAAGAGAAGCTGGGGCCACATTGCGTAGGAGCCCCACAGGCATCGGGATTTAGGCATCACCCGGGCAATGGATGCAGCCGAGGTGTAGAAGCAGAGGAGCACGTTGGCAGCAGGGTGGGGATGGACTGGTGGTAGCGGGTCTGGCAGCGGTAAGATCAGCTGAAATACTCCTGCAAGAACCTAAGCGAGAGAGAAGGAGGGCCCAAAATAAGGAAGTGGCAGTGAGCATGTAGAGGAGGGACCATACACAACAGAGATTTCTGAGGTATAATTGACTGGCTTTGCTGACCATTAAATGTGGGTGGAGAGCAAGAGGAAGGAACTGAGAGTACTTGGATGCTGGTTTTGCCCATTAAGACGGCGTATGAAGTGAAGGAGCAGTTATAAGATGCAAGATAAGATGTTCAGCTGGGGACAAGTAGTGCATAATGTGTCTTGAGAACACGCCGATGCAGCTATCCATTCGGTAGTCGCACAGTCAGGTCTGGACTTCAGGAGAGAAGGTCGCGACTTGGAGATTAATATGGACATCATTAATAACATCTAGATGGTAGAGGTGTGTTGACTTTGTTCCTTTTCCCTTAATGTTTTCCTAACATCCTCGGCGCAGTGCTGTTGGAGTAGGAGCTCCAGAAACGCTTTCTTGGTTGACTGACTGAATGAGTGGCTGTGGTATTCCTACTTCTCAGAAAATCCACAGGACAGAAGGCTGCTTTCTCTTGCAGTCTCAGAAAGTGACCTGGATTTACAAATGGAAGTAATTCGTTTGGAGTAGAAGTAATTCCTTCTTTTAGAATGGAAGTAATTCTTAAACAAAGTGTCCTTGTCTAACGCCACGTCACAAGACCATTTCCTAGAATCCTTAGAGAAAAACACCCATAGCTAAGATTTTAGGGGATTGAGGAAAATGATAGAGCTGTTGGGAGATCCAGGAGATGCCACCAATGAATGTGTGATCGGAAAGCAGGGATTTCTCTCTCTACTTAAATACCAAACTCTGCATTTAAAATCGGTGTCATTTACTGGATGTGCATGTGGGCGTGTTGAGGAAGGTGCAGAGGTTTACAGCCTCAGTGGGACAGACATAAAGATGAAAGGTGACAGAGTGGAGAGAAAATGACAAGACAAAGCTCCAGCTTGTCTGCCCCTTTGAGGTGGGAAAGTTTAAATTTTAAGGTTTAAGTTAGAGTGATAAAGATAAGAAGGGACAAAACTTCCATACCCCCAGTTCATGCCTAGAAAAGGATGGCTTCTCCAAATTCAAGATACATTTAAAACTTTCAAATGGCCCATAATTTAGATAATAAAATTTCTATCTGGGCTCTTCTGACTAATCTGCCTGGTGGTACTTAAAGTCATGAAGCCATGAAAGTGTTTTCCAAAGAAAATATATAGAATGAGAAGGAAAAAGGGTCAAAGACAGAATGAAATAGAACACTAAGCTTGGCTTTTAAATTGTTTCAGATACAAGACCATTCGAGAATCTGTTTATAGCTGTGGACCATCTACCCAGAAAAAAAAAAATTAACACATTTTAGCATGGAATTTAAGGGGATTCACTGACTCCATGACTCAAGGATCCCAAGTCAAGGAGGAAAAGGACACAAATAACCAATTTCCATTTGTCCATTTTGCTATTATAAATCTTTCCAAGAACTCTGATAGTAAATGAGACCCTTGGGGTTTTTTGTTTTGTTCATTTTTCCTGCCATTAAGAAGCTATTATAGTGTTTCTGAGCCTGAAGAAAGAACCGAGAATTGTGAAATGTATGTACAAAATGTTATGTCAATTATACCTCAATTTTTAAAAACATGTATACATCCATTCATGAGATTCCAAACACACACAACTCCATAGCATAGGAAACTGTAAAACCATCAAAATCCACTACTGACACATGCTGTACCAGGAATGACTCTTACACACCATGCTACGTCAAAGAAGGCAGATGCAAAAGACCACACGTTGTCTGGTTCCATGTGTATAATGTCCAGAAAAGGCAGATTTAGAGAGACAGAGAGCAGATCAGTAGTTGCTTAGGACTGGAAGCAGGAGTGGGTCCTTCCTACAAACAGACATGAGGGAACTTTTCAAGGCGATAGAAATATTCTAAAACTGGATTGTGGTGACGGTTACACAATTCTATACATTTACAAAATGTCATTGAATTAAACACGAAGGGTGGGAATTGTTTGTAAAATATATCCTGATAAAGTGATTTTTTAAAAAGATGTCTCCAAAGGCAAACCAGCACCTCAGGATTTTTAAATGGATCGTTGATATTTGGGGGCCCTGGTTTCACAATTTTGGGGATTTACATTATAAAATCCTCCTGTATCAAGTTATAGACAATCAGATTGGTTCTTTTCAAGGAATCCTATTACGTTAAGCCACCGGACTGAACTTGTAATTGTAAAGGAGATTAGTCTAACTACTGTCTTCCATTAAGTGCTCTAGAAATCGTGGCAGTGACTTCCTGTGGTCAGGGATTGCCTGTGTGCGGTTGACAGTCCGTGAGGATGACTCCACTGCACTACTCTCCCTGGGAGAGCTGAAGTGGTCTGGCTTAACATAGGTAATTTTTTGTCCTTAGTAGGAATTTGCTTAAGTAGAACCATCATCATTATGCCATTAGGTTGAATTTCAGGACTTGGGCTTGTTTTGTCGGCTTTTGGTACATTTATATTTGGCTTTCTTAGGAATTAACCACAGACCATTAATGACGACAATACAGAGGACTGGAGGATCATACAGAAAATCTAGGCAAAAACAGGAAGCCCTTAGCAAAGTTTCCCAGCCTTTTACCTTGAGTTCTCCAAATACATTGACAAATAGGTCTATTTTTAAAATCATTAAAAAGAAAAAAAATGTCTGGAACTATTTCCGCAGGAACCCTCTGAACTCTGCTCACCTTCCCTCCCCCACGGTCTGCTCCATGACACAACACCCAACTTGATGCACATGGCAAAATACCAAGGCTGTACTATTTTTTAAAAGAAAAACAAAATTAAGTTCTCTTGTCTATAAAGAAAGAGAAAAGATCTGGAAGCATCTTTTAAGCATGTCTGAAATCTACTCAACCACTGCATCTAAGATTCTGATGAATGCAGTGAGGAGGGATGTTGGAATATCTGGGCAATGGGGAAGGCTGTCTTTGGGAGACTGACATAATCCTCAGGTGGGACAGACCAAATCTGGGGATTACAGGGGAGGGTGAAGGGTAGCACATGTCCTTTGAAAAATCCACCTGGTTTAGTTTATCTGCAGGAGCTTCCATATCCCTCTCGTATCACTCTCAATACAATTCTGAATATAACTCCAAAATATAAAGATTTGGGTGCTTACCATAATATATTGTTGTCTTTCTCCCTCACTAGAGATACAGCGGTAATTTAACACATTGCTCTATCCACAGTTCCTGGCACGCTGCCTGTCAAAGTGTGTGTTCTGATGCATCTAGTAAAACTGTAGAAAGGTTATTGTAGAAGTTTTTATAAATAAAAGTAATTATGGAGTGAAATGGATTTATCGGAACAATTACGTTAATTAACAACACATTTTACCTGGAGAAAGAATGTTATCATTTGAAGAATTTCCATCAGATTTTGTACTCTGTAGCCACATATTTATTTTTGTTAGCCAGTTGCTTATGTTAACGTGCAGCAAACTATATGCCTTTAGCACCAAAAAGAGTCATGTTATCGCTAGGAGTTTTTCTAATTAATGTCACGTCAGAGAAACTTTCAAGCATGCCTCAGCAATGCTTGTGTGAAACTTCTTCCTGGTCATTATATTATGTCAAGTCTAAATATAGGACTTGCTCTATGTAGTGTTTTCAATTCTTTGCACGGTGCCTTTTATCTAAGGCTGTTGCCACTTGTTTTGAAAACCAGTCAACCTGTCATGGTGATATCAATATTTGGAGTTATATAATAGTTTCCCTTTAAAGATTAAAGGCACTTTACCAGTGGTATAAAATATTTAGATCTGACAGAAAACTTTATCATTAGATGCAATGTGCTTTAGGAAATGCCTAATAAAATGTACCCAATAAATAATGTGATAAACCAAGCCTGTGAGACCATCTCTTAGTCTGTGTACTCAACTCAGTATCATGATTTTCATGGGGAAGTTGAACTCTAATGACTTCAGGGTCATTAGTAAGAGAGGAAAAGGGAAGGGGAATGACACAATCAGTTCCCAATACTTTGATGAAGCTAGTTTCCATTATACTGAAAGCATATAAAGAAAAGAGAATGTATTGATTAAATAAGTTACCATTCGTCTTTTCCATCACACAGTTAAACAACAAGAAAGCTAGACCTAAAACCAACTGACATTGGTCTGCCCATGAACACGGAGCAGGGGAAATGGCCGCATTCCACTGACTGCCATTTGGTGACACCTCATTGAAAAACAGATAAGGAACAAGAGAAATGATTGTGAACTTCCTCTATCCTGAGTAATTAAGAGGATGTTTACTTCCACTCACCTTAATGACTACGTGTCAGAAGTTCCTCCATATCTGACCTAAAGTAAACAGACCTTTTTATGATTTATGTTACTACATTTCAGTTTTTTATGAAGACTCCATTGAGTTTGAAGCCTAGGGAGATGTGACTGGTCCTTAAGCAACAGAGGAGCTCCAATGCCCAGGTAGGAAGATAACATGGCTCCTTGTTCAAACACATTTTTCCCTAAGTGGTCCACGGTGACAGCAGAGATGTCTCTTAGAAAGTAACAACTTGGCTAAAGTTAAACTAGCTTTAAGAAAGAGCCTAAGAGAGAGGAACTCAAAAGAATGCTTGAAAAACTGTCTTAGAGAAAACTCAACCAATTTTACTCATTTGTTAGGTGTCTCAGAAGAAAAAGTGGGGAAACCTACATTTGAGAGTCTCTTTTCACCTTCTAAAATAAAATAGCGATCATAGGTTAACTAGAACCTGAAGTGTTTAATTAAATGACTTTATTTTTAAATCCATATTTCAAGGTATATGTAATTTATAAGCTTCTTTTCTCAAATACAGTCTTTGAAGAACTATTTGATGTGAAAGGGATATGGGATGCTTTTTACCAAAACTTTTTACCTAAGACTTAGTAAGCAGTAGGTGTTTTGACTGGTAAAGATGGAACCTAAATGTATTCTAAACTCAGAATAAATTCAATTAATTAAAATGGGATTTCGCTCATGGCCAAGTGATTTCCTTATCCCTTGAGTTGGTATTTTAATTTTCTAAAAAAGTTACAATGTTGTGAATGGCTAGCCTTCCCTTTGTTCAGTGTGCTGCTACTTTAGAATAACTTTCTCTCTGCCTACCCTGAAAATCAGCATTGCTGTATGAGGACTAAGCTTGCGGTCTACTGAGTAGACCTGGGGTGCAACCCAGATTTGTCACTTACTCAGTGGCATGACTTTGGGAACACTGCTTAACTTTTCTTAGACTCAGTTACCTCATCCGGAAGAAGAGGATAATAAAAGCTGTCCCCTAGAAGGTCACCACAAAAGTTAAATGCGGTAACATACTTAGAGTGCTGGGCACATATTCGATTCTTAATAAATGTCATTTTGCTTTCTTCTTCTTGTAACACTGAAAATAATACATTTAAATATATCTAATGGGTTTTTATGGGCCCAAGATTGTATTCCCACTTGGGGCACAGTGGACTAAGAGAAAGTACCTCTCTTCAAGGAGCTTACATTTCTGTGTAGGTAAGAAGTTGTAAGTAATAAGGCAGGGTTTTCTTCTCTCACACCCCACTTTGTTTCATCCTCTCCACACCTTTGGTAGGAAACTTTCATAATAATAATTCACAGAAATTACACTTTAAGAGAATGTTAAAATCAGCAAGAGAGAGAAACTTTGAATTTATAATCATCTACAGAATAAGAAACCAAACAAAAGCCAGCCCTTCAGGAGTACAGTTAGCATCTACAACATAAAATTAGAAGGGGGCTTTCTCCCTATTTCTACATGAAAACCAGCAACAGTCTGGCACCCTCCAAGAGTCCTGGCTATGAAAGAATTGGAATGCAGCACCCTTGCTGTGGACACTGGAATTCTTATAAGGGATCCCACTCACAGCTAACAAAAATGATACTTAGAGCCATTTCAGTTGCAGAGGACATCAACAGAAGGAAGGCAGAGTGAGAGAGAAAGGTATGGTAGATGCTGTTCCTAGACTGGTGCCACCAGACTGGTTGGTCCTCCTTTGGAGGCTTCAGGGATACCTGAGTGCAGAGGGATCTGAGGGGCAGGGCTGCAGTTCTGCAAACACAAGTTGTGGCTGAAACACACCACATTTGTAAAAGTAATACCAAATGCTATCTGCCAGGCACCATTCAACATGATCCACTCACATTAACTCATGTGAACCCCACAACCACCTTGAGAGGTAGCACTATCGTTATCTCCATCACACAAACTGGAGAACTGAAACTCAGAGCGGTTAAGCGGTTTGGCCAAAGGCAAGAAGCTAGTGAACTATAGAGCTGACCCTCGCAGGCATGCAGCGAGGGGGCAACAGTCTCAACCACTGTGCTACACGATGACGTTGATTAAGCTTGGGACTGCAAGTTAGAGATGTAGGAAATACACTTCCAATTTTGTGAAGTCGTATTGGTGTGTAAAGCTAAGATGAAAAAATGCAACTGAATATCTGCAGTATTTACCCCTGATGGTGGTTTTACCTAAACCCAGCATTTAGATTTTTTTTCTTTGTATATTTTTTGTTTATTATTCAATATTCCTGTAGGTAAGAATAAAGGACACTAGAAGTCATTTAAAAAAGAAACTTTATAACAACTATACTTGCTTTACCTTACACAGCTCTTCGGCCTCTTATTAAGATAATCCCTAAATCTTAATTTTATAAATATCATAAAGGAGGAAAGTACAAATTCCATTCCATAGGCCAGGTCATTGTGACAAAGACGACAAAGACAGAAATTATTTGCTTAACAGTAAATAATGTCCTCATAGACAAATATTTGGAATATGGCCACTAGTGTTGGCCAAATATTTATCAGATTTTTAAACTGAGGACCCAAAAAGAAGAGGCAGAAAAAGTGAAATAAATATCTGAAACACCATGAAGAAATTTAATGCAGAATTCAAAATAAAACTGAAGTTGCATGAGTGCTAAACTATTAATTGTGAGGAGTTCCCAGCCTACTGCAAATGGAAGGCTTCAGCGATGCCATGAGGACGCATATTGTCACTGGGGCACTCCTGGCTTTCAGTGGGCTGGAAATGCAGCTCCTTAGAGAGACTTTGTTCTGGATTCTCCTGTGGAAGCACACTGCGGGGTGTGGTAGGTATAGCACCCAGGGCAGAACTGTCCAACAGAGCATTCTGTATCTGCCAGGGCCAGTGCAGTAGCCACTAGTCACCTGTGGCCACGGAGCGCTTGAAGTGTGGCTAGTGTGACCGAAAAACTGAACTTTTAAATTTATTCAGTTTGATTTAAACTTAAATAGCCACGTGTGACTGCAGGCCACCCTCTTGAATGGCACAGATCTAGAGCTTTCCCACAAATTATCAGTTTTCAGCCTGTTTCCCCTCTTCGTTGGACATCCATAAAGATTTATGATATCAAGTCTACCATATGATAACTGATGTTCTTTCTCTTTCTCCCCCACTTCCTAAGCTACAAAAGCCTAGCCCTTAAAATAGATATTTGGACAAGCATCTCCAAAATCATCCCGTCAGAAATTAAGTTTATTAGAGATTTAGAAATAAGACTGTCAGCGGAAGGAACACTTGCTCAGGTTCCTTCCTCACAGGAAGATGGTGTTTCACCTTCATCAAGCTTGAACCAGTGTCTCATTTTTTTATATCAGATTTATTGACATAGAATTCATATACCATAAACTTCACCCCTTTAGAATGCACAGTTCAGTGGGTTAGTACATTCAGAGTGGTACAAACATCTCCACTATCTAATTCTAGAGCATTTTCACCGCACCCAAAAGAATCCCTAAACCTATTAGCAAGAACCCCCCGCTCCCACTGCCTCCAGCCCCTGGCCATCACTAGTCTACTTTTGGTCTTGGCACTCTTGTCAAAGCACCGCATTCTTTGAACAACACATCTGTACCAAGTCATCTTCATTTGTTTCCTCTCTTCTTCTCTTTCATGTATTTTTAATTTTCTTTACATTCTAAATTTCTGCTTTGCCCTGAATTTCTCCTTGCCTATCCATCTTAGTGATACTCATGTGCTAAGTTTCTTTAATCCATCTACATTCAATGTGTTATTATTATTTTTTTTAAATTCTTTAAACTCCACGGCTCAGAGGCAACAGCTCTTTAATCATCAAAATAGGCCAAGTGAGCAAACTAATTTATGCTTCAGAGTCTGGGATTTTAAGAGTCTGGGATTGGTAGGGAAAGGACAGGTAAAATGAGAGTGTCTCTCAGCTTCAGTTTAGTCAGCTATCTGAATGTTGTTATCCTTGCCGCACCCCGAGCTCCACCTGGTACCATTCCAATTCTCAGCACCCGAAACAATGCCTGGCACATAGCACCTCCACCTTAAATCATCTCTGAGTGAAGGAAGGAATATGTGTATTTCTTTATGGTGTGTTTACAAGTTTGTCCCTCCCATAAAGTTACCCAGCTAGAGCATCATTCATTTTCCTTTAAAAATTACCTGTGAAACAACATCCTGGTGCTTGAAAATCTATGTGTAATGTAAAGAGAGATGTTAACTTGAAGTGTGTTTCCTAGATTGCTGAATCTAGCAAATTCTTGGAATTCTTCTCTCGGGTGGACACCAATTTAGGAGGAAGGCTTTCGTGTAAGCCCCCCAAAATAATAGCTTGTATGCTTTTCCCCACAGAACGTGAAAACAGAAACACCTTCACTCACAACTCTCATTCGTTCTCTCATCAGTGTTCCTGAGACACCTTTTCCCTGCATTAGCCCAGACCCCCCTTCTTCAGTGCACGCAGAGGATTTCTGTCTCTGGGGTAGTCTCAGCACGCAGGCAGGTGCAGGAAAGGAAGAGAGGGGCAGGGGAGTGAGCTGCAAGTCTCCACACAATCCTTTCTTCCAGTTCGAGGATGAAAATGGAGACAAAAAGCCAAACCTGCAGATACACTGGACTCAGCGGGAGCCAAGAGCTGCCTTTAAGACTGGCAGTTCCGAAGGCATCAGCGGGAATCGTTTTGGTAATTACCCGTTGGGAAATGTCATCCCATGGATGGTGACAGACACGAAGCAGCTGTGCTTTGCTGGGGAGAACAGAGGCTGGGCCTGAGCGGGAACAAACAGCGGGCCAGCTGCAGCCTGTGGGACGACTTCCTCTCCCGCTCAGTGCTGGCCAAACACGCAGCCATTCATCACACAGCAGAGTGCATCTGAGACGTCTGACACTGCCTGTTGAAGATTAGCTGAATCTATCCAATTTCTAGCCAGATTTAGGGGCTTGGCTGGGCTTGGCTCAGGGTGAAGGAGTGTCTTTTTATTGCAGAAAGATTCTCAGTCAAATTAATTGCAAAGATCGCAGGCTGGTTCTGGCTGAAATTCAGAGAATCATCTAGCCAGAAATCCTGATTCTTCAATGAGAGACAGAAAGGACATACGTATTTGCTTGTATGAATTCCTGGTGTGGCATCAGAGATGCACAGCTCAAGCCAATCCAGGTGGCCCTGTAGCCTAAAGTGCCCATTTGAAGAGCAATTTGTATGTCTTCTGACTATCGTTTTTACTAAACAGCTTCTCTGCCCCAACACCCAGCCTCTTCATGGGTGAGAATTTCAGTCTCTGTCAGGGGTCGTGGGCCTCCCAGCTGGGCTGGCAGAGCTGCTCTCACCTCTCTGAGAAAGCTTCTGTCCCTAAAAGTCACACCACCTTGGGGACCTGCTCAGGCCACTCGCTGCAAAAACCAGCTGCTACCAGGGAGCTGTGTGGCGTTCACTCACCCCACAGGCCTGAGGCACTCTAGTGACTCCAGCCCTGGTGTGCGAGTACCTCTGATCTTAGGACCCCGAGTGGTGGGTCTTGGGTAAACCCTGGAGTGTCTTTATATCCTTATATAGTCCTTGTCCTTAAATACCCCAAATTCAGGCCTTCAGGGAAAGTCCTCAGAGACTGTCATTTCACAAAGGGAAGTGATCTGTCTCCTTTCTAACCTCATTTGACTCTCTGCTCAATCCTTTAAAAGTGTCATCACAGTGTGATCTACAGGCAAGTTAACTTCTATTTTAGATTATTCATTTACATCACACTGACTCCTGCCAAACATGCTGTCGTTTTTATTTAAAAAGCTTTGTTCACATAAATATCTTCTTAATAACATAAATATTTCTAAGTAGCACCTAAGACACATATGGACTACTCTTGAAATGGAATGAATATAGGTTTTTACATGGGGAAAGAAACCCAAAATATATTGGAAGGCAAAAAAAAGCAAAACAGGATTTTTTTTTAAATTTTTTTGTTGAGGGGGAAGCAATTGGATTTGTTTGTTTGTTTAACGGAGGTACTGAGGATTGAACCCAGGACCTCATACAAGCTAGACATGCATTCTACCACTGAGCTATACCCTCCCCCCAAAAATAGAATATTTTGA
This sequence comes from Camelus ferus, assembly GCF_009834535.1. Classification (NCBI taxonomy): domain Eukaryota; kingdom Metazoa; phylum Chordata; class Mammalia; order Artiodactyla; family Camelidae; genus Camelus; species Camelus ferus. Next base: position 48,142,756 of record NC_045709.1, read on the forward strand.
ATGAGTTCATTTCCTAAAAGATAATCATCTAGAAAGAGAATAATTTGAAAGACTATGTATTAAATTGTCGACAGCAGCTGTTTCTAGGAGGAAATATTATTGCAAACTTTTACTTCCTATATTTTTTATTTCTATGATATCTGAAATATTTATAACAGATCTTGGCAGTTGGAAAAACAATTAAGATTAAAGTAACTGCCAGGCAAAGCCAATCATTAGTTGTGATTTGAGAAAAGAGAAAGCTTAAGGCCCCGAGGCTTCACCACGCAGCTCATGGTCCCCAGGATGCCAACAGCAGCGTGACCTCAGCACTTCTTAGAAGTCCAGAACCTTAGGCCCCTTTCTGTGTCTATACTGATATCCACAGTAACATTCACATTCTCAGTGCTAAGTGGGAGAAGGCACTGTCTGCCCGTATTAACTATGACCTCCTTCACTGGATGTGTGTGATTCCTTTTTATAATAATAAAAGCAATTTTTAGAAAACTATCTACATCTATTTTATTTTATAACTTGAACTAAGAAATAAACATATTTTTATAAGAGCAGATTTTCAACCAGACAACAGCAATGGACTAGGCTCCCAGTGAGAGTAAAGAAGCACTTCTCTCTTCACTGGGATAAAGTCAAGCGTGAATCCATGTCCCCCAAGATAAGAGAGAGGAATAAGCAGTCAGATGGAAAAATGTACAAAAATGCTAGAAGTACAAGGTAAAAAGTGACAAAGAGCCACAACTAATCAAAAGTCTGTTGTTGCTATTTGTCTAAATAAAGAATATCCAATAGTGTCTTTGCTGATCTGGCTAACTTTTTACTGCTCAGAAGCAGAGGAAGGAGATTGATGGGAGTAACAAACTCTGGACTTAATTGTGACCATCAAGGAAGAATAAGCTTGTGATATGAAAATCAAAAGGAATTGGGGGTGGAAAGGTAACGATGCTATCCTGAGCTCATCATATTTACAACAAAAGAACGATGGGTACAGCTAGATTTTGGACAAGCCACACTGACTCGAGTGTCTAAGGTGAATAAAGCTCAATTAGAGGAGGACGCCCTGAAAACGTGTCATTTGGTCTATGCATCCGCCTACAGCTGAGCTGGAGGAGAAACACTTGTCAAGAGTAAATGGCGCTAATGAGAGCTTTCTGGTGATTAAAAATTTTAGAAGGTCACTTACAAACAATAAAGGGACCGGCAGATGAACTGGGTTTTATGATACTCCCCCCCAGTGTACTTATTTGGCTTTGGGGCCTCTGTAAATATGGAAATGATATTTACAGTTTTACTCTTAAGTCCAATTTATAGGCGCTTACACTGGCAGGTTGAAGATGGAAACTCTTTGGGAGAGGTTGATCTGTGTGATCCCTTGGGAACTGGAGACTTGCAGCCTGCCAATAAGGGAAAATGACGCACTACGCTGGTCATTTTCTGAAGGAAGAAAATAAAAGGCTGGACAAAAAAAGGTGCTTTGAAGTACCATTATATGCATGACTTCTGTGGACAGCCCTGGAGGCTGGGGCAAGAGAGGATGCACTGACCATTTAAGAATCAGGGGCCAGGCGCGCCTACGATCCGAGCCTGCCACACATCTGGAACGTTTCAATAGAGGCCTCGGAGATAAGATTGACAGCTTCATGTCAGACACAATTAGAGGAACCAGGGTTTCAATCCCTGATATGTAAGATGAAAGTAAAGCAGGACAAAAGCAGAAATAATAGCGACTCTTTGGATAAAAGTGAGTAGGTCAGAGAAGTTTGTGAAATACATGAGAGAGATCCACCCAAGTCAGCACCTTTGAACCCAGCAATGTCTTGACAACCCTCACCGACATTCCAGCACTTGAGTCTAGAGAAGTATCTTAGCAGAATTATCCATCCAGGATTCTAGTCCTTATTATTGTCATCTCTCAAGAGCATTATCGTGGCTTGCTCGTTGACCTTTTTAATACTGAATGAAAATACATGGAGATCATGTTTAAAATATGGTTCTAACACATAGCTCTTTATTGTCCCCGTACAAAAAGATAGGAAGAGCCTCTGATTTAATGGATAAAAGATGCTACCTCATTAGAATTATTTAATATGTGGTCTATTTCACTTGGATTTAACTCTCAATTTAAAAGCCTTCAAATTTTTTGGAACCAGTGCTGTCAGACTATAACAATGGAATTAAATGCCTTGGTTTATATCGTTACCTCGTTCAAGTAAAGACTTGAGGTGACTTACAGCCAAAAACATGTATAATAAAATTAACAGAATAGAAATCTAAAGAAAAATTAGAACTCTAGAGAAAGTGAACAAAAAATATGTCTCCTCTGTGCTTTATGGTTTGCAAGATTGTTGTGCATGAGTTGCAAATTCTGCCCTGGTCTTCCTGGTAGAGAATAATTGTTCTCACTGTCATGAAAAAAATATTAAACCACTACCTATGAAATGATGTACAAAAACCACGCGTTATTTGCTTTCTTTCTTTTGTTAATGTTATGGACAAGGCAGGGTCAACATTCATCTCTGTCCTTTTTGAAATCCTGTAGCTTTGTGCTACTCATGGTGTGTTCCAGGGACCAGCAGCAGCGACAGCATTGCCTGGGAGCTTGTTAGAAATGCAGACTCTCAGCCCCCACCCAGACCTGCCGAATCAGGAGCTGCATTTTAACAAGATCCTCAAGTGATCTACATGCTCATTAAAACTTGAAAAGCACAGATCAGTGACATTTATGATCACATATTGTCTTCTCTTTACATAAATGCATCTACCTAATCTTTCAGCAAACTATCAATTCCTCAGGGCAGAAACTAGCTTATTCCCTTATTTTCCCCCATGACACCAAGCAAACCAAGAACACTGCAGCCTAAATAAAATAATTTTAAAATGAATAATCCTAAGAGAAAAAATTAGACCAAGAGGATTAAAATCAATTCATACAAGATAAAATTATAGGACGAATTATATGCTTTAATAATTTGACATCATTTTAAACAACAGTAATAATGACTAATATTTATTACTTATTTGTGGCAGGTACCAATAATAAGCACGTTTTATTAGCTTCTTCACAGAACTACTACTCTCACTTTATAAATGGGAAAATTGAGATTTGAGATTAAACAAATTGTCCAAATCAACTGCTCAAAGGTAGTAAAACTATAATTTAAACATAGGGCATCTGATTACACAAACCATATTTTTAGCCACAATTGTCCAATGAGAACTTCTGATGCCTGGGTTTCTGAGTGATATGAAACCCCAGGACCAAGTAATGAGATCAGAAGTTAGGAAAACTCACAGCAGACCAAGTGATTGGATCTGATCAAAGCTGATACGTGAAAGTAGCTCTCATTTTTAAACAGCCGTGGCATGCTTACATTTTTGTGACTCTGTAAAAATCACAGGCCTGCTTTTACAAATTTGAAAAGTATAATCTAGTATCAGTGGAAATGAGATACAAGGAAACAAACTGGAAAATAGGAATGGTAAGAAAGCTTAGACATTGCGATGAGCCTAACTGCAAAATACTTAATGCTTATACATCCCTAGGGGTGCTTCTCAGTATGAACTACCTACATTTCCTTAGATAATAGTTGTCACAGGTAATTTATCTTTTCTAAAACTAGAGAAAATGAGGCTCCAGTATGTCAGAATGAATCAGAGGTCCCTTTCGGGGACATGTGTGTTAAGTTATCCATGTTTGTCATGATCTGCTACATTGTCTCTCTCCTACTGATGGAAAATGTGAAAAAAGAAGAGAGCAGGTGAGTGTATCTATTAATATGGGGATGAAATAGTAGGTAATGAATTATCACAGGTGAAGATGAATGTGTAGCTGGAAAGACACATGAAAGGTGGGGGTGATGACTTGCAAAAAAGAAGATGGTACACTCCTCCTAAGGGCTGGAATTTTATTTTGTTCCCCAAACATCCCCAGTACCTAGCACTATACCTGGTACTTAGAAAGTATTTGATAAGTACCTACTTAGCAAATGATTATCTACTGTGTACTTAGCTAGTAAGAATTACCTGTTGAAACTTCACAATCACATATCTCGTTTAAGTACCAGTCTGACTAGTACTACAACTTTAAGTTGTTTAACCCATCTACACCTCAGTTTCCTCATCTGTACAATGGGCACATGATGTCAACATCATTAAGTTATGAAGATCAAGTAAGATAACATACATAAAATGCTTAGCAAATACTAACTTTCCAGTGAGGTTACATTCAGCCTCAGCTTTTATCCATGGCACCTTAGCCCAGCTTATAATTTTTTCAGATGTACGGACCAGAAAGAACCATGAACTGACTGTCTTTGAGTGGTAGAGCTAGGACCATAACCGGCCTTTGACCAGTCCTCCTTAGTCACAATTCACAGGAGAAGGTCTTTCCTTAAGACATTGAGCTGCCTGGGTATCTTTCTCCATCAGAAAGGACCTCTTCCTGGCTCTTACACAACCCCAGTGAGTGAATGTGTTTCTCACTTAAACAACAAGGAAGATGCCACAGTGGAGTTGTGGCCACAGAGGTCAAATTTGTCACCTTCACTTATGGAAAGGAACTATCTACATCACTTCCGCTGCTGAAGTCGGCCACACATGGTTCTGTACTGTGGGAACCACTCAATCAGCTACCCCCAAAGCCAGGTTTCCTTGAAACTTAGTGCCTTTGAGTTTTTTATATTCCTTGATCTGGGCCCTGCAAGGACATATCTGGTAGACAAATTACCTGGAAACTCAAAGCCCTGGAGGATGGTGGGCTTTCTGTGGTCATGCTGACTGACTACTGTGATGATGCTGACAAGAGGCAGTGTAGTGAAGTGGTTAGAACAGTTTTATCTACAGTATTGTATCCTGGATGGGATCCTGGAATAGTAAAAGGACATTAGGTAAAGCTAAAGAAAATCTAAATAAGTCTGGACTTCAGTTAGTAATAGCATCAACATTGGTTCATTATTTATAACAAATGCCTCACACTAACATAAAATGTTAATAATAGGGAGAAATGGATGTGGGGTATATGGGAACTTTGTAATATCTTCTCAATTTCTAGAACAGTGATGAAGCCAGACATATAAACACAAGGCTGAATGAAGTTAAAATCCATGGTTCTTGAATTAAATCAGATGCTCTTCTTCTGACATATTCAATATAAAGACTCAAACTGAGAAATCACCTCTTTGATTCATACACTCAACCATTTATTCATTCACAAATATTTGAGACATACTTCAGACACGATAACACACCGAGAGTGGCTAAGGGAGCAACTTCCAGGTACGATGCCTCATTCCAGTTTACACAGTTCACTTGGGTAGATGAGACGTAGCCCCAGAAAAGGGAAAGAAAACACTGGATGTGAAATAGCCCCCTTCAGCAAACGACTTTGTCTCCACGACCTTTCTGGAAGAATGATAATACTTCATACCTGCTCATTGAAGAGCTTGATGAAAGAATGACTGAGATAATACCTACAAATCCTCAGTGCTTCCTGAACAAAGGTTACTAGAGACAGATTTTACCCAGGTAACACTTTAACAAGCTGTGTGCCCTGTCACTCTTTTGCCCTGTCATTATTAGTGGAGCTTCCAAGGGAAAAGCCCAGCGTCTTGTCAGGGGCCTCAGTAACAGGTAGAGTATTCAGGAATCCTGAATTCTAATGCCGTTGTTAATCTTCTGCAATTCTTTTGAAACTCTGCGTGCTTTAGCTTCACCTACAAAAGACCTAACAGAGATTTTCTACAGAACAAACATGAGCAGAAAGAATAATTGTAAGGCCCTTTACAAAAACAACTGTTAGGACTATTTAGAGAGCCAGCAATGTGCAAACCTGTCCCCACTTGCTGAGAAACCCAGGAGCTGTTCTGTTGAACCAGCCTTACTCATACAGTAGACAAGCCTCCCAGTCTAGCTCATGACAGGTCTTGTCATAATTCAGCTGGAGCCACTGGTAAATATCCATCTGTCTATTACTCATTAATAGCGAGAGACAGGATGTCAGCTGTTTCCGTGACTTGGAGAAACATAGGCTTTTACCACCTTCTGGCTTACTCTCAAAGCAATGTTAGAAACAATAGGGCAGACAAAGAAAAAAAAAAGGACAGGAAGATGCAATGTCAAAAATAAAAATAAATTATCACTGTCTGATGGATACAAAGATTACAGCCTTTAACTTGCTTTACAGGTTTTCATAATTCAACTTTGGCGGTTTGGTCATCTTAGAAGAGGGGGGAAAATGAAAGTCTCCACACTGACTGACATATTAGGAAATTTTATTCTGCTAAGGCTGATAGGGTTTTTGATTTTTGGTCGTTATTAACCCCCATCGCCGATGTTTTGATTATCTAACTTCTGTTTGGGCAGTAAATAATGTATGGCATGATATGTCTAGCTATGATATGATTAGAGATCTTCTACTTTGAATATTAAACAGAATTGCTTCTTGTCTTCAATTTAATCCCAGGATGTACTTCTTGTGTCATTTACAACACTAATGGTTGTGTAAATAAATATGAAAATTCAATGGTTCAACCCAGCACAAGTTTATTTCTCACTCATCTAACCGCCCAGGGCAGGTGTTCCAAGAGAGCAGCAAGCTTTCCGACACACAGAGTCAAGGACCCAGGCTCTGCCCAGGCTACGGTTCTTCCATTCACCCATTCCTTAAAACCATATCACCATCCATATTCAGCAGTGTGAGGAGACAGGAAGCATGAAGAAGGCACAGCCCCGATCAGATGCCTTGGCCTCAAAGTGACGCACATCACACAAGGGCCAGGGGACTGGAGGCAAGGGGACTCTCACACACAGTCTTCACTGGGCAGCCACTTCCATGGAGTCTACACTTTGGAAGGAGGAACACAAATTCTTAGGGACAGTGAGCCTCCTCTGTCCCAAGCACAAGCCTATATGGATGAGATGCACAAAGCAAATTATTTCCAATGCCTCCCAATTCACTGAGCAACGCCTGAAATTCTATTGTCTTTTATTTAGGTTAAGCCTGTGACCACCTGTTATAAGGTAAACATTCTTCCAACTGTTCAGGTATTTACATGCGAATGGCTTTCTGCTCCTTTCTTGATAGAAGGAATTGGCAGGGTGAGAGAGGCAGGAGAAGACAAGAGCCTGAGGGCGAGGAGGGGAGAGGAAGGACGGGGGACAGCTACGGAATCCCTTCTCAAACCTACAAGCCAGAGCCCGGGGGCCCCCAGAGATGCTTTCATCCTCGGCAGAACTGCAGACAAGGCCTGATCCTGGCCATGGAAAACGGAAGTGCTTGAACTCAGTAGCTCAAGGCGCAAGGTCAGTCACAGCTGCAGCCAGCCGGGCCCTGGGCCCAGCTCCAGCACTGGTGCTCGGCCTTCCAACAGCCGCTGTGACAGAGTCCCTGCTTTAAACGTTCCTACAACTGGCCCTTGGCCTCCGTATCTGGATGGTGGCTTGATTTTGCATGGGAATTTCAGAAACGTCAGTCTCATATCATCTTTGCAATAATGAATGTGTAGAGTAGGCATTATTACTCCCTTTACAAAAACAAAATAACAGAATCACAGGCAGGTTAAGTACTCATTCAAGTTAATGCAGCCATTACGTGGCTGAGCTAAGACCTGAAATCAGACCTCTCACTGCCCATCCAATATTCTTCCCACTATGAAATACTGTCCTACTGAATTTGCTTCTTCCTCTAGACCTGGGGTTTCTGACCTGTTTGCTGGCACAGTCCTCCAGCCCACTCTGTGCCTGGAGTTCTGTTCCTCTGATGCTTTTATCCCACGGATCATTCATTATGGATCACTACCAGCTGCCAAGAACTTGCTGACCGAACAAACAGGCTGCTTCCCTTTGCAGAGGTTAGCCTACTCACCAAAAAATAAGTGCATCCCTTCATATAACGATAAGTACTACAAAGGGAACGAGTGGTGAAATATAAGGAATGCAGGTGGCAGCTGTAGACAAATGGGGAGAGGACACCCATGTGGACAGGACTACCAGGAAGGCCTTTCTAAGGGGGTATTTAAGCCCTTAGGCCTGACATGTGCTGGGTCAGCAGTGAGAAGAAAGTGGTGTTTTTTGGAGGATGAGGAGTTCCTGAGTTGAAGAGACAGGCAGATCCAAGGAAGGGAACCCACGGGACTGAAGCAGGACCAGGTAGAGGAGCAAAAGATGTGTTTGGAGAAGCAGGCAGGCCCAGTCATGGAAAAGATTGGGTCGTATTTGATTTGTGGTTGGGATCCACTGAAGGGTTTTTTAAATAGGAAAGTGATGTGATCACATGTGCAAAAGATTAGTCTCCCTGTACCACGGGGAGCGGAGGGGAGGAAGGAGCAGAGTAAGGCACGGAGGCACGTCAGCAGTCCAGGGGTGAGACGACAGTGCCTTGGAATATGGTGGTGGCAGCCAGACGGGGCTCAGAGCAGAGCTGAGACGTATTTCAGAGGTAGAATGATAGGATTTGCTGATGGACTAGCTCTGAGTAACAAGAGAAAGGGAGGAATTAAGTTTGCCTTTTCAGGCCTTTGGCTTCTGCAACAAGCTTCTAAAGCTGGTGTCTTTTTCAGGTGCTCACTCACCCCAATGGTGACACCTGGCTGAGCCTCTGAACTGGAGAGGGATGGGACTTGGCTCCTCTTCACGTCTTAGCTAATGAAATGTTTTCTAGTAAGTGTTAGGAACACTCCCACACAACAGACATCATTCCCATTTTACTGGTATGGAACCTGGGGCTTAGAGAGGCCAAATCAAAGTCACCCAGCTAATCAGTGTTGAAAGTCAGTCTCAGACGGTTTTGTCTCTTCTTCAAAACTCTCCTTAGTCGTCCTTCGTGGGGGAAGGGGGCAGATATTATAATGGAATCCATCAGATATACGAGAACATATGCAAAAATGGGTACTGCACTTCAAAGTACACTTCAGGGGTCTAGTTAATCCCTAACCACCTATTTCAGCTTAGACCTCTCCTCTGGAAACTGCCTTCAGAGCCTGTTTACCAGCCACGGAAGATAATGTGCCTCAAGCTTAACGATCAGGCCTCAGAAAAGCAAGCTGCCTCCTCCGGGTGAGTTTAGGGACATGAAAAATGCCTCAGTGTCTGCCGCAGATAACCCTCTCCCCCACTGGGTGAAGCCTAGATCCCCCCCAATAAGAACTTTCATTAAATCTCTTTAATTTAAAAGTTTGATCCTGTGTTAAAATGAAAAACCCTGCGAGAAAAGTCACAAAGGACCCAAAAGCAAAGTGCCAGGTGTATCGCTCTTGCTGCAATTACATTAATTCTCTCTTATCCTATTGTGAAGGCTCACTTATTCATGGTTTGGGGTGTTTTTTTTTTCCCCCTCACTTTTGCTCTTTAGTTTGAGAAACAAACCCATGCTGGAGTGTTAATATCTACGTCTGTTGATCAAGCCCTGCTTGCCCAAGGTAATTTGCATTTTGACTGCAGTTGTCTGGAAATAAATTCTGATCAGTAAAATTTTCAAGCCAGTAGAAAATATCCTAATCATCACTTTTCAATCTCTTAAATTCCATTTCTTCTAATTAGAATATGGTTTTGGAGAACCAATCAGATTTCATATGGAAATGTTTCACAGTCAAAATTTTCCTAGGAAATTTCAATATGCCAATTTTTTACTACGAAAAAAGAAAGTAGAATTACTGTGACTTTTTATTTAGCACCAGTTGAGGTCTTTCAAAAAATAATTGATACAGTTCATTTGCTATTCCTTTCAGCAACCACACAGATTTATTTGTTTTACTACCCTTAACTGACACACCCCAATAATCTCATTTCCAAATCACAGGATGACATTTTAGAATTTAGAAGATGGATGTTTTTATCCCCTTCCATGGCTAAACAGAACGTCAAAAGCCCAGCCACTCAATTTAGTAGCATGTAAATGATTCTGAATATTTGTCAAATAGCCCCTTCCCTCCGTGCTGCACAGAAATGCAAACAGGTATGAAGAGAAGAAACACAGCCACATCTGTGTTGGTGAAACCAGGACCTCATACAGCAAAATAAACCATATCACATTCCTATTTTCTTGTTCCCTCAAGTTCTGTCATTCACTTAACATTGACTTAATACTTACAAAAGATAATTGATAGAAAGGCTTTCCATCAAAGAAGCACAATTTAGGTCATATTTTGCTTACTCTAAGTCTTGACGCAAGTGGCAGTGAAAACATTATTCTCACACCCAGCCTGCGGTGATCAGGATTTGAAGCAAAAGGGAAAAACAAATCCATAATCACCTCCACTTAATCTTTAACCTTAAATTTGTCTCTATCCAATTCTTACAACTAAGAATATTCAGAAGAAGGTTTAAAATTGGAAGGAATAAAACAAAGACAGAGAAGAGAAAGGAGAAAGAAAATCAAAACAGCATTTTAAAGAGAATTACACCTGCTTGCAGTAAAGCAAAAAAAATAAAAATAAAAAATTAAAGGCAGACACTCATTGCCTTCCCTCCCTCAAAGCACATGTTTAAATAATTTGCAAAATGGAAGGGCAAAGAGTTTTTGCTTTCTTCATGCATTCTCCATTCTTGGTGTCTCAATACCTTCAGTAAGTTTTTTTGGTTCATCAAATCCCCTCCTCATATTCTGTTTAAATGACATTAACATTTGCCCACTGGGAAAGGGGCTGATATTATCAACTTACTTGACAAAGTCTATGAAATTTGAAACAGACTGTGGGAAAATGTTGGCTCAATGGACAGTACTATAGTTCTGTTTCTCTTTTCTGGGTCAGAATGTCAAAGAGATAAGTCTGAATTCACACAAGGTACTTTCCCTGCCCTGGCTGCACACTGCATGGCAGATGGCCGAGAGCGGACTAATGTTCTGTAGTAACTTAAGTGTGGGATGGAACCAAAGCCAAGTTATTATCTTCACTTCTTATTTTCTCTTGATCAGAGAAACAGCTTCAAAACTCATGACCCCATTTAGACAGTGAAATGTCTTCTTTTAAAAATATTCTGGGGCATTTTAAGTAACAAATCAGGGAGAGACTATAGTCCATGCATGTCTCTGAGCTAAAAGAGCAAGAGGCTTTTGATAAATTAAAAGCTGTTTTCCAGGAAACATTTTTCTTTCCTTGAAAAATGTTTTTCTGATACCGCATACCTACCAAATCGTATATAAACCATTTTATATAGAACGTGTATGGAGAAAAATAGATGTTACCAATATGTTAGATGACTCCTGGGTGCCCTTCCTTGAACACCTCTCCCTCCCCTCCAAGGGCAGGCACCATCTGAATTTATTAATCATTCGTTTCTTTTTATAGTTTTACTTTGTATATGTGGACCACTAAACAATTTGTTTAGTTTTGCCAGCTTTGAGCTTCACAGTAATAAAATCACAGAATATGCATACTTACATGATTTGCTTCTTTCACTTAATATTTTTTAAGATCCATCTATGTTGACATTGTAGCTTTCATTCTTGTATATTTACTGCCCTATAATATGGTATAAATACACCAGAATTTATTTATACATTCTCTAGTTGCTGAACATTTAGATTTTTTTCTGGTTCTTGACTTTTCAGAATCATGCTACTACAAATATTCTTGTACGTCTGATAGTGTTCCTGTGCAGGAATTCTTCCGGAAGTTATATCAGAGACCTAAATACATATTCTACCTTCCCTGGCTAGAGCTCCGCTGTTTTGCAAAGGGACTCTACCAATTAACCTTCCCACAGCGGTGGATGAGGTTTCCATTGATCCATATCTTTCCAACACTTGGTAATATCTAACTTTTCATTTTTTCCAGTTTGATAAGTGTCACATGGTATTTCAATTGAATTTTAGCTTTCATTTTAATGATTACTAATGAAGGTAAACATTTTCATATGTTAATCAAGCCGTCAAGTGTCCTTTTCTATAAAAGACAAGTCTATTCCTGTCTTGCCTACTTTACTGTTAAGTAAATTTGTGTACGTTTCACTTCTTGATTAGCAGGAACTCTTTATATATTTACAACACCAATCCTTTGTAGTTATATGTTCATAGTGTCTTCTCCCAGGCTTTTGTTCATCTTTTCATTTCTTTGTATTATCAAAAAGTTGTTCATTTTAATGTGGTAATTCATCAGTTATTCTACTTATGGCTTGAATTTTTAGTGTCTTAAAAACCCTTTCTTACACAAAGGTTATAGAGTTATGCTTTGATACTGTTTTCTAAAAGTTTAGTTTTGCCTTTCACAGTAAAAGTATTAAACTACTGGAACAAACTCACCCAGCTTCCACTATTACCAATTTACATAATCAGAGTATAGTTATCAAAGCCATGAAACACTGATACAATACTAGTGAAACTACAAACCTTATTAAAATTTTATCAGTTTTCCCACTAAGATTGTTTTTTATTTAATGTTCAAGCATCCAGTCCACAATCTCACATCACATTTAGTTGTTGTGTCTTCTCAGGCTCCCCTAATCCCTTCAGTCTTGCCTGACTTTGATACACTTGATGGGTACTGGTCAGTTATTTTGTAGAATATATTCCAATTTTGGTCTTTCTGGTGTTTTCTCATAATTACAATGGAATTATGCACTTCTAATAGTATTACAGTTGTGATATTGTGCCCTTTTCCTTTTATATCTTAGAGTTGATAATGTCAATATCTTAACCATGATCACTTGGTAAAGGTGGTATCTGCCAGGTATTCCCACTGTAATATTTTTCTCTCTTCACAATAAATATCTTAGGAGAGATACATTGGACTGTGTTAATATCCTATTTCTCTTTAAACCTTGCCCACTGCCTTTAGCATTCATTGGTAGATCTTGCTTCCAACAATTACTACTGAGGTGTTTGCTGAGTATGGTGTTTATATTTCTGTCATTCCTTCTACATTTATTCATTTGAATTCTTCTATAAGAAAGAGTTATCCCTTAATCCCATTTATTAAATTATATATCAGTGTGGGCTCATGACTATCTATTTTATCTGTGGGCCATAGTATATAACACAAGTATTTTGTTTCTCAAATTGGTCTAGTTTTGAACGTTGGAGCTTCTTCACTTTGGTTCTTGTGTCCTTTTGACATGCTCTAATCCTTCTTTGATCACTTCCTTTTTTCTTCTGGTATCACAAGATGATTCAGGTTCATCTTATATATTTTCTGCCCTGATCCTGTAATTAATTTCTGAGAACCCCTAGCTCCTCTAATCAGAGAAAAGTATTTAGAAACCAAGATCGAAGTACTAGGTTGCCTGTTGCTACTGGGGTGCCATCTCTCCTAGACTCTCTCAGCAGGGAGGGCTATGAAATACCTGTATGTATCCTAACACACACACACACACACACACACACACACACACACACCCCTCTATATTTATATACATAGTCTCAAATGCCTTGAGTTCTTACTGATACCTCTGATTCTAAATCAACACAAGATTCATTTCAGCCTTCTCCTTTTTCTTATTTTTATTATCTTTTTCTGATAAACCTGATTCTCAGTACCTACAATGCATTCACTTATTCCCCCAATCCTAGAATACACATAAATTACAGGAGTGTTCATCGCTACTCCTAAGAGAAACAGTCGCCGACTAGAGAAGAGTTTCTGTTTATAGGGTCAGGTTGTTTGTTTTATTTTGTCTTTTGTCTAACATATCTAGCCAAAATACACTTTTCCAAAGTTACTTGAATTAGTTCTTGTCTTCCCCATTGCCTCCAGTGAGGTTATGCTATTTATACTATAGTCACGTTCATTTGTTACTGTTTATAGTCCATTTTGGGACCTCTGTATCCCGCTTGACCTTTTGTATATGAAACAGTACTGTGGTTCTTGGAGTCAGATATTGACATTTTGTTCTCAGAGAGGAGTGTAAGTCCTCTCACCCACACTATCTCATTCCCATCTGTCCCTTTTCTCCACCCATTTTCCATCTACCTATATTTTTCTAGTGATTACCTCCATACATATATTTTTTTAATGGAGGGGCTCATTCCTACTTCCACATAGAGATTCACCTTTATGTTTTTAAATGCCCACCATTTAAATTTTGCTGAAATTTTACCAGTCACCACTTAGTTGGATAAAGTTCATCCTCCAGTAGATTCCTAAGAATAGGAGATAAGCAGAGAGTTCCCTACGTTCTCACATGTTGAGAATTGTTTTTCTACAGCTGTAGTATTTGACAGACCCCTTGGTTGAATGAAAAATCATTGGCTTTTCCTTTTGTTCAGAGATTTTCATCTTACGTGTGCTTTCTTGTTGCCTTTGCTTTGTGGATGAGTTTTTCAAAAGTCTGATACCAATCTAGTTGTTTTGACGTTGAAAGTTATTTGAATGTTTCACGTGAAGACCTTGAGAAGTTTATCTTTGAAACCTAATAACTTACTGATAAATTTTGGATTTTATATATAAATAGTCATATATGAAATAAGGGCAGTTTTTCTTGCTTCCTTTCCAATTCTCTTCCTTCGTTCCACTTTCTGTCTGCCACCTTGGTCCTAGCACCAGGCTAGGACCACTTTCTTAATTATGTCACAGCCCAGTCCTACTCCCTATGAATAATTCTCTACAACTCCTGGCTCTGTGCTCTTGGTTCTGCCCTCTGAGTCATCCATCCTTTTCCACAAAAATAGCCCCAGGCTGCAGCAGAGTAGAATTCTAAGCTTGTTCCTGTTGGCAGTAATTTGGAAATCCCAAGTTCTCTTTCCACTTTGTTCTGGCTCTGCCTTCTTCAGTCCAAGCTAGTATAAACAGATATTTAACTTAAAAAAATGCTAAGACAGATAGCAATAAATTAAAAGTATACTAAATAAGTATATAGAGGTAATTAAGAAAATAAGCAGTTTTAGGCTCTGATGCCAGGCAGACTTTGACCAAACGCCACAATCGACCACTCACTAGCTCTGTATACATGGCCTCATGCAACTTCTCTTTATTTCAGTTCTATTATCCTGAAATGTGGATGAGGGATGTAAATGAGTCAACATTTAAAATACTTTCAGGACCTACTACATGGATATTGCAAAATGGTTGTTATTCCTTCTCACAGAGAATTTAGGTTCAGCATAGACAGATTAACAAGAAAAAAGAGCAAGAATTGAACAAACAAAAAAGGTACAAGATATTTAGCCATTTTAACCAACATTTTTTAAAGATATAGTAAGTAGTGGCAGAATTGTTCTTGCAACTTCATATTGTTTCATTTTTTAGGTATAAGCAGCACCACTTAATGGCAAAAAGTACTGAAGTTAGAAGTCTTGGCTTTTCATCCTGACTCCTCCTCTAACCAATAGCTACTTGATGTGAGTAACTCACAAACCCTCTTGAGGCTTAGTTTTTATGTCTGCAGAATAGAAATTCTACCCCTGTCCTGTTTTCTCTCCACAGTAATTGTTGCTATCAAATGAGACAATGAAGCTGTCAAGAGGAGAAGAGAACCATCACTGAATGTCCACTGTGTGCCTGGCGCTTGTATACAGCATCCCATTTAGACCTCTCAAAAAACCCTGAGAGGGACATCTAATTTTGAGCAACTTACATATAACGAAACAGACTCAAAGTTTAAGTACTTGTTTTAGGTTACTTGCTAAACAGTCAAGCTGGATTTGAATCAAGCCCACATACTTTCTCCTGACATAGCACTTGGAAAACTATGGTGTTCGTGGCATTATGTCCCAGATCATGTTAATTGGAATGAGTGAGACAGACTCGGGAAGGCAGACCTGAAAGCAGGTGTGCTCACTGAGGTGGGGTGGGGAGTGAGTAGGGCAAAGCCAGTGCTGGAAGGTCAGGCAGGGAAGCAGAGACTGGGCAGGGAGCAGTAGTGAAGTCAGATAAACGTAGGAAATCTAAATGGAGGGAGGGCATAAAGCATCTAGACAGAATGGCATCCATAAAGGACCCAGAGGTGAGGAGGCATGCCGCCAAAGCAGATAAATAAGCTTCAGTGCAAGGAAATCAGCAGCAGATGGTGGGACCTCTGAGTTAAAAATCACCCGGCAGGAGAGATTTTTTTTCTGTTTTTCTCACTGCCACACTCCCTATGCCTGGTAGATAGTAGGTGTTCAATAAATAATTGTTGAATAAGTGTGAGGGACAAGGAAGACAAGGTTCTGTGGCCGAGAATAGGTTCTTGTCTCCGGACAGGAAAGAATTCAAGAGGAAGACATAGTACGGTGGAAATAAGTTTATTCAGGGATATACACACTCCACAGACAGAGTGTGATCTGTCTCAGACAGGAGAGTGGCCCTAACAGATACATATTCCATAGACAGTATGCGGTCTGTCTCACTCAGAAGGGAAAACGGCCGCCAGGTGTGGTGGGTGGTTAGTTTTTACGGGCTGGGTAACTTCATACGCTAACAAGCGGGAGGATTATTCCAACTATGTTGGGGAAGGGGTGGGGATTTCCAGGAATTAGAGCCCCGCCCATTGTGGCCTTTTCCGGTCAGCATGAGAACTGTCATGGCGCCTGTGGGTGTGTCATTAGCATTCTGGTGCATTACAATGAGCGTATAATGAGGCTCAAGGTCTCCTGGGAGTTGAATCTTCTGCCATCTTGGTTCTAACCAGTTTGTCCGCAATCACTGTGTCATTCCTTCAAAGGTTGTGCCTTGCCGCGTTCCCTGCTGTCTCAGTTCTAGAAAGTTACTGAGATAGTGAAGCTCAGTTATCAGAACTAAAAGGTCACGTCTACCTAATCAGCAGGACTTGTTGCCAAGTCAAGAAACCCTGTCCTATGGGGACGTCTGCCTGAAAGTCAAAGAGAAGCCTTGGAATTCAGGTGAAGTGAGACCTGCAGGTGGGAGTCAAATGACTTGACTACAGTGGGGGAGAAAGGACTAGGGGAAAAGAAAAGAAAACAAAACAAAACAAAAAGTCAAGCCCATATCTTTCTGTCTTACCTTACTTTGCTTCATAAAATCCTACCTGTCCATTCCAGCTGCCTATAAAGCTTTTCTACCTGCAACCTCTGTCCTGGATCAGTGAGCACCAGGCATCCTGGTGCATTTGCAACTGGCCTCTGAAAACATTTTCTTCAGGTATCCAGATCCTGGTTCTCCCTCAAAGCTCACTTTGGAGGAAGAGTCCTAGCTCTGGGTTCTGGCTGGTTCCCCCAGAATTCAGTCTGTGTTTCTGTGGCCTCAAGTTTCTGGTGGTCCTTTCATTGATATGAAACCCAAATTCATAACCTGATTTTCTTTTGATACAAAGCATTGCCATCACTGAAAAGGAGATATCAAAATGCACCATTAACTCTCCCTGGCAGATAAGAACGTCCATATTGACTCCTCCTTCCCTAGAACTGGACCCTTCATGTGTGAACTTCCAGAAAAAGATTGGGCCCCACAGTTTCATCCTCAGTTTTTACTGTCTCCTCTCCATGTCATTGATCTCTCTCCCCTCGTTCCATCCCTAGAGCTTAGCAGGAATTGCCATCTTGTTTCAGGGCCAGATTGACTGTTTATGACATGCAAGTGATGTCTTTGTCTTGATAACTGTCTCCAAATATGAGCTCTGGAAAGTTGCTTTGCTTCCAGAACCTCTTAACTCAGGATAAGATATGGGTCCTACAGACCATTAGAAAGCTTTGGACTTGGGTATAAGGAAACTACTCATAATCTGCTCTAGTTATTGAAAATAGCAAAATAAAGGTCTTTCTGGTGTTTTAGTATATCTGTCTCCAAACACCAAGAAAATAATGTATCAACTGAGCTAGACAAATGAGTTGGTTAACAGTGTTCTGAAAGGAGACAACACTTAACCAGCAGTCATCTTCTGTACAGTGAAAAAAAAAAAAGCCATAATTAGTACAGAGGACTTACATTTATTTTTCTGTTGTGAGCTGAGCTTAATCAAAATATCCACTGGTCGTAACCATCCAACATAAAATAATTAAGAGTAAAAGCAAGCATTATCTATCTTTAATACCTGATACAGAATGCAAATACCCCTCAAATATTTACTGACGCTTAAAAGTCAAATTAATCATAGCAATTTCCCATAGTAGCTCAGAGTATGTCAGAGCAAAGGGCAGCAGAACATTTAATTACATTCTAAAATGTGGATAAAGGGAAACACTAAAAAAAGTTGACTTGGAGACAGCAATAAAAGTCAGATGTCATCAGTAAGATTACATTTTGAATTTGATTTAACGTAGGGCAAAAAGGTTAGAAAAGCTTTTATCCTAACTTTATTTTTGTACAGAGGACACTGACACTTTTTGTCCCTCAGAAAATTACCAAATGTGAGAATACAAATGCTAATAAAAAGCTTTTGGCTTCCTTTCAGATCCTAGCACATACTCTAGAGTTCACGCTGTGGTCATCAAGAGAAATCTATGGAAAATAAAGCTGAACAGAACTGCAGATCATCAGCTAGCTTAACCTTGTCAAGCAGGGATGAGACCGAAAGTGCCATGTGACAGACTGACAGAAAAGAAAGCTAGTGAAGAAAACACGCTAAGGAAGGGATGGTAAGAAAGTGAATGAGGTCTGTACTCTACCATGGCCAAGGTCAGAGAAAACTGATACACACATTATATGTTCTGGCCAACGGGTAAGTTCCAGCAGTCTTTTTTAACTTTTCCACAACCCTGTTTACACAATCTTGATGATGGGCAATGTGGGTCATCTGGAGTGATGACATTTCTAATTGTACAAATTATATTCCTGATGTCCTAATACCAAGGTTATTACAGTTCAAACATTGTACGGTGGACCATGTAAGATCATAAATTACAGAAAAAAGAACTACAGTAATTTTTAATTTCCTAGGATTTTTATTACAGTCTTCTTTTAAGTTATGGTAAAGTATGCATAATATAAAGTATACTGTTTTAACCATTTTCCAGTAGTGTTAAGTACATTCACACTGATGTATAACCAATTTCCAGAATTCTTCTCATCTTGCAAAAATCTAAAACTCTGTTTCTATACCCATTAAACAACAAATCCTCCCCCAGCCTCTGGCAACCACCATTCTACCTTCTATCTCTATTAATTTTGAATACTCTAGGTACTTCATAGAAGTAAAATCATACAGTATTTGTCTTTTTGTGACTGGCTTATTTCACTTAGCCTAATATTCTCAGTGTTCATCCATGTTGCATATGTTTCAGAATTTCCCTCCCTTTTAAGCTGAATGATCAGTTGTATGTAAAGAAGACTTTTTGTTCGTCCGCTCATCCATCGGTGGACACTTGGGCTGCTTCCACCTTTTGGCTGTTGTGAACAATGCTGCTATAATCTAGACTTTCTGTCTTAACTCTATGTTTAGCTGTGCCTCAGACCTGCATTCATGAAAAAACTGCTATATCAAGTCACTCACACACCTGCTGGATGAGAAGACTGACCACAAAAATGTGATGTCTTTTGCTAAAACTTTAAGTTTTTGAACCTATGCAACCCTGTCCCCATCCTTCCTACCTTCTGATGTTTTAATACGTACCTGTAAGACACCTGTAAAAACCTTGAAGAGGCATAATGTGAACTTTGAAAAATTATATCCCACCTTGGGAGAAGAGGGAATAGGTCAAAATCTGGGGTGAGGGGCCCACATGTGTGGCTTAAAGAAGCTCCAACATCATCCTGACAACTTCTTTTTTTTTTGACGTATAGTTGATTTACAATGTCATGTTATTCTCTGGTGTACAGCATAGTGATTCAGATATACACATATATATATATATATATATATATATTGATTTTCACATTTTTTCATTGTAGGTTATCACAAGATACTGAATATAGTTTCCTATGCTATACAGTAGGACCTTGTTGGTTGTCTATTTTATATACAGTAGTTAGTAACTGCAAATTCCAATTCCAAACTCACAATTTAGCCCTCTTCCCCTGGTAACCAAAAGTTTGTTTTCTATGTCTGTGAGTCTGCTTCTGGGTTGCATAGTTTCAAAAACAAAGTTTTAAGCAAAAGACATCACACTTTTGTGGTCAGTCTTCTCATTTTGTAAATAAGTTCATTTGTGTCTTTTTTTTTTTTTTTTAAGATTCCACATATGTGATATCATATAGTATTTGTCTTTCTGGCTTACCTCACTTAGTATGATAATCTCTAGGTTCATCCAGTTTGCTGCAAATGACATCACTTCACTTTTTATTGGCTGAGTAATATTCCATTGTATATGTATCCATCACATCGTCTTTATCCAGTCATCTGTCTGTGGACATTGAGGTTGCTTCCATGTCTTTGCTATTGTAAATTGTGCTGCTATGAACATTGGTGTGCATGTATCTTTTCAAATTAGTTTCCTCTGGATATATGCCCAGGAGTGGCTAATATGGTAACTATTTTTAGTTTAAGGAATCTCCACACTTTTTTCCATAGTTGACATGTAACTTCTTGAGACCTATACCAGTAACTCTCTGGCCTTAAGATTTCACTGCCCAGTAAAATGTGAAAAAATAAATAAATAAATAAATCCTAAAAGAAAAACATTGAAAATTAAGTAGTTTGGGATTTAAGACTTTTTTTTTTAAGTCTAAAAGCTTTAACTTGCTGAAAAACTCACTTCTTTACTAGAACAAATAAGAACTATCTCAAGCACACCACGCAGGAACCATTTCACCCCTATGGTCTATAAGGTGCAATTAGCACCTCACTGGTTACTAGCCAAGCTTCCTTCCTTCCTTCCTGCCACATGATCTCCACCACGCCCCAGAGGAAGGACAGGAGTTGTAAGATTCATTTCAAGTGTAAGAAAACTCATGCTCAGCGGGTAAATGAGCTGCCATAGGCAACATGATCAGGAAATGGCAAAAATCAAATGTAGAATCCTAGACTTTTCCATGGAACACAGAACTGAGAGTGTTTAGAAACTTTTACAACAATTTACAGGGAGGGGTGTAGCTCAGTGGTGGAGTGCTGCCTGGCGTGCATGAGGTCCTGGGTTCATTCCCCAGTATCTCCATTAAAATAAACAAACCTAATTACCCCCCCCCAAAAAAATAATTTAAAAAGTAAATTCTATTATACCTAAAAAAAAATAAATTTTGTGTCTTGGGAGTTTCTATTTCATTTTTCTCATTATTCATTTTGCTGTATTCTAAAAAGTATCAGCTCACAAAACTTTGAAAATTAAAGAAAACGAAATTATTCCTTGACCACAGAAAGTCTGAGAAGCATTGTTGGACTCAAACTGCTCTCAAAGGCAAATCGGTCCTTACACAGGTGAAAATAAGTAAGCATCAGAAATTCTATTCACCATCGCAAAATGTTTTATAATAAAGAGATGCAAATATTCACAAAATATGAGAATTTTTTAACCAGCTTATGAAAACAGCACATAATACACAAAGAGGTAAAGACTTTAAAACAGCAGGTATCAGGGACAGAATCTGAAAGTGAAGGTTAAATGTCACCAGCAAGGACACAGGATGGGTTCAACATGGCATAGTTCCTTCATCGCACACAGAAGAAACCACAGCCTTGCCCAACCACAGCCCCGGTGCCAACCATTCCTTAGGTCACTGGCCCTCCCTGCCAGAGAGAACACCCCAGGCCTTATCACCTTGGGTCACCCCATAGGTCAGGAATAAACAGCAAAAGAAGTGTCTTTGGCACCCAGCTGAATGATCTCATCATCTGCTTACTGCAGTCCTATAGCGTTTTGTTTTTTTTTTTTTTTCTCTTTTAAATAACAGTTAAACTGGGAGACGGTGGGTAGAATACTCAGTGGTAGAGTGCGTGATTAGCATGCATGAGGTCGTGGATTCAATCCCCAGTACCTCCATTAAAAATATATATATATTATTCAGGTTCAATACAATGTATAGCATTAAAACCAGATACTTCTTTGAGGTAATAAGCTATATACTACAAGTTTCTATCTCTGATAAGTTGATCCTTTAAAGCCATGAAGTTTATAACAGAACTACTGTGAACATTCTTATAAGCATAAATTGTTTTGTATTCAGGTTTCTTTTCATTGCCTTAATTTTCAGATAATTATACTCCTTTTTTCCATCCCAAGTAGCAACTTACCGTCCTTGGTACTTATATACCCAAATAATTGCAGATGGTTATCGAGGCCTATCCTTGCTGTCTCTAAGCCAAGGTGAACCTATTTAATTCCCTTAACCTGTCCTCCACAGTCAGTCCTTCCAACCCCTTCAATCATCGTCCCGATTCCTCGTCTGAACTTTTTCCAAGAAAATGTCTACATCTTTCCTGGTCTCAGGATCCCAGAACAAATGTGGTTTTCAGGTGCCACTTCATCAGAATCACTTCCCTACCCCGAGGTAAATCTCTTGAATTCTTCACATCTCTTTGGTCTTTCTCCCCCCTTCCTATACCCAGCGTGGGTCCAAGGTATTTCACTGCCTAAGGCAAAATGAGGCTTCTTTTTTTTTATGCCATGTAATTGGATTCATTTCAGAAAGTTTCTCACTCCCCACTTTGCTCCTGAATTATAGATAGGCTTCTAAACTACTTGGTTGCAAGAGGCCATAAATAAACCCAAGGTCTTGCAGTATTTGGAAAGGTCATGAGCTCTAGGAGGCAGAAGTGTGGGCTCTGATAATTCAACTTCATTTCTAAAAGCCTCAGTTTCCTCATTTTTAAAAGTGGGCTAAAATGACAATTTTAAAATATATGTAAAAATAAGAAAATTATACGAAATTATTTGCAACAGGTAAGAAATTATTTAAAGTACATTTTCTTTGCTTTTTTAATAATAATTTTTGTTTGTTAGGGAAAAAGTAGGTCACAAAGTGACTTAGCAAAAGTAAACACTGCACGTGGAAGACATGCTACCAGTAATCAAGACTGTATGCTTTCTCTCCCAAAAGTCTTCAGAATCATAAAAGGTATGTTGTTTAAATATATACTGGCCAGCTCTAGTCCTATCAGGGAAGAGGAATTCACCCACTCCTCAGTCTGTGTTGTTTCTTCCATTTCTCCCAAAGAGCAGCCTTTGTGTACCCATGAAATTTCATGTTTTCAAAAACCACATTACATAAGCTACTTTTTCAGTCAGGGTCTAAAGGGAAAGAAATTTAAAGTATACAGATTATCAGACTCATTTAAAAAGTTAATTTTTTCTGCAGAAAAAATTTTAAATAAAGGCATTTGCTATAGCCAGCTTTTAAAGTCAGACCATTTCAATGAACTTAATGTTGAACACTCAGCCTTTGTTCAAGAGTAAAAGCACTTCGTTTCTATGTCTTTTCCTTCACATTCTTCCCCACCTCAAACACTCTCGTCATTAGCATTATCAGCCTACTGGCAATTCCTTTGTAGGCCCCCACAGGATGAAGGCCACAGTCATCACCAAAGCCCCGCTCACCTCTCACACCCGCTGGGTGCTGGGTGCTGGGTGCTGGGTGCTGGGTGCTGACCATGCTGACTGCTGAGCCAGCTCCGGCCGGAAACGCTCACGCCCCATTTATTGGGTGTGTTGATGGCCAACAGTTCTCAGCTGCCTCTGGCTCCAGTAATTGCCTTGCATTGAAGACAGCATCCTCACCCAAGGGTTACCACCCCACTCACCTGCATCCAATGATTGGTCAGTTAGACATGTTAAAGGCTTAGAACTGGCTGAGGCCTTTTTAGCAAGCCTCTGTAGTTCAGCTTCTCCCAGGGCCCAATCCTGCTTCCTTCATCCCCCCTAGATGTTGAACCCACACACTTTCCAATAAAATTTCTGCACTTGAATCTCTGTCTTGGATTCTGCTTTCCAAGAACCCAGTGTGCTCCAAGGAAACAGACTCTGAAGTGGGATTTTGCTAAAGGATGAACAGCTGGGCTGTCAGCCATAAAGCCCACCTCACTGTGGGTAGGAGTAGCAGAGAGAGCTCCTTGTACAGGTAGCAGTGCAATTATTAAACCTTTCACCAGTGGAGATCTGGGCCTGTGTACCATGGAAGGGAGCACATGGGCTGATGCTACGTATCAGACATTCGGATGCATGTTGCTGGGATCAACAGATGCTCTGGGGAAAGACAATGAATTCTTGAGAGTGGCTGATCACCAGTTAAAGTGTAAGTGTTCATGTTAGGGGCCTCCTTAAGCTGTATGCAAAGAGACGCCCACATTTTACAACCAGAAGGCAAGAAAAATTTAGGATTAGACCCAGGACTTAATTTAAGAATAACAGAGCTCCAGGAGAGGCTGTAATTTCAACCTTGACCCTTTCATTATTCCAAGGTCAGGGCTCTGATTCAGAAGTAGTGGGAACATAAGAGATGGGGTGGAGATAACTGAAGCGATACATTAAGAAATGTTAAAAATTCTCCAATTTTCCTGAGCCTTCTGGGCCTGCAGAAGTGGTCCACTCCTCCCTGTTAAAGACTAGTGTCAGTGCAAATACTCATAAACCATCTATAATAAAGAATAGAAGAGAGTTTTTTGTTCAAGACAAGATAAAGACTGTAGCTCAGTAGACAGAGATTCAAGAAGCACCTGAATTGTGTTCCGCTGGACTACAAGATGAGGGAGGCCTATATGGGCAAAAACTGCAAAGTTACATAAGTTGTTTGTCAAGAATTAGGATTGGAGCTGGCAAGAAGTAAGTATTCTTGCTTGTTAAGCAAGAATTGGTTGCAGGGGAAGGGAAGTGGCTCAGTGGTAGAGCGCATGCATGAGGTTCAATCCCCAGTACCTCCATTAAAATAAATGAGTAAGTAAGTAAATACATAGTTGGGGTCTGAGACAAGGGGAGACCTTGAGACCAGAAGGTTGCAGCTGGTAGCAGACAATTGTTTTAAGAATGGCTGGTGGTGTCCTTGAATTTGGTACAGTTCAAAAACTTCAAGTTCTTAGTGATGCTGGAACATATCTGAAACCACATCTATAATGGTCATGTGGCTCCATTTTGGATGTTTGAACCACAGTTACTCCATTCAACTTTTCAATAATCTTAAATATGTCATCACTAGTGACAGACCTAAAAATGAAGGAACTTGTCTTAAACAAGGTCTCACACACACACACACACACACGCACACACACACACAGAGCACTGTTGATCTACTCCCACCTCCTGGCCACAACACAATAACTAGGACTAAGTCAAAATGAAATCCTGCTGAAGAAGTATTGGATCTGCTAACAAAGCAAAGAGCTTATGCCTTAATATTGCCACAGGGCCCCAAGAAAACCCAGCAGAAACAGGAATACAAGGCCGAATTCTGAGTCCCACATCAGTACAAGCAGAACATACAACGGGACCAGCAAGAGTTTCAGTGGTGGCGATACTCTTCTGTGACACAGCATTTAACACCCTGGTCCAGGTCCAGGGAGACAGTGCAGCTAGGACGGCTTGGGGAAGGTGAGAGCCCTCACTAAATGAGCAGAAATACCGCAATTAATAACAGTGAAGAAGGGATCGAAAGACTCGGAGAAGCCGGCATGCTAAAGTGCAACAAATAAATGGTGAAAATGAATGAATAAATGAATAAATAGCTTCCCTTTCCTTGGGAAGACACATTTATTTATTGTTGCCAGAATTTTCTTTCTAAAACTCAAACCTGATCACATTACTCTTCATTCTCACATACCAGATAAAATTCCATATAGTTGTTTTCAATTTAATATTATTTTTTATTATGTGTGCCTGGCATGTATTTATCATATCAAAAAATACTTGTTGAATAAGCAAAAGGACCTACTAACTTCTTAGGACTCAGTTCCTCCCACCACCTCCTCTTCTAAAATGCTTTCATTTGTAAGGACGGACACGATGACTTTCTCATCATTCCCCAAATACGATGGCTGCTTACAGCCTGTGCCAGCTGATAACCCTGCTTCAAATGCTATTTCAACGTCCTTTTATTCATTCACCCAACAAATATTTACTGAGAGCTACACACACCCTCCCTGCCTACTCCAATTCACTCTTCATGTCATCCTCTCCAAGAAGGGATTCCTGGCTTCCCCAAACAAAGTGGTGTTCTCTCGGCCTTGACACCTTGGACCTTCCCCGTAAAACCATCCCCTTCGAACTGCTATTTGTCAGGTTACATTTTCTCTCCACTTCATGGAGTGCACTCACAGCTCAGACCCCAGCAAATGGGAAGCCGTGTTGCAAATACCTATTTCTTTCATCTGCCTGGTTTCATTTTCAATGCTTTTCTTGCAGGAACACTCCTACTTCTTTTGGGGAACTACTGCACTCTCTCCCTGATCCCCACTCTGTGTGGCTCCAACTGCTAATCACGGCTGTCTAGTCAGAGATGTCACACATGCCCTTAGTGACAGAGGCAGGCATGTGACCCAGCTCTGCCAGCTAATGCATCTCCTTGGTGCAAGGATGGCATGTGACCTAACCCAGACAAATAAGAGTCCTTCTCTGGGATATTATATATGGGCCCTGCACAGGGAGGAGCTCCCTTTTCCCATGGGGGTTACTTGCTTAAAGCAGACTGTGGCCATGACTTCCTGCTCTCATGACCTGAAAGAAGTGCTTCTGAAATAGGGAGAGTGTAGCCAAAGAGAAGAGAGAAGCAGAGTCGGGTGAGCAGACCTAAAATTATTTTAGTCTCTGACGTCCCTGAGGCCAGATACACCCCTAGTCATTCAGGGTTAAATCATTTTAAAGAAAATGTTGAATGAACACAAATAAGATTTTAAAAAATACTTTCAAAACAGTGTTCATTATCAAAGCTCAATTCAAACGTATTTAATTATTCCATAAGTGATTATTGAGTCTCTACTGCTGGCTGGCATTCTTTGAGGTGCTAGACTGGCAGAAGCAAACACCTTACTCTTTTCAAAACAGAACGCCATTTATGACGCTATTTGAAATTAGCACTTCCCCCCAAAAAGTAAACGAGCCCTTAGAATTTTATTAAATATTTTTAGAGTGATAAATCCAACCTTATTTTATTGCATTTATATTCTTGGTTATTGGGATAACTTATACTCTAGTGTGAAAGCAGATAATATGCCCTCAAAATGGTATAGATATCAGATCACTCATGTAAAAGTCAGCTAAACAGTAAACGTGTCGAATGAACTCAGGAATAAAAATGTATGCTATATATATTTATCCATAAAAATTGAGATTGACTTGATTCTCAGTAAGGCAAGAATGATAACGTATGAATGATAAAGTAACGTTACCAATTTACAAAATTACTTGTTAAGGATCTCTCTAACTTGCCACCTAAATTCACTGACATGTTTTCCCTAAACTAGATCAGTATGGAGGAGAGGTACCAGACTGCAAATTTAAGTGATAAGTGTTCTTCTTGAAAAGTATGCCCCAAACTTGACATCCTTAAAGACGTGATCTAGCCCAGAGAGAATACAGGATTACTACCACCCCTCAGCTGTGAATTCTGACTACAGAACTTTGGGAGTCAAGGATTAAATACTTGAGGTGTGAACTCTGACAGAATAACTCAAAACTGTGACATGCAATTTTTCACAAGGCACCAAAGAATGAGGCCGGTAGTTTCAAGCAAACAACTTAGCTAGACCAATTTGTTTTTCCCAAGTCTGATTGTATATCAGAAGCATAGCTTTTTAAAACCACAGCTATCTGGGTACTTACCTACCAGTCAGATTCTGAATCAACAGAGCTAACACAAAACTTGAGTTATTGGGTTTTTTTTTTTTTTCCTGTTCCCAAGATCATAGTAATGCAAAGTCAAATTTGAGATCTGGAAAATTGCCCAGTGCTCCTATCTGAATGTAGCTTCTTTTTCTCTTCCATGCACACTCAATTTTTTTTAATGTTCATTAAATGAGATATAAAACTTCAGCTAATATATTTTAATTATACAATGTTGTGTTAGTTTCCAGTGTACAGCAAGGTGTTCAGTTACATACTTTTTCATATTTCTTTCCATTATAGTTTCGTTACAAGGTATTGAATATAGTTCCCTGTGCTATATGGTAGGACCTTGTTTATTTATTTTACACACAGTAGTTTTCATTTGCCAATCCCAAACTCCTAATGTATCCCTCTCCTCGCCCCCATTTTCCACTTTGGTAACCAGAAGTTTGTTTTCTATACCTGTGATCCTGTTTCTCTTTTGTAAATAAGTTCATTTGTATCATATTTTAGATTCCACATATAAACGATATCATATAATATCTCTCTTTCTCTGACTTAGTTCACTTAGTATGATAATCTTTAGGTCCATCCATATTGCAGCAAATGGAATTATTTCATTCTTTTTATTGGCTGAGTAGTATCCCATTATATACATATACCACATCTTTTTTATTCATTCTTCTGTCAGTGGACATTCAGGTTGCTTCCATGTCCTGACTATTGTAAATAGTGCTGCTATGAACTATTGGGTGCCTGACTCAGGATTACTTTCAGGAAACATTCAAGGTTTCTTAAGTTTGATTAGTGAATCTAAGCAGAACATGTAACTTTCTAATCATAACAAATATCATGTTTAAAAAGAATACTACTTATTGGTTTTCAAGAGAATTGTACCTCAAGTGAAACTGGTGTAACACTCTTTGTAGACATGCATAATTGCTTTATTTGTATACAGTGTCAGTTTTTATAATATCAAAAATAAATACACTGCAAAATGATACAGTTCCTAAAAGTAACCTTTAAATGTTTAATGCCTGTCTGAGGACATTTGTGACCTTAGGTGACTCACAGTGTCATCATTTTATATAGCACCACTCCAAAGAAACCTGTCAAGTTTAGGCTAAATTTGTACAAGGAAAGATTCAATATGAAACATATCCCAGATCACTTTAGACATTTTTAGCATACGTACGAAGCTGGTCAGAGACTGAATGCACACATCAGATCTACCATAATGTATGTATATTTGATTATAAAATCTGAAAGTCAGATTTTAGTAGCATATGTCATTGGTCAACTATGCTTCAGACCGAGGGGGAAATATTCCTGAGCAAGTAGGTGAACTTTCAGTTTGCAATAGAGGGAAAGATAGAGCCAGGCCTGAAACTGTCAGAGCTTGAAGAGAGATTTATTTCTTCTGCTCATTAATTCATTTATTTAATAATCCCATATTAAGCACATTCATGACAATGCAAACTAGAAACTTAGATCTGGAACTTTCTGCTGATAAGTTAACAGGTTATATAGTATAACCTTGTCTGTTTTAGATTTACTGAACTGGAAAAAGAAAATTTATTAGTTCCGTCTGAAAGTTGACTTAAAGAAAAAATAAATTCTCAACTAATTATTCACACTACAGAAATTATTGGAACTATTATTTAGTTGCAAGGCTGTGCTCTGCAATTTTCTAAATAAGGAAAATAAATTGCCCTCCAATTCCAAAATCAAAACTAATAAGTTCAAGTGCAAAGTCAACAAGCAAGGTCATCCCATCTGTGAAGATTTCTTTGAATAGTGACATAATACAGCGTGCATCCCTCTGATTACTTATTTAGTAACTCCATCTTACCACATCTGAAATTTCAAGAATAGTCATTTTTTCCTATGCCATCAAGTTCACTGGTTACTAATTCATGAATAATATCAGAAGTTATAAATACTCTATTTAGGAAAAATAATGTCAAAAAGTATGCCAGGAAATTTTTAAAACAAAAGGATGGTTTGGAAAAAATAGAACTCAATATCACATTAAAGAAATTTTTTATTCTAAATGCATTAGAGGAAGTATTTGAAGCTCATGTGCTAATATTTCTAGTTCAGAACTTCCTTTCAACTCTTTCTTCTCAATCAACAACTTTCTCATTTCAAAAAAACCTCTAGCCTCTCCTAGGCTGCAGAATTTTTCTAAAAGCACTCAGCTCTCAAAATGCCCAGTGTCCCAAATCTTCCTATTTGAAAAAAAGGGCAAAAGACAAAGAAGAACTCAGTTTAATTATTTTAATTTCTCTCTTTTCCTTTTGAAGAGTGAGAAGTATTTAAAAGTAAAGTGTTAGTGACATGTAGAAAAATCCTCGTGCTATATTGCACAGTATAGAAAACACTTAGAACATTTATAATACAACATTGCATAACCTTAAAATGTTCTAAGTCCCTCATCTTTCTTAAAAGTGAAAAAAAAAACTTCAAAGAACTCAACAGAAAAAGACATCTTAACAATGATTGAGAAATGAAATTATACGGGGGGTGGAAAGGGACAGACTGGGATTTCAAAATGTAGAATAGATAAACAAGATTATACTGTATAGCACAGGGAAATATATACAAGATCTTGTGGTAGCTCACAGCAGAAAAAAAAGTGACAATGAATATATGTATGTTCATGTATAACAGAAAAATTGTGCTCTACATTGGAATTTGACACAACATTGTTAAATGACTATAACTCAATAAAAGAAAGGCAAAAAAATAAAAAGAAAAAAAGAAATGAAATTATAAAACAAAAACTAGTAACTGAAGAGAAAAAAAAATCCCAAAAAGACAAAAACATAACTGAGAGTAAAATTTACCTGTGATCATCCTGAGAGGTAGGGCTAAAACACGCAACACAATCACCCAAGTCGGTCCTTTGAACATAAATGTGGAAGTATATCAATTTCTTGATGAAAATAATAAATATTATTCATGTCATCTAGGATTTTATATACATACATTGTGTGGCTCTGTAGCTAATGTTCCTGACCACAGTTTTCCAACAAATACAGAAGTTCTCTTTAAATGACTCCTATTATATAACCTGTGCTTTCCAGCAAACATATCCTGGAGATTAAAATAGGGTCATGAGAACAGTATTCTCTAACTCCTATGCCAGTTGAGTAAATGCAGCCTATTTTAAATTCCTCAACAAATGAAAAGTCCACAAGAAGGGCCTTCTTGACCACGAATTGGCATACACCATTTACTTTTCTGTAGCGTGAGCTCCAAGTCACTGCTGGGGGCAAAAATGGCAGCTCCATCACTGAGGCTCACAGAATGGCCATCCCCTGTGGTCGACAAGGACAATGATATTGCTGCTGAGACCCATCGACAAGCAAGTCAAGGCCACGTCGCATCACAAGGGCTGATGCCTGTCCTGAGACTGCCCTCTTCCATTTGAATACATGAAGCTTGGCTTCCCCCTGGGGCGTTACCTCGCTGTTCCTCCCGCTGTTCCTCCCGCTGTTCCTCTGCCTGGGAAGCTTTTTCTTCGGGTCTTCTTATTGAGACAGGATGGAAGGGGGCAGGGCACAGTCATTCAAGGAATGACAGCAATTTAACACCAAAATGGTGGAAGATTCCACTCCCGGCTGGCCTTGAGGATTAAGTTGGCTGGAGGTTTGACTTCTAGTAGACCTTGAGCTTCATTATATGCTCATTGTAACAGCTGATCAATAACATGCACGCAGGCGCCATGACAGCCCCAAGGCTGACCGCAAAAGGCCGAAGGGTGGGCGGTGGCCCGATTCCTGGGAATCCCAGCCCCTTCCCCGGGGCAGTTGGAATGGTCCCACCTGTAGGCTTGTGAAGCTACTGGGCCCATAAAAACTGGCAACACCACTCCTAGCACCCTTTTTCACTCCCTCCCCTTCGAAGACAGCCCCGCACTCTGTTTGTGGAGCATGTACCCACTTTTACTTTAACCTGAGCACCTAATTCCCATACCTCTTTCCTTGCCTTTCTCTTGCCCTATACTCTATGCAGTATGTATCTTTCTAAATAAATCTACCTTTACTCAACTGTGGCTCACACTTGAATTCATTCCTGCACGAAGCCAAGGACCCACACCTGGTGGGGCACACATCCCAGCGGCTCAACCCAGACCTGGGACACAGCCCTCCCCACACCCCACATCCATTTTCCTGCATCATCATGGCTAACTCCCTCACGAGCTCATGTCTCTGCTCAGATAGCCTACATTTCCCTGAACACGCTAGCTGAAGTTATCACTATACCCTAGTCCCTCTTGATCCCATAACCCTGTTTATTTTTGACTTGGACCAAGTTACCAAACAATTACTCCTTCTTTCTGATTCTTCCTGAAGGACAAAAAAACAAAACCAATCAAATCAAAACAAGCAAGTAACAACAAAAGCACTCAGTCAATGGGCAGATAGTGAAATGAGTTCTCTGAAGTTGTGAGCATCAAATAAATCAAGAGCAGGGGGGCCCTCTTTCTTATCTGGTCATGAAATTCATGTTTACTTCTGATGGGCCCTGGCTGGACATTGTGCAGCCATACAGCAAGAAATAAAAACATAGCAAATACATTTCAGGATGTTTTTCCCAAATTAAATGTCTGCACAAATTAATAAGATTAACTTACCACTAACCTCAAACCGTCCATTTGTCCTTAAAGTACAATTAAATATGTTTATTTTTTAAAAATGCTGATCCCTAGAATAGAGGTGTTGGCGTATGTGCTGCAAATAAGAATAATTTCAATGAAGACAAGTACATCTCTGAGAAACAGGCACTCTTACGACTTAAAGCGGTGAGGAATCAAGAAGGTTTAGTTAGCTGTGAAAGGAAGTTCTTTACTTCCCAGCAAGTCAGAGCATGAAAAGATGGCAGAACTATTTCATAAGATTTGCACAGTGGCTCCTTTCAAACCGAAAGGACTATTTAGCCATAATCTACATACTTCCCCAAACAATGCCACTGATATTACAGCACATGCCCAACACTAATAAGATTATTTCTATTACTCACTGAGTTGACTTCAAAAAGGTTTGGGTTTCATTTGCAGGATTTAAGACAAGATTTAAACAAGTAAATAAGTATTTGTTGAGGTTGTCCTTTTCGAATTTTGGCAATGGAGTGAGGCTGGTTATGATAAGTTAATCTGCTGATTGCTGTGGCGTCACCTGCACAGGATGACCTGGCATTGCTATTGGAGTCCCAGGGTCACAAGATACATTAAACCTTGGGAAATGCAGCCACAGGATAACAAGTAGAGCTTGCAAAACATTGCTGTGAAATCGCAAGGACCACTTTAGTTGGTATTTACAGCTGGTGTTTCCCAGCCAAGTCTCTTAGGACAGAAAGCAGATTTGGCATTGCTAGGATTCATCTACTCGCTCAGCCTTTCAGGTCCAAGTATTCACGAAAACTTAGGAGAGCAAAAAAATTTTTTTTTCCATTATAATGTCTGTTATAAAGTTGCTGAGTGAATTCAGGAGATTATTTTGACCAAATCTAAAGACCGTAAACAAAAAAAGATGTGTTAGAGGGATTCAAATTACACTTTTTCCTATTTCCTAAAGACAAATTTGTTCCGAGAAAGAGAATCAAACATCTTTAGTTTAAAAATAAAAACTAGACCAAAAAAAAAAAAAAAAAAAAAGAAAGAAAGATATACCATATGCCTTGGATAAACAGGCAAATATCAACTAGGATCTTCTTAAGTTAGTATATAAATTTAACTTAATTCTAATAATCATACACGTGGAATTTTTTAATTTGATAAACTAAATGAAAAAAATAAATAAAATAGTAAAAAAAAAGTATAAAATTTGATGACATGATAGAACATTTCTACACAGTAAAAATATATACATATACAGCTTAAATCAAGTCAAAATGCTAAAAACAAACTGGAAATACTATTTGCAATTCATGTATACAAAGGCGAAAGGACGGTCTCTTCAACACGTGGTGTGGGGAAACTGGACAGCCGCATGCCAAAGAATGAAACTGGACCACTATCTTACACCATACACAAGAGTTAACTGAAAATGGATTAAAAGCTTGAACTTAAGACCTGTAACCATAAAACTTCTAGGAGAAAACATAAGCAGTAAGTTTGTTGACATAGGTTTTGGTGATGATTTTCTGAATCTGACAACAAAAGCAAGAAACAAAACAAAACCAAAAAGACAACCAGGAGTACATCAAACTGAAGAGCTTCCGCACAGCAAAGGAAAACAGCAACAAAACGAAAAGGCAACCTACTGAATACAAGAAAGTGTCTGCAATCAGAGAGGTTGCTATCCAAAATACATAAAGAACTCATGCAATGTAATAGAAAAAAATGTTTTTAAAGAACAGAAGATCTGAAAAGACATTTTTCCAAAGAAGACATACAGATGGCCAAAAGCACATAAGAACACGTTCAACATCATTAATCCTCAGGGACATGCAAGTCAGAAATGTCACCTCACACATGTTAGAATAAATATTATCAAAAAGATGATAAATGACAAGTGCTGGCGAGGATGTGGAGAGAAGGGAACCGTTGGTATACACAGAATGGCTTAGAGGCTGATAACTATAAAATCAGGCAGATGAGTTCAAATCCTGTCTCTGCCCCTCCTTAGGAGCTACATGACTTTAGCAGGTAGTGTCCTTATCTGAACTTCAGCTAATTCATCATCAAATAGGATAATAATGACAACTCAGGGTTGTGAAAATTCAACTACACTTGGCCCTTGAACAACAGGGATTTGAACTGCAGGGGTCCGTTTGCATGTGTACTTTTTTCAATAAATATGCTGGTACTACGTGATGCTGGGTTGACGGAATCAATGGATGTAGAATCCTGGATAGGAGGGCTGACCACGGGACTTGAGTATCAGTGAGTTCTGATATCCATGGTGGGTTCTGCAACCAGTCCTCCACGGTATCAGGTAGAGGACTGTAGTTTAAATGAAGTAAGTTAGAAAAAGCCCTCAGCCCTGTGTTGGGCTTTAATGAGTGTTCTAGTGGATGTTGCTTGTTGTAAGGTCTTCATTCAATGAAAGTAGATTTAAATGAACTTTTGGTTCAGTATTTTGGGAATTTCTCAGCACTTCTTAAAATATTCTGGAATGCCACATCAGGGATCACAAAACGAAGATGGGGATAACTCCTTTTAAATTAGCAAAAGAATAGTATTCCAGGCAATGTTCCTCACACTTCAGCTCTGCCTTAAACATTGGAATTACTTGGTGAGTTTTTTAAACTCCTGATGCCTGAGTTCCACCTTCAGAGACTCCGATTTAATTGGTTTGGTCTGCAGTCTGGGCAGCAGAAGTTTTAAAGAATTTTTAAAGTTCTAATGTGCAGCCAAGGTTGAGAACCACTGGCATACACTCTTCATAAATCATCTGCTCTTAATTAAGTTGTAGCTATTCTCATCATGTTGCTAGAGGTTTTGAAGGCTTACGTGTTTCCCTCAAAGATTAGAAGTTTCATCAGAACAAGAATTATCTTTCTTTCTTTCTAATTCTTTTTTTTTTTTCCCAACCTCTGCCTTCTATCTTTCATCTCATTAAGTGCCCAGTTGAATCTCAATCTTCTGTTGATGGATTGGCTATTAAAGATTGCAAACTCTGACAGCAGCTGGAAGCCTCTCTCCTTTAGCTTTTCTTCCTCAAGTGGTAACCTGCATAGTGAGAATCACATCAGGTGGGACACACTTGCCACACAGGGATTGCTCCTTCTACAGGCAAACATTTCAGAAACAGGTTCTGTTCCCCGCCAAAGCAGTCATGTTCCCTGATGTTTTTCTTTTCCTGCCATTTGTTTTCAACTTTTACTAGGTCAAAGAATGATGTATGTGAAACCGTGTCCAGAAGTAACCAACTACTTTGTAGTTGCTTTCAGGCATTTGGGGAAGGAGTGTGATCTAGCAGAAGAGCCCTGGACTTGAAGTTCAGGACATGGGTTCAAGTCCCGGTCTACCACCTTCGCTAGAGTGTCACTTTGCCTCATTGCTAGGCCTCAATTTCCTAATCCATGAGGCGAGTAATAATAATATAGGGTTGTTAGTGAATGAGATTATGTGTGTGAAAAGCACTTTATAAAATATAAAGCATGTTTCAAATATTATTATGATTGTGAAAGGAATAAGGGAAAAATTCAGGCCCATGATTAAATCAATTCTATGTAACATTCACTTAGCATCCCTCATTTAGAATGGAAAATCTTCCCTTAAGTCTTCCTTTGTTTGCCTAATCTGTCAGATCCACATCCCTGTCTAAAATTTAACTTGCTTACCTTTATTCCCAACACTGTGAAATTTGTCCTCTAAACACAAAGCAGGTATATCATTGTTGAGATATTCCTTTGCTCAGTGAACTCATACAAGAGAGACATGATGTAAATGGCAAAGGGGAGGAAGCTAATAAGCACTAGCTCAGTCATTCCTCCTGCAGGTGTGTGTGGACAACCTGCAGGTGTGTATGGAGAACCTGCCAGGGTCTTGAGAGCCTGCCAGGTGCCAAGGGCTGTGTGAGGAGCTGTGGCTGAAGTACTGACCAGGACCAGCAGGGAAATGTGCTAAATGTTACAACTGGGAAAGATAGTGATCATTAGCAGGAGAACCTCACAGAGTCAAAAATTATAGAAGGGAAGCTTGAATTTGCCCGCCCAAATGGGGCTGGGCAGGATTGCTGCCCAGGCATGGAGAACAGGAAGGTCTGGATGAGAGACAGCATGGTTCGTTAGAATCACTGGGAGAAGTTCGGTGCACCTGGAGCTTGTGAGAGCAAAAGTGGTGAGAGAAGAGGCTAGAAAGGTGAACAGGAGCCCTAAGCCTTGGAACCCCTGTCAGGGGATTCAGATTGCATCCTAGGGGCATTGGGAAATCATTAGAAGATTTGAACCGGCAGTGACAGCATCAGATTTCTAGGGGTTTTGTTTGTGTGTTTTGCTCGTTTGGTTGCAGGGGAGACAGAACAAGGCAAGCAGACTGGATGTAATACTCCAGGGGGAAAATGCCTGTGGTCTAGTCTTGTGACAAATGGGATCAAAGGGAGGAAGAAGCAATCTTCATAAAACTCAAATCTGGTCACGCCAGTCCCACACTTGAAACTCTTCAAACTTTTCTCATTGTTCTTAGGATAAAATTTCAAAAATTCTTGGCATGGCTTAAAGAGCCCTTCATGTTCTGGCCCCCAGCTTCCCCTTACACACTGGCCCTCTCCGTTCCTGGTACGTACGAAGCTCTTTGGACCTTGAGGTCGATCACACATAACCTGTCTAGAAACTTCATACAGATCACAACTGGCTCACTGAGAAATAAATGAATAAAGTCCATGATTTAAGGCATATGTATCAATAAGACTTAAGACTTGGAGGGGAAAAGGACATCAAGAAAGAAACAAAGATTTCTGGCTCGAGGAACTGGTTAGTTTAGGAAACCTTTGGAGAGGAGGCAGAGAAAATGGTTCAATTTGGCTTATATTGAGCTTGAGGTGGTTGCAAGTTATCCAAGAGAAGATGCTAAATAGGCAGTTGGATCTAAATACTTAACATGTGCCAGATTCTGTGCCAGGCACTTCTACACATATTATCTCGTGTAATTAACTAGAGCCAAATGTAGATCAAAAACAATTAACTATATGATCTAATTTTAAAGTAGGCTCTTCCCTAATTATGTAAATCTGGACTATTTATCTGGGGAAATGAGCAATTTATCCCTAGAGGAGTTAAAAACTGCCTAATGATTTCAATCACTTCATTTTCAAAGTATCCCTATGGTACAGTCATGGGAAAACTTAAAAAGCAAAAACAAGTATAGGTGGGTTGGGGAATAATTTTTTTCTGGTGGAGCAGTTTTAGTGTGTCCTAGTCTTTTACATAAGTAATCGTGCAGCCTGGCTCATTTTAAATAAGCCCAGTGGAGGTAAAGAGGAAAATGCCCTACCAGCTTCAGCTCAACCAACACTCCTCATTTCATATTACCCTAGACACCAATTCCTGTAAGGGTTCTCCCCGCCTGCTTTAGGCAAGGCATTAAAAGCCCGATCTGTGAGATACTTCTTCTACCTACTTTATATATCTTATGCCTGTGTGTTGCACCTCCAGCATTAGAGCATTAGCATTCCAGAATACATTCCACTGCATCCTTTAAACCTTCGGACTCTAAGTTCCGCAGCAATAGATCGAAGCCCTTTGCTCCATAATATTTTAAAACAGTGTTTTTCAAAGTATGATCTGCAGCTCAGCACACTGGAATCAAGGTCTGTTTTTTTAAAACACAGGCTTGGGTCCTTACCCCCCAAATCTACTACATCAGCATCTCTCAAGACGGGACCCAGGAATCTGCATTTTTAAAAAGCTGTCAAGGTGCCATTTATTCACACTGAAGTTTGAGAATTTGGATAATTTATTTTAAGTAAGGTAGACAATTCTCATGACACATCTTGCCATCAGAAATAATTTTAAAACGTCTTCTCACAGAGAATTAATATACCAGAACAATACACTAAATAAATAAAAATTTGAATCCACAAGTGAAAGTGAGAGGTTGTTTGAATACCCTGAATAGGGCTCCTTGAAAGAAAATTTTAAAGGTTTTACCCACCTACTGTTGCCACTAGGGTAAATGCTGGAGAACTAAGTTATAAATATTTTACAGAACTGCTGAATACCAGGTAAGTGTTCACTGATTACAAAAAAGTAAGCTAATTGAAGGGGAG
The DNA here is from genome assembly GCF_009834535.1 of Camelus ferus. Classification (NCBI taxonomy): domain Eukaryota; kingdom Metazoa; phylum Chordata; class Mammalia; order Artiodactyla; family Camelidae; genus Camelus; species Camelus ferus. The sequence goes on from NC_045709.1 coordinate 48,180,955, forward strand.
GCTTTGCAATTAAGAGATCTTATTGAGATCATATTACAGAGTAATTCCTATGTTATGAGATTTTTGTTTTTAGATTTTTTTTTTATGTTTTATTCATGTTTGGGTTTTGGTAAGTGCCTTTCAAAGAAGTTTCCAAAAAGAAATGACAGAACTTACTCATTGAATTAAACTCGCATTTATTGCCCACAAACCTTTATTCAATGTTTGCATCATTCTCATAGAAAGATTATGTGTATGTGTGTGAGTGTGTGTATATATATTAGGGTTATTTCAGTGCTCTTTTGTTTTCCAGGACATATAAACACTGATATCTGAGAGGTGCTGGACACATAGAGGTATGTGAGACTAGAACTCTGCTTAATCTGTAGTTCTTAAATTTGAAAAAGAAGCAAAGATAATTTCTGTGAACCCTTTTTATTCACAAAGCTGAAGTCTTGTTTTTATTATTCAGATACTAAAAGGTTAATTTTTAAGTACTTTCATTTTGCAAAATAAAAAGAAAATTCCATTATCCACCAATTAGACATAGGTAAGAAGTAACAGACATTGAACAGAGGAGAGATACATATTATGCATGCAAGGAAAATTAAAACTTGAGATGTTTGGGGTGGGGGGTATGTGCTTTGATGTACAAAAGAACCATTGTTTGTGTGGGACAAAACCTCCCCAGTATTGAACAGAGATAAAAAGGAGGGAGTTCCTAGCAGATCAAGGTCAACTGAGATCTATGAATAACATAAATGCTATTAATCTAGTACTGAATGAATCACAGGAGTGCAGCAGGGTATGGTTTATGTGGCAGAGTTCGTGGCAGGAGTGTTTTATGTCACTTTGTATTAGATAATGAGCATATTCATCAAGAGTCCTAAATACTATCCAAACTGGCATGGAAGTAGCCTTAAGGAGCTTGAGAGAGCAAATCAAAGGACTAGATCTGAAGCCCAGAAAGGTAATAGGGATGTTCAAACAGGGCAGCAAGTTGAGATGTTTGCAGGCATCCGTACAATCTCACCCCACAGGAAATAGCGTGAGAAAGGATTTCTTAGTTGGATGGCTAGCAGCTTATTATGTACAATGTCACCTCCCTCATTATGCCCTAGTCTAATAGAAGCAATGCAGACAGTGATACCTTAAAAACTGGATACTGGAAAATGTGGAAGTGTTTTCCTCTTGTGGCTAATTTAAAACACAAAATGAGCTGCTTCTCCTTTCTTCAGGGACACATTACAAAGTCACTAAGTATCATTCTTTTTTTTTCAGATTGAAATCTACCTTAAACGTTTGGGGTCCCTTCCATTTAAGTCTTATTGAAATATATATTTATTTTAAAATATACATGCTTATTTATTTATTCATTTATTTATTTACATGCCAGACCCATATCTTTTAGAAGCACAATTAAAGGAATTGAAAAAAAGAAAAAGGAGATGAAAAGCAAGGAGAACTGGGTGGAAAACAGAGGACTTGTAACTGGAACTAGTAAACTAATCCAACAGGAAATAGGAAGGGAACAAAAGAAAGAGAAATAAGAATAAAAGAGAAAGTAAAAGTAAGGAAATAACATAAAGTAGACTAACAAGTAATACAATTTTTGCTAATGGACTGTATCTTCATCAACCCAATGAGGCATAGAACCTTATATAAATACATTGAAAACTCGTAAAAATCAAGCTCCCTAGAAGACTGGCCCATGACATCTTAATTTGAACATAGCTGGCCACAAGTCCGGAGCTCCTAACACTCAGACCCTGTTTCAACTTTATTCATTCTTTTATTCAATGAATATTAAATGCCTTGAATTAGGCATTGAGGATACTGCAGTGAGCAAGACATTACATAATTCCTGCCTCATAAAGCTTATTGTTTTGAGATTGATTTTGATGGTCATAGAAGATTGAATAGTGATCTCCAAAAATTCCCATCACCCAGAACCTCAGAATGTGATCATTTGGAAATAAGGCCTTGGATAGGATTTTGCGATTAGGTCAACCTGGATTTAGAGAGCTCGAAATCCAGTGACTGGTGTCCTTACAGACAGGCCACGGGAAGATGGAGGCAGAGACAGGGGTGATGCATCTACATGGCAGGAATTGCCCCAGAAGCTAACTGGGCAGCACGGACGGTCCTCCCTCCGAGCTTCCAGAAGGAACCAACCCTGCAGACACCCTGATTTCAGACTTCCTGGCCTCCAGAATCATGAGAGAACACATTTCTGTTGCTCTAAGCCACCCAAGTTTGCAGTCACTTCTTATGGTAGTCCTAAGAAACTCATACCGTGGTGAGCAGAGCTAATGCAAACAGCAAGCCCCAGACTGTGGTAGCACTGAGCATGTAAGCGGCTTATGTAAGGAAACAGAAATGCAGATGTGGGGCTGTCTTTAACAAAATCCCCGATAAAGGGACCAAAGAATGAAGGTGGGCCCACCAACAGAAGGGATTTTGAGATCACCTAGCGTCATCCTGTTCATCTTACAGCTGAAGAAACCGAAGGGAACCTGTCCCTGGGCTTCTGTTCTCCTTTGTCTCAAGGGAGATGCAGATGGTCTGTTGTGTCTCAAGCAGGAAATCTCCGTCTAGCCGACACCCCGAATGAGTCAGCTGGATTCCCAGGGAGTGAGAAATTCTCACCAGTAAGATGGTAAGTGTAAAATGCATTTATCCTAGAGTACCTACGCTGTAAGTCACATCAGGAGAAGCAGGAAATATGAACTGCTGTCCTTTAGAAACACACCCACAATCCCGAGGACGAGACCTGTCACATTTAAGCTACAAGTAAAGTCAAACACATATGTTTTTGGTTCCTTGAGTTGAAACTAAAGGTTCAAAACAAGGCAGAAGAAAGAGAAACTAGAATATTTCCATCCATAGCATTTAAAACAAGAGCAGGACATTGATATCTGGCCTACAGCAGATCAATTCTCCCTCTTAGGAAAACCAGGACAGCACACACATGCACACATGCACACACACCCTATTTAAATGGTGTTGCAGAAACATGAAGGTAGCCAAGAGCAAGATCCTGGGAAGAAGGAAAGTTAATTGAGGAGCTGGACAGGAAGTGGCTGCTGAGAGATGCAGAGGAACTGAGCAAAACTGCGAGCAGTCTCACGGGACAGGAGGGTTAGCAACAGGAGGGCAAGACCATCAGGAGACCCAAGATGCGTGAAGCCAAGGTCTGCGGTGCAGGCCAAGAGATAGGGAGGCTGATCCAAAAAGTGCTTTGCTCAGCGACTGAAACACTAAGCTGAGCTACTGGCAGTCTCACTGCACTGGGGAGATTGAAAAACAAAAAGAGTGTCGGGCCTGCCAAATGGAATTGCCCAGGCAAAGAAACACATCAGAGTTTCATGTGAGACTGTCTACACCTGCAAAGTTAAGGCAAACCCCAAGTAGGGAAGCCTTAAAGTTTGGAACTTATAAAAATGGAAAGAGACTCAGAGACATAAAAAACCAAATTAGGGTTACCAGGGGGGAAAAGGGAGAGGGAGGGAAAAGCTGGGAGTCTGGGATTGGCAGATGCAAACTACTACGTACAGAGTAAACAACAAGGTCTTACTGTAGAGCACAGGGAACTATAGTCAATATCTCCTAACAGCCTATAATGAGACAGAATTTATATGTATGTATATGTGTAACTGAATCACTGTACTGTACACCAGAAACTAAAACAACATGTAAATCAATTATACTTCAATTAAAAAAAATTGGAACTCAGGCTCAAATCAGCTTGCTCCCTAATTGGACTAAGGTGATCTGTTCCTCTAAGACCTGCCCTCCAGAAGCTAAAGAAATACTCTCTGAAGAAGGAGAGCATCTCCTAGCTCTTCCACAACTTTTCATACATGAGGTCGAGCCTTCTCTGAAAGATTGTCAGACACACTCAGGGAGAGGACTAGGAGGAAAAAAGACGTAATAGAACCAGACCCAGTTGTGATTCGAACGCTGAAATGATCAGACCCACGTTTTAAAACCAGAGCAGATTTCCACCCCTTTTACCACAAGCAGTTCACAAAGGATCCCAGACAGACTTGCACTGCGTGAAACCAGAACGGGACGTGGCTAAGAATCCTGGTAACTCAGAAATGGGCTTCTCTGCGGGCTGCCGTTCCGTGAGGAAGGACGCTGAGTAAGAGCTGGGAACTCTGGCCGTTGCACCAGAGGCTCGTTCCTTTACCCACTAGTGGTTACTCTCATGAAGCCAGTATTCCCCAGTCTCCTGGAGTCATGAATTAGGGCGCAGTGCTTGAATGTTTAAGTAGTAAAGCTGAATCGGGTGAGAGGATAGGAGAGGGTGGAATGGGTTCACGGTCAGGTGAAAAACAGGAAGCTCGGAAGACCACTAGCGAGCTTCCTAGGAGGTGCAGTGGGGGCCAGACCCTGACACCCACCGTGGGGAGAAAGAAAATGAAGCTCCTTAATTCACAGAGTAAAGAATCCTTTTATTTTTAATTCATCAGAAGCTAGGGGAGAGGGGGGAGAGGGGGCTCTGAGAATTGTAGTTCCCCTTTCTATCTTGTCCTGCCCCCACTCATTAAGTCACAAATCAAAGAACTAATCAAATTAAGACAAGTCTCTCCATTACTCAATTCAGGTTACTTTCCTGGGTCTTTTCTCTCTTGTTTGTCCTTCCTGGACTCCCTCCAAGAATACTGCCTTTTATCCTCTTCCCTTAAGGTGCCCTAAAAGCTATGCAGGCTGCCCAGGCCTTTCCCCTAGTCCTGGCACAGGGCTATCCCTAAGGTAATGGCTTCTGGGACCAAGACAAGCAGGCGGAAAGGAGAATGAGGGGCCACCTGGCTTTCTCCACTGGCAGTATCAGGCAGGCTCCGAACGGAGGGAGAGCTCTGGTGCTGACAAGTGCACACCGGGAGGGCCGCATCGGCCCGTCGTAGCAGGACAGGTGACAGGCTCTGCTCTGGGCACTTCCATCTGTGCTCTGGGTGTCTCTGCAAGCTGAAAACCAAGCAGAGGGGTTTTACCCTCTGTCTCCCTTCCCATAATTCCTTTTAGTGGTGAAGCAGTTAAGGCCGTGTGCCTCCTCTTGGCTGGGAGTTTGAGTTTTTTATTGGCACCGTTTTCTCCCCGGAGACAATAGCAGATTGTTTCTGGTGTTCGCAGAAGGATCTTGTTCTGGCAGGCAGGACTCCAGTCAACACGCCTAACATCCTCTGCAAGGATCGTGCCGTGTGCCTTGTTCAAACCTGACTTTCAAGTGTCTTTTATGAAGACGATCATCCTAATCACAGCCGGCAACTGTGTGAGGAACTTGCACAAAACTGAAACCAAAAATATTCTTAAGAGAAGCAGAGAGAGAGGACGGCCAAAAGAATGGGGAGGGCAGCTGTGACTGAAATCCTTGGACCAAAATGCTCCTGACCTCAGACCCCTTCCTGTTCCTTGATCAGAAAAAGCCCTTCTTTTCTTCCTACCTCTGACCTGGATAACAGCCTTAAATTGGCTTTATATTGGGTAATCACTGCAGCAATCATCCAGATGAGGAGCTTTCCTGGCAGGAAATAAGGAATTTCAGGCAATGAAGAACTCCCTCCCAGGGCCCGAGGGTCTGTATCCCAAACCAGCAGTCACCCCCTGAAACCATACTTCCTCCTCCACCACCAGCCAGTCCACTGTCACCAACAGCCAGAGGGAGAGCATCCCACTGATAACCTCTGGGAAGTGCCCTCTTGGGGGATGAGAAATCTGAACTAAGAGAAACAATTACTAAGACCCTCATACAGTCACAGCTCATACAGCACAAAGCAATTTTGGACTTCCGTGTCTCAAAAATTATGTGAAGAAGACAGATTTTAAAGATAAGGAAACTAATTCATCAAGGTAGAGCAACTTGCCACAGGTCACGTGGCTCGCAAATGACAGAGCTGGTTATTAAAATAAACTGCCTGGGGGAGAAAGGACAAATCCATCATGCAGAAAAATTCCAAATACTTTATGGAGATGCTCTGCCCTCACGGAAGTAGGACATGGCTGCCCACTCTGTAGTGTGAGTTGAGCCCAGAGACTTCCTTCAGGGCAGGAAGGTAACTTCTGCCCTGACAGGGCAGTGGAGGTAACTGCTCCGTGGAGAAACTGGCCACGACCTCAGCCAGGCGATCAAGGTCAGCATCAACAGTGACAAGACACGTGGCTAGGATGTGCCCTGGGCTGGACTTGATGAGATGGGCACTTTACCCCTGGGCTCTGCATCCCCACAACCCATCACCCCAGTCTAATCATGAGGAAAACATCGGAAAAAATCCAGTTGAGGGACTTTTTACAAACACGCGACGAGCACTCCTCAAAACTGTCGAGGTCAACAAAGGCAAGGACAGTCTAAGGAAATGTCACACCCTGCAGGAGACTATGGAGACACAATGGGTAAATGTAATGTGCTGTTCTAGATGGAATCTGGATGGAAAAGGGTCATTAGGCATAAGCTACAGGGATGTATTGTACAACATAGGGAATAGAGCCAGTGTTTTATAATAACTGTAAATGAGTATAACCTTTAAACATTGTGAATCACTGAACTGCCTACCTGTAACTTATATAATATTGCATGACAACTATATTTCAATTAAAAAAAAAGTGTAATGCAAAATAAAAATTAAAACAAATGGTATCATAACATTAAAAAAAAGGTCACTTGGTGAAAACTAGGGAAATCTGAATAAATTATGGACTTTAGCTAATGATAATGTATCAATAGTGGTGCATTAATTGTGACAAATGTACGATACTAATGTAAGATGTTAATAATAGGGGAAACTGTGCTGGGTATGTAAGAATGTTCTGTAGTATCTTCTCAATTTTTTCATAAATCTAAAACTGTTCAAAAATTAAAATTTCATTTTACTAAAAATATGAAGTTCTCTTCCCCAATGTCTCTGCCTCACATCTTTCTATAACAGCACATAGTTCTGTCTCTTATTAAGCAAGCTTTTTTTGCAGCAGCAGCAGCAGAGAAAGGTTTATTACAGGGCCAAGTAAGGAGAGCAGGTGGCTCATGCTCTGAAAGTCCATGCAAGCATTTTCTTGATGTGTAACTCAATTAGCGTCTAGCTCCCTGACCAGACACTAGGTTTTGAAAAGGCAGGTATCACGCCTGCTTTTTTGAGCATTAAATCCCTAACACTTTGCACAGTGTCCGGCACATAGTAGGTGCTCAATAATGCTGAATGAATAAAACTAGTCCCAAAAGTACTTAGAACAAGTTTGTCTCGACACATTAAATTCAAACATACAATCCTAGGTCAGAAAGGATGCTAAAATATTTTGAAGTATCAAAACAAGAAAATAAGACCTCAGAGGTGATTTCAATTGTTAAAGTGCTAATTCTGGTGGTAGGGTTTGATGTGGACATTTAAGAACAAAGCATAAACTACAGCAAGGTCACAAACATGAGTTGGAGCCCACGTCATAAAGAAGAGGAATCAAAGAGTCAGTGAACTTCAAGATGCATACAAACAATGTGGTGTCACATGAAAAGTCTGTGTGATCAGTGTGTGCTTACAGCAACACAGCATCTGTAGGCCCCCAACTTATCTTTTCACTTTCCTGGCTTGTTGGATTTATTCAAAATTCTGTGTACAGTTTGAGATTCCCTACAGAAAAAAAAAAAATATTAAAATGGTTACAGAATAATTACCCCTATGAGAAAAAGTTAAAAAGTTAAGAAAGTTTAGCCAGAAAAGGAAAGAGCTAATAAGTGATTCAGTAACAATTACTTAATATGTAACAAGTGTTTGCAAGGAGAGACCTGACCACTTTCATGGCTTCACAGAAAGCCAGACAAGGGAAAAACTAGCTTAAATTGCTATCTGCCTTTATCACCAGAAACTTCCTCTGTTATCTCCTGGGTAGCTTTAAAACTGAGATAGCCAGCCATCTGGTTGGCATGGCCCTACCAAGAAAGAAGGGGGGCCCTCATGAAAGTCTTTTATATCCTTATCAATCTATGATCCTATTACTTGACTCTGCACATAAATAAAATGATGGCCACAAGGCTTTCTTCCATCACCAACCAGACCACAGCCTTCATGTGGGTAGAAACCATTTCTGTTTTGATCACCACTCTCCTTAGCACCTAACTTTAGTGCCTGGCTGTTTGGTGCCCAATCAGTACTTTTTGAACAAGCACATTAATAAGCAAATTGACAGTGAATCGTGAGAAAGATGACCAATTGCATCCTGCTTTTTTAGACTTAGAACACGAAGCAGAAGAACAAGAACAAAAGAATGTTGCTTTCGTTGCTTTCTATTCAATCATCTAAAGAACTTAAATAGATACTGTAAAGAAAAGCCTAGGAAAGGCATGACACTGTTCCTGGCAAAGGTCATCTGCACAGGTGGCCACATTTAATATATAACCCAAGCCACACGCTCTTCTTACAAAGTGACATTGACCTGCCTCCATGAAGGTCTACGTTCCCTTTCCTTGAACCCAGGCCCACTTTGTAACTGGCCCAAATGTTACAAAAATGATGCAGTGTGAGTTCTGAGGCTAATGTAACTGTCCAAGATGTTACAAAATGTGAGTTCTGAGGCTAAATTATACAAAGCAATACATGGCTCTTCCTCTCTCTCTCATTCTCTGCCTCTCTCTCTTAGAATGCTTACCCTTGAAGCCCAGCCTTCATGCTGGGAAGAAGCCCAGGCCACATGGAAAGGCCACATGTGGTGACACCAACATCAAGCATGAGACGTGTGAATGAGTGAGCCTTTCAGACAATTCCAGCCCCAGCCTTCAAGCCTTCCACCCGGGGCCCCAGTCACCATGAAGCCATCTCTCCTGTGCTATGCCTAAATTCTGGACTCACCGAAATTGTAAAAGATAATATATGATTATTGTTGATTTAAACCACTAAGTTTCAGGTCATTCCGTTAAACAGCAATAGAGAACTATACAGGTATTACTAAATGTTCGTTTAATTGGTTTAATTGGCTTGAATATCCCCAGTGCAGCTGAACAAATTTGCTGAACTCCTTCTCTTACATGCCTGGCACAGTGTTAGGCCCGAGGGACACACACAGTTAAGGTCCCTCCCTTCTACTAGCTTCTTGTAAGGGGAATAAACACAAAGTAAAAAGTTAATTTGAGAATAATATGATCTGTTTTTATTATTACACTAGTCGGTATTTCCTGGCTCAAACTTGGATCCTGAAATGGGGAGCTGGTGATCCCTGTGGGCACCTCTTTACTTAAACTGACTGGCATGTGATTTCCTGGCTTTTCTCGTGATGATGAGGACAGGAAATGAAGATAAACCAGGAGGCAGAGGTTGTCTTTTCAGTGGGCTGAGGCTCCTGAAGAGGAGGGGAGAGATACAGAATGAGGGTTGGCATCTGTTACACACCCAGGCCTGATTCTCTGAGTCTCTCTGAGAGAGGAGTAAGTTGAGAAGTGAAGGGAGTTAAGTTCCTGAAAAATCCTGTGAGACCCTCAGCACGGGCAGGGCTGTTTTAGGAGCCCAGGAGGTAGAGGCATAAGCACTGTGTTACCGAGTTGGTTATTTCTCATTGAATTAATATATTCAAGGTCTGGGGGGCTTTTTATTGTGATAAAATATACATAGCATAAAATATATCACTTTAACTATGTTTAAGTGTGCACTTCAATGGCTTTAACTGTATACTAACAATATTGTGCAACCACCAATATTTATCGCCAGAACTTTTTCTACACCTCAAACTGAAACATCCATTAAACAATAACTCCCCATTCCTCCTCCTCCCAGCCTCTGGTAACTTCCATTCTACTTTGTGTCCACAAACTTGACTGTTCCAGGTGTTGGTTCACAAACTCAGGAGCTTCCCAGTGAAATCTGGAGTGGCCCCGCACATGGAGGTGCAGGGAGAGGCCGAAGAAAGATATGGGCGCTTCAGGTTGGTAGGAAGCAGTTTAACTAAGCGAAGGAACTTACTTGCCAGGCTTGCCTTCACCAGCTGCAAGACGAATAGCTGTCTGCCCCTACCTGCCAGCATCCTGACCGTTCATGCAGAAGTCTAACTGGGTACAGTCACGCCTGCATTCAGCTGGGCTCAGCAACACACTGCTCTCGCAAGCCTGCATCCTTGAAAGCAGCTCCTAGTGTGGGAATGGTGGGGGAAACATACATTGAAAGCACAGGGGAGGCGGCGGGGAGCCTCCCGTTGCCTGGGTCCAGCTCGCAGATCAACTAGAGGTCACGTCCCCTCCATGACCTCCTCCAACGCTCCCCGGCTCAGACCCTGCTCTCACAACCTCGCACGCCCCTCTTCCCACAAGGTGCCCTGAGCGGTCAGCAAGGGGTTTTACTAGGGTGGAGGTGGCTCATTTTGTGGCTATCTGGCTGCACTGGAGGCAGATACCACAGCAAGGGAACAGGCACCTGCAAGAGAAAATACAGATTACGATCATGATTCCCAAAACAAGTAACAATTTTTCTGCTGAGACTCATCATCCAAACGATTGATTCATTAAGTCCCCTGGGCCAGGATCAGTCATTCAGAGCACTCGTGTAGTTGTGTGATTGAACAAAATGACACAAATGAGCAGGCTCATCAGGTGTGGGCACACGATCGTCATTTGGATAACGGCACGTCCAGTTATCCAAGGCAGTAATCATGTCCAAGGCCATCCAGGTTTGGAGGACAGCTTTTCTCATTAGAGATTTCAGTGTTCAGTAAAGACAGACTCCTGGCTACCAGGTGATAAGTCTTGCTGGGTGAATTATCAAGGGCTTCTAGGTGTGCTAGAATGTCCTCCAGGACAAAGACTGTGGCCCAAAGATCACACCAGTGGAAAACAGAACATGCCCATCTGGACTTCAGGAAAGGAAGTTTGCATGGCAGTAGGAGAAGGGCTTGGGTTAGGCCAGACACAGCGTCCACACAAACCAGGGCATAGTTAGAACCCTCACTCAGAGGAAGGGGGCCAACATAATCAATCTGCCAGTCCTCCACTTGTTGGGAACTCCAGGGAATTGCTTCAGACTCCTTTGTCAGTTGCCTTGTTTAGAGCACACAGAACATGCTGTTACGGCATTAACCAAATCACTGTCTATCAAGGGCAATCCAGCATCCTCGGAAACATACCATCCCACCCAGGCACTACAGTTGCCATGCTTTCTAAGCACTTAATCTGCTGTGTCTACTGAAGGGTCAACTGCTAGGGCTCATACCAAGGCTAGGGCAATCAGAAAAGCTGACATTCTGATTGCCAGAGGGTGTCAGTGCCTTATGAGCCAGGATGTGGAAGACAGTGAGGGTGTCTTTCCACACATCCTGACCCCATGAGCACTTATTCATGATCACCCATCCCTTCACTTCCCATTGTCCAAGCCATAGGGTTGATCCCTTTAGAACAGCCCAATTATCAGTGCAAAGGGTCAACAGCCAGGGTTCCTGAGTGATCACCAGCCAAAGGCTCTGAGTTCAGCTCACTGGCTGCTGCAGTTTGTTCCTGTCTCCATCCAGATGGTGTCAGTGTTGGGCTGGCTAGACGCTGCACCCCATGCTGACCATCTGTGTATATACATCTGGTGTACACCAGGCATCAGCGGGAGTTTCTCCCACTCCCTCCCTACAGGCTGTGAGTGCCGCCACAGGAATGGGGCGGGGGCATCTGGAGGATCTTCATACCCTACAGGCCTAGCAGCACCCACATTTCTAGAGACCGTGGCTGGCGGACAGGGTGTTTCTCTGCTGCAAATAGGCGTGTCGCTCAGTCAACATGGGATTTTGAGCCATGGCAGAAGTGAGTCGCTGGAATGTATTTCTAACCCACCCCTTGATAGGAAGGGCTGTTCTTACCAGGGTATGTTGTTCCTTCTTGGGAGGCTTTACCAGGAGGAGCTCTGATTACACTGAGAGGAGCTGGGACCAAAACCAGGGGTGCTCCCTCTTTCTGTTGTCTCTGCCAGAGTGCACAGCCCATATGTCTCAAAGTCCCAGACACTCTAATTCAAATGGTAGCCCTGCTCGGGAGATGCCCACAGCTCTCATCTGCTTCACTGGTTCATGTTTGCCTTCTCAAAAGCAGCTTGCTGCACTGATTCCCAGTGCTGAGGAGAGCAGAAAACTTCTGAGGGTGACCGTGTGTTAGAGTGCATTTGTGACTAGAGCAAGCACATTTTGTTTATTTCTGGGGAGACCAATGAATGGTGAGTTCAACACGAGACCTCCAATCTGCTGCCCTCCCTTGGCGGCAGTCTTGGCCTGCATCGCATACCCAGGGTGAGGGAGGTACCCACTCCGAGGAGGACTGTGTCCCCCAGGCCTCTGCTGAAGTCAGCAGGGCCTCAGGGATGGTAGGGGCAGGTGGGCAGGTCTGCACTGTTGTTCAGGCTTTAAGTCTTGGGTTTTTGTCTTTTGACCTCTCCCTCGGGTCTTTCCCACAGTCCATACCCATTCCAGGATTTATCAGTTTCCCTCAGATCAGCAGGGGACTGCCCAGCATCATAGATGTCTTGCCTACCCCAGGGCTCAGCACAGATATCAGCATCCCATACTGAGTGCTGGCAGTGGACTGGAGTGTTTTAACTTTCTTTCTAGCAATGAACGTGACCTTCAAAGTTGGCCTGTCCCACTCCCAACTCCCTAAGAATTTGTTGCACCTCCTTTAGAGATTTCCAAGGTGCCACAGGCTGTCAGGTCCCCTTCGTTGAGCCAAGCCTCCCTCCCCGCAGGCTGGAATAAGCCAGTCTATAAGGGAGAGAGGGCACAGTCTGAACCCCGCCCCGGGCACCACACAGGCACTGCTGGGGAACGGGGTGTGTGGTGACGTTGCTCATGTTCTCTGCTTCCTGCCTGGTCATAAAAATGCCATCACCACCCCCTGCCCCACCTCCTTCCCATCAGCACACCAACCAGACTTGGATACTTTTCCTGCCTTCTGCTGGAACTTGACAGCTCTATCCATAAGCTCAGCCGGAGTACTGTAACAGACCAAGCAGGACCCGATGGGGCCTTCCTGGGACACACCGCTCCCCCATGTCCTCTGCTGTAGCTCCTCTCTGAAGTACCCAGATAGTAGAAGCTCATGCATATTTCCTGAGTTTTTCAGATGCTACAAACCTCCACCAATTGGAAGAAATTAACGACTTGATGATCATGAGCATGTGACCCTCAGACCTCCTTGTGCCATCAACCAATCAGAGAACTGTGCACAGCGGATCTCGTACCCTGGGACGCCCCTCCCTCGCCTGGCCTTTAAAAAGGCTCAGCTGAAGCCCGTTGAGGAGGGCTGCGTTTTTTGGGCATGAGCTACCGGTTCTCTTTGCTCAGCTCAGCAATAACCCTTTCTCTTCCCCAGACTCCGACATTTTCGTATTTTTTGGCCTCACTGTATGCGAGGGTACATCAACTTGCATTTGGTAACAATTTAAGGGAAGCTGACTAGGAGTTTGTGTCCATGCAGGTCAACCTCACCCAGGGGCAGACACTTCCCTGGGTCCCAGCAGCTGCCAGACCTCACTTCACTCCGGGAACAGGGAGGGCCTCTTCCTGACGGGCGCCAGCCGCCTCACAGCACCAGGCTGTCTGGATCCGAGGAACGTGGAGCTGCCGTCCACATCCAGGGTCGCCTGGGGGTAAGTCGCTCCTGCTTGCGCAGGCTGGCAATTCTCTCCGCTCCATCTGGGCTTGTTCTCACTGGGAGTGGAGCCTCTCTGGGCTCATAGCGAGGCACTCTGGGTCTGTTCTCTTTCGGGAGCTGGGCCCGTCTGTTGGAGGCCTCGGTCTGGGGGTGAAAGTGGAATTTTTAGGTGACACTTCCTCCTCTGATTGTCTGTGCGACAATAGCTCATTTGCTGTTTGTGGTTTTGGGTGTATTGTTTTAGGGTGAGCCACTCCAGCTTTCACAGGGCGGGAAAACCCTACCTGCTCCACCTAGACTCATTCCCTTCCAGGAAGTGGGCCATTCTGGGCTCACTGGAAGCCACTCTTTTGGGAGACAGACCACTTTGGAGGCCCCTGTCTGGGAGTGGAAGAACAACTTTGGGGCTACACCTCACCTGATCTTTTGTTTGTGGAGCCTGATTTGTTGTTTTGATGTGTGTGTGTATCATTATTTTGCATTGGCTGGCTGAGACGTCTTTGGTGAGTAACAGGGCTCACATGTGACGATACCAGGGTGTCCTTCCCTGTTGCATTGGTTGGGATTTTCCCTTTCTAGTCTTGGTCATTCATGAAGCTGCATCTCCCCTTTTGGACTGGTGGGGCACTGGTTGGGAATCCCTCTTTTGGGGGCTAGGGAACTGGGACCGTGAGAGTCCATTTTGAATCATTGTTGGCTTGATATTTGATAACATCAGCCATGAATAATTAACTATGGATATTAGAACTCTGTTGCATCTTATAGTCCCCCTGAGGTATATTTTGCAAAACTGGGAGATTTTCAGCTATGCACCCATAAATGAAAGAAAATGATATTTTTTATTGTAACACTATGTGGGCTCAGTACTCCCTGAGATCTCTAACTGCTTTGGCTTTTATTTTGGTTGGGGGTGAGGGGGTGTGGGTATCTGAGTCTAAATCCTGTTTGCTCTTCCTGCTTTTGCTGAAAGTGAGGCATGTAAATGCGAGTGAATGATATAGATATTGTATGCATATATATATATATATATATAAAATATATATTGTCTATTACTACTCATTTCTTTCAACTGCAGTGGGTATTGGGAAACTGGGGAGAAAAAATCCCTAAAAATAGTCAGGATGGTTGGGTTTTGTGAAAGCAGTTAGAGGAGGAATTCGCATTTCTCTTCCTGTGCCTTTAAGTTGTAAATGATCTACCTGAGCTCTCAAGGGGAAAAGAGTTGGGGGGCAAAAAAAACCCAAGCAGAAAAACTGAGATCTGTAGTTCTGTTTGTATGTTAAAAAAAAAAAAAAATTTAACCTGTAAATGAGCTCTATTTAATTGACTTAAAAGTAAATGTTTACAAATTAAATACTTCTAAACATAAAATGTGCTAGACAGAACAAATTTCAAGTTCATGTGCTTGGGAAATATTCAATATTGAATTAATATCTGATATTACAGTTAGCTTAAGCTTGTTGGTATAATCAATACAGACATGTCTTTTATTGTACTTAAGTTTACTGAGGATCAATTAAGTTCATGTTTCTGTTGCAGTTTGTCAACAGAAAGAAAAAAATTAACTTAGTATGATGAAATTCTTATAAGTGAATTAAATGCAAGTAAGTTAGGAGCTTTTGGGTGAACTCTTTGGAAATAATTATATTTTAGGAATGTCTACTTTAAAATGCTCTCTCCAGATATTTGGTGAGTTGAAATTTTAGAGTTGTGCTAAATTAAATGATGAAAGCTTATTGGCTAGTTGGATAGCTAGGTCATTCATTCCCAAACAAAATAAGGTACTGAAACATTCACTAGAAATGAAGGTTTTTGAGAATTCTAATTTAAACATGTAGTTGAAATTATTAAAAATAATTGGAGTTACTAAAAATTTCAGTATACAGTAGGAAGTTGGGATGTATATTTTGAGGGGAAAAAAAAAAAAAGGTATGAGAAATGGAATTGCAGTTTAAGGGAAAAGAAATTCATTTGGTCCTAGAGCTGACTGTTTCTAGATTGGGGAAAAAATAAGGGACAAACTAATGGATACAGAAAGTTGTGGAAAGGGAGCCCTAATAAAGGAGTTCTGTGTGTGGTTGGACTGAGATTGAACTTAATTGGGTAAATGGATTTTATAATTGAAAGTAGACTGGTGCAGGACTAGATTTGGTTCCATTGTTAAAAGAACAAGTTTACTTAGAATGCTTCTGACAACAGATTGTGTGAAACTATTTGATATTTCTGACAGACTTCCTATCAAATTCTAATTGAAGTTCTTTTAACTTCAGCTAACTTTGAGATGCTTCAAAAGGTCCGTAAGACATCTAAGAGAAAAATATTTAACTAGGGTTTGTTGGTATATTGAATTGCATGGGAAGCATTATGAAATGAATGATAAGCCTCCTCGGATTATACAGTATGGATAAATTGTGTTGGTAGGGACAGTCTAGAAATTATATGGAGTTTTTGAAATTTCGATAATGCTACCAGTCATAATTCTGGGTGTTTACTTGATGTTGTATGTCACAGCAACCTGATTGAGCTTCTTTGTCAAAAACCTTGTTATCAGGTCTTTTACTTTACTTTTTTGGGGTCTTTTATCATTGATAGACAATTAAACTGATGCTTTGCAGAACTGTCTCACCTTCAAGAGGATTTATAAGGGGGGCTTTTTGACAAGTACAGGTTTCTTTTAAATCATACTGCCAAGCTGGGTGGGAAGTTTAAGAAGTCTAATAAAAATTGATTTCATAAAACTGGTAGTAAAAGGGATTGATTGCATAGGACTGAGTAAACTGATGAATATGGTTATTTTTTTGGTTGTCTGAAGTATTATTGGCTTTTAATCTATTTTTCTAATTGAACTGTTTACCAAATATTTGTCGCCCTTCTCTACCTTGCCCCCAATGTTTAAGATAAATTCTCTGATGTAGTTGTCACAGAGTATAACTACTCATGATGTGTAACAATGCTTGCTTGAAGCCTATTGCTAAAAGCACGTGTACAGTGCTTGCGTGACAATGGGGTATAAGTGACAAAAATGTATAGCCTATGAAATGTTTGCCCATCAATGTATCTTTGAGCCTGTTCATAATATGTGATTAGTTTCTCCCCAACTAGGATAACTAGGCAAATATAGAGGACGCCTAGCACCGAGGGACACCATCTGAACCTGGGGCAGGAGCCATCCCCCGGCATTGAGATTCTGATCATCAAAGCTTTCTATTGAAAAATTTGTAATCAAAAGAGGAAATGATCAAAAAATCTGTGCATATTGAGATATAGGGAATTTATTCTAGCTTATGCATGCTTTGACTTAAACTTTGCTGACCAAAGCGGTCTGTTTTGTGGCCTTTTGGACATGCATCGTACATCGACTTTGGCCTTGAGGAGGGGAACATATTTGAAAAATCAAAATGGAGGAGCTGTGGTTCAGACATCCAAGGTAAATCTAGGTGCCCATTGTGGACGAGATTTCAGACACGTTCCTGTACTGTTGAGGACTGGAATTTTCTGGGCTTTGTCATACTCACGATGCTCCAGCCATTCAAAAGCAGTGTCTGTTAGCCAGTGGCAGCTATAACCTTATGACCTCAAGGTCTCCTCTTGTAACTATTAAATTTTTAGACAATAAAATTGCTTTAGATCAGATGTTAGCAGAAAAAAGGAGACATGTGTAGTGGCCAACAGCTTTTGTAATATATATGTTAATACCACATCAGAAGTTAAAACCTTCTCAGATAAAAGCAGATAACCAGCTACTTGGCTACAAGTCTCCCCCAGAGTCCAGATTGGTTTTCAGTCTTACTCTCCTGAATTCCTCAGGGACTGAGATCTTAATCATACAAAACTCGAATCCAGGTCGTGAAACTTGGGAATATTTCCAACTTGGTGTCCATTCCCCAAGTTGAGGTAGGACTACACCCCATTTCAGTAGAAGTAGCCACAGTGGTTGTCACCCTATTCCCTTAAAGATTTGGGGAGGAATGAAACAGGACTGGAGATTGAAACGGAGGTCCTCTGCCGAGTTTAGGATTAACCTCTTCTTATCCAGCACCTATTCTCAAGATTGAGGAGTAAGAAAGAAAGGGAGGGAATTGTAACTGAACAGGACCCTATGGGTCCTTCCTGGGACAGACTGCTCCTCTATATCCTCTGCTGTAGCTCCCTCTGAAGTATCCAGATAGTAGAAGCTCATGCATATTTCCTGAGTTTTTCAGATGCTACAAACCTCCACCAATTGGAAGAAATTAACAACTTGATGATCATGAGCATGTGACCCTCAGACCTCCTTGTGCCATCAACCAATCAGAGAACTGTGCACAGCGGATCACGTACCCTCGGATGCCCCTCCCTCGCCTGGCCTTTAAAAAGGCTCAGCTGAAACCCTCTGGGGGCGTTCTGGGTATTTTGGGCATGAGACACAGGTTCTCCTTGCTTAGCCCAGCAAGAACACTTTCTCTTCCCCAAGCTCAGATGTTTTGGCATGTTTTGGTCTCACTGTTTGTGGGGCATATGAACTTCCATTGGATAACAGTACTTAGGAGTCTCCTCTCTTCTCTCTCCTCCCTCCTGCAATATTTTGACCTCTTCCAGCTCTTCTGGCTCCTATGTCTCGTGCTAAGACATCATCATTAGTCCCTTCTCCCATCACACCCTACCTCTGACTGTTTGCTCAAAAACACTAAACTTCTTAGGTTTTTAACATGTTGTTTTCTTTACTTTCTTACCATTGCCCAGGCTCTTTTCTTGGACTGCAATTCCTTTCTCTACCTCCTCTCCTAATTTGCAAGAAAAAAAAAATCTATTGTCCAAAAGAGGATAAGAGGTTTGATTTCTTTATTTTTATGATCTCTAATTTTTTTAACATTTTTTATTGATTTATAATCATTTTACAATGCTGTGTCAAATTTCAGCGTAGAGCACAATTTTTCACTTATACATGAGTATATATATTCATTGTCACATTTTTTTCTTTGTGAGCTACCATAAGATCTTGTGTATATTTCCCTGTGCTATACAGTAAAATCTTGTTTATCTATTCTACATTTTGAAATCCCAGTCTATCCCTTCCCACCTCCCACACCCTTGGCAACCACAAGTTTGTATTCTATGTCTGTGAGTCTGTTTCTGTTTTGTATTTATGTTTTGTTTTATTGTTTTGTTTTGTTTTTAGATTCCACATATGAGAGATCTCATATGGTATTTTTTTTTCTCTTTCTGGCTTATTTCACTTAGAATGACATTCTCCAGGAACATCCATGTTGCTGCAAATGGCGTTATGTTGTCGGTTTTTAAGGCTGAATAGTATTCCATTGTATAAATATACCACATCTTCTTTATCCAGTCATCTGTTGATGGACATTTAGGCTGTTTCCATGTTATGATCTCTAATTTTAATTGGACACAACATATGGACATGTTATATAAGTTTGCTCAGTTTTACCACCACTCCTCATTCCCAGCCATCCCTCTTGTATAAAACTCTATTAAAAAATGTTTAAATATTTTTTCATTCTTTACCCTGGCATCAGAATGCCTTGTGGGTGTATAATATTGACAATAACACTATCTAGTCCAAAAGCTCAGCTCTGAGTACAAAGTAAAAGAAATGTGTCCAAAATGTCTTGCCACAATGTAAAGTCACTCTTGGTAGATATAACATACATTTTTCTATGTAACATAAATTAAATCTTTAAACCATATCTTGTTACTAAAATAAAAATGTTCTGTAATTCATCACCATACCAGACAATATAAATATTTAGAAAGTTTATTGTAATTAATGACCTTTTGATTAACAATTGTAGAATTACTATATGTAATATAATGTTCTTGATTTGCTCAAATTACTTGATTTGAGCAAGGTATTCTTCTCCTAGAAGATGTCAAATAGATGAAAATTGTCATCAATGTTTTTGTTCATGATAATGTTGGCAGAAAAAGACCCTAAAATCTAAACCCAAGTTTTTAAAATCATTTGACAATGTTTATAGGAAAAATACGCCTTTATAGAGACCTAAGTCTCTTGAATATCTTAGGAAATTTATTCCTATATTTTATTTTTCCAAGGTCACAAAGAGGGACAGAAAATTTAGTTGGCCACCTCAGTTTCCAAATCTAGTATAATGCCAGCAACTTTTAGTTGTAAAGGTAAAGCAGCAGAAATTACAGAAGCTTCCTTACTACAGACTTCCCATAAATCCTACATGCCACTGGATTCTGAACAGTGTATATCAAATGTTGGTTTTCTATAGAACATGTCTATAAAAAATTTTTAATTTTTTTCATAGTTATCCTTGAAAATGGGTGAGCTAGTAGTTAGGAAATATTCTATATTTTATGCTTCAAAGTTCTCAACCCAATGGTGTCTTTACATTTTTGTTCTCTCACATCATTTCATCTCCACCATAATCCTGTGGGGTAGCTCAGGTTGTGTGGCAAGTGCCTTCTTCCTTTATTCTACTTCTTCGAAGAGAAACTTAACCTTAGTCTGTGTTTTGGGAAGCCACGTGGTTCAGGGGAAGCTGGATGTTTCTGCCATCTTGTTAGCTTCAGCTGTGATGATTTTGCCAGTGATGGGTTTGGGAACAGCAAAGAATTGTGAGAGAAGATCTCTGAGGGACCGCTGGAGAGGTTTTGAAACACACCGAGGGGAAACCTCTCTTTCCCTGCCCCTAGACGTTGTAGTCACAAAAGAAAAAGGTGAGCCCATGGGAGGTTCTTTCAGGGGACTTCTCTTGTTCCTTTCATTGAGAGTGGTCCCTCGGCTTCTTCATTTGACTTATTTCTCTAACTCTATGAATTCAGGAATAACAGTTACCTACTGCGGTCTTGAAGGGCTGGTTTTATGTGGGAACGTCCCTGTGCAGACCGTTTGCATCTAATGTTTTTGTTGCAAGGGCTGTTTTTAGTATGCATGCCTGCCACATCTTTCCTCCGTGTGTGCTGGCTGTTATCCCCTTGACTGAGGGTGTGACTAGTGCTGTGGAAACCGCAGCCTGCACTGGATACTGAGTGGAACCTCCTCTTTGCTCTGTGGTTGTCACAGCCCTGTCAGGGACTGGGACTGCTCCCCAGGTGTTGGAGTAGAAGCCCCCAGATCCATTTCTAAGCTACAGTGTGTGGTAGGCCAGGCTAGGGTGCTTCCACTGATAGAGGGGCCACTGAATATTCTTCCACAGGAGATCCGCCAGGAAGTGTCCTCTGCGGTGTCACCTGTCACCTGTTGTACGGGCTCACAAAGTACACTATGGTGGACGCTGCCCTCGGCCTCGCCACAGCCATGGGAACGCTGGCACGTGCCCTGATGTCCCTTAGGTGCTGCGCTCACTGAGTCACCAGGGCAGATCCATTGAAGTCAGTCACCAGGACCTGCCATAGTCATGGATCTGGACCCGTGGTGGGATCCAGGATCAACCCAGACCCCAGCTGAGTTTACAAAGGCATTGGCAGTGTAAATCTGCCACAGCTGCCTGGGACATGCCTCAAATTTTAGCCCCAACTGTGAATTTATGCAGCCCCTGGAAATGGGCTCAGATTTCTGCCCCACCTCTGCTTAGGTACAACCCACCAGTGACTGCACACGATAGAGGCTGCCATGGCTGAATCCCACCCCTCCCTTCATGTGCCAACGATGGAGCCATGTATATGGGACCCAAGCTCCGTTGCACACACTCTCAGCCTAAGCCCGTAGCATACTCCAGCCCCCCAGGCTGCCTCCATGCAGCCAACCCCAGTCCCCTCCCCAGGTCCGTGCTCTGAAGCCCGAGCTCCAGCACCCAGCCTCAGCACGTATCAGGTGGTGACCACGCAGATCCTCTGCACCTGTTTCTCTCCATTCTGTTTGTGGCTGCCGGATTCTCCTCCAAGCCTCTGAAGCTCCCCTTCTGTCCCAGCTGCCCTTCCTGCTGGAGAGGGTACTTTTCCTCTTTCACTGCTCCCTCCCAGGGCTCACGTCGCATCCTGATTTTTTTTTTTTTCCTTCTACTCTTGTTTTCGTGATGGTTTTTCCTGTAGCTTCACTTGTACACGATCTTCTGCCAGAGCTCAGTAGGTATTCTGTGAGAAATGTTCCACACATAGATGTATTTCTGATGTATTTGTCGGAGAGGGTGAGCTCTGCGTCCTTCTATTCTGCCATCTTGAAGCCCCTCTCAGAAAACTTTTTATTTTCAACTACTGTCCCTGCCATAAATGTCATGTGTGTATTTGAGAACATGAAACTAAGCATTGATTTCTTCTATTAGTCAAGCTCTTTCCGTGTGAGTCCTCACATTGCTGTTTTAATAACCAAACACTGAGAACTCTTAGTACAATTTTCCCAGCTGCCTGACTGGAGAACATGTGATACGACTCGCAGGAAGACCGTGGAAAGAAGTATAGATTAACATTTTAGATTATGATCTCATTACACTAAAGAAAATTTTGCAATTATTTTTGATAGATATCTCATTTCAAAATGAGTATGGCAACATTTAAGTCATTTCTTTTATCACAATTCAGTGAAATAGAACATTTACTAATGATGTATCACTGAAGAGCAAACATATTCATGAAAACCCCTGATCCATGTATTTTCAGTTTAATTTTAACATATTGTGAGGCTTCTTTGTCTAAAGAGAATGATGTTAAACTAAAACATTTTTAAAGTATATTCCAATGGGGCAACTATATCCAACAAAAACCCCAAGTCCCAGTCTGCACGGCCAGTCTAACGGACGCAGATGAGAACTGCGAGGGTGCCGTGGGCAGCGATCACAGCCTTGGCTCTTTCTGTGGAAGAACATTTACAGTTTGCACTGGGAGCTGAGTATCTTGTTCTGTGTGGGACCAGCCCCACCCAGGGTGCCTGCATCCAGGGTTTCAATGCAGTTTAATCCAGTCTCTCCACGCTGTTTCTTGTCGTATCAGGTTACTTCTCCTGTTTGGGATTCCAGAGCCAATGACCAAGGTCAGCCCAACACAATAGTGTGTGTGTGTGTGTGTGTGTGTGAGCCTGATGGGAAAGAATAAAGTCTACAACTTGTCAGCTCATCTCTGCTTGTAACACTGCCAAATTTGGTGGCATATTTCATTTCTGTTTTGTTCTAA
Organism: Camelus ferus; assembly: GCF_009834535.1. Classification (NCBI taxonomy): domain Eukaryota; kingdom Metazoa; phylum Chordata; class Mammalia; order Artiodactyla; family Camelidae; genus Camelus; species Camelus ferus. The sequence goes on from NC_045709.1 coordinate 48,203,603, forward strand.
ATGACGAAGAATGGTTGGGCCATCCCTGGGGCTTCCTTATTTATTAATCTCCTCCCATTCTGTTTGTCAAATGAGGTTTTCTGTTAGAGCCATAACACCGAAGTCACCGCTGAAAGATTCCTCAAGCTGCTGTGACACTCAGCTTGACCATTAGGGTCACTGAAGCCGACCAGAGAGCCATGGCCAGAATCTTTATCCTTTTGTCTATTCTTGAAAAAGGTACTAACGTCATATTCCATACAATTTATAGGCCGTGATTTACCACTGCTGAACAAGGGTAGTATTCATTATTTTATTATTACATGTAAGACAGTCATGAACATCTTTAAAAAGAGTTTTTTTTCCTTCAGCTGAATTTTTCCATGTGATAAATTCCCATAAATGAGATTGTTAAAACTATTACAAATGATAAGTATGATACAATTGCACAGAAATAAAATTTAGGGTAAAAACATTGTTAAGAAAAAAGGGAACACAATATGCCTTAAAACGTCTAGTAACTACACATGAGGTCAGGACGGAGGAGGGACGTGCCAAAACAAACTGCATCAGGATAATGAGATTATGAGCATTTTTTTTTCCAAAAATTTATAAAATGTTAAATTTTGCTGGAATTTTTAAAAAAGAGCACTGAAGTTTTCTAATTATAGGGACACATGAGTTTCTCACTGAAAACGTATTCTTATTCCCTGAAAAGTTTGTGGGAATAGAATGGCTTTCTTCCAGAGTATTATAGCTTTTTAACGACATCGTCAAACTGTAACTGTATTGTTTGCTGGGGTTTCAATATTTGAAAAGTATATAAAGGGCAATAACAACAAAAATAGAATCTCAAAGTTCCCTGTTTTACTGCACCGCTTCCTCAGAAATATGCACATTTGAGGAGTTATAATAATGGCTGATCTACTAATTCAACATAATGGAATAATCATCTTTTCATATTTTAGTCTCATTCATTCAGATAAGAATTTCGTTTACATCTTGTATGTAAATTCCAAAGGAAAGACAAAATAAACAACGAGAAGGGAATATCACGGAGGGTTCATTGGTTTTGCTTTGTGTGGACAAGAAATAAAATATTTTCCTCTGTTTTGTAAAATTGTCTTAAAAGATGGATAATAGCATTAATGCATTCTAGTAGCTTTAAATCAAAATTTAAGTTTTTTTTTCCCTTTTGCTTCTTTCATTATGCATCATTTCATCCTTACTTCAATAATTAGGTAAGCTCTAGCATCTGATAGGAATTGTGTTTTATGTCTAAATACCTTATAGGCTAAAGCAGATACTGTTTTTTTTTTTTAATCAATGTTATTGGGCCTAATTTCATTTTGAAATCACAGTAAAAAGCGGCCGTGGATGCTGGGTTTGCGGGAAGGGGTATATGTTTTTGTTTTGTTTTGTTTTTTTTACTAAACAGTTTATTCTGTGTGGGGTGGACGGGTTGAGGTGTGTGTGTGTGACTGATTCCCACCTTGGTAAGTAAGGTTCAGCCAGGGAAATCCAAAGAAAAAGAAGTTACCAAAAAAAAGTTTCTTTTAACTTGTGTTTGCCAATCCGGAAGACAGTTTTGCAAATAGGTCACTCATTAAAAGTTTATATGGTAAATTCAGGAAGGCTCATCCCGGGGAGAACAAGAGTGAAGGTTTTATAGAGCATTCTGGGTGGGCAGAACCCAAAGCTTGCGTAAACCATTACTCTTTCAAATACTCCTCCAGCCACTCAAAAAGCATTCAGTTACTGCTTACCCTTAAGTAAACACGTCTAATCATCGTTTTCCCTCCCAAGAATCAAAAGGAGACAAACTTGGTTGCACAATTAAACAAGTTATTCATTTCTCATGCACCGTCTCCAGATACGTGAATGCTAAGGAGTGCCGGAGCTCGGGGAGAGGAGCGATGTACAATAGATTATTTAAGGAATTAGCAGTACTTTTCATCTTCTTAAGAGTGCCATCTTCTCCATTTTTAAAGATTTTCAAAAGTCACCCCCCAATATCTGAATGATCAGTGACAATATACACTAAAGATGGAAATGTTTAAGATTTTTTAAAGCACTTTTTTACTTTTACTGACATGGGCAACCAAATAGATGATCCACTTCCTTAGGAAAACATAAAACACTTCTCCAGTAAAATCTAAAAATTATTCCTACATCCAAGAATCTCGCTAGCTTTATTTCCCAGATATTTCTAGAAAAATTTCAGCGTTTACAGGTCCCATTATACATCTGAACTCTTTAAAAAAAAAAAAAAACTTTATTGTCGTATAAATTCTTTACAATAAACTACATATATTTCAGATGTACAATTTGATGAATTTTGATAGATGTCTACACCGATGAAACCACTGCCACAATCAAGATACTTAACACTTCCATCTCTCCCCAGGATGTGCAAATTTTGAACTCCCAGTTTCTCTCTTCCCACCCCTTTTACCCACTGGTAACCATAAATCTGTTCATCTGAACTCTTTAATCTCATAATTCAAGGCCACTGCTTCATGGTTCTCTGGATAACCTCGTTCCTTCCATTGCAACCTCATTCCTTCCATTGCGTTCTCCTTCCAAGCTCCCATCACCAGGGCTCTCTCTCTTTTATGTTCAACATAGCATCCAGTTCAGGGCTTAATTATCATAAGGCTTTACCTGCTTCTATCAGCATTCTTGAAATACATTGAAATAAATAACCAATTACGATAATTGCTTGCATTTTTCTCCAGTCCCATTTACTTGTAAGATTAAATATTACTTGAACAGTCACATGAGAATTTCTTGATATTTTTTCCCCGAGTTTAGATTTTAGTAACTGCATAATTGAAATCCTTATGACAAGAGGTTTTTTGGATGAAACCTGGGCATTTCATGTTACGTTATGAGATGCCGGGTGTTAATGAACACTTTCTGTTTTAGCCGGCTTTCTCTGGCCAGGAAGAGGGGTTGCCGCTTTGTTACTCAGGCAGAGAAGTCCACACACCCAACTCGGCCTGCGTGTACATTAAAGAGGGGGCCTCATTACTGCTGAGGAGGGAAGGGCATTCCAGCTCCCCATGTGGTGTCCACTGACCCTGAGAAGGGGTGGCCTTGTTATCACTGGATGGCAAAAATCCTGGCTCCCCACTAGGCCTCCTCTGATGCCCAGGTGCAGGCTCCTTACTTGGCCTTCTCTGCCCCGGGGAGGGTAGGGATAAGCACGGAAGCCTGGGCTCCCCACTTTGAGGAGGTAGCGATGAGGCCACATATTTTGTGTTTGTTTTCTGTGTATTTGGCTGAAGTAGAGCAGCTATTGTCCAAAGGTATTCTGTCTGGTTAGGTTGCTTTTTTGCTGGTCCTTTGATAGAGAGGAGAATTTTGCTGGGGGCGTTTTGTGTCTGTGTCCTTTGGTGTTTCAGGGTTGCTGGTTTCTCTGTTTCCAGTGTCTAGGATAATGCAAAGGAAAACTCAGCCAACTCACCCCCATATTGTCCCCTGAGTCCTGAGGTCCCTACCTGGTCTCCTTTCTCTCCACCTTTTCTTAGGTCTATTTCATAAAATGTTCGGGTATAAATCTAACAAAATATGTACGAGATCTATATGAAGAAAATTGCAGAACTCTGATGAATGGAACAAAGAACCAAATAAATGGAGAAATTTTTCATGAGTGAGGATAGGAAGACTCAATATTATCGAGATGTTAGTTCTTCCCAACTTGATCTATAGATGTCATGCACTCCCACCCAGGGCGGACTTCCACATCTTTGGTCAGAACTGCCGTGGAAGCAAAACACTTGGGCTTAGAGTTAAGCAGAGTTTGCACGTAAACTGTGGTCCTCTTAACGATGGTACAGTTTCTTCAGATTCTGTTCTAGGTAAAATAAACTGGTTCAAGGATTTCAATGGAGGACTCTTACTTCTAGGAAGATGGAGTAGACGTACATTTTCTGTTCCTCCTACTAATTACAACTGAAAACTCTGCTTTCACTGTACATGCATCAAAATTTCGCTACAAATTTCAAAAAGTTGTTTTCATTTCATTCAAAATATTTTTTAATTTGTACCTACATTTATTGATGTATAGTCGCTTTACAATGTTGCATTGGTTTCTGATGTATAGCAGTGATTCAGTTATATGTATATATTCTTTTTCATATTTTTTAACATTTTTTATTGAGTTATAGTCATTTTACAATGTTGTGTCAAATTTAAGTGTAGAGCACAATTTTTCAGTTATACATGAACATACATATATTCATTGTCACATTTTTTTTTTTCGCTGTGAGCTACCACAAGATCTTGTACATATTTCCCTGTGCTATACAGTATAATCTTGTTTATCTATTCTACATTTTGAACTCCCAGTCTGTCCCTTCCCACCCCCGCCCCCTTGGCAACCACAAGTCTGTATTCTAGGTCTATGAGTCTGTTTCTGTTTTGTATTTATTTTTTGTTTTGTTTTGTTTTGTTTAGATTCCACATATGAGCGATCTCATATAGTATTTTTCTTTCTCTTTCTGGCTTACTTCACTTAGAATGACATTCTCCAGGAACATCCATGTTGCTGCAAATGGTGTTATGTTGTTGGTTTTTATGGCTGAATAGTATTCCATTATATAAATATACCACTACTTCTTTATCCAGTCATCTGTTGATGGACATTTAGGCTGTTTCCATGTCTTGGGTATTGTAAATAGTGCTGCTATGAACATTGGGGTGCAGGTGTCATCCTGAAGTAGGGTTCCTTCTGGATACAAGCCCAGGAGCGGGATTCCTGGGTCATACGGTAAGTCTATTCCTAGTCTTTTGAGGAATCTCCATACTGTTTTCCACAGTGGCTGCACCAAACTGCATTCCTACCAGCAGTGAAGGAGGGTTCCCTTTTCTCCACAGCCTCTCCAGCATTGTCATTTGTGGACTTTTGAATGATGGCCATTCTGACTGGTGTGAGGTGATACCTCATTGTAGTTTTGATTTGCATTTCTCTGATGATTAGTGATATTGAGCATTTTTTCATGTGCCTATTGATCATTTATATGTCTTCCTTGGAGAATTGCTCGTTTAGGTCTTCTGCCCATTTTTGGGTTGTGTTGTTTGTTTTTTTCTTATTAAGTCGTATGAGCTGCTTATATATTCTGGAGATCAAGCCTTTGTCAGTTTCATTTGCAAAAATTTTCGCCCATTCTGTAGGTTGTCATTTTTGTTTTACTTATGGTTTCCTTTGCTGTGCAGAAGCTTGTAAGTTTCATTAGGTCCCATTTGTTTATTCTTGATTTTATTTCTATTTCTTGGGTAGACTGTTCTAGAACATTTTTGAGATATATGTCAGATAATGTTTTGTCTATATTTTCTTCTGGGAGGTTTATTGTGTCTTGTCTTACAGTTAAGTCTTTGATCCATTTTGAGTTTATTTTTGTGTATGGTGTAAGGGAGTGTTCTAGCTTCATTGTTTTACCTGCTGTTGTCCAGTTTTCCCAACACCATTTGCTGAAGAGACTGTCTTTATTCCATTGTATATTCTTGCCTCCTTTGTCGAAGATGAGTTGACCAAAAATTTGTGGGTTCATTTCTGGGCTCTCGATTCTGTTCCATTGGTCTATATGTCTGTTTTTGTACCAATACCATGCTGTTTTGATGACTGTAGCTCTGTAGTATTGTCTGAAGTCTGGGAGAGTTATTCCTCCAGCCTCTTTCTTTTTCTTCAGTAATGCTTTGGCAATTCTAGGTCTTTGATGGTTTCATATAAAGTTTATTATGATTTGTTCTAGTTCTGTGAAATATGTCCTGGGTAATTGGATAGGGATTGCATTAAATCTGTAGATTGCCTTGGGCAGTGTGACCATTTTAACAATATTGATTCTTCCAATCCAGGAGCATGGGATATCTTTCCATTTTTTTAAGTCTTCTTTAATTTCCTCAACCAGTGTTTTATAGTTTTCCGAGTATAAGTCTTTCACCTCCTTGGTTAGATTTATTCCTAGGTATTTTATTATTTTGGGTGCTATTTTAAAGGGGATTGTTTCTTTACTTTCTTTTTCTGTTGATTCATCGTCAGAAATGCAACTGATTTTTGAACGTCAATCTTGTAACCTGCTACCTTGCTGAATTCTTTGATCAGCTCTAGTAGTTTTTGTGTGGACCTTTTAGGGTTTTCTATATATAGTATCATGTCATCTGCATATAGTGACACTTTTACCCCTTCTTTTTCAATTTGGGTTCCTTTTATTTCTCTCTCTTGCCTGATTGCTGTGACTAGAACTTCCAAAACTATGTTGAATCATATTCTTTTTATTATAGGTTATTACAAGCTATTGAATATAGTTCCCTGTGCTATACAGTAGGACCCTGTTGTTTATCTATTGTGTATATAGTAGTTAGTATCTGCAAATCTCAAACTCCCAATTTATCCCTCCTTACCCTCCTTCTTCCCTAGTAACCATGAGTTTGTTTTCTATGTCTGTGAGTCTGTTTGTTTTGTAGATAAGTTCATTTGTGTCATATTTTAGATTTCACATATAAGTGGTATCATATGATATTTGCCTTTCTCTGACTTACTTCTTTTAGTATGATAATCCCTAGGTCCATTTATGTTGCTGCAAATGGCATTATTTCATTCATTTTTATGGCTGAGTAGTATTCCATTGTGTATATATTATGTACCACAACTTCTTTATCCAGTCATCTGTCAAGGGACATTTAAGTTGTTTCTATGTTTGGCTACTGTAAATAGTGCTGCTGTGAACCCTAGGGTACATTTGTCTTTTCAAATTAGAATTTTCTCCAGATATATGCCCAGGAGTGGGATTGCTGTATCATAGGGTAACTCTGTTTTTAGTTTTTTAAGGAAATTCGAATTATTTTCAAATTTCTCTTGAGCTTTCTTCTTTGACCCGTTTGCTATTCAGACCTGTGTTGTTTAATCTCCACATATTTTAGGATTTTCTGGTTATTTTTCTGTTACTGATTTCTGGTTTAATTCCATCATGGTATGAGAACAAACATGGTATGATTTTTATTCTTTTAAATTTTGAAGGTGTGCCTCGTGGCCCAGAATGTGGTCTGTCATGGTAAACATTCCATGTGAGCTTGAGAAAAGTGTGTGTTCTGCTGTTGTGGGTGAAGTCATCTATAGATGTCCATCATACCCAGTTGATTGATGGTGTCATTGAGTTAGCTATGTCATTACTGATTTTCTGCCTGCTGGATCTGTCCCCAAATCCTCCCCTCAAAGATTTCAAACGTAAGAATTCAGACACCTTGCATTTGATAACTAAGGGGACACCCAGTCAGCAGCAGACCTAGTGGGATGTGCATTGTGAGTCTCTGAGGGGCTCCTAAACCAGGCAGAACGGAGCAAATGTGCTCTCCCCAGATGGCACTGGACCAGGGCTGGCTTCTCTGGGCTGGGGCAGAGCAGAGCATCCCCGGAGAAGAGAGCACAACTGGACTCCTGTGAGCCGCTGGCTCTCCAGAGGGAGAGGAGGAGCAGAGAAGAGCACACCCACATGTTTACATTTCAGATTCACCCATCAAATAAAGTGCTCCCCTGGGGAAGCACTCATAAAGAGGCGGCAGGGTCAGGAGTTACTCTAGTTACATTCCCTCCACATGGAAGAAACATCAAAAACACCTTCCAAGAGTACATTAACTCTTCCAAAAAAAAAAAAAAAAACCAAAAATAGTTCCCAGACATGTAAGATATTAGCATTATTGGAAACATTTTCCTAGAATCTGAAGACCCAGAGATTTGCCAAATGTTGATGAACGGCTAAAGTTAATACACAGGCTGAAGCTTATAGTACATGTAATTTCTCTTCTAGAAAATCTTCTATTTGGCCTCCACTCTTGACTTCAGACAATGATAAACTAGGTTTATGTTAGCAAAGAAATGGTGAGAGATGGAGGATGGGGGAGAGGAAGAAAAGGCAGGAAGTAAGGGAGGTGGGAACAAAGAGGAGAAAGGAAGGGAAGAGGTCATCACTGTTAACAGGTAGGTGTGAACATCCCCAGACTTCTTCTACATGGAGTTGAGAGAGTGGTCAGTTTCTGAGTCTGGACCCTAAACAGGCAAGAGGTGTTTATCTCTGTGGGGCTTCTTTACGTTTTCTTTCTTCGACTCTTCTCTGAGTAAAAATTATTTTTTTCTGGGGAAGAGGATTTGGGATGGGGAAGTAAGTCTTTCTAACTAACGTTAAGGGAGAGTGTGAAGCAGCACCCAAAGCCACAGTGGTCACCGCAGGTGCCTGGCAGGGATGCGTCTGTGTGAGGCTTGCCCGGCGTGGATCTGCAAATGTCAGATCCTGGAGCTCAGGGTCACTGATGCTGCACTAGACCCGAGGGCAGGACCCAGGGCAGGTGGGAGTGGAGATCGTGGGTGTCCTTAGGGCCCATATGAGCAGCAGGGTCCTTACCTAGACCCCTCCTGGCACAAAAGACAAATCAGGCTTAGTTTCATTTCTTTTTTTTTTTTAATATTTTTTATTGATTTATAATCATTTTACAATGTTGTGTCAAATTCCAATGTAGAGCACAATTTTTCAGTTATACATGAACATATATATATTCATTCTCATATTTTTTCTCTGTGAGCTACCATAAGATCTTGTATATATTTCCCTGTGCTATACAGTATAATCTTGTTTATCTATTCTACAATTTTGAAATCCCGTCTATCCCTTCCCACCCTCCACCCCCTTGGCAAGGTTTAGTTTTATTTCTAAAAATAAAAACCAAGATCATGCATTTAGGAGGTGGATTGTTGTAAAAGTGAAGGTCCGTTTCAGCTGGTCATTCCCATTTGTTGTTTTACCAACAGACATTTGAAAATGGCAACTGCTTCCCTTGGCAAAGTGTCGATGGACAGTGTGGGTAGCCCTGAATGACCGCTGAGGTAGTGGTTGAACTGGGGCTGTTAACATTTTCACTAATCACAGCTCTCAAAGTATTTGTTGGGAAATTAGTCACTCTGTGGGGCCCCCAACTGAAGAATGAAGAGAAGGAAGGGGTAGAGTAAAGCAGATATAAACCCACTGCTTTCACACGGCGGCTGCAGTGACTTGATTGACAATAAACCAGGTGCGAGGAGCTTGGATGGTCAGGAGCCCCCATGGGTGGGTAAGACTTGTGACTTCTTTTCCATGTTGGTGGTTTCTGATGGCCTGAGCAGCTCTCCTGTCCATTCTGGGGAAATGGATAGTTACACCTGCGTATCAGTTTGGATTGCTCTTAAATATTGGTAGTAAAGAACTTGACAAATAACCAAGCAAATAGGAATTTATTTTCCTCATTGAGGATGAAGTTGGAAGATAGGTGGTTCCAGGGCTGGTGCAATGCTTTGTGATGTCAGGGAACCTCAAGGCTCCTCCTTCCTTACCACTCTTCATACTAAGTCTGTTGCCTGTTGCCTCAATGGCACAAGATAGCTGCTTAAGTTCCAGATGTCACACTTCAGTGCAAGACAGGAAAAATTGGGAAAGAGAAAAGAAGGGACTTTAAATATTTGTTGGTTTATCCAGAGAACCCTGGGACACAATTTTGATCCTGAAGCAAGGAAAACTGATTTTAAACCCAGAATCATTTTGGCCTAAAGCTACTCAGGCTGGGTATTCTTGACAACTCTGAACCCTTTCCACCTAACAACCTGTTTCCAGAGAATTTCTCACCAAAACAGAGCTGGATGAGATCATAAGGTGGGACATATAAATGCTGCAAATGTCAGATCCTGGAACAGCCCATGTCCCAAAGGCCTTGCAGCACAAGTCACTGTTCATCTAGAGACTTAAGGATCAAGGAAATAAACCTTGGTTTCTCAGGAGAATAAAAGGACATTTGCAGGAAGAAACAGTACTCTCCCCTAATGCTGCTCCCGGAGGACAGAGGCAAAGGCACACCCGCTCTGACATTGCGCCTGGGGTCATTTCGCCTTTATGACACCAGGAGTCACGCTAACATCACAGAGCCCAGGGTCATCCTAGTAAAAGGTGCATGTGGAAGAAGTCTGTGAGAGTCTATAATAAATAGTTAACAGGAGTTACTGAGGGAGGGAGCGGGAGCTGGGAGATATGTGAAAAGGAGATACCACAATTTACACTTCTTGTACCGGCGTATTTGGAGAAACAGGTGCTTATACCGCTTCTGACTTCTGAAGTTAGTGATCCGCGCAGCGGGACAGTGAGCGGTTCGCAATGACAGGTGGAAAATCTCGGGCTGGATTTCCAAAGGTGCTAACCACGCGCTAGGCACGCCAGACTCTGAAGTTGCCTTGGGCGTGGCTCCTGCCCTCCAGAGGAAGTGATGACACAGGAATGCAAATTCCTCTGACACTGAGTAGAAAGTGGTTGAATGATAAACAGGTTCCGAAGAAATATCTTCAGAACCGGAAAGAGAATTCCTTCCTTCCAAGGGGATCAAGGGAGGCAGTCTCATGAAAGAGATGACAAAATATGAAATGTCTATGAAATGTTTATAAACACTCTTACACACTTTCTTTTTTTCTCCCAAGATCAGTTCCTTTGTCACGTCTGGAGTGAAGGGTGCCCTGCTTCTCCCAGAGATCAACTGCCCAGACCCATGGTGTCTGTGCTACCTCACATCAGCACCTTTTCCTGTTTATCAATCGGCCTCCATTAGACTCTTGAGTTACGGTCAGAGCATGTCACACGTCCAGGTAGACACACAGCCTGGCACTGGCAGCCATCCCCTCCATCCCTTCAGTTTGTCAAGCTCTGTGCTAGGGGTTGAGGGGGCAAGCAAAGCTGAAGAAGTTAAAATATCTACCATCGAGGAGAGGAACACAGAAATCAGTAGTGACAGTGCAGTAGCAGAAGTGCCTTGACAGGAACAGCGCATGGGGCTAATAGAACCGACCGAGAGGACCAGAGTCAGGGTGGGAGGAGAAAGAAAGAAAGGCTTCCACAGAGAGGTAGTATTTCAGCTCTTTTTGAAGAAGGTGGACGGAGGAATATGATTAGGAGATGGATTTTATGTGGCAGAAACAGCATCTCAAAAAATATGACTCCAGTTATGATCAGGGTAGAATCTAGGGGACTTAACTCCCATCTATGTGTTTCCCTTTCAAAGTCATAGACATTTTTTAAAAATCCAACATTAAGAACCCATCATTGTAAGAGAAAGCTGGCAAAGTAATTTATCCTAGAATCAGAAACAACCCGCCCACCAACCTATTTGCTGATCACCTCCCACCAGGTATTTCAGTGCACTGGCTCCCTGAGCAAAAGCAGTGAGTCACCTGTTACAAAGTAACATCATCTCATCCACTCACAGTGAGACTCTGAGGGACTGGCCTGAGGGGCTTCCAAGCTGCAGGCTGGAGATGTGTATTGTTGGCTCCCTCTCCCCACCACCACCACCAGCTAGAGTGCTGTTATTGTTTGGCAAACAGGCAACTCCCTTCCCCTCTTTGCACGATTGTGCCCCTTAAAATCAATTGTCATCTAAACAATTTTTGCTTTAATTCCACTTGGCGCAGAGAAGATGTAAGAAGCCAACATCAGGTCAACATGATCTACTATAATCACCCTTTTCACAGGGACTGGCAGATTAAATGCCCACATCAGGCAAGGGCTTACTGCAAGTCCTAGAGATATCTGCTCACACTGACAGGCAGCCTGGTCCGCAAACACGCTGAGCAGAGATGTAATAATGGCCACCTTTTCCTTTCGCATAAATCTCACTAATCCTCAGGTATACAGTGTGCTTCCCGACAAGCAAGTGAGGAAACTGAGGCATTGGTTAAGCAAACTGCCTGAGCTCACGGCAGAGTTGATATTTTAGTCCAGGGTTAGTCTGGCTCCAAAACCCAATCTTTCTTTCACACAAAGCTGCCTCTCTTAGCCCTAGGCTCCTCAAGGATAGAGAAGGGAATATACTAGTGGAGAAAAATGTTATCTTTTTTGAGGCAAGAAAAATGAACTATATGGTAGTCAATCCAGTTCGGCTTCCTTTACAGGATTATGGAGAAAGTAACTGCCTTCTCAGCACCAACAATTCTATTCTGTCCTAACGCTCCTCCTGCCCTGCAGATACAGCCCTGCAGAGGGCGCCACGTTGTGTGCGTAAAGGCAGGAAAACCGGAGGGCTCTCAGCCAGAGGTCATAAAGCAAGAACTCCAGAAATGCTCATTAACCCTTTAGGATCTACTTATTTGTGCCTTTTCCTTTTCCTGCAAGAAGTCTGACAGATGTGTTGATCCTAACACTTGTAACTTTCTAGCAAGTGTACACAAGGAGCTAGATACAGAGGGAAACACGTTAAGACAGGAATCAGCAGTACTACACCCAAACCCCACAACTTCAAACTGTGGGAGGGAAATGTGCGGTCATGGGGCAGATGTGTTGCACTGGAACCTCTGAAAATTGAGGCTGGAATGTTAATTTTTTCCAAACTCCCAGTTGATTATAATGCACCATATTGAATAATAATCACAGCTCTAGAAAGATGTTCGAAGAATTCATTCAATCAAGAATTCGTCCCTGGAGATCTCATAGCCTTAGGAAATGTCAGACTCAGCTGTCTCCTAAAAGTTCGTTAACTCTTTCAGCTGAAGATGAGGGTTTCAGCGAGTTACTTTTTTTCTGGGTCTTTCTCATATTTACATGTTATTAAACTTTTGATTTTCTCCTGTTTGAAAAGGGTTCATAACTCTCAGTGAACTGATGCTACGTGTTTCCCATAGTCTTCTCATCATTTAAAAAATCTGGATTCAGGAAGTGATATTTCACACTCTATCACCACCTGTTACATTAGGATGAGTGGTCACCAATGCCTGCTAGCAATTAAGAGTTAGCCACTATATAAAAAAATAGATTTTAAAAAAATAAATTTCTTCTGTATAGCACAGGGAACTATATTCAATCTGGTAATTACCTTTAATGAAAAATAAGAAAATGAATATACATATGTATATGCAGGACTGGAACATTGTGCTGTACACCAGAAATTGACACATGGTAAAGACTATACTTCAATTGAAAAAAAAAAAGTCTTTAGGTCTTATCTCTGAATGAATAAAATGGGAATTAAAATTTTAGAGCCCAAATGCCAGTTTGCAGTCAAACCAAATCACTACACAGGAATTCAGATGGCTGAGAAAGCTAATTTGATGGAAAATAATATATTTCCATGCTAGGAATTTATGCACAAGTACTGTTCTTGTACCTCTGAAGAGCTGATTCTTTCCAACAAGGTTATTTGTTACTTATATTCTAGGGCAGAGGCTGCCCTCCAGATTTCTTCTGAGCTTGGAGCAAACTTATTTTACTTGCTGATCTCACTGTGCTTCTGGTAAAGCTAAAAGAAGACAAGCAACTATGTTGGAAGGCAGGACAGTCTCTGCCTCTTCTCCTTGTCATTGATTTACTTAAAACACAAAAGGAGTAGCTAATTTAAAAAAAAAATAAAGGATAAAGTGGGTTGGTTTGTTTTGTTTGCAAGCTTGAGAGATAGGAAAACCACCTCCAAACTTTTGTAAACCAGAAGTGTGTGATTTGGGCTTGCTATGACCTCAGCTGGTAAAGGAGCAGTAACTCTATTTCTTCCCTGTTTAGCTACTAGATTTTTTTTTAAATGGTTTCCATGAAAATAAGTGGGTTCTTTAGAAGTAGGTTGCTCAATCTCTCAAAAAAACAAAAAACAAAAAAAAAAGAAGAAGAAGAAAGAAAAGAAGGTTAAGTTGAAGACATCAAGAAAGAAAAGTTAAAACAGACATGTTGAGTTCAAACTAAACACTTTCCTTCTAACTTCTATGAAGTATGGAATGAGCTTTTTCTTTTTTTTCTAAATAACTTTAGGGAAGGTTGCATTTTAGGTCTATGTCCCAAAGAATACATGCCCATAAGCAGGTCTGATCTGTGGTGACCACTGAATCTTCTGCGAAATAGAAATTAGGGTAAACTATCTTCATAAAGCTGATTTTGCATTTATTAAAATTAAACTGCAGTCTATCTCCTAACAAATTACTGTGACAATGATGTTCCACCCCCACCCTGATTCCACACCAGTTGTTCTTATGTCATATAAGTTCTATCACATAAACATTTTGTGAGGAGGTGGTGATAATATATTGTAAATCAAACTGATTTTCAAAAGGATGCATGACAGGTTCACATTTCCACATTTATTGAACTTTATTAACAAGTAAAACACATTAGCATATTTTATATACGGGCAAGGACATTCAATAGTAAATGGCACATTATCATCTAACAGTTGAACTTTATCAAGGATGAGATTTTTAAAAATAATACACTAATACTTTATGACTATTTGAAGAAATTAAATAACAATTAAAATAACTTTTAACAGCAGTTTAAAAATATAAAGGCTCATTGTTTACTGTTTACTATAAGCTGCAATCATTCCAATACAGCCTCTATTAAAAAAAAAAAAGATACATATATGTGTGTCCTACAGGCGGGGCTGTGACTGTGACACCAGTACTGGCTTCTGCCCTAACGCTGCAGTTCTTCTCTCAAAGGGCAGAGGGTTTAGGCAGTCACTGCTCAGTAGTGTGCAGTTATATGCAGGGTGATCATATAATTTCTGCTCTAAACTAGGACACTTACGAGAAAGGAGGCACTATTTAAGCTGAGAAAATAGGAATAACCAGATCTGTCCTGAGCAAACTCAGGACATGTGTCACTCTAGTTAAATACAGTATCAGATGCACTGTCATTACCTTTGCGCTTTAGGGGACAGACCAGTTGAAAAAAAAAAACGTTAAATTAAGAAACCCTGAATTTTTTTCCAGTTGGACTTTCTGAACTCCACTTTTCTTTTTATAGAAGTTTTGCTGGAAATGTTAGCGATTATTGTCTTAGGTTATAATTTATGAACCTCAAAGGAATGGGATATAGCTTATAGATTCAAAATATAAGACCAGAGATTGGTATTTTTTCTATTAAAAAGACATTTTCATTTTAACCAAGTAAAGTAGAACGTCTTTTAAGTTTCTAAAATCCCAAACACACTATATAGAAAATGTATTTTTACCTTCAATTCAGCTTATTTCATAAAAACACAAAAATGGATTATTCTGGCCATCACTAGCTTATTCAAATATGGTAGAAATAATTTAATACATTTTTGCATTAACTTCCAAGCCCCAAGTTCACATTCATTCAAAAGTCTAGACACCCTAACAAGGATTCTGATTTTCCATCTTTAAGGCAGAGTGCAGAGGCGGTTAAGTGTCTCCAAAACCCAACAGCAGCTCTTCTGTCCAAGCTCACGGGAGATGAGGGGGAGCATGCAGCACGCGACAAACCCAGAAGGGAACGTTCACTTTGTAAAAATAATATTCTGATTCTCCTGATTGGATGAAGAGACTTTAGACTACAAATGAATTATATCAGTAACAGAGAATTAGGTAACATGTACACTTGAATCTTACAGGTTTGGGGGAAAAAAATCAAAACAAAGAGTGAAGTTTTGACATTGGGTCAACATCTACATGCAGAAACCAAGTAAGTATAAACACCACAAAAACAAATAAAGTTTTATGATAGATGATCTAGTAGTTTTAAATAACCATGTATCGTAGCTTAATTTGATTTAAAAATTATTACAAAGAGCAAAGTATAGGTCTATGGGAAATTAATCTGCAATAAAGAGATTAGCACAAGTTTACATTTGTAATAAGTAAATTCTACTTTTAATTAATTTCCAAATCAGGCAACTAAATTAAATATTTTATTTTCTTTACCCCAGGCTACTATTTTACTTTAAGGGGTGTAACATAGCTACTTCAATCAACAATTGAAATTCTATGCAGGGGAGAATGAATGAGGGAAAACAAAAAATAGGAGGCTTGGTTAGCAAAACAAAACTGCATGGTTTATTTATCAAAAACAATAAAATAAGAGAATACAGAGAAATACAAAAGTTATAAAGCATAATAAATTTTATTTTTTCAGAAATGGAAAAATGACCCTGAAGTTTTAGATGCATCTTTTAGTAGTCAGTGTCTAATAATAAACAAGCAATCAATTGTATATGTTCTCTATACCTGTATCAAATGATTTTTAAATTTAAAAGATGATATAATTCCCATCATTTTTAATGTTGGCATTCAAAAGCAAAGATATAACTGAAAAGAAAACAGATGAGACATAAAATGATTTGCAAAGTGTAGTAGCTCATGAATGTAAAACAGATTCCAGTTGTAATAATACATATGCACACATACAACATTCACACACTCACCCACACTCTTATATTCCACAGACATTTCCATAACTTGAAAACAGATACTTCGCATATCAGTAAATGATTTTTTTACAAGTTAATTCTACAATCATAAAGCAATAAGCTATTAAAAGCACAAATTTTTGATTTGCTAAGTTAAACTAAGCATCTAAAGAAAAAATACTACAATGATATTGAAAGATATTTTTATTGGCTTTTTAAAAGACAAACTGCAAATGAAAATATCTTATTCAGAAAAGTAACTGCCAAAAGTCTTAAATGAAATAAATATACTATCTAATACAATCTCTTCCTGCAAGAATCTCTAAGATAGACAATGCTGAAAAACCAAGCTTCTTATTTGAAGATCCCTAAAAACTGGCATGTCCCCTAAAAAAAAAAAAAAAGATTTTCTTATAAAGGACATGTGGAATACCCATATTTTCTTAAAATGTGTCCTAAAACAAACTCTTTTTAACACCCAAATTTTCTATATATATTAAGTCCACTTAATTTAGAATTAGTGAAAAGAATCTAGACACAATTTCTAAGAAAACAATGCAGAAAGTAATTTATGCATGGTTATTTACAGAGTTTTGCTAAATAATGATGTATAAATATCATATTCAAAAATCGGACAAAGCCTTTCTAGTAATCAGCACTGCAGGTTTCAAAAAATTATATATATAACAAAGGATGCTTCATGTGTAGAGTTACCAGGTAATTCTGAAAGCCAGAAACTAAAGCATTTGACATGGTTAATTGCATTTTTATTACGCTAAATGTCAGGTCAGAAGTCAATGGCATATACATGCTGGAAGACTGTTCATCACTCAGCCCTTTCAATTATACCAAACACTGATTAATCAAATGTGACTGGACTTTCAGTCCTACAACTTTATGGTTTCCTTCAAGTATATGCAAATCTTTAAAGTGGGCACATATGCAAATGTGCAAAACAAATGAAATATAAATGTTTTAAGAGAATGAACAGAAACTGGCTTTTAAGCATAAACCACTCTGCCATTCAATTTGGAAGCTCTATCTTTTCTTCACTAATTTGTCTTCTGTTTTTAGTAGTCTTCTATTAAAGTTGTAGGTTTACAGATGATCTGGAAATTTCACATTGATATAAGAAAGGAATGTCTGGTCAACGCAGTCTAGGGACAAAGAAAGAATTAGTCTTAAAAAGTATTAAGTTGCAATTATTTAAATGACAGTTCAATAAAACCCATTTTAGAGCAGTATTACATTAAGTATATAATATTCTTGTGCTAAGGATGACAAAGTAGCATAGCTCTGAATATATTCTAAAGTTTAAGCTTCTAAAGGAGACCATCTAGAAAATATTTAGATTATATTTTAGACTATTGAAAATGCAAACAAGGTAGTCACTGAATTTTCACAGCATATTGTTTAAATCAGTACAACTACTCTGTCTTTTATCTTACAGGTAATACTGACAAACTCCTAGTGTCATTGCTTGTAAAGACATTTTACTGGTTAAAGAGAAAATATGACATCTAGGGGGAGGAAAAAACCTTAACTGAACATTTATAATGATAATTTAATATAATCCAGAAATGCAACTGTATTCATTGTACTCTTTAGCAGAAATATAAGATGTAAATAAAATTTAAGCAACCAAATCACAAACCATACAATTTATTTACAAAAACAGTATTTAGCCCGAGCAACCTTGAAACATTTTGTACTTGTAGATACATTCAGAAGTGTTGTAGTAGACACTTGGCTTATGCAGTTCAAATACTTGTTCAAATTATGTATTTATAGATGACATGTATGGTGCTTGCTTTAAAAACAGTATGGAGACCAGAGAGGTCTCTTCGTGTGAAGATCTACTAGCTGCACAATAAATGCCTTTACTGTACACTCAGGCTCCAGAGAGGCACTAACTAGTAAGACAAGCTCTGCTCATTTCCTTACGTTCCCATTTATTCAAGTTGTAGCCTTCCATGTTGATACCAACTGACACACGTTACAAAAATAATCACAGAGCTCCTATTTTCTTCACACAACTTTTATTCCTGGATCTAGTTTAAGATTAGTGCATGGCAAAAGGCTTTACAATCACAGATTTGTTTTCTGTTTTATCCACCAGATATCTATATGGATTTCACATTGTTTTATGCAAAATGCCCATTCTTTCTGTGTAAGTGCTTTATCATATTTTGTTTTTCAAGCCTTTAAATACTATACTGGTGGTTACTTGGTAAATATCCTGTAGTCAGTCTTTAAAAAGAAGTTTAAAAGTCTGATTTAAACTTTCAGTTTACTCGCTATATATTAAAAAAAAAACCCTAAAATTTATGAAATTCAAGTTTAAAAATTGAAGTTCTTAAAAGTTCACAACTTACTAAATTTCAATAAGCAACTTAGCAGTGTAAAATACATTAAGCTAAATTTTAGTAAACATGAGTACATATTAAGTATTTAATATGCACCTGGTGAATTTGAATACAAAGGGAATGTTATTTCTTACCTCTATAATAAGAAGAAGTATCTTGTTCTATGAGCTGCTGCCATACTTTCAGACATGTTTCTGACTTTCAGATAATTAACAAATCCTCTGAAGAAAAGCAGCAGGCCTGAGAAGGTTGGAATAATACAGATATATTATGTTCTTATACAGAGAGGGGGGTAAGATAAATTAAAAATAGACAATTATAAACAAGATCCTTTTGGCCTAAGGAATTTAATGTGTAGGATTCCATTCCATAATATAGTTTACACTATATATAATAATTCTATTATGAGGAAATATAATAAAGTTATATTGCCCCCCAAAATTCTTTCCATTTGTTAAGTCTAGATGTATCGAAAGTAAAGCAAATCCAGCCACAATAATACATACTAATGATTCCTTTAAATAACAAAGTTATCTAATGCATTTATACTGATTTAACTCATAGAAGAAATCTAATTTTATACCAAACTTTAGTTTAATAGTTATATTCATTGAGGACATATTTACCGATATTGAAGTATTCAAAAGAGAACATTGCATGTAAATGCTAACAATTGTGGGATAAAACCAGTAAGTCTAGCAAGATCAGGTGCCTGTCATTGGTGAAATCTGTATTTAAAGATATGTGCATTATGTAAAATAATTATTTTTATTTTCAAGTAATAAGACTAATTTGTAATAAAAATTAAGAAAAATCTGAAGCCACTAGTGATTTCTTAAATGATTTGAGATGTATCTTCTATCTCAGTGTTCTCCTCTGTAAAATAGTATTTTAAAATAATAACTATTGGGGGGAGGGAAATAGCTCAATGGTAGACTGCATGCTTAGCATGCACGAGGTCCTGGGTTCAGTCCCCAGTACCATCATTAAAAAAAAAAATACCACTTACATCACAGGTATCTTTAATAAAACAAAGCCTGTGACATGCTTCAAAGTTTCAAATGAAAAATATTAGCTAAGTATAAAAAACATTACCATATTAGTAGAGTTAAGTCTTTGATATAGCTAAGCATACAATCCTAAGGGAAACATTAACTCCAGTAAATTTTTAACCAGGTAATGGTGGGGGGTGGGGGTGGAGCAGAGGATATGGACACATGCAACTTTCCTCACCAGGAGGAAGAATCTGGCAATTTAAAATGTGAAGTCAGAACACTGTGAACTGACTATACATCAATTTAAAAAAAAATTGTATAGAAAAAAATGCAAGTCCCAAACAAAATTAGTACCCCAACTCTAAGACAGTAATCAAAGCACTAAAATAAGAAGCATGGTTATAATAAATTGGAGAGGAAAGATAGAAGAATACACAAATAATGACTTACACAAGTGGTACAGATTTCAGCTAAATCTGATCCCATCTGCTTCTCATAGCCTAACTCTTTCCACTTGTGGCTCCCACCCTGAATTCTACCCTCATGCCCTTCCAGATGCTGTTCAAAGAAAATGATACTGTGAACCAAACACAAGAAGTATTACTGAAAAATGTAAACCAAGATTATTTGTGAAATCCCTTCTTCTGTCTATGAAGCTCCTGTTTCTAAGACATGTTTTGCTCTGTTCAGACATTTTCTAAATGAAGCCAGTCCATATCTAGAAACCAGTCACTTAGCAGCTCTGGTTTCTCAGCGATCTATGTGCTCAACGTTCTTCTGAGTGTATGTGAAAGCAGCATTTTCACCATGGATTACATTTTCACCCTCCCCTACATGCTAGATGACGGCTGTGATGTGGAACTGGGACTGTCCTCTGCATTCTCTGTCCACAGGGGACTTCCTAAGATTCCTCAATCCCCTAATATTTATAGGCAAGTAACTCATGCATGCAATCTGCTTAAGTACCTAACAGTTGTTATAAACTTTTTCACCTTTAAGTAAGAACCTCAATAAAGAGCACAGAATCAGTCAGAAAACAACATAAAAAACTCACTGAACTTTAGTACAAGTCTGACTCCCCAACAAAAACCACATTAGAATAATTTCACTATAATTATGAGAGGAAGAATCTAGGATATTTAGTGACCTTAACCGACCACTAAGATTTTGTTTCCCAAAAGATCCTAAGATCCAACAGCAGGACTAAATAAAAACTCAGAGAGAACAGTGCCACCTACTGAAATGCTAGTTTCTGGTACAGTTATGTTACTAGAAATGTGGGCTCTTAAACCTAAGCAGAAACAAAATGTATTCTTCATATTAGTAAATAAATTTGAAATATGGATTTAAAGTATAATGTGATTTTAGGATTGACTTAATTATCATATATCTAAAATGTAAAACACAAGAGAACAAAAATTGGAAATCCATAACATTCATCAACATTAATAAAAGACATACCCTGTAAGAAGAAAACAGAAGTACTGTGATCATTAGGCATGAAGCCTTTGCTCATGCCCGGCTGATAAATGATTAATGCAGGTCCATTTCAAAAGTGCAAAGAATGTTTCAATGACCCAAAAATAAAAGAATGGACAGAATATCCAACTGTCCTAGTCTCAATGTTTCTTAAGATCATTAAAAGAAATTATGCACATATATTTTCCAAAGTAAATGCTGAAAGCAATCATTTTTTTAATCATCTTAAGGCTGTCAAGTTTTGTAGTATTCAATTATCATTCAACCACTGATTGTTTAAATTGACAGGCTCTGAATTTTAAGTCAGAAATCCAGAGTGCTATGTGGAATTATCTGAATAGCTGAGATAAGTGTTTGGATATGGGAATTTAGTAGAAAAATTATTTCCACAAAAATTAGAACAAAGTATATTTATATCTTATAATTTTAGGAAATATCAAAGTTAAACTAAATGCAAATTATTCATACTGAATACATTAAGAATAAACTTACCAAGTACAAGAAATATCCACCAAAGCCAATACTGTCCATTGAAATATCCAGTAAAATAATCAGAAAACTATGGAGTGAACATAAATATATTAAACATATCTATGTACCTAAATTTGAAAAATCATAGATTAGCTTCAGTTTCAGAATGATTTACCTCAAGTAATCTTTAGCACTTAAAACAGTACACACACAAAAAAACCCCACAGAAATAATGACATATGTATATAATTATTTAAGAAAAAACTTACGTAACAGCAAACAAACATGTAAAATATTTTAGAAACAAAGACCAGTTTCAAACTGCTTGTAAGAAAGAAAGATAAGCACTATGTATCTGACTCCAACATTTTCTCATTAAAGAGTTCACATGTCAGTTCTTTTTTCATAATCTCTCAGAGCCACAGCTACCATCCCAAACACACTACAGCAACCCGCTGCTTTAGATATTAACACCAAAAGCCACATTAGTTTAATCTTATCAGATGGGGATGTTCTGCTGACCTCCAAAAAGAAGAGCTTTTGACCTTCTGTACACCCCCTACTGTTAATCACTGCCAAGAATACGAGGCGCATAAAGACCCCCAACTCATTAGAGTCTTTTTATTTTCAAACTAGATGCTCCAGCATTCAGTTCCCAACAGTGAGCTGAGAACAGTTAAATGAACCTTGAAGTGGTATTTCAACAGCTCCTGTTAGTGGCCATGGTAGATGGCTTATGTTCTCCATGAAATGAGAATATGAACAGGCAGATGGAAGGCAGGGTTTGATGATACTGGACACAGGTTATCTTTTCCTTGATTAGATTCAGGACATGATGGTTTATTTTTCTAAAAAGGTTTTGTTTTAATCAGTCTGATTTTCCAGCTTATTTTATCTGCTGTTTCCACTGGTCTCCAAACTGAATCTGACTGAACTGAAAATGAGTTTGTTAAATGCAGACTTGTCCTCAGATGTACCTATCTCCAACTTTATATCTCCAACTATTTATCTCCATAAAATTATTTCCAACTATTTATCTCCATAAAAGCTTAAAAATCCTATAGCTTTGGTAATAACAGAAATGCTTACAAGTTGTAAATAAGGTCCCTAGTGAGGAAACATAGCCACTAAAGGTTATCTACATCTGTTTTTTAAAGCCTTTAAAATATTTTCACAGAAAGTATTTACAATACATGAACCACAGTCTAAATTCTCAGCTTCGAGTTTTAGAAATTTCAAAGATTAGAAATTTCAAAGAACCATTATAGATGCAACTCCCACATACTTTTATACCTTTAAAATATGTACGATGAAGGGAGATCTAGAAAACAGAAAATGCAGCTTGTAAAGCAGGACAGCACGACATTATTGTTTAATCAAATGATTAGTAATTAGAAGTAAAAGGTTTTCACATAGGTTTTAGAGACCCGAAGAACCAAAGGAATAAAGAGCCAAAGCATACAGCACAGGGAACTATATTCGGTATCTTGTAGGAGCTCACGGTGAAAAAGAATATGAAAATGAATAGATGTATATTCATGTATGACTGAAGCATTGTGCTGTACACCAGAAATTGAAACAATATTGTAAACTGACTATACTTCAATAAAAAAAGATTAAAAAGAAAAAAAAAGAACCAAAGCAATACATTTTAAACTCACTTTTAAATATATTTTGAAGTACATTTAATATATAATACTACCTGGCAAGAGGCAACCAGAAAAAACAATGTCATTCTTCACCGAAAATATTTACCTACAACAATTCTTCATTTGCTCCCAAGCAAAGAATATAATTACCTTCATTTTGAAGAGAAAAACTCACTATGTAAAAAGGATAAATTAATAAGCTTTGGGGCTCGTTACTAAGTTATCAAAAATGTTTTAAAATACTAAAAATCATAGGGCTGGGCCAAATTGTGTTTTTGGTTTTTTAAAAATAAGTATATCATGTTGACTGGTCAACTGCAGGCACAGAAAGCACATTTTGGAAAATAAATTAACCAAAAATAAGAATTTATCTGGTTTTATTTTATTCATGTAACACCAGAATTTTATCGTTTATATCCAGTATACTTTCAAAAAGACTTGTCAGTTTTTAATAAAATATATATACATTTTTAAACAAATAGTAAAAACATCAAAAGCCTTGGGCAGAAACATCAGAATCTGGGGCTAAAGATATTTACACTAAATCTGAGCTTTACAGCAACTCAGAAACCAACAAAAAAAGCAACAGTGTGATTTATAAATTACTTAATATCTAATATAAAAGGAAACACTGGGCTTTTAAAAGAAAACCTTTCTCTCAGCAAGGGTAATGTATTGCTTGGAGCATTATAACAAAAGTCAACGTACAGTGTCACAGAGGCAGTACAAAATTAAGAGAACAGACGCGGAACAGAAATCAAGCTAGATTCCAATCCATGTACAAACTGTGGGACACCGTGCAAGAGACTAGACTTGTTATTCTTAGTTCCATCATCAGTAACATAGCTGGCCTGACATCAGCATCACTGATACAGACAGGGTTAAAGAATTCAAGTTCTTTAACTGTATCAGTGAAAAAAAAAAAAAACTGGCTTCAGGCACAAAACCAGTTTGCAATGAATTATGCCTGAAACGTAGTAAGTACGCACTGAATGGCAGCTATTGTTAAAACAAAAAAAATTTTTAAATCCTTTTCTCATATCAATTCTCAATATATACTACAGGTATAATATTAACCTTAATTCAATAAAGGTGTTTTAAAGGGAAACTAAACAGTCCCAGTGATTAAATATGATGCTATACATACCTTACATAACTTCGAGAAACTCCAGTCTTTGAGTTAAGGACCCATCTTACCACACTAACTGGGGCTGATCACTAGACAATCTAACCCCTTCTCAACCTGGGCTTCTATGAGAGCATTAGGCCCGAATATCCTAAAGGCAAAGATTGCATATAATGCACTAATTTCCTTTTTGATTCTAGAATGAGACTAGCAATTACTAACTTCAGGAGAATTGAGAAAATCAAATCGTTTTCTGTTTTCTGTGACCTAGACTAGAAATCCCATTTGAGTAATGGTAGTTCATACTATTACTAACATAACCAAGGTTGAACACATCGCACTCCAACTTTTTTGAGTTTTTCTAGTAATAACTTCCGCAAGATCTATGCTCATGATGGGAACTGTACACTTTCTAACTGAAATTAGAACAAGGATCTGCCAGGGGGCAGTTCTTACAATGGCTCAGGTTTTAATCACCTTAGAAGAAGCAAGCACACAGATTCCCCACCAAGAATCTGATTAGTACCCAAAACCTATAATCTGGTCTGAATGGAGACGGAGTCTGATAAGATTACCGAAACCCTGGAAAGTAATAAAGTAAGTTTAAGAATAATGAAGAAACACATAAAATTTATAATTTTAATATTTTTGTAACAGGTAATTTTTTAATCAATTTGATAATGTAGGTGCATAACTGAAGTGTCTAAAGCACATAAGAAAAGCTGATATATTAGTATGTGATTCTGCTGAAAATTTTAGGACCTCACTCATTCAATTAGAAATCAATGTTAAAATAAAAATGATTTGTAGAAAGTATATATTTTACTAATTGTATAATAGCATTTAAATGTGCCAGAAACTTTTAGGAAGAGTTATTAATTAACAAAGCAACTCTCCTAGCCTTCCCTAAAGAAACTAGGAGAAAAGCTTTGTAAAAAGGAGCCAAAAGGCGCCTACAAGAGGCCAAGTTAAAGAGCTGGGGGAGACTATGCTAACAGTACCGCTGCCTGTGCAATGGTTACAGAACATTGTCTGGGGACTAGAGAAGTTGTTGAGGTGGGAGGGAAAGAAAGGACTTATCGTTATCTCCCTGTACACCACCTTGTAAATGATACAAGGTAGACAGAAGGAGATTTCCAGGAACGAAAGGAAAATGAGAAGAAAGATTTAGAAGAAACATAAAGGGGGAAAAAAGATAAGTTCTGATAAGCACCTCAAAGGCCTGTACTTTACTCTGAGCTCTTAATGTTACCAGAGGGAAAAAAGAGTGAGAAGATTTTTAAGTCCGTGATAATTTTACTAACCAATGGGAATGTTTATGTTTTAACTGATTTTCAGCAGGACTACACTACATGATTTACATAGACTCGTGCAGCAGCTGGGCAAGGGGCTCTAAATACATCATTTCCATACCTCACAAAAATACTGAAAGGCAGCTGTTGTCAGTCTGTTATGAAGAAACTAATGCCCAGAACAATTTACAAACTTAAAGTTCGAACAGTGATATAAAAAGATGAGATTCAAACTCAAATTTTTCTGATTTCAAAGCTTTTCCCAGGTACTAACACGCTCTCACACAGTCATAAAATGTTCACACAACAGAAGTCACTATACGAATTAAGTGCAGATGTTAAGAATAAGCTTCAAAATAACTCAATTCATATACACAAAATGAACATTTATGAACCACACAGGAAATTTCATGTTTTAATTTTGAGAGAGAAAAGTGACAGAGACTACTGAGACACTCACCCTGACAATGAGGATCCACTTGATCAAGGAAAGGCCAAATCCACAGATGGCACCATACCTTCCAGCTATGGTATTGGTGATACAGAAGGATAAACAAAATCCAAGCCAGTTGAAAATAAATGCCACTGAAAGCAAGAGAAATAGTTCTTTTAAAGACCACACTTTGGAAATAAATTAACATAGACATAATATAAACAAAACCTCACTGCTCAACAGAAACAGCAGTTCCCTTTCTTTTAACTCTGTGCCATCAAGTCTTCTTTATAGACTACAGATTACCTTTTGCAAATATGTTAGTTATTTACTATACATTAACAAATGGGTAAGCTCAGTATCCTGTCAGTTTGGTCAGTTAGAATCAATTCCTTAAAGCTTATCACCAATTGGTGAAATGACATTTTTAAACTGGTTAAAAATTAGGTCACCATGTAGCTCCCATGTGATCCTACCCAAGAAGTCCAGACTCAGCAATTAGCCAACCAACTTGGCTTTTTTAAAAAGCAATATTAAAGATGAGCCAAATAAATTATAAAATGCTGTTCCCAGAGCAGATGCTGTCCACGGCCTCCTCCTCCTACCTAACACAATCTGTTGTCCCCCTTCCCAGGAACCCACCCACCCACCACTCTAGCCTTTTATTTCAGGGAAGTCTGGACCCCATACTTAATCCCAAAATGTGGGTACTGAGTAGTCTGGGAAACTCCCTGCCAGTGAATTTTTTTTTTTTTTTTTTAGTAAGACTTCTGCAAAACAGTCTTAAAAACACCACAAGGAGAGGGAGGATGGAATACAGGTGAAATAACAGGGGCTCCAGATGGCTCATTGTTGAAGCTGGGTGATGGGTACAGAGAGGTTTGTCACACTCCTGTCTAGTTTGAGAATTTCTACAATAAAAAATTTTTAAAAAGAAAAGATAAGGCCTTTCCTCTTCCACTGGATGTCATGTTTAAACGTAGTACCTGGACCTGCTGCAGGGATCCTGCTATCAGCCCGAGGATTAAACCATCACTCCAAGTGGGGAGGAGTGAAGAAAAGTGAGCGCAGGGCCACCGCACTGGCACGGTCTGCGCCTGAGGTCTGCTCGTCTATGGACTTCTTGTTTTGTGAGCTCATCTCCTAACTATTTAAAACAGTAAGTTTCCTATCACTTGCAGAAGAAACCTTTTTGCCACAGGTCCTTGAGATATGATCAGAGTGCCCTACTTATGTCTCAGACACCAACATTACCAAGTAATAATAGTAATAATAAAACTGAAGACCCATTTGAACCTAAATTTGGTCTTCTTCAGTGCCCACCCTCTTACCCTAAATTTCTCCAACCAACCCTCAGAGAGAATAAAGTAAATTACCCAGAGAAATTCTGGTTTTTCATGATTCTGAAGACAAAGAGGAAACATTTTAGGTAAGTTTAAATGCAATGGCTATTTCTTCAAAGCAATGCGCCTACTCCTGTCACTTCTTCCCTCATAATACTCTTTAGTCACAGCTTTCTTGATCATTTATGGGAACCTGTACTACATGGTGCAATAGACAGAAGAGTGAATTTTGAAATAAGAGACCTGTGTTTGGGTCACACCATATTCACTCACTGGATATAATCTTGGACTCACTGCTGACTTGTGAGCCACAGTTCTCTGACCTTTAAGTACCTACTTCACAAGGATGATAAAAGGATTAAGGGAGATAATAAAGAGCTTAGCATAGTACAGAATCTGGCATATGGCGACTGCTAAAAAAGTTAGCCATCAGCCATCATCATTACCCATACAAAACGATCCCCTCACATGACAGAGGAGGTCCTGTCTTCCCTTCAAAAAAAAAAAAAAAAATTCAGGAGACACTAATATAAAAAAGCTTGTTTATTCTCTACTTTTTAGTTACCATACTGGATAGCAGAGATAGAATACTTCCATCATTGTAGAATATTCTGTTGCACATAGCACATAGCAAAAAGCGTATTTTCACTTTCAAGTATGTGTGTTTAGCTTGTCTAATGTTTGCGTTAGCAGTGGGGAAAGCTCAGAAAAGATAATTATTTTGTATCTATTTAAAGTAAAGAATTTACACTAACAAATAGCAGTAGAGATCCCCAACTGGTTGCCACATATGTGTTAGTGTGACAAGCTGAGATGCTTCTCTCCTAAATCCATAGGACAGGCAGGTGAGGTGTGGGCAGGGGACAGACCCACGGTCCTGAGCACGCCCCTCCGTCATCCCAGTATGCTAAAACATTCTATCATGTTGTAAGCATGTCATGTTGTTAAAACATAGGAAGCGCTGATGGAGAAAATCCAAAACAGCAAAATATTCCAAAAGTGTATTTTCACCTTCGAGTATGTGTATGTTTAGCTTTGGGGGAAAACAGTTTAAACACTGTTCACTTTCTTCAAAATTAGACTTACCAATATCTATTACACATATCGCTGTACCCAAAATAGGAGTTAAGACCCAAAAGAACAAAAAAGTACTTACTGAGCCACCTTGTTTTCTTGATGCTCTCTGCCAGTGGTATGAATTCCTATACCTTGTGCTCATGTGACATAGCTTGTTATAGACTGAATTGTGTCCCCTCAAAATTCAGGTATTAAAGCCCTCACCCTCAGTGTGACTACGTTTAGAGACAGGGCCTTTAGGGAGGTAATTAAGTTTGCATGAGGTTATGGGTGTAAAGCCCTAACAGAGTAGGACTGGTGTCCTTACAGGAAGAGACACCAGAAAGCTCTCTCTGCACACAAGCAGAGAAGAGGCCGTGTGAGGACCCTGCAAGGCAGCCATCTGCAAGCCAAGAAGAGAACCCTCACCAGAAACCTTGATCTTGAACTTCTAGCCTCCAGAACAGTGAGAAAATAAATTTTCATTGTTTAAGCCACCCGGTATGTGGTATTTTGTCATGGCAGCCTGAAAAGACTAGTATATAATAACTCAGTCTTTGACTGGTTTAAGCACTAGGAAGACAATGCCGTTGTGACTACTGAAGCACACACAGATTCACTTTTTACAGTACTACGAAGGACACATCACTTTTATGGTACTTTTGAGGGGGAAAAAAATGAAAAGAAATGCATAACTTGAATCTAATCATAAGGAAACATTAAATAAAACCAAATTGAAAGATATTCTACAAAACTACTGGCCAGTACTCTTCAGAAGAGTCAAAGGCATTAAGAAACAAAGACAATTCTTATTGATCACTGGACTGAAGTTGTGTACTGTTAACACTTGGAAAAGCCAGATGAAAGTTATAAGGCAATTGTACTATTTTTGCAACTTTTTTGTAAATTTGAAATTATTTCAAATTAAAAATGAAACCTTTAAAAAAATTTTTAATTTAAAAAATGTTTAAATACTTGCTTTCAAAATAAATGACAATCATAAATAAATACACATGTAATACTAACATTAAGTACTTATTAATTTTTTGATCACAGAAGAATTCTCATTATACATAAATGCACCAGGTTTGACATACAGTAAGTTCCCAAGTAATCAATTTCACTTTACTTAATTCTAAACTGCACAAAGGCAAATTTCTGCCTTATCTTCATGCAATTCTCTTTGTTTAAACTGTCAGCCATTGAGAAAAACATGGAGCCAACAATTTATTAATTTTAAGACATTTCCACTAAATTAAAAGCAATGTGAGGACCAGAAAATTATTTTTCTTATAAACAGAACAAATTCAATAAAATTTAATACTTCACAAATATTATGAGTTTCTTAAAGTGTAGTTACAAGTCTTAGATGTTCCCTTTCTAGATTCATTTGCAATATGTAACCCCATATAAAAGCTATATAGAAACACAGCTCTATATGAACAGAATAAGTCATCATCATATTGTTTTTCAGTGTTTGGTACCCAGATAAACCTCTTTAAGAACTGTTAACTTTTATGACTTGTCCATGTGAGGTGCCTGAAAGAACTTACTGAATAAAGATGTTCAGAATCACCAATCATTGGGGAAATGCAAATTAAACC
Source organism: Camelus ferus (assembly GCF_009834535.1). Classification (NCBI taxonomy): domain Eukaryota; kingdom Metazoa; phylum Chordata; class Mammalia; order Artiodactyla; family Camelidae; genus Camelus; species Camelus ferus. Next base: position 48,233,590 of record NC_045709.1, read on the forward strand.
ACAACTAGACACTACCACACAACTATCAGATTTCTAAAACCTTTAAAACTGTCAATACCAAATGCTGATGAGGATCAGAGAAATAGAACTCTCACTGCTGATGAGGATGTAGAATGGTACAGCCACTTTGGAAGACAGTTTGGCAAATTCTTACAAATCAGAATTAATGTTTTAAAACACCCTTCTAATTCTTTTTAAAGTTACATACAAATAACTTAATATCCATTTAATTATGGTCCCCTGAAGTCTAAAATGGAAATAATGAAGGTGATTAATTATTATGTAGCACAGTCAAGTGAAGATTCACACATGGTACAAAGGCTAAACCTTAGAAGAATAGTCTTCTAAACAGAGTCCATTACATTTTTAAACACTAGAGTTCAAGGTCATTTCCACAGAATGTCAATTATCCAATGAACCAAATCTTAATTTATATAACTGACTTCTACTCCATCCTTTAAAAGAGAAAACCTGTTAAAAATAAGCTCAGACACAACAGGTTAGGCACGCCTGAGGCATTCTGCAGTGACACTTCGAGATTATGAGAAGCAAAAACATTATCAGTGGATACACACATTTCTTTCTTTACATTTTCTGAACATGAACTAGCACTTTTCTTACCAAATTTAGGTGTAAACGTTTTTGGGGTGTTACATGTGGTAGGAGACTGAATCACAGACATTGAAAACAGAGAAGGGAAGAATTAAACCAACAAAAGGTTTTAATTCAAATAGTCTTATTAATATTCCCTGCAGTTTTATTTGTACAACTTATATAATGTGAAATGCTTAAATCAATAGCTATTAGTTTAAGGAGTATGGAAAATGCAGCAAGCTGCAATTTGCAGAACAGCCACTAGATGGTAGTGATTACAAATAAATTTATGCTCATTTAAGACAAATAAACTGAAGCACTGGCCAACAGCCTACCTGGAAAAATGTTACCAGGAAATGAAGGTGAAAAGTAATTTATAATTTTACTCGTATAATATTAGTGCAATAGTTGTAAAATAGGAAGCATAAAGATATAAGTTGCAGAAACATAATTTAGTAAAAAATGTAATAAAAGGCAGATAACTGATATTTATATTAAATATAAATATCTATATTCATATTAATATCCCACCCCTGGCTAAAAATAAGGTCAACCAAGTGTACAGATTATCATGCATTAACAATACTGGTGTCAGTGAAATGTTTTCAGATCTAAAAAATAAAGGTTGAAAAGAAGATGGCACGGTTAAATGAAATACAGAAATGGAGAGATAATAACCAAATTCTGAGTAAAATAACTAGGTGGCATCAAATAACCTGTTTTTATTTCTAAAAAACAGGTTATTTATATTACAAATAGTTACAATAAACTTAAATTTTTTCTTTTCCAATTAAGAGTTCTCAGAAGACATAACCATGAAATGGTTAATGTTTATGTTGCTCTTTTTGTAAAGAAAATATGTGGGAAGCCTGATATTAATATAAAGGATTACCAGTTGAACTAAAACTAAGAAAACAAGGTTCACTAGACTAATAATACAAAACCGAGTCATTTGTAGCCAAAGTGTTCCTTTCCTTTTCATCACATCCAACATCATTTCTAACTACAAACTGTGTCTAAAACCACAAGATATAAATATTGCACATACATTAATTATCTGGTTGCCAACCTGAATATAATTCACTAATTCTGAAGAGAAAAATATGTCTGCCTACCCTTCCACCCACACATCTCTGAGCAATTATCTACTTCTCTTCAGCAGGTGGAATGAAGGAACAAAAGGAAGCAAGAAACCATTGCAAAATGGAGGAAAAATTAAGTGAATTCTCAGATGCAAAAGTAACTCAATTCAGGAAGTATATACCTTCTATATTTTCTGTTTTTAAAGTTGAATGTGGTACTTTAAATAAGTAAAATATTCCTCGGTTTTATTGTCAAAATGAACTTTACAATTAAAATAAATTAAATCAGCATTCTACTAAAGAAGGTATGAAATCTTCATCATTTAACCAGGTTGAGGGCAGAAATTAACTGTATCATAATCTAATAAATTTATTTACTTGAATATTGGGTTTCCAAAACTGATTTTTGCAATTTCAATAGTTTGAGTGTCATAATACCATTTACTGAGTGTGCTATGTGCTAATCCCTGTGTTATGAATTGAAATAATGAAGACTGTAACAAAGTCTTCCCACAAGTAGCTTAAGTCTACTCTATAAGGTCAAACATTAAATTAAGAATGTTGAAAAATGTTAAAAAATATTCCTTAGGTTTCTGGTCTTCTAATTACTGACCATTCATCCCCAAATAAAACAAACTTTCATATTTTTGTGTCTCAGATCACAGTGTTCCAGTTGCCCAAAACGTCTCCTTTTCCAACCCTTCCTCCTACTTAAAGACGCTCAAATGGAAATTCTCAGCCCCCAAAGCAGAATTTATCATTTCATTATACATGCTCCTGTAACAGTGAATGGACATGCAGCACTTCAATGCAGAAACACATTTCGCTTTAAATATGCTTATAGGTATCTCTCTGCACTCAGTGTCTAGCATAACTGACTGTAATACAAAGTCACCTGGTAAGTGTTTGATAAATCCTAGGATTAGTATTGTAACATATGATCACACTTAGTTCAGTATCAGGAGCAATTTACATTTTAAACAAGGTAGACACACATTGACAGTATCTGCCTTTCTTCACTATCTGTTACTTTCAATACACAAACAGCCAATATATGCAACAACGACAAAAAAAAAAGTTTGGAAGTGAAAAGCACTTACTGAAAAATGCCAGCATGAAAATCCCGTCATTCCCCACTCTGAGCTGGTCCGGATCACTGAAGTCATCTCTTGGTGGACACTCTTCCTCCTGAATCTGCGAAACATGTAACATGAGAGGAGCTCACTAAGCTAATTACAACCTTATTATCTTAAGTGTAAAGATAAAAATTTAAGTAAAATCCAATGTCCTCAATTTATCATACAGACAAAATGAGACAATGAGTAGAATGTCTGGCATGCAATAAGTACTCAAAAAACATCAGCAAATATTCAATATTCGTGGGCACCCTTGAAAAGAGTAACTTAAAAGGTAAACACAAAAGGTAAAAAGTGAGTTAACACTGAACTAATGAAATCATGAAAGATGGATGTGACTGCTGCATTAGTATCAAATGGAAAGAGGAGTTTTCATAATCAATGGTAGACTTTACATTGGCCCATCTGTGGTTGGCAATTTGGCAATATTTATCCAAAATAAAATGTATGCATCCTCTGACACAGCAATTCCAGCTCTTCAAGTATAATGTACAAAAATACACATATATTCTCACTTAGAAGAAATGATGTATTAAAGATAACTCATTACAGCAATGTTAGTAAGGGCAAAGAAATAGACACAATCTAAGTGCCCTTTAACAGTGGACTACTGTTGGGAGATAATTCTCCACGAGTTTTTTACCTTTCAGTGTGTCTTCCAGGTAGAGGAATAGGCTTCCTTTTTTCTGTACCATCTTTTCAAGGATTTTTATATAGCAGATGGCTTTGGGAGAGAGAGATAGTATCTCTCTGCAGAGCAGAGATGTAGGCAGGCTTATTTACCATTAGGGAATACTGGGTTCCCTTTACTCAGGGTTTCACACTGAGTATAGAGGCACACTTGTCCCTCTTTGAGTTGTGCTGTGGGACCTGAGGCTCGGGAAACTGGTATGAGAAAATGCTAATACCCTGGCTACTACTACTGCTGCGAATATTAAAGTTTTCTGACCCAGCAGCCTTGTTTTCTGTGAGCATCCACAAAACCGTGACAAGCTAATCAGTTAGCTTGCAAGTAGGGTAAAATTTCAGACCTGTTTATAATTCTTGACAAACCAATGAAATCAATTATTGTATATCTAAAACAATGAAATTCAAACATCCATGTAAAAATTTTTAAATAGAACAAAGAAGTTTGTCATAGTCTAATGACAATCTCCAAAATGTATTAAGTGAAAATCGCTTGTATAGTACAATACTTTTGTGTAAAAAATAACATACAAATGTATTAACGTAGTTGCTTGTAAATGTAGAAACACTTCTCTGAAGGTACATAGTGTTTTAAGCAGATGGATAAACCAGTGCCAAGGTCCTAAGATAGAATCATACCTGGCATGTTAGAGAAATAGCAAGGAGGCTAACATGGGTGAATCAGAGTGAATAAGAGAAAACAGAAAGAAATAAGGCCAGAGAGTCCCCTGAAGGACCTGGATTTTACTGAGTGAACTGGGAGGTCTTACAGAGTTTTGATCAAATGAATGACGTGACCTGATTTACAAACAGATTACCTCCATGTCACACATAATCTCAGCTGGATCTTAATGTTTCAGTTCTGTGCTGGTACACACAGAGGCTCAGAGAAGCTAAGTGCTCTGCCCAAGATCACATAATTAGTTAGGTCAAGGCAGGACTTGAATCTAGGATACCAACCTTCTCTCCATTCAGTCACAGTATTCTCACTACGTATGTTGTGAGAAAAGACTTTCAAAACCGTATTGCTCATAATTTACAAAAAAGATCCCTTAAACTCTGCAATTATATATCCTAGGAAACCCTCATATAGTGACTGGCAATTATTAAATACATACTAATAAAAGTTTGTATTATTTCAAGCTAATTCAAGAAATAAACATTAAAGCACAGTATGAACCCCCCAGAAACACTGTCAATATGATAGCAAGAATATAAATATTTCATACTCTTTTGAAACTTACCAGCCCAACAGATTTTATCATAGGACATCATTTTTAAAAAGACAGAAGACATGTCCCTCACAGCATAAACACTGGAAAACACACACACACTTGAAAAGAATCATTGTTCACTAGAGAGGAACAGCCACTATATTATATTGATTTCACAGAAGTTCATGCAAACATTAACAGAAAAACATTTACATGAAATGCTTCAAAAATAAAATATGATACCTATGCAATAATTTCAATTACATTAAACACTGACTTATAAACCCTAAAATTGACTAAAAATTTTTTTAAAACGAAGCACTGTACATTTGCAGCAACACAGATAGACCTGGAGATCATCATTCTAAGTGAAGTAAGCCAGAAAGAGAAAGAAAAATACCATATGATATCACTCATATGTGGAATCTTAAAAAAAAAAAAAAAAGGCACTAATGAACTTACTTACAAAACAGAAACAGACTCACAGAGATAGAAAACAAACTTACGGTTATTGGGGGGGGAAGTGGAGTGGGAAGGGATAAACTGGGAGTTCAAGATTTGCAGATACTAACTACCACATATAAAATAGATAAACAGTAAGTTTATACTGTATAGCATAGGGAACTATATTCAATATCTTGTAGTAACCTATAATAAAAAGTATGAAAAGGAATATATGTGTGTATATGTAAGACTGAAACATTATGCTGTATAGCAGAAATTAATACAACTTTATAAACTGACTATACCTCAATAAAATAAATTAAAAATTAAATAAAATGAAGCACTGAAATAGAACAACTGTGGTATTTCTTTTCTCTAATTTCCCACATTGGCTAATTTAAAGAAAGCGTTCATTAACTTAATTAACTGTTACTTATTAAACACCAAGATAATAATAGCTAGGTGCCAGATAATAGCTAGGTGCTAGAAATTTAAACACAAGGTCCTTGTTCTGGAGTTGCTCAGTTTATCAAGTGCTAGCTTTTATGCCAAAAGATAAAAGTTACTGACACACAATTTTAAACAAAGTATAAAAAAAACCAAACTCTACACACTGTAAGGTTATAAGGTGAGAGTAACTCTGAGAGTTTTATAAAGTGAATTGCATACAATTCAAATATTTTTATAGAAATATTAAAAGTGAGTAATTCATTTCTGCAAATCTATTGAATCATCACATAATCATACCTGCAAGTCTATACATTAGAAATAAGAAGCAGTAGAAACAGTATTGTCTCCAAGTCTCCTGGCTACCTATATTCCCCCATTGAGACTGGAATTAAGAAATAAACTTTCAGCTCATCCGGCTGAGATTCATTTACGACTGAATGTACCCAAACGCAGAGGTTTTTTGTTTTGTTTTGTTCTTGTTTTTTGAATCTGAGTCAGGTACAGAAACTCATATTCAATCATACTTTGCAGAAGGAGGGTGCTGGGGCACTGGGATAGAAAGTGACGAATCTGAAAGATTTTTTTTTACAAGGACCTAAGTTAGCCTTTTGTGTACAACTCTTTGTAGTTTTCCATAAAATTTTCCATAATCCTCACAAGCTAGAGTTACAATAATATGAGAAACAAGTAAAAGAAGTACATTCTTCTTTATGGGTATGTTCCAGTTCATGCTAGGGGTCACATTACTTTCTAAAACAAGACACTGGAAATGATGCTAGTGAAGGTTTTACCAGAAACCCTTTCAGAGTTTTCCCTCCAAAAGGTAAAATCACCTTTATGCTTATCTTAAAGCACAGAATAAGACTTAATGCTTCCTACTTTCTCTTTAAAGCTCTACCCTATTGTGTGGAAGTTAGGGCAGTAGAGGACCCAAGGTCCTTAACAGTCTTTAAGGAGCCTGACACGCTCCTTGAGAAAAGGGGTTACAGTTCTGCTTCTACACGAGAGTGTGTGTGCGTCTACACGAGTGTGTGTCTGTCTACACAAACACATGTACAGACACATACGCGCCAAGCACTCTAGAGCTGACTGTGACAGAAACGCCATGTCTTCTAGATCCACCCTCTTCTCTAGACTCCCCACGTCCAGCATCAAAAATCCTTACTGACTGAGCAATATTTACGCTGCCGTCTTACCAGAGACTTACTCCCCCACGGAGGGAAAAGGCAGAAATAATAAATTTGAGGTTTACTGTCTTTACTTCTGTGCCCAAGTCTATTTATGTTCACGTTTAACTGTGTGTGGTCGACGGTGAAAGCGCGAGCAGGTATGGAGAGGGTTGAGGTTAATGGGAGAAACCCATTTAGGAAAAAAGCTCACCTCTCAGATAATCTGTGCACTGGGCTCTGGCCTGACAGTGGCAAGAGGAGAATGCTGCTCATACAAACACCCTTCTCGCCCTCTGCCCCTCACCTAAGTCTAGCTGTCCTGTATAAAGTGGTATTTTTGTGTCTTTTTCCTGAACAAAATGGGACAAATCCAGAATTTTAAATGACGTCTCCAAAGTGTAAATCAAGAAAACAAGGCAATGAACCCTAGACCTGTTTGCAGCCACACTGAAACCTAAGTAATGTCCACCTTTCACCCAGCTGTAGAATAGCACGCATCCATCTCATGGACTCCCCATTACTGAGACAGACACTCCTTTTACCAGGACAGGAAATAACATACATATATGTCACCAGCTCTGTTACTAAGACAGGAAGATAAGGGGAAAGGGCAGTGGAATCCTTGATCATCTTTTCCAAATTCTAGGGTAGGATGTGGTAAAAGGACTGAAATAAAGCGAATTGACAAACATAATCTGAAGGCCTTGTAACTTACTTCTCTGTGTTTTTAACCTACCTTGAGTTCATTCATAGAGTCACTAGACTGGCTATGCTAAAATATAAAACATGAATAGAAAAAACAATGACTTGTGATTATAGTCATGGACCACAGAATCTCAGCTATAAAAGGAGGGAAATATATAAGGAAATATGTAAGGTGGGAAATATATAAGGACACTGACAGGGACGAGGTTGATGGTGTGGGGTAACTAGAGTGAGGGAGTCAGAAGGATGAGGGGGGTGAAGGTCAGCGTGTGAGATGCTTGAAATCAAGATTTAGGAAGTGATAAATGACTGGTAAAGATAACATGCAGGATGACCATAAGCTAAGACAGCGTGCAGGGGAAGGTAACAGAAATGGAAATGAGAAGGACAAGGAATGCAGAAGGTGAATTTAACTAGGAGAGTGCCCACTTCACCACAAAATGATGACACAAATAAGTAGTAGTAGAGAAAATACCAAAAAAAAAAAAAAAAAAAAAAAAAGCACAGAGGACTACTTTCGATATTACTAAATGTTCATATCAATTAACACAGTGCTGTTCTCACGGAAACCATGGCAGTGTCTTACTCTTTGAGATGCTTCTGCGGCCGCGGCGGCCATTGCAGCAGCTTTGGCTTTCTCCGCTTCATCATATGTAGGAAGCGAGGTAGCAACACTGTAAGGAGGTGGCACAGGATAAAATTCACTGTAAACTTCCGTATCTGAAGAAAAAGATTTGAAAAAGATAACCATTAAAAGAAACTAATATAATTTCTATAGCCAAAATAGAATTTAATAATTTATAAAACGCCACAAAGGACCATTACTGCCATTTGCAGCCTCCTGTTATAAGCTGTGCAACATATAAATTACTACTGCCCTGTATATATTATTTTAGTTCTAAACACATTATCAAGAGAAAAAACTGATAAATATCATCTAAAGGCTGATCTACAAAACAGGAACATCAAGAATGAGATTCTGAAAATCTGTGTAAGACAAAGGAGGTAAGAAACACCACAGACAAGCATCCTCCACGTGCCTATTTCTATGCTCAGATAATTTATTTGCCCATAATTTCACAGCCAAAAAAGTTAAAATATCAGGATAATTGTGACAAACACGGATATAGTACTAGCCATTTACTACACCACTTCTCTGTACATTAAACTCAGCAACTCTGAGGTTCAGAAAAGCGAAGTGATTCGCCCAGTATCACGTGGCCAGTAAGTGGCAGAACCCATGAATTTCCTGACTCCAAACACTTGGTTCTAATAATATATAAGAGGTTAATTTTTCTTACCGTCAGTTTTAGCAACTCCTAGGCAAACTCACTATTTCTCTTCACTAAAAGATTTGATGATTTTTAACTTTTTTTCATTTTTGTCTTTTCTCCTCCCATTTTTCCTACATCTACCTAGTTCTTTAAATTTTCTTTTTATGAAGAGTTTCTTCCTCCCCAATTTTTAAGCTATTTTTGAAATATGATCTCCAGAAACATATTACAATATTAAGTACAGACTGCTTATTTAAAAAAAAAAACTACATCACTGCCAACTTTGGTATAAGTAAAATAATACATACAGGTCAATCAACTGCCTAGACTTACGCTAGAATCACTAACATAAAAAACAGATAGATTCTAAAAGTAGTCCACACCACAATGTTTGACATCACTTCTGTGATTTCCTCTATTATAACTATAGTATTTTTACATTTTCTACATTGGTTTATAATTTTATCTATCTTTATCAGAATTTCTTGCACTTTCAACATGAAAGTACACTGCGCTCTAGCTATACTTTTTTAATTGTGTTTTAATGTATATAGGTGAGCTTTTTTTATTAAGTTTTTTTTTTTTAATGCTACCAATAAGTGCTAATGATCTGAAGTTAGGCAACTTTTACTCTAATGACAGGCAGTGGTAGTGGCAGTGTAAGACTGAATGTTCTCCACCAAAAGGCACAAGAGTCATAAATTCTTAGAAAAGACTTACTATTAGGATGTAAGAACACCGTACACAGTTAAGTAAATAGATTTCTAGTTCTGAAGACTAGAGCAGAAGCAAAATTTTAGGAAAAACAATGAGTATGAATTTTAAGGCAGTAACATTAAAATGATAAATTTTAAAAATGGGAACAATCACATACAGTATTCAAGGAGTTGAGATCCTTTACATTAAAAACATTAATGTAAACATTACAGATATGTAAGTTTTTGAAAAGTGTTAACATCCAAGATAGAAAAAGTTTCCCCACCAGGAACAGGTGAAAGTTGGAAATGAACACCTTTAATTTTCACTTGTTAATTTTACTTATTTTTCTTCCCTTTAAGGCAGTGGTTGGTTCTCACCACAGATTTAAAGTCTGGGGCACTCCAATCCCAGCTCCTCTTCTTAGGTGTTGTGTGACCTCAAGCAAATCACTGAAGCACTATGAAGTTCCACTTTCTCATCCACACTGCTGACCCAGCAAGGCTTTAACTTGCTGTTATGAGGTAAAATGGAAGAGTATTCAAGGGGACTCTGTAAACTGAGGCATTATACCAATGTCAACTGATGTTGCTCAGATCTATAAAATCAGCCATAAAGTGACCAACTGAAGAATATAATCACCACAGAAAACCAGCACTGTCCATGCCTAAAACATAACAAGACTAAGAAGCTGAAGAAAAATAGTATCAATAGTTTACATTAAACAGAGAAACAAAATTCCAGAATTACTCAGTTCTTGTGCTCAATTATACTTAGGAAAGCAAAAAAATTAAAGACCAGGAATCACAGAGGAGAATATGAGAAAAACTAAACATCTAGGTACCAGGCCCCACTTGTCTTATAGCTGAAATGTACCTAACCTTTAGAAGTGTCATGCTGCATGACCAAAACTGCTCCAGACCACAGAAAAATGAGACGCTTCTCAACTCATTTTATGCTGCCTCCATAATATTAACACCAAAACCAGAAAGACCGTGCCTAAGTCACAGGTCATATTGATAAAGCTTAAAAAAAAAAACCTCTAAGTAAAATATTAATAAATCTAAATCCAAGAGAGACGGTGATGACAAACAGCATTTATTCCAAGAATGTAGGGATAGATTAGCTTAAAGAAGAAATCTGTTCATAACATTTTATTATGACAAAAATTGAAGAAAAACCATGTAGTTTTATGATAAGGTAGCAAAAAGATGGTTCCAAGGCTCCTGGCCTGCTGGAGCCACTTACTGAAACGGGGACGACCGTCAGAGGAGAAGGCCTGGTGGTGGAGGAAGACGCAACACGTGGTTGTGGCGGTTTTAAAGCAGAGTCTATTTTTTGAAACTCTTCCCATGAAGAGGAGGAGACTAATTCCTCAACAGTCTTGAACAAAGATTAAATGACTCACTTCCAACCAACTAAATGTGCAGATGTGACATAATTTGAAGCAATGTCCTAAAAGGTGACAATGACTCCATCTGGCTTTCTCACGGAATGCCTGTTCCTAGAACCCAGCCTCCATTCAGTGAGGAGCCTAGGCCCCGACAAGAGGTCACACACAGCTGTTTGGGCCAACAGCCTCAGCAGAGGCCCGAGCCGAAGCCCTGGCAACACCACACCAAACATGTGAGTAAGGAAGCCTGCAAATGCCTCCAGTCCTAGTCACCACCGGACAACAGTCACATAAGCCTCTGGGAGGGAACTTCATAACTGAGCCCCGTTCACCCCCTAAACCACAAGAATTAACAATATAAATGACTATTTTACTCCTTTAGGTGTGAGGTAATCTGTTACACAGAAATAGCAATAGGAGCCACAACAAAGGGACTGCAATTTCACTCTTAGCATCTTCCATCATGTAATGATTAACGTAGTGTTACTGGGAAACACAAACTGCGGCCAGAGAAACAGATGAGGGCAGTTCTTTAGAATGACCTGAAAGGGTGAGATGAACACTAGCAAGCAGTAATCACTGCCTTGTATCCAAGAACTATTACCATGTGTACAGGATAACATTATGTGTCATCCTTCACCTCCATTCACACATACCACACTCCCACTCAGATTCATCACTAATAACACCTTGTTTTATGACTATGTAAGTATATACACACACACACATATGGGAGTATTTATATATGCATATGTGTGTATATGTGTATACATGTATGAATATATATGTATCTCTACGTTTGTTTATTTCTTACAAAAGTTACATGGCTAGTCCACTGGGAATGGAGTCTAGTGAGCATAAGAAAGTTTTAACAGCTACACTTTTAAATTAATTTTTAAAACAACAATGAGACAAGTAATATATGAAGTTAATATTTCATAAAGTGTCTTTGGAAAAAATCTTTTTTAAAAACCATAAAACCAAAGAAGCCTATTAATAAGACTGGGTAATTACACAAAACCATACTGGTAAAAACAAAACAAAACAAAAAACTGAGTTATTAAAATACATTACTAGTTGCTTCAAACTAGAAACAACAGTACCTGAAGTCGTAGGTACTTCCACAGTAATACTACTGTAGGGTGGAGGAGAAGAGTCAGTTTCAAGCCCCGATGCTGAGGGAGCAGGCTGCCCAGTCGGTGGTGTGGGGTTGGAAGTTGATGGCTGCTCTATAGCGGATGAGTCTGAATTATCCTCTTCATTGTGAAGCTAAGAGAACAATGGGAAAAAGAAAATATTAATGTAAATATATATTTTTTTAATTTTTAAAGATCATTTCAGGCAAAGAATCATTTTTCAGCTAAAAACAAGGTAAAAATAGCATTTAAAAGATGAATGAACTTTTTAAGAGACAATCAGTTATTAAGTTTAGAATTTTGATAGTTTCTTTACAATAAAGATGAAGTTCAAATTGTTAGGAAATGATAGAGAAAAAAATTCATGATTACAAATAGATTCAAGTTCAATCAGTCCTACTTTGTGATGAGACAAAATTGTATTTAAGGCAAGTCAAGAAAAATGTAACATAAAATGTCCTCTGCCATTTGAGGCACCACCCCCTCCCGTTTAGTGTTCACTGGGCATCTGTGTTATACATTAACTAGGTCCCCTTAGAACACACAGGAATGCCTACTCATCCAAAAAAAGCAATTTCCATCTGGTGCCAGCAAGGTAACTCTGTAGAAGATAACGTTTCTTTCTGAATCCTGTAAGGAGTCACAATGACCCACGACTCACCTTATTTAACTAAGTAAACTCTCAGTACGTTACTTTGAGGTATAACCCTTTGTCTCAAAACCTTACACAACTGTGCCTTGGCCTCTAACACAACAGCCCTCAGAACTTCTGAAAGACTGTCTCTTGGGTTACCATCTTCAGACTGGCTCGAACAAAAATTTCCACTTTTCTTAAAGTGACTACTGATTAATTTTTCATCAACATTTGATTACTTTTTAACTAAATTCATACAGGGGTTCAAATTAAATTACGGGTTTATTAAATAAGACGCCGTCAATTTGTGGACTTTTTCCTTGAACATGTTGTTAAATAGTTCTATTTTTCATTCTTTAACAATTACCTGAACAGCAAAAAAAAAAAAAAAAAAACAGGGGGAAGAGTGAGGTGGGATGTGTGTGTGTGTGTGTGTGTGTGTGTGTATAAAAATAAAATGAATCAGGCTCTGTGTCCTATCCAAACATCATCTCAAAAGTTACCTTCCCAATGTGTCCTATTTATGAGCCTCCTGAAAAAAAATGTGGGCAATAGCACATGAAAATTAAAATATGTCTTTAGTGACCAGGGTGATGAAAAGCTGCACAATGAACCACAACTTTTTCAGTCTGAGAAATAAAAGGATGACGAGAGGGCTTTGTTAAACACGTCTGTAGTTAGATTTTATAGATGTATAATAAGTATTTTTAATGATAAGAAACTGTAAGCATTATGATTAACTAGCTGGAGGTCTAGCCTTCCTGTGTACAGACTACTGTTTCTTTTACTTTAATTGGTGTGTCTCCTAAAAATAGCCCTTTTTTCTACTGTAAGGTGATAAAATATTAATGTAATAACTGGAAGCATTGCTTTTGAGAAGCCAGAGACCTCACTTGGTGTGTTTTCTAAACACATCAAGATGAGAACATATGGACGTGCTATGAAGCATTGCTCAGTGGGTGGTGCCCAGCACCGGGGCCTGGTGGGTTAGCCAGCAAGCAGTATGGCCTTTTTTTCTTCTCATTTCTTTTCTCTTCTTTTGTTTCAATTTGGGCACAGATCAGAATTATAAAGAGAGAACTGTAAGATTCTGGGGAAAAAATGTCTAAAATTGTACTTTAAAAAGTTTCTTAAGAGCTAATACATTTTGTTTACTGTCATATTCTGACTATATTTAGTACCAGAGGGCAAAACTGAGAAGCGTTAGTAGTTGCAAGGAGATAAATTTTAGCTCAATAAAAGAACTTTAATTTTTTTTAATTAGAATTTTTTAAATTATTAGAGCACTAGCTTTTCTGCGAGGAAACAAATCCTTTGAGGCAGATTTTGGACAATTACTTGGCAAGACTGCTGCATGACCAGGATGACCACACAGCTGCTTCTCCCAGGACAGTCCCACTGTATGCTTGTTATGCCAGGGCCCCACTCAACTGAGCATCTTCTCTGCCACTTACACTCTCAAAACAATTGTATGGTCAACCTACAAACAACAGGATTCTTGCCCTCTGTTGGAAATTAGTAGATGACAAAGGTCCCTAACTCTAAATAACATGATCTAGGAAAAAACCTCTGGCAGTCTCTATCATTCAGTGTTGCCTTAGCTACCTGATTTAGAGAAGCAAACAGACAAGGCAGCAATAAAATCAATCCAGAGAGTCAAGCTACTCATTACAGTCACCCAAGAAGAACGTGAGCTACCTTATCTATGCTCCCAGGGATAAAGTAATACAGCTGGTGCTAAGAAATTTCTTCCGACAGCCCAAGTGTTCCAAACCAACAGCTCAGAAGCTAGGTTCCCACAAAACATGGCTGCTTAGCAAACCAGATTTTCTACCAAAACTGAACTACAGCTGTCTTCCTCATGCACGCCCATACCATTAAGCAAATTAACAGAATCTTCTTAATTTTAGGCTTAATCCCTTCCCCCCAGTTTTTTTCCACTACACTTTTGCTGTCCCTGGATACTTTTCTGCTAGTGAAGCTAGCCTATGATAAAGCAATGATTAAGAAATTATACAAATGATTAGGAAGAACAAGTGAATATGAATGGAAAAACTGCAAGTTGGCAAATCATGCCTACTTTTCAGCTTCTTCTTTTGAAAGTAGTAGTTTGGTTGTAGTTTTGTATTTCATAATGTAATACAGGCATACTTTTGCTAGTGAAAGTCGTGCTGGTATGAGAGACTATCATTATTTCATGCTGCTCCACAAAGGGCACCTCATAATCTCCCAATCTGGCTCACATCAGTTTAGCATGAAAAGACCACAATGTCTGCCATAAATATCTGTGTGTTTCATCACAGGAAGGTGTTCAGCCTTAGCCTCACGTTCTGTGGTTTTATACCAAAATATGTGTTACATATAACATATTTAAAGTTTACTTTTTAAAGACTACATTTTTCAGATCTGGACACTATCTTGGATTTTTGTCTCAACAATGCAAGTAGCTTTTTGAGATGTATTTATCATTGACTACACTATGATCTTAAGCAGTTAGGTTATCTGTGATAGACATGTGACTGCCTCCCTAAAATCTCCCATCCCTCTTTCATCATAGAGTCACAGTAACTTGGGTGGGATTGAACCCACCCTGTTCTAAGACTAGACCTTGACTATCTCTGTCAGTCAGGAAAATGCTCTCCTTTGACACAACATGGACCTCCTTCTGGGCAGATGCCTGAATCAAAGATGGGCAAAAAAATAAGCTAATAAGACTGTCCAGTTAGAGGATATGCAAAACTGCTGTGGAAATGATGATCCAGAGCAATTCCAGTGTCTGATTTCCTTAAGTGGCTTGGGGACCATAATTTAGAAACCCCAATGGAAAAGGTCCCTCTATGCATTTTTTAAAAGCAGAAGAAATTTTAAATAATGTTCGAATTATAAAACTATTCAAATCCTGAGTTTTCAAAATAGTCCAATGCTCTGGTTTTACAAGCTAACACACTGGTGTTTGTGAAGAAAAAAGTGCTGCCTAACATTTCAGTTCTACAAGGATCAGGCCATTAGCTACTGCAGTGGCCCAGAGACAGTGCCCCCCCTGAGGGGAATTCGGGATGGAGAAAAACAGGAAACATTCTGTGCTTTGGATCTACTGTCCCTTAGATAGTTAAGATGCATATCTAAGGAAACATTTCAAATGACCCAGATTCTTGCATTTTCTCATACACAGAAAAGCACTAAAATTATTAACTTAAGATGTCTGTTTTTTTGTGATTAGCAGTAATCTTTCTATGCTTAACTTCCCAGCAAATAAAGTTCATATATTATCCTGGCTCCTCCCTTACCTCTTTAGAGCAGTTGCTCAGAGCTGAGAGGCCACTTCCCAGCAACAGTCCTCAGTAAGGTCCCCGAATAAGACTGAACTGACAATATTTATGTTGTACATTTTTATTTCAGTCAACATATCCTATCCAAAACAAGTCATAATAAATATAATGACAATGGCAACTTGTAATGAAAAGGTTTTCCTTTCTGTTTCCTTAATCAAATTAAATAAGAATACTCTGACAGATTCTCCAGAAAGTTTCTTATTTGCATGCACCAAAATAAGTCAGCAAATGTGGTAACTAGGAAAATTTAAAAAGTAAAATTGGCTAAGAGGTATGCTTCACAATAAAATGATTGAGATCCAAAATAATGTATAGTAATATTTTTTAAAAAAGACAACACCAGACTTGAAAGAAGCCACCTTTCAGTAATCAAAATCTGAACATTCAAGAGGTTTTTAAAAGCAAAACTATTTAGGTACAAGTATGAAAAACAAAAGCTAGTAAACCCTAACTGCAACCATTTCCTTCGAGGAAATTACCAGTTTGCAAGATTGTGCTGTGCCCTAGAAGCTTAGAGACTCTTTAATTAGATCTGTAAATGTCATTACCTCCCAGTCAGCTTATGAGCTTCTGAAATTTAGGAAGTATGCTTTATTCATCTTGGTATCCCCTAAAACAGGTAGCAGAGTTTAGGGCACAGCGTAAGCTTCACATTAAATGAGCAGTCCACTAAGACTCCCAGAGTTTTTCTTTTACCAAAAGGCAAGAGAGCTTGGTCAATAATGGATGCACTCAACATCTCAAGATCAATAATCACACCATATATATTTCTATGATTTCCATGATGTTATTACACATAGTAGAAACCTGAAACAGTAAATCATTCAACTTTTGTGGGCAATCATCATAACTTAATAAGCAAGTATTTGTTCCCCAAAGCTTACTAAATTAAACTAATGGTGTTCCCCAAAAACCATAGGTAAGTAAATTAATAACAACCTAAACAAGAATATCAATTCCAACACTGCATCACACAAGTCTTTAGAATAACTACTCTAGAGACATTTTTATGACCGCTTGATAGAACAGTCAACAGTAAGGAAAGCCACAAAAATCACAAGGAGCTATCCTCTCTCACTACAAAATCAGAGTGAGCAAGGCTAGGTCAAAGGATAGAGACAAACTACCCCGAAGTTCTTTACACACTGACAGAAGACGCATCAATGACTTAGAGCACAGAACTGTAATGTGTTCATACACAGGACTTTTACTTACCAAAAGTAGTGTACTATTAAAAAATATAGGTACAAAATCAGGTCACAAAAAGGGTAGTATTTTGATACAAGTTAATAAAAATGAAAACTCTAGGGAAAACCAGATTATATTAGACAAAAGAAATGAAACAAAGTACACAGTAGGAAAATGAATGATTAATTTTAAAAGTAAATATTTCTAATAATTAAAGAAGCAAAAACTGTATGTTAGAAAGGATGGAGAAGTCGAACTACTGCCAGTAAGGGTATAAATTCATTAACCACCTTGAAGGGCAATTGGCAATTCCTAGTAAGACTGTAGGTGTATAGGACCCAGTAATTCCCCACTCCTAGATGTCAACACTAGAAAACTCTCACACTTGCACAAAAGGAGCCATGTACAAGGATGCTTGTGGCAGTACTATTTGTAATAGTGAGACACTGAAAACAATGGTCTGGTCAGCAAGCAATGAATAACTATTATTCCACGATTTATATAACACAATTCATTTTAAACTGATGAATTAAATCTATATGAATCATCATCGATAAATCTTTAAAACGTGCTAAGTAAATAAAGCAAGCTGAAAAACTATAAACTGGTAAAATGCTGTAACAAATATACTTTTACATACTCTAAAACTAAAATATCTGTTGTATACAGACACACATATATGTAATAAAAACACTGACAGGAATTATATACACCAACTTCAAGAGTGTAGAGAAAGGAACGAAAGGCTTAAGTTTATCTCAGGGAAGGGAAGGGAGGAATGCTCAAGACCAAAAATAAATATGGCAAAAATGCTAACATTCATTATCTCCACAGTGGATATAGAACTATCTTTTATATTATTTTCTAAACTTTTCTTTATGTTTAAAATGTTTCATAGTTTTAATATTTACTTAAAAAAAGAAAAACAAAAAGCTGGCCCACCAAGTTGTCTTCCATATACAAAGTATACACAGCACCCAAGAGTCCTTGGGAAAAATTACTCCACGATAAAAATCAATCAGAAAGTTAAGTAAATAAAGAGCAATGAGAAAAGATGTGGTGATTAGCACCGAGTCCTTTCAAATACAGCACTAATGCTAAATATAGTGCAAAACTACTAAATAAATAGCTGCTGTGAAACAGCAAACATTATATACCTGAAAAAGTAAAAATATAAGCAACATAAAAATCAGGAACTGGGAAAAGAAGAGATGAAAAAAAGTACCACTCAGCTCATCGTTCACAGCAGGGACTTAATCTCTAATTATCTAAAATTAAAATGTGCAGTTTTTTAAATTACTCTAGTTTCTTACTGGTTTTTATACTCTTAATTTTAGTAAAATCCTACAGAACCTAAGAACTCTATGGTAAAGAAACTTTTATCCAGAATTTACCAGTTCTTTAAGGATTTTTTCCTTGCTGTTAAATTCAAACAAAATTGTATTTCATATTCTCATTTTTAAAATAGAATATCATTATTCCATTCTTATCATGTTACTCCTGTCTATAAGCACAAACGCAATGATGCTCACCAAATGTCAATATAAGTTATTTCTGGTTGATAAGATTTGGGTGCCTAGATTGCTTTTTTCTTTGTACTCATACTGTCTGTATTTTTAAAAAAATAAGTATATATCACTTTCTATAAAAATAAAAGGTGATTACAAAACCTTTTATTACAAAAACACTCATACTTTAGCCTAGTAATTCTCATTTTAAGATTAAACCCAAAGAAACTAATCAGAAACTTAAAACAGGATGTCTTTTTAAAGCTGTTTATCATAGTGTTACAATAATTGAAAACTGGAAACAATCTGTTCATCCAAAACAGTAAACACACTGTATCAATATAACAGAACATTATACAGCCATTTAAGATGGTGTTTCCAAAAGATACTTAATGACACAGGAATGCTCATGACACAGTGTTAAATAAGTAACAAGACTGAGTGTAGATCTATATTATTCATCTTATTTTAAATAAGATGAAACCTTAACAATTTCAAAATGACTGTTAACAGACAAAATGGGTAGCATGGGTGCTTGCGAGCTGTTTGTATTTTCTTTGGTTTTTTAAAACTTTTCTGTATTTTTTCTAAGTTCTCTGGAACAGAGATGAAAGACAGTGTGAAATGTTCTTTTCTTGTTCTTAATGTAGGACAGAATGTAGTAAGTTAAAGAGATTTCCATCCATGCTTAAAGGAATAAGTTTCTACAAGTTAGAAAACTGACATTTGTAAAATTTCTCTGTGATACTTAAACACACACACACACACACACACACACACACACACACACAGACTTTACACCCATCCATTCAATAACTTTTTATAACCTTTCTCATCTTCACAAGAAAAGAAAGTCAGGTACATAGACCTAGTTATGATAGACGATGTTTGTTATTTTCCATCAACCCGTTAACATTACCAATACATAAAGTAATACCAGCATGTATCCATTTGAGTGTGATGACATTCTAATGAAACCCATTTTAGAAGTCAAAATGATTCATAAGGGCTTTTTCTTTGTCTCTTTTCCACCTATAACAAGAGTTTTCTTCAAGGTGCCCTTTTGCCTTACCTAGTTGTTAATCACATTTTATATTCATGTACATAATCTACAAAGGCATTCTGTTTTCACAGTAATACTATCTATTCCTTAGAACTCCAACGATAATGGCACGCCAACATTGTGAGCAACATACCACCAATGTTCCAATTGTTTTATTCTACAGTCTGATTAAAAAACAAAACAAAACAAAAAACTCTACAAACTCTCCACAAACAACTCTGTGAGAAAACGCCCATTAAGCACCCAGCTTAGCTCAGTAAGCTGCCGGCTCACGTAACTGCTGTGTTGGTCACTATTCCTCCACTGCAGTCCTGTGTACACGTGTAGACAGAGCTTCCTCCATCCGAACTAAACTCCAGACACTATACTTTCACATCATCTCAATGCTATAGGGTAGGAATGTGCAAGAACGAAAGGGACGTGTCACAAGGACAAAGGAGCAGATGGTCAAATCTGGGACAATCTGAGCCTCAAAATAAATGATGATAGTTTAAGATTATAACCAAAAGAATAAAATAAAAATCCATGAATTCATACTGATATAAGTGAATAAATAAACTGGAGGCTAAGGGAGCAAAGAAATGACAGAATTAGGAAATCACATTTGACAACCACCACCGTTATAACTCTTTCAGGCAATAATAACAAGTGAGCTCTAAAACCAATGGGTGAACATACTTATTTTTTTAAGGGACCTGTGTGGAGTATGCTATAAAATAACCAATATGAACCTTTCCAAAACATCAATGTGATCCATGACAAAGAAGATTAAAGAACTGTTCTGGATTAAGGGAGATGAAAAGACACAAAAACTAAGCACTATAGCCAATCACGGGCTAGATCCTGATCTTAAAAAATACATTTATTTTCTTGCGCTATAAAAGACAGTAGGGAAACTAGTATCTTTATAGATTAGAGTATTGCATTAAAGTCATTGATTTTGATAACTGCACTGTAGTTTGTAAGAGAATAGCTTTGTTCTTAGAAAATATACACTGAAATATTTACATGTAAAGGGTAACATGTCTGCCATTCACTTTCAAATGCTTCAGAAAAAATAAGAGTGTATGTGAGTATATATACACATAGATAAAGGGACTATCACAAAGCATATGTGATAAAATGTCAATATTGGAGGAAGCTGAGTAAATGGCATACAGGAATTCTTTGTACTATTTTTCCACACTTTTCAATAAGTCTAAAATTATTTCAAAATAAAGAAAAACAAAATGCTATATGACAAGAAAATAGAAAAATATATTCTATAAACAGATTAACTTAAAACTCTACAATTCTGGCTTCTTACAACTTCCACTCTATCGCCAGAAAGCCCATATGATCATTAAAAATCTCTACCTTCAGGCAATTTTACAAAATTATTTCTCCACATTTAATCAAAATCCTATTTTAGCTGGATGGCACTACACCCCTCAAAAGCCTCTCAAATAAGAATGTTAATCCTCGCACTGCTCCCCTTTATCTGGCAACAAGAAAACAAGGGAAATGTTCTTGGATATTGCCAGTTCTAATCAAGAGCCTCTCTTGAAGTTCATGCTGTCTATACAGCCTGCCAGACTTTCTCTCATCCTGTTCTAAATATTTACAAGGGTCCAAATCATTCCCCAGTGAGTAAGACTTACAAGTCAGCCCGCTAACTCCAATAGCATCCCTCTACCTTAATTCTTACCATAATAGAAGATAACTAAACCAGCTTAACACTTTAGCTATGCAACAGGAAGTAATGATATCCCAAGTTGAGTGGCCCAGTAACTACCTCAGTTCTCTGCTTCCCTGACCTGATCGTCATGTGGAACTGCTTCTGCTTGGAAATATTAGATTTCTGCATCTTAATTCCTGGTCACAGGCTCCTGGCCTCTACCTTTCTCACTCCGTTACTTCCACTAAGTCTATTCTTTGTGCCCTCTAAACTCGCTGCCACCTGGTTTTACTTTCTATCCTACATAGCCTGGACTATAAAGTGAAAACCTTGCTTGACATTCACCCTCAATTTCCTAGTTCCCATATCCTCTGCCATGTCTACCCTCACCGAGACCCAATATGGGATGAGCCTAACTGTCTACTACCTCCCAGCAGGAGGGAAGCAAATCCTGTAAGTGTGTAGACTGGTGCCAAGGACAAATTTAGTTTCAACCCCAGCAGGGCCGTCATCACCGTGGCAGGTGTTAAAGCTCCGCCACCCTTCAAGTCCCCATCTCCAACCATGGGGCTCTGTCAAAATCTTTGCTTCCTATTTCACAGAGGAAAACAGGATTTCAAGCAAAAATGTCTTCAACTTCTCTCCCCTGCATCTCTAAATTTAGCATATGGTTTCCACTTACATTCTTTGCTCCTAAATGCCAGACAGCCATACAGAGAAGATCCTGCCTCCCCAAGTATCATTTTTTTTCTTTACATTATGTCTCTTTCTTTTCTCCACTAACTTCTTTATGCCCACGTGTATATTCTATTCACACCATACTTAAAAAAGAAAAAACCTGCCCCCAGATAAAATTAAAAATTTTTCCCATCCTTTTTGAACTATTTCCATCTTGCCCTTCCTTTCCTTCAGTGACAAACATCCTAGAAGAAGAAGAAGAAGAAATATTCTGTGTACTTCTAGTTCTCATTTCCTCCTCAAACCATTAGCATCTGGCTTTTACTCAAACAATTCTTGCTAAGACAATGACCTTTTAACTGTTAAATCCAAAAAACTTTTTTCAGTACTCATCCTACCCCAAATCTCAAATACAGTTGTCCCTGTATATCCTAGTTTTCCAGAACTCCCCACCCCCACCCTGCAGATACCAAGAGTCCATGGATGCTCAAATCCCTCATATAAAATAGTATAGTGCAGTCGGCCCTCCATCTCCACAGGCTGCAGAAGCCAGATACGGAGGGCCGACTGTACGTTCAACACTGCTGAGTGTAGTTCTAATTGGTTTTCTTTCGCTTCCAGAGAATTAGTCCCTTCTGGTTGTCCTCCTATCTTTGACTGTTCATTCTGTTTGTTTTGAAGGGGTCCTTATTTTCCTCTGCCAACTTTAAAGAGTCCTAGAGAAAACTGAATCCAGAACTGTGGCTATAGCCTCTTTCACATAGAGTGGACTGAAGCTCCAGTCTAAATAATTAATTAGCTTGATTTAGTTTTATTAGCAAGGATATATGGCAACTAATCCCATGTAATACTGATAAAGTTTTTATCATAAACATTCATTTGTCATTTACAAAATCAGCATGGTGCACTGTCTTGTTTGACTTCACATTCTTTTAGATAATCAGGGAGTTGCTAAATGAACTAGAAAAGAAAGTAATTTGATGCTAGAAAATCTGAATTTAAGATATAGATCTACCACCTCCTGGATAATCTTGACTGGGTCTTTGAGCCTCTTCGACCCTTCTTTCTGTGATTCATTCATTTTCATTCATTCAGTCAGTTATCCGTTCCTCTACCAATAGTTACTAAATACTTCATATGTTTGAGGTATTATACTGTACTGGAAATGGGTACAAATACCAAACCATCAATTGCTAGAACCTTTAACAAGTCTCTGAGGCAAGGCCATAACACAGCATGACTAGAGCAGTGGGGGAATAAAGAAAAACGAAAGTTTGCCTATCCTATCACAGGAAAACCAGGGAACCAAGACCGGCAAGGCCAAAATACCAACATGCTTCAGAGACAGTTTTGTTCTTTCCTTAGCAAACACCAAAAAGCTAAGAATAGAATTCCCCAGCAAACTAAACAGTAAAATATCAATTACTAAGACACGCTGCTGTCCGTGATTCATCCGGGAAGCAAAGCACATGCTGAGATGCTGAGTTAAAGGGCTCACCCATCAAAGTGTTCTATGCCAAAGCAAACCCTCAAAAACTGGCTGATAAATCTAAATACACAATCTGAATAATTTCATAATATCAAGAGCCAAATACACACACACACACACACACACACATTCTCTGTCTGTTTCCCTCAAAAGTTGGCAGTGTGCCCCATACTGCTTCCCCCCATATATTTCTTTAATCCTGTGTAAATACTACTTATTCTCAGGTTACAGTGATCACTATAATGCCACCTTTCTAAAGGCACTTGTCAGTTAAAAAAAAAAAATACTGCTACACCAAGGTTTTCAACAACACTTGACATGATTGGCATTTTCTAGTAAAAATTTACACACATGAATTCATTATGGCATTGATTTGCACTGGGAGCAAATGATGTGCAAGACAAAATATAACTTGGGTCTTTGAAGAAACCAGAGCAAAAGTACCATCCAGAGAGAAGCTGAGTAGGTGGTTCTCTAAGGTACTCAAATTCCAATTGTCAGCAAACCTATCTCAGCCCACATAATAAAATAAATTTACCAAACAGCTTTAGAGGGGAAAAACCCCAGTAAACTAAAATTTTAACTTTACTTTTTAAAGAGTGAATTTTTCTTTGAAGAGAAACCTGAGTTGGCATAACTAAAACATGGGAAAAGACAGATCTGAAAATATTTCATTATACAGTAATTTTGTTTTTAATTAACTAAGTCAATGAAAAGCCCTGTGTAGGAATATATCATGTACCAACGAGCCAAATAACAAAATACTGGCACAAACAGTTCTGACTGTCTCAACCATCTACAATGGACTAAAAATATGAAGCATATTGCTTAAGTATATAGATTTTGGGATCAACTTTTCTAGACTCAAATCTAGGCACCAGCACTTACCAACTCTGTGAGCTGCTTGGGCATTTTTATCATCTACAAAATGGAGTCTGTTTTCTCACAGGGTTTTCATAAGGATTCAAAAACACATAAGCACCTATTCTAAATACTTAGAATAATACCTAACATAGTAAAGGACTAATAAAATGTTACTTTAAAAAAGAGGCACTTTACATATATCATCTACTTCAGTTCCAACAACAATCCTCTGAGATGAATATATATAATGGAACAAACAAAACAACTGAACTGAAACATCTAATTAGGGGCAAAGTCAACCAAATTCAGGTTTTACTGTCTCTAACTTCAGACTATTTCAAGATACTTCCAATAAAAATTACTATGGCAGTAGTAATCTAACTGCCATAGGATTCCCTTTATGAGTACTTCTGATGCTGATTCAAATACACACATACACATATACTACATACTTTTTTTTTTTTTTTTTTTTTTTTTTTTGAGCAGAGAAGGTTTATCGCAGGGCCAAGCAAGGTGAATAGGTGGCTCGTGTTCAAAAACTCCAAACTCTCTGATGGTTTCAGGGAAAAGTTTTTACAGGCAAAATTTGAGGTGAGGGCTGCCAAGTGCACACACACATCTTTGAATCCACTCATCCAGTTCTCTTTAGTGCCGTTAATTATCCAATCAAGGCACCAGTACCCCTTACCTAAACTATTGCTATAGCTTCCCAATTAAATGGCAAACCATGACATTTGGGAGGTCCCCAACGAAAAGGCTGGCTCACCAAGAAATGACACAACCCTAGATCAACAAGTCAAGAACACACAAACACAGCTTACAGAATATAAATAAGCAAAGAAGGAATATCCCTCCCCAAAAAAAACTCCAATATGAAAGAAAAACAAAACAAAACAAAAAATAGGAAGAAAGTTAATACAGGGAGTAGAAAAACAAAGGTCTCAAAAATGTACAGTTTGCTCAAGTTCCAGCACGGCAGTGTTAGATCCCCTAACTCTCCCACCGACAGCAACTCTAAACTTGGAACAAAAGACCAAAAAACAACGACCTGAGCATTTTGAACACTAAAGAAAATAGGGACTGGCAGGGAGGTCAAACCTCAGAGAAGTAACCTCACAAAGGAGAGTTTCCCTCTGTGTTCTTTTGGCAGCTTCACTCTGAGGCAGAACCACAGTTGTGAAGAGGCACCTGTCTTGGGCCACTAAAACCCCAGCAGGATCCTTGCTATTTCCAGCCAGAGGAAGCAGGGAACGGAGCCCAAGCAGATCAGAAAGTGAGGGGAAACCACCATCCCTCGAACCATGCTTGTGCAGAACTGACCTAAAACAGATGACTAAAAGCCTGAGGAATCAAGCTTAGATGTGAACCACTGCACACAGAATGTGAAACAGTGCTTACAATCCCAGGTTGAGTTGACTGCCTCTAAAACAAAACATGTACGTTTTCCAGAGGACCACAGGAAAGAACACCCAGGATAAAACCCACAAGTACTCGAAATACAAAATCATAGAAAATATAAATCATTCTCCAGGGAAAAGGCAATCAAGAGATGCCAATTCCAGCATGATTCAGATTCCAGTTACCATACAATGGTTTTAAAGCAGCTGTTACAACTCTGCTCTGGGAAGTAAAGCAGTATTACCTTGAAACCAATAAAATGACAGGGAATCTCAGCAATTAAAGAGAAAAATAAATAAATACATAAACAAGCAAACAAAATGTAAAAATTTGATAGAAAAATAAAATAGATAAAATAAAAAATTCACTGGATGGGATCCATAGCACAATGAAGACAACAGGAAAAAGAGCAAATTTAAATTGATTGACAGAATTTATCCATTCTAAAGAACAGAAAAGAAAAACGATTGAAAAAATTAGCAAGCTAACAAACAAATGAGCCACAAGGACTTTAAACCTTTAAAAGGTCTAGAAAACGTGTAATCTGAGGCTGAAAGGAAACGAGACTGGAGCAGGAAAAAAAATTGCAGAAATAACATTCATAACTCTTCAAAGTAGTGAAGGAAGTAAATTTACAAATTCAACCTGAGTGAGGCTGAAACAGAAAAAATTCAAAGAAAACTACACCTAGACACATCATAATTAAAACTTCTAAAAGTCAAAGATAAAGAAGTTTTTGGAAACAGCCTGAAAAAAACCAATATACTACATACAGAGAAACAATGATTCCAATAACCACAGGTTTCTCATCAGAAATCATGGTCATCATAAGAAAATGGAACAAAATCTTAAAGGGTTGAAAGGAAAAAAGAAAAAAGAAAAAAAAAAAAAAACTCCACCAAGAATTCTACACCCAATATATGTCTATATACTTCAGGAATGAAGGTTATTATTTAACCTGAAGACATTTCAAAGGAAAGAAAGATGAGAACTGACTAGAGCTGATCTTCACTTTAACCAATGAAAAAGGAAGTTCTTTAGACTGAAAAAAATTGATAACAAAGAGAAACTTGTTTCTTCAGGAATGAAGAGAAAGCACAGGGAATGGTAAATGTCTAAGTACACATAAAAGATTCTTTTTTCCGCTTAAGTTTTTTTTAAAATATGAGTTGCTATTTAAAACAAAACTGGTAATGTTATCGGTTGGGGTTTTCAGTGAATGTACAGGTAATGCAAATGACCACTACAGCATGGAGGCAGGCAGCGGGAAGCGAATACACAGACCTGCACAGCCACAAAGTCTTACATCTTACATGAAGCGACAGGACATCAAATATATACATTCCTAACTTCTCACATTTATTATCTTAGAGAAAGCACAAAAATAATCATAGTATTAACATTAATAACAGTAATAATAATGTAAAGAGGAATAGCAAAAGGGGACACTAAAGACAATTTTTTGATCAAATGATCCAAAAGGCAGCAGAAAAGGGTGAAAAGACAAAAAAAAAAAAAAAAAAAAAAAGAGGACAAACAGAAAAATAATACAACAGTAGAAGTAAGCCAACCATATCAATAATTACATTAAATACAAACATTCCAGTTAAAAGGCAAAGGCTGCCACAATGAATAAAAAAGCAAGACCCAACTATATGCTACCAACAAAAGACACACATTAAGGATTCAGACAGATATATTCAGAAAAAGATATGCCCTGAGAAAAATAAGAAGGCTGGAATGTCTATATTAGTATCAAATAAAACAGACTTGAAGACAAGGAGCATTGCCAGAGATAAAGAGGGGCATTTTGTAATAACAGAGCTTCAAAACATGTGAAGCAAGAAATTGAGATAATTAAAGGGAGATAACTCCACAGCCACAGTGGATTTTAACACCCCTTTGCTTAGCAACGAATAGAATAACACAAAAACAAAAATCAGTAAAGACACGGAGGATCAGAACAATACTATGAACCTACTTGATCTAACATTTATACATTATATCCAACAACTGAAGAATATACATTCTTTTCAAGTGCACATAATATATTACCAAGATAATATAAAAAAAAGCCTCAATAAATTTAAAAGAAATGAGATACACTGTGTTCTCTTGCCAGAAAAGAATTAAATTAGAATTAAAAAAAAAAAGACAATCTAAAAAAAATCCCAAATAAATGGAAATCGAATGTAATTCAAGAAATAGAGGATCCAGGGGGAGGGCATAGCTCAGTGGTAGAGTGCATGCCTAGCATGCACAAGGTCCTGGGTTCAACCCCCAGTACCTGCATTAAAAAATAAATAAACCTAAGTTACCTCCCCCACTACCAAAAAAAAAAAAAAAAAAAAAAGTGATGTTATTTAAAAAAAAAAAAATAGAGAATCCAACATAGTAAAGTGATGAAGGGAAAAGTCTCAGCATGACAGCTGTGTATCAGGCCTAGAGAACAAACAATATAGACAGAAACAGGAGGATAGAAGGATGTCTTCAAAGAACAAAATAAATGAACTAATAATTATCCAACACACTTGACCATGCGAAAAAATATAACTGAAAAGCAAATTCTGAAAAATGACTAGAGGATCTGTAAATAATTAACAATAGATACACAGAAAAATAAAGAAAAATTAGGCAACTGAATTAAAATTTTTAAATTATACAAAATACACCAGTTGACTCAGTAGTGAACAATATTTTCATAGTCATACAATATAAATACTAATTACTGATTTCACCAAATATTAGGTGCTTTTCATACATTTAATTTTCACAATAATCCTAAGAGAGAATTATCTATACCACCCTCCCTTTATAGATGAGGAAGCTATGGCACAGAGAGGTTAAGGAACTGGCCCAAGGTTACAATCTTTGTAAGCGAGAATTTGAACCTAAGAGGTGAGACTACAGAGATCATGACCTGGGAAAGGAAAGCAAGACACGTAAGAAAGCAAAGTAACATTAACAAATCGACAAGTAGCAGAATATACATACATATAGGTTAAAAATACAGAGTTAAGTAAATAAAGCAGCTAAAACAGTTAAAGATTGTTTTCTTCTGAGGAGAAAGCTTGGAGGACAACGTGGAAACAAGAGATTGCTGTTCCTTGTCGCCTTTTGGTACTCTAACTTTTGAAACAGTATGCCTGAATTATTTGGATTTTAAAAACCATATGCTGGTCAAAGAAAACTCACCTACAAGCTGAATCCAGCCCACAGAACGAGCACTGAGTTTGGGTTCTGGACAATCAGGCTGTCTGGGTTCACTCAGTAGCTAGTGAGGACGAGGCTCATCCTATACCATCCGGGACTCCTCATATCTGGCATCGCCATGAATAAAAGGAAGTTAATCATAATGAAAGTTCTATTTCCCAGGATCTTTGATATATTTTAACTCAGCTGATATGCTTACAAGTAATGAAATAAAATCTGTCAACTCCAAACTGTGCTGCGTAACCTTGAGCAGATCCTCCCTCCAGCAGTCCTCTGCAAAATGAGAAGGTGGAAGAAAACGATCACTAACTACTTCCACAGTATCTGGAAAGTTTACTTTCCTTCTTTCTGTAAGTAAGCCAAATAACCTAACCATGGTTAACTATCTTGCAAATGCAAGTCACCAGTCAGGTAAGAAAGTGTGAAAAAATATCGGAATTCAACTAAACAGAATCCCTAGCACTACTCTAAAGGCACAGCACATTCCCTAATTAAGGACTGTATGTCCTAAACAATACATTGTTACTTTCATGTAAGAGAACTCTGGGAAACTGTTCACTTTGTAAGATACCAGTAATCTCACGCACTGAGTTTACAAAATACTTACCAGGGAATAAGGACTAAGACAGGGATAAGTGCAGAGTGGGGGCAGGGGGAGGGGTGATGCAGAGAACTTGGTAGTAAAGGGTAGGAAATGGAAGTGAGAGGCAGAGAGTGAAGGAAGGTTTTCTGGAGAAAACAACATTTAAATAGATCTAAATAAAGAATAAAAGTTCACCATGGAAGAAGGAAGAAAAAAAGAGAAAAGTGAAATAAGTTCAAATGCCAGAAGGCAAGGGAGAGCACGGTATGGAGTGGTGGGTGGAGAGGTATGGGGCAAGGGAACAGAAGTATTACAGTTCACAATACTGCCGTGTGCAGTGCAGTAACAAATGAAGCAGGGGTGAGGTAAGGAGAGGCTCATGTTCTCTAAAGGCTACAGACAAAAATTTTAAAGGGTCTCAAATGTCATTTCAAGTGTTAATCCTTCTCCTTTTGTGGAAATCACACAAAAAGTCAGGCTGATATAAATGATAGCTTTACCCAAATGAGAACAAATGTTTTATAGAAACTATTGGATTTCTTCAGTCTAACATCCAATAGACTACAAGTTCTAAGAGCCTCAAAATTAGTAAAGAGGTAAAACCATACAGTTTATTTCCTTGTTCTCAAAGCCTCTGCCAAACAGCACAATTTCTTTACATGAAGTTGTGGGTAATTCTGGAGAAACACCATAGACAA
The DNA here is from genome assembly GCF_009834535.1 of Camelus ferus. Lineage (NCBI taxonomy): Eukaryota > Metazoa > Chordata > Mammalia > Artiodactyla > Camelidae > Camelus > Camelus ferus. The sequence goes on from NC_045709.1 coordinate 48,263,875, forward strand.
AATCAACCACAGCACATTCCTAAAGTTTTAAAATATGAAATTGTTGACGTTCAAACAATCTCAAAAGTAAGCAAGTCAGAACCTTGAAATAATCTGATAGTAAATCTCAGACTACTGCAGCATTTCCCAACTTGCATTTGGCATGTCTCTAACAAGAACTTTACCCACACCTTAATTCCAGCTAAGTGATCAAACTTTCGGAAGAAACCATAACAACAAGGCATGAAAACATAGAGGATGACTTACAGTCACATGGTAGACAGGCTAGCCTTAATTATGACCTTTTGACTGAACAGACATTTAATAAAGGTCAGCAGAATGTATCCCACAGTTATTTTTATTTAAGTCAGGCCTACATATGTACAATATAAACAAAATTCTAAAACAATACATAATTAATACATGTATAATCAGACAAGGTTTTAGCAGGCAGATGTGATATTAAGGAAAGAATAAAAAGAAAATAATCTCTAAAGAATTAATGTAAAACAGATGAGGAAAATCAAAGCAGTACCCACAACTCCACAATTAATAAAGATACTAAGCAGGGCCACTGCACATGGCTTCATGGGCTCCTTACTGAACAGCTCTATGGGGGTGTCAATCATATGTGTGTATGTGTGCATGTGTATGTATACGCGTGTATATATGGGGTGGGGGGAGAGATACATACACTAAGCCATGTAATGTTAAGCTGGAAGATAATACAAAACACACACACACACACACACACACACACACACACCCTGAGAGAACCCAAGTCTCAGTAACAAAGAAAAAAACAAATATAAACAATAAGAATTAGGATAAAATAACACAGGCAAGGTTTTGAGTCTAGAGTTAGTCCTGAGCTAGCACCATGCATTCCGTTGTTCTTATCAAATACTTCCTAAATGCCTACCATACGCCAGATACTGAAAGATAACAGCAGTGAACAAAACAGACAAAAATCCCTGTCTTCATGAAGCTTACGTTCAGGAGGAGGAAAGAGGTAGGAATTAAACAAGCAAAATATTTGGAATATCAGGTGATGATAAGTACCATGGAAAAAACTGAAACAGGAAATGGGGCTAGGGAGTACTGTGAAGGGGGTGTAGTGATTTTAAACGGCCTCAATGAGGTGATCATTCCAACAGAATGAAGACTTTCTCATACATGAGGATCCTGTCTTTGCCATTCTCCTAGGAAATTTTATACTCTGGGGTCTCCATCCCAATTCTAGTGACAAATTAAGTGCCTGCCCAATTACCAGGTAGAAGTAAGTGATACATACAACGTTACCACATTCCCGAGGGTTTATTTGGAGACTGGGTGAAATAAAAAATTAACTTCTCAGAAGCATCCTGCAACAGGTCCAAACTTAAGGCCTGTATGAGGAACACTCTTCTATCATCTACATCAGGGTGGGCAAATTGCAGCCAGCAGGCTAGATCCAGCCTGCCATCTGTTTTCGTAAATAAAGTTTTATTGGGACAAGGCCATATTAACTTGTTTACATATTAAGTATGGATACTTTTGCACTATTACAGATTTGGTACACAGTTGTGACAGAGACCACGCAGTCTGGAAAGCCTAAAATATTTCCCATCTGGTCCTTTACAGAAGTTTGCTGACCCTGATCTAGATCACCACCACCACCACTACCCCCACAATGAGGCTACTTTCAGGGCCCTCTTGATGAGCACAAGACCAGTGTAGTCACATAGAACCCTGCCACGGGAAGGCCCCATGCTTGGGGGTTAATGCTCTATGGTCACTTTTAATTCTTAATAATTTCATCTTTGAATCCAAGTTTTATAAGTGAACTCCAATGAGAAAACAGAGCATGTGCCGGGGGCTGAGCACCTCAGCTCAGAAGTAGTCCACCTCCCCAGGAAAGAATCTGAGTCAGCAGAACCCCGTGGTTGCACCTCAACCTCCCCATCCTCACCCTACGACTAGGGGTATGGCAAGGCGGTGGCCATTCCCATCCCAGGCTGGCATCTCTATAACACATTCATGGGGAAACCAGCAGCTTCCCTTGCCTTTTGCCAATTCAGGTATCGAACAAGTTTTGGCATGGAGGTTGCAACCCCATGGGGGTCATCTGTCTGTTGTGGGTTAAGACAGCAGACCTGTAGGAAGGCGAGACTGGCTTTCCTACTCCCGGCCAGGGCCCCACATTTTCATTTGGCATTGTGCCTTGCAAAGTATGTAGCTGGACTTGACTTGCTTTCATGAAATAAAAATCATAAACAAGAGTTCCATTCTTCTATCAAATTCAGCATAAAGTTTCTTTCTTTATTTTGTCCCATTTCACTGAGCCATCTCCCTTCACCATGCTCTTAGACACACAGTTGTCTTCATATTTCTTAAACCAACAAACCTTCCATTATTACACTTCAAATACTCACCGACTAGAACATTTCAGTCAAGTCTCAGCCTGAATGTCACACCTTCACAGTGGATGGAGTTCCCTGATAATCCTGATTCCAATCAACGGAGGGGTCAAACCAACTGGTGTGGTGGTATCATCTCCAAAGATGGCCACCATCAATTTTTTGCCTCTATGCACATGCATGCCACTTCCTCATTGGGAACTGAAATTTATTTTCTCTCCCTTTGAATCTGGGCTGGACTTATGATTGCTTTAACCAACACAACACAGCAAAATGACATTCTGGACTTGTAAGCCTAAGGCTTAAGAGGAATGGCAGCTTCCTCTTCCTTCTATGTGAAAGGCCAAGGTCACACTGGGAGGGCACATGAAGAGAACACACAGAGGAGAATTGAAATGATTAATATTCAACAGTCCCAGTTGAGCTCCTAGTCAGTAGTCATCATCAATTGCTAGCCAAGTGAGTGAGCCATCTTCAATGATCCAGCCCAATCAAGCCCCAAAATGGCTGCAGCCCCAGCTAACATCGCATGGCACCGAAGAATCGCTCTGCTGATCGGGGCCAAGCCAAAGAATCTTGAAGCATAATAAAATGCTTGTGCTTAGTTTGTTACACCACAATATAAAACTAAAATACCAAGATCCATTACACCTGGATCCACACACATGCCTATTATTTAATCTCTTTATGTCTCATGTTTTTCATCTGCAAAATGAGGATCATGACTTATACACCCCACAGAAGTGTGCTAAGGAAACGTGCTCGTATGTGTGAGGCACTTAGTTGAGTTCTCGGCATATTTCTGACATAATGCAAAAAGACAGCTTTGTTCTATTATTATTTTGTTCTAATATTCTATATATTATTCTACTATTGTTCTGCTTCATTTTCTTTAAATCATTTATTACTGTTTGAAATTATGCTTACTTAATTATCTGCCTCCCTGCCACCAAAATATGATCCATAAGACAAGAACTTAACTGCCTTGTTCACCAGCACCTAAAACAGAATTTAGCAGATATTTGTAAACTAATAATATATTAAATAAATGAATAAATGAGTTATAGGACCTTTGTTTCATAGTTAATCAATAATAATGGTATCTAAAAACTGTTCCCACACCTTAAATATCTCTGACAAGTGGCACTCAAAATGTGCCATATGTATATAAACTATAATGTGGTGTGATAATATAATTCCAATGCACTTACTTGTTACTGCACAAATATTACACCACTGTTAGATTGTGTACTGCTCAAATATGCCTAAGTGACGGCTAGCATTGTGCAGGTGTCCTAAAGTAGTTTACTCATTAGTATAATTTTTTTAAAAATAGCTGTACTCAATCAAACTAATGGCACACTCTCCGTTACTACTACTACATGCACAGAAATAGCCAGAGAAGCTTTAATATGGGGTCCACTCAAAAACAAGTTACCCTGGCAACACAAATTAACATGATACTAGTCTTCAAGTTATGGAAACCTGGTTTTAAACACATTTGAGTGTGAATTTCCTCAGTTATAGTTTTTTTAAGTTTAAAACCTACTTTTTAAAAATCAGACATTCACATAAACCTGAAGCACCTCTAAGGAAAACACCAGTCTAGAAGGTAGAAAAACTCACAGAAACGTACTTCAGTATAGCAAGTTCTCTAACACTGCGATTTCTCAGCGCTTCCTCTGTCTTGATGTAGAGAAGACAGATGCAAGAAACTCGCCCTGCCTCCCTCTTCCAATTATAATTTCGTAGGAGTTTTTACATTTAGGAACAGGATTTTAAAAGGCAAATAAACCAGAGAGGTGTGGCACAGAACTTTAGATGGAAATAGACATATGTAAAGTCAGGGAAGTAAGAGAGAATACATTATGGTTGAAAAACTTACAATACGTATGCCCTGCTGGACTCCAGCAGGTAGTACACAATAATTAGGAGAGGGGATTGAGAAGATGTGACATTGTATTTGTATGGGAGGTCAACTCAAGGAACTTGTATGTTAAGAACAGCAATTTACACTTCAAAATCCAATAAGCCCACCAGAATGACTAAAATTAAAAAGACTGACAACACTAAATTTTGTCAAGGAGGTAAAGCAGCCAAAACTTTCATACTATTGGTGTAAGTGAAAAATGATACACTTGGAAGTGATACACAGATTTGGGAAAAAGTCTGGTGGTTTCTTATAAAATTAAGCATAAATATACCCTGTTACCCCAGTAATTCCACCCAAGAGAAATGAAAACATATGTCCACAAAAAGATTTGTACAAGAATATTCCTAACAGCTTTACCCATAATAGCCCAAAACTGGAAACAACCCAAATGTCCATCAACAGAGTAATGGATAAACAAACTGTAGTATATCATATAATTTATACAGTACACTATTCAACAATAAAAAGGGATGCGCTACTGATATACACAATAACATGGATCAATCTCCAAAATTTCATGGAGAATGAAAGAAGCTCTGCAGACTATATGCTGTATAATTCTAGAACCGGCAAAGCTAACCTGAAATGGGGAAAAAAAAACAGTAACAATCACCTGGTGGATAGGACTCAACAAGGAAGGGTCAAGAGGGAACTCTCAAAGGTGACAGTAATGTTCTATCCCAGCGGTCAGTAAACTGTCTGTAAAGGACAAAATAGCAAAATATTTCAGGCTTTGTGGGCTTTCCCTCAAATACCCAGCTCTGCCACTGTAAATGCCTGGGCATGGCTGTGCTACAATAAAACTGTATTTATAAAAACAGGAGTTGGAATGTAGTCTGCTGATCCCTGCACTATATTTTAAAAGTGGTTTGGGTTATACAGGTGTATGTACTTGTCAAAACTCATCCAATAGGTCATAGAAGATTTGTGCATTTCACTATATGCCAATTTTATCCCAAAGAAAAAGAACCATAAAGAAATAGTGAACTCGATAAGCCTGTGGGAACAGAACTCGGAAACCCTTTTCACAAAGATGGTGCCAAAAGTGAAGGAACCCCCGTCCCTCCCAAAGCTGAAGCCAAAGCAAAGGCTTTGAAGGCCAAGAAAGCAGTGCTGAAAGCCATCCACAGCCACAAAAAAAAGAAGATTCGGACGTCACCCACGTTCCAATGGCCCAAAACACTGCGGCTCAGAAGGCAGCCCAAACCTCCTCAGAAGAGTGTCCCTAGGAGAAACAAGCTTGACCACTATGCCATGAAGTTCCCCCTGACCACCGAGTCAGCTATGAAGAAGATAGAAGACAACAACACACTTGTGTTCATTGTGGATGTCAAGGCCAGCAATCACCAGATCAAACAGGCTGTGAAGAAGCTCTATGACATTGACATGGCTAAGGTCGATACCCTGATCAGGCCTGATGGAGAGACGAAGGCATATGTACGACTGGCTCCTGACTATGATGCTTTGGATGTTGCCAACAAAATTGGAATCAACTAAACTCAGCCTAGCTGGCTAATTCTAAATATAAAAATTTTCACTAAAAAAAAAAAAGAAATAGTGAACTCTACAAAATTTGTAGATACTGACAGGCATATGCAGAATAGATAAGATTATACAGTATAGCACAGGGAAATATATACAAGATCTTGTGGTAGCTCACAGAGAAAAAAATGTGACAATGAATATATGTATGCAGAGAAAAAAATGTGACAATGAATATATGTATGTTCATGTATAACTGAAAACTTGTGCTCTACACTGGAACTTGACATAATATTGTAAAATGACTATAACTCAATAAAAAATGTTTTAAAAAAAGAAATAGTGAACTCTAGGCTAATGATAAGTGAGGTACACTGGTATCTGCAACTTACTTTGTAAGCATCAAAAAATAACATGGATTGACAGATATACAATGACACAAATAAAACAAACTATTAGTAACTGCAGAACCCATAACTGGCATATGGTCTATGGGAGAACTGTACAATTCTTTCAACCTTTGTATATATTTGTAAGTTTTCATATTAAATGGAGGGAAGGAGGGTGAATTCAGTAAGAGGCCACTGAAGATTTTTTGAGCAAAGAAATGAACATCAAATATATATTCTACAAATATAATTCATGCAGTGTAAGCAATATACTGAAGGATGGTCAGATGAAGGAAGAAAGTGGTAAGCAGGCTATTACCATAGTCCATGCCACAGAAAGCACCAACATTTAAGGACATGTGCAAAGTGAGTTCATGCAGAGAAGAAAAGTCAGAGAAGTTCAGAGTAGAAAACTCCTTCGTATCAGGAATTAGGAAGGACTTTCAAGGAGAAAGTCCACAGTGCCAATGTAAAAGAAATTAAGCAAGAAGAAAAGTACCTATTAGGTTAAGCAATGGAAAACGTTGCTGATGTAAAAGAGGCGTGGTAAGAATGTAAACCAGATAAAGGATATGGATAAGTTCAAAGGAATCTAGCTGAGCCAAGAGAAGAAGGCAGTAACTAGAGAGCCATAAACTGCAATACTTCTTTAAAATGGAAAACAAAAGTAAACGACTGCACCTAAAAATCACTTTATGTTATTTCATCCAGAACATGTACTACTGGGTAACGCAGTCCGCCATGGGCCTGAGTGTCCCTGCACATTCTTGTTGAGTGTGACAGTCTGTAAAGCTTATCTAGTTCATGACTGAGAGGATTCTTATAGTAAGTCACTTAGGCAACAAAGAAGGTCAAGGTTACCACAGCACACAACTGCCCTCCCAAGGAGAGGTAAACTAGCTTGCTTGTTGTCTGCTACAATGTTTGCAGCTTCATTTAAAAAAAAAAAAAAAAGTGCTGGATTCTTGGTCCTGGTTCCTCAGCTGTGACCCACTATGTGCATCCATCTAGACTCATCACCCTCATGAGACCTGGTTACAAGGAAAACTGCTGGGAAACAAGCTGCTGGAAAACAAGCTGCTGGAAAACGAACAGCTGGAAAACAAGCCGCACCTAAATTTCCATGAGCTTAAAATATTATATTCACACTAGCTTGCTTAAAATGCACATGCTTGCTTTGTTTTAATGTTTTATGCAGTAGATGACCTATAGCACATATTATGCTAAAGACAATTTGTGGTGAGCAATCCTGAGATTGACCATAAGGGCACAAAGGAGGGCAGATATCTCCTTAGGGTAAAACAATGGACGGTCCTGGAAAGACAGATCATCCATTAACAGAACTTTGTTCTGGCATGAAAGCGTGTGGTTAAGCCCAGGGGAAATATTTGCTATCTCAAGATGTCCCATAGGCAATAACAGGATAGATTTAGAAATTCTGCATAACCCAAGGAGGGTGATTGCTCCTGGAAGGGATAGGTCTGAAATTAATCAGCTACTCAGCAAGCAGAACTTAGTGCTTATCGCATGGAATATCTAAAGCCTCACCTCTTTGATCACATTTTTTTTCTGAGCTGTATACTTCTAATAAATATGATGTTGACCAGGCTTTCAGGACTCTGGATCCACGAGATCTTGAGTCCCCTGGTCCCATCTTTGCTCTTTACTTTGTCTGTTTGTTTCTTAAGTCTTGCATCGCCCGTCCTCAGACATGGTCCCAAGCTGCGCTGGACGCAGCAGAAAACCATCACAAATGTGCTGACTTTCATGAGTCTGTAGTGCTATGAGTAATGACATCATTTGTTTCTGACCTGGGAGTCTCCCATTTTTCTGCCAGGAACCATGAAACATTAACAGACTAACTAGTAGCTTGTAAATATGGTAAAATCAAATCTTAAGACTTTTCCGAGCTCTTGACATGGACAACAAAGAACTAGTTGATATTCACGTTGCTAAATAAAACAAGAGACAAAAAGGTAGTCACCAGCAAAAATTGAAATATATACAATATTTGATAGTTTAGTAACCTTACATTATTCATAATATTTATCATACTATATTTACATATACAGTCTCTATACTACATCTTTTACATTTATTACATTATATAATTCCCATATGAGGAAACAGGCTTCAAGATGCTAGATAACTAAGCCAATGGCTGACAAACGGTCAACAGTACAACCTAAATATGAGCACAGATGACTTTAAAAGGTGTGGGGTTATTTAATTATCAATAGTCAACCTCCTTCTCAGCTGATTTATCAGGGGCAACTCTAATTCACCATATATAAAGGCAAAGTATATCATCACAGTATGAATACTTCATTATTTTTATAGAAAAACTAACGTCTTGGAAATATTAATGTACTCTTAAAGTTTTCCTTAAAAATCTGTGGTCAAAGTTTAGAAAGAACTAGATGTAACAAATCCAAACCACCATCTTTACTGCAGAATCTCTCATGGTTTTAACATGCAAATACATTTTCATATGCTTATATACATTATAAATCTTCTAAGACCATCTATTAACATCATTCTGAAATCTACTCTAAGCCAAGTCAACTACTTCATAGTTTGGCAACATTGTCCATTTCCTACCCAAAAAACCGAATTTCCCATAACACAGTGGACCTACACATCATACCTGGCTTTTTCTGAAATTAGAAGGGTACCAAATCAAGGCTTTTCTATTTGTAGCTGTATATCATTATCACTGCTTTACTCAACAAACTTCAGACACTTTTAATAACGGAGGAGAAAAAGAAACCACAGAAATAGCAGTTTCCACCTAAAGCTTGTGAATTGGTTAATGGTAGTAAGTCATTCTGAGGGTCCTGGGCATCACTGTTAACTTATCAATATGGAGACCTAAATTTTAACCCTATCAGTAAGTGAAAAATTAATATAACATCATATACCATTTCACTCCCAAATATGTTTTCTTATCTCCTACTTGGTTATCTCTAAACATTCAACAATTGAAATTGTTTATCACTCAAGTTTATTCATCATTCCAGAGTCAAAAAAAAAAAAAAAAAAAACTGAGCTAAAGGCACCACACAACAGTTGTATTCATCATATAAGCCATATAAGCCAGAGCTACTGACTGGTCCCTAGCTTACTGGAAACCAACTAAGATTTTTCTTTCTTTCTCTCTTTCTCTCTCTCTCTCTCTTTCTCTTTCTTTCTTTCTTCCTTTTTCTTTCTTTCTTTCTTTCCTTCCTTCCTTTTCTTTTTTTGCCCTCTGCTCTGAAGGAATGCCTCCACCCATTCAAAGTCTAAGGATACATCTCCAGCAGTTTGCGGGGAGGGAAGCAGAAGCATACACCTGTAATATACCTAGAATACACCTAGATACAGTTATTGATCAAGCCATTCTCAACAAAACCAAGAGTTATAATAGTCAGAGGGAAGAATAATAGCATAGTAACAGAGCACGTGCTTAGTATGCACAGAGTCCTGGGTTCAATCCCCAATACCTCCATTAGAAAAATAAAAAGTTATACTAGACAGATGAAATTACTATGCAATTACACAAGAACAGGAATTAAAATCCAAATTTAAACTGTGCTAAATTCTCAAACACTTTGCCTTACAAGGAAAACAAATTGATGTCCTACCTACTTAAAGCAAGAAGTAACCTTAGACAGATTTTTGCCCTCTGCTCTGAAGGAATGCCTCCACCCATTCAAAGTCTATGTAGGACACATCTCCAGTTTAAAGAAAAAAAAAAGGCAATATAATATGATATTGTTCACTTATTTTGAAAGGAATTTGTAGAGAAAAAGAAAATATCTTAAAACTGACAGAACAATTTCCAATATTTTGGTGTTAGGAATTCCTAAAAATAATTATTAGGTCAACTAATCATAACTAGTGAGAGCAAATATGACACTATAATAAATTACTTGAAGGCACGGATACATAAAAATGTTTTGGGTAGTGATTTGCATAAGAGAACATAGTTGATTCTGATCAGCAAAACTCCCAAAGAACAATTCGAATCAGCTAACACAATTAAAGGAAAGAAACAGGAACAGGAAAGAAAAGAGATTACAGAAAGAAACAAGACCCCACCCCCCAAAAGGGGGGGCGTATAGAGCCCAGTGGTATACTGCATGCCTACAAGGCCCTGGGTTCAACTGCCAGTACCTCCATTAAAAAATTAATAAATAAACCTAATTACCAACCCTCCCCAACAAAATAAAATAAATCAATACAATTTTAAAAAAGAAACAAGTCCCACTGTTAATAGTATTCATATTTACCTACTGCATTTTATTTTTGCCAACATCTGCGAAAACAGGAATGCCTTTATTAAAAAAAAAAAATCAAACCACCGATAGTGTATACACAGACAACTTGAAAATGCATTCCCATACTGCAGCAATATTTTCCAAACTGTTATGGAAAAAAAACTGATAAACTTTCACAGAATTCAGAATATACATCATTTGGAGGTTTTACCAGATGTAAGCCAGACGAAATGGAAGCACCATGAGCTTTTATCTTAGGAGAAAAATGCCAAATTATACATATTAGGGTTTCACCCTTCAGTAGCCTTCATATTTCTCAAAACACACACTAATAGAAATTCTTAGTTCACAACTAAGTCTCACCTGTGCAAATAGATTTAACAGGTGAAACCTGCACTAACAAATCTACATTTGCAAATTTCACAAACAGTACTATTAATTGCACCACAGGAGCGACTATTAACGTTTTTCTCCTCTCCCTCAGTAAATAGGTTTAACTAAATTACCACCTCAAAGTTTACAGAATAACATGCTACCTAGCTGCAATAAACACCTATTGCTGAGTCCTTTTTCTAAAGTAGGGTTTACAATAGGACTCTCCAATGACACCAGAATACTAGGGAAAAAATCTATTAGAAAAACTGACACAGAAAATACAGAGGGTCACTTCTCACTCAGTTCAACATACAAAGGTCTATATGGTTAAACTGGAAAACCTTGTATTTAAGGAAAATAATTTTTCAAACAAGATTAGGAATTTTTTCTAGTAAAATTTCCTCTGTTCCCCGTCCAGCCAATGGAATTATTTTTAAAAAGCGATAGGGAAAAGAGTAGTCACTTTTAATTCTAACAAAACAAAGACAAAATGACAAGGTTAACTAGAGCTGAGACAAGATCAGTCCCACGACTATTCTGCACAGTTGCACAACCTTTAAACCCACGTATTTTTACTAAATCCATATCCCACCCTACGTAATGCTTACATCTCCCTCTTCCCCACCCACTCCATCTATGACGGCGATCACCTTCCCAGCAGGTATGAGAACTCAGCACCATTTCCAGCACACAATCCACGGGAATATCTCTGAAGGGGCTGGATCAGGGAATAACGAAATGACCGAGAGTGAGAAATACAACAGAAGTTTTAAAGGGAGGGGTCGGGAGTAGGGTGCGGGTGAGGGATGCGGAGCTAGGAGACTTGAGTCGAGAGGGAAGGGTCTCAAAGGAGTCACAGGCAGGCTCCATCCAAGGGGTGTGAAGGAAGCAAGGTCCTGCCAGAAGAGCCAAAAATAAATCAGCCAGCACGTCCCCTCCGGGAATAACTCAGGAAAGGGACTCTCGGGGCCGCAGTGGGAGGCAATCCCGGGGTCCCCGGCGGCGCTGGAGGCCCGGGCTGGGGCCAAGGAACTCACCACCTGGTAGCGGCCAGTCCCCGGCTGGTGGTGATCCATCCTGCCCGGCTCGGGATCTGGCTTCCGAGCGGGCGAGTCCCCTCGGCGCTCAGCCCCCTCGGTCGCCCTAGTCGACGACGTCGTCGCCGCAGCGACCCTTCCGCCTCTGTTCCCCGCGCCGCGGTCGCCCGGCCGGGCCGCCTCACTTCCCGTCGCTGCCGCAGAAGCCGCAGAAACCTCCGCGTCGGCCGCTGCTCGGAGGAAAAGCTCCGGGGCGCCGCGCGCGCTACTGAGCATGCTCGGGATGGTCGCGCATGCTCGCAGGGTCCTCCGGCGGCCCATCCGCGTCGCGAGTCGAGGGGGGTTAGCTGGGTGGGAGGAGATGGAAAAGTCAGGAAAGTCCGGGGGAGCCGTGTAGGTTGTCAGCCAGTCGGGAGTGGGCGGTGGCAAAAGGAGGGCGAAAAAAGTCACCGTCCTTGATTGGTGTTTTCTGTTGGACGGGTTTCGCGCAGGCACAGTCACACTGCACAGAGACAGATGTGTGGAGGCGAGAAGGGACGCATTCCTAGAACACCTGAGAACAGGTCACGCTGTCACCCAGCCTAGGACAATGCAGAGAGATCCATTTCTAGGACATTCCTAAAATGCTTATTAAAATCATTCGTGAGATAAGGGATATCTTTTTAAGGTTTTTGTTTTTGTTTTGGGGGGGCTTGTTTTTAGGTCGGGGTTGTCTCCATGGTAGTGAGAGATTTAAGAATTCAGCAGGGACTCTTTAGCGGTATTCATGTATCTCGCCAAGGAACGAGGCTTCTAGAGCCCTAGGTTACTGGAAGAATACAAGAAAATAATGAAAGAATACAGGACTTTTGTGGTCTTATTCACATCAATAATTGCGAAGGGTTTAACAGTAAGAAATCACTTTGTGTGCAACGTTGTAAGACTGTCTCACTATCTAGTAAACCACACACGTCCTACTACGTGTGTCTCCGACAGGGCACACAGCGTGTTTCTCTAGCAAGTTGAAGTATGATGGGGCAACGTAAATTGCTCTATAACCCAAAGACCTGCTTTCTGTACCCTGAAAACTATGAACTCACATGATCTGTCTCAGCTTCCTTTTTCACTTCACTTCAGTCTTGAATCACCAAAGGAGATTCCTGGAGTGAAGAAGCCTGCTGGATAAGCCTGATCGCATTAAAAACAATGAGACAGAAACTCAGTGAGAGATCACCAGCTGAATAAATGTAAGTTTTCCTGATAGTTTTATTCAAAGCATTGATCAGTTTTTCCTCTTTTTGCCATCTGGACACATCCCATGGTAGAGAGCATTTTAATAGGCTAACAACAGTAAGAGGTAATGATATTGTCATAGTTAAATGTCTTTAAACTTGCTTTCTTTGGATCTAATTTAATATATTTTAGATTCTAAGCTAATAAACATGACACTTTACTGTATTACTGTGGAAGAGCTCACTCTCACAATTTCACCCCGAATAGTATCACCTTTCAATGTTCAAAACAACAACCAGTCTCAGCAAAATGAAATTAGATTCCTGCATCACTTATGGTCTATACTGTTCATTTAGAACTTAATTTTATATGCAGTTGCACTTTCATTAATCATTTATATGTCCATTTGTTTTTCAGATAGACTACTGTTCAGGAGAGAGGCTATTTTTCACACTTAATGCACCCAGAACTGTAATGAGAACATAACGGTGACAACCAAAAACCTGGCAGAAAGCAGACATCCTGAACCTTGTTAGAGTAACAAATTCTTTCAGTTTTACTCTCCTCCCAAGTTTTGCGAACATTTTGCTAATCCTAAGACCAGGTGACAAAATTCAACAGGGAAGTGTCTTTTTAGTGAAGCGGAGGAAGAGAAAGAGGAGAAAGAAATAGAATAACAGCTAATAGATATTGAGCCCTTCCCAAGCCGGGAACTGCATGTGTTATATCTTTTCGTCCTCACAGTAACTCCATGATGTAGGCACGATTATAATCCTGGTTTAACAAATCAGTATATTAAAGCTCAAAGAGGTTCAGGAACTTGTCCAAAGCCAAATCACTGGTAAGTGGTGACAGACTCCAAGCCTTCACTATATTAAGCACCATGGTATAACACACTGCTAAAACAAGCAAACAAAGAAAATAACCCTTGTCTCTTTCTGTGCACTACTACTGTGAAACTTCTGAAGAAGACCAGTAAATAAATAACTGACTAAATAAAAATGAAAATGAAAATAGTGATGCATTGCAAAAGCCAGTCTGACTTCCTTAAATGCCACCTCCTTGATCTGTATGAGATAAAGGTTTCTTTCTCATCATCCCCTAAAGAGCCATTCTGAGTTCCTTTTGCCCATTTCACAACTAAGCCAGTGTGACCTGTAATGGGCCATCACAAGCAGAGGCCCTGAGTTGCAATAGAAGCAACGTATTTGGGATGAAATGGGGGTAATGATATTCTTACCGATGTTCGAGGCCTTAAACAAAACTCGGTGTTTTCCATCTTAATCTTTTGGGGGTGACAAGTGCAGGGACCTAAGGAACTGCAGGTAGTCTACCACTATAAACGCAAGTGGAATTTTAGAATTATAGTGCACGTCATAACACCTCTTGTTCTGGCCTAATCAGTATTCATGTCCAAATACAGAGCCACCAGAAATTTTACTAGTGCCACACTGCAGTATTGGGTCAGACATGGACATAAGACATCTGGATTCCCTGTCAAGAAAGCACACACTGCCTAGCTGCCATCCAGCTGTTCATTTGGTTGGGGTTTCCTTCAGCTTTCAACCTTGAGGCCATGCTATTTTTCAGAGTGGCAACCTGCTGTTGACTAAACAAGGCAGTGGTGCAGATCTCACCACTTTTGCGTGACATTGGACCCCTTTAAGGGGCAATCTTTGCTTCAGAGCCACCTGCTGAACGGGCAGAGATTGCTGTCAACTCTGCCATATGTTGTGACAACTCACCCTGCCCAATCCTTTTTGCTTTCACAGATGTTAACTCCCCAGTAAACTCTTGCACTCATAACTTCACATCAGCATTTGCTTCCTCAAGAACCCGACGTAGACAAGTACCACGATTGTCAACTGAAAGGAAAACACACAACGTACAAGCTGTGAGTGAAAGTTCACCCAGGGAGCTTTCTGAGCACCAGAGCCCTGAGAGAGACAGCCTCTCAAGTAGCTCTGAGGAACTGCTCCAAAGAGGTAAGGGAGGAGCCAGGATACCTATGAGGTGTTTTTGCTGGGAAAAACAGGTAATGAAGCATAAAAAGATTACTGCTAATCACAAAGAACAGACATCTCAAGTTAAAATGATTTTAATGCTTGTCTTATGTATGGGAAGATGTAAGAATCTGGATTCATTTGAAATGTTTCTTTAGGCATGCATCTTAACTATCTGAAGGCTAGCATATCCCAAGCACAGAACATTCTCTGTTTTTCTCCATCTGAGTTGCCCTCAGGGCACACTGTCAGGGGACAACTGCGGTAGCTAATGGCTTGATCCTTGTAGAACTGGAAAGGCAGGCAGCATTGTTTTTCTTTACAAGATGTAAAGTGATAGAACGTTATTATTATCAAGAGTGTGTTAAATGACTGCAACTATCCTTTCACATAACTGATGTTTCATCTACAGAATAACCCTCAGTGCCCTCCATTGTCACCATTTTCTCACATGGGCCTAAGGTATCTACAGCCTTCCCGTTAAGAATGACTTTGATTTTGTCCTTTAGAGTGATGCTGTCAGGTCAAGTCACAGGGACCCCTTTGCCTGGCTATACTTCCCATTGGGAATCCCTCTTACTTTCGCAGAAGCAGAGGCATTCCCTCCAGAGGTAAACTGATTTTTTTTTTATCATTCTCCATAGTCTCCACTTACTTCTAACAAGGTATGCTAAACTGTGTACACATGTGCCAGGATTTTTGTTGAGATTCCCACCAGTTAAAGAGCAGTAAAACGAATATATGTATGTACATGTATGACTGAACTATTATGCTGTACACCAGAAATTGACCATACATCAATTTACATTGTAAACTGACTATATACATCAATTAAAAAAAAATAAAAGAGCAGTGGACATGCCATTGCCTGCAGATGGCCATCTACATAGGCCTAAATCAGAGGTAGGCAAATGGTCCAAATTTTCCTTACTTCTTCAGTGATTTTTAGTTTTTATATCACTTCCTCTACAACATGGAACATACAACATGAAAGCACTGCTCAAGTGGGTCCTGATGGTTAATGTGAGCACAGGTCCTAATAGTTGATTGCATTTGGAATATGTATGATTTTGTATGTTTATCTGGAGAATGATTGAAAAGAGAGAAAATCGCATTCTCTAGCTGAAGATTTCAATCTCTACCTAATAAAAATTCACTAGTAGATTTTAGAAAACAGAAGAAACCATTTTCATTTCAGTAAATGACAATAAGCATAATTATTACTGCAGTTTTATCTCTCTTACCACGTATGTGGATCTTTTAAGCAGTTTGTAGGCTTGGGCCTCAATTTAGCTTCACATAGTGTTCCTTATTTAGCTGGTTCTGAAATTCCTGTCATCTGCTCAGCTCTATAATTTTAGAGAGGAAGTCTTCTAAAGTGAGCAATGTGACAATCAGGTATCTACTTCCTTGGCCTCTTTATTCTCATCCAGTATGTTGGAAGAATCTAAAATGTTCTTTAGCAGCCAGAGTTCAACCAAAGAGACAGAAGCAGTAGGAGATATATATGAAGAGATTTATTGCAAGGAACTGACTTACACTGTAGTAGGGGCTGGCTGGGCAAGTCCAAAATCCATAACATTGGCCACTGGAACTCCAGAAGAGTTCTAGAAGCTGCTGTCTACAGGCAGAATTCCTTCCTCCTAAGGTCGTTCAACACATTGACTCATGCTCACTCATTGTAGAGGATAATCTCCTTTACTTAATCAACTGATTTTGGACTTAAATCATATCTAATACCTTCATAGCAATGCTTAGGTTAGTGTTTGATTGAATAATTAGGGGTATAGTCTAACCAAGTTGACACAGAAAACCATCACATGTTTATTCAAACACTACAAGCTGAAATTGTGTCTATATAATCAAGGAGAGAGAAAGAAGTTAGAACAGAAGAGAGTAAGGGAGGAAGTACCAGAGAGTTAGCTTTGAGATTTAACATGAATTTTCATATTGAGCATTTCTTATCAGCTTTATTTTATATAGGTACTGTCATACATGGAGGCATCACCAGGCAACAGTGAGGAAAGATCTGAATTTTGATAAGCTACATCTCAGCTAACAATATTTTCATTGAGCATTTTCATTTTTGCTTTCTTTGGCCATGAGCAACAAATGTGAGCAAATCAACAGCCATAGGGATTATGTATTTTAAATTGAGCTGACTCATGTTATTAAAGTGGTCTTTGCTTTACCTTGACTATGGGAGGCTGTTCTTTGACCACACTAAAGCAGGACTTTATGTGTTCTTTCCTTTTTTTCTTTGAAAGCCTGATAATCACTCTCATCGTAGAAGAACAGGGTTGGCACTGAGTATATTGACTATTATGACAGGTTTCTCTTGACTAACATGTGATCATTGTGTAAGAAGACAAACAAAACACTAGATGTGTGTTTGGGGGTGGGTGCGTGTGCAAAATACTAGAAGAGAAAAATGTCTCCAACATGTCAAGGTCTTCCTACCATGTTAAAGATCATGTGCTCTCTTTCTTCATAAGAGGAATCAGGCCTTATTTGTTGAACAGTCTGCTGTCAATTTGCTGCTTGACTATTAACAACATGGTAAAACATTAACAATAAGATCTGCATGTAATCAAGTTGCCTGATTTCAGTATTGAGGCGAAAGGGCATCTAATATCTGAAGGGACAAAATGATGACAGGAATCAGTGACTGACCAGATGCTGCCTTTCCAGAACTAGGAAGAAATACATACCTGTTTCCTAGCCTTAAGGTTCACATAGGGAAACTACTAAGGGCCTGACAGAGCCAAAGTAAGCCGAGGTAATGAAGAAAGGGGAGTTCCCTTTATATCTGGAAGTGATAGCCCAGAATAAATAAAATATTTATAATCTATCTCTCCTCACTTGGCAATCAAATGTAAAGTTCCCGTGAAACGTCTTCTAAATTCTCCTCATGAAAAATGATTGCTGAGAAATCTGGCATGATTTCCCCAACAAGGGCAAAGACCTCAAGCTCAGATATTCTCTGTCCAGTGTCTTAGTCCATCTGGGCTGCTGTAACAGAGTACCATTGATCAGGTGGTTTATAAGCAATGGAAATTTATTGCTCACAGTTCTGGAGGCTGGACTTCCAAAGTCAGAGTGCAGCATGGTCTGATTCTAGTGAGGGCGCCCTTTCAGGTTTCAGACTGCTGATTTAGTGTGCTCTCACATGGCAATAAGGGCCCTGAGGGATCTCTCCAGGGACTCTTTTATTATAGGGTCATTAATTCCATTCACAAGGGCTCTGCCTCTGGACCTAATCACCTCCTTAAGACCCACCTCTTAATACTATCAACCTGGGCATTAGATTTTCTTCAATATTTGAATTTAGGGGGGACACAGATGTTCATACCATGCCATCCAGATGCTGACTTATAAAAACAAAAGCATCAATGTTACAAAAACACTCACATACCCATAAATATAGCACGTAGAGTAGAAAATCAAAAAAAAATTTTGTTTGAATGGGGCAAATGATTTGGCTCACTACAGGCCCCTGAAATTTCCTTAGAACCCAATTACTTGGAAAAGAGAGAAATGTTATGTTTTCATGGAGGCATAAAACTTCATTCATTTGAAGGGAACTTGCAGATCACCCATCTCGACACCTTCATTTTGTTTTGTGTTTTGGGGGAGGAGGAGGTAATTAGGTTTGTTTGTTTGTTTGTTTGTTTGTTTTTAATAGAGGTACTAAGGATTGAACCCAGGACTCTGTGCATGCTAAGCATGCACTCCACCACTGAGCTATACCCTCCTTCTCAACACCTTTATTTTGAGGATATGGAGACTGAGGCTGAGAGAAGTAAATGAAGCCTTAGAGAGCCATCTGTGAAACTACCACTCCACTTTCAGCTTGGTTCAAATGTTATAACTCAAAACATTCCAGAATACTCCACTGACTGTTCCCACCACATCCAATGAGAAACAGCCCTCCAAAACAGTACTAGTAAAAATCAAATATATAGAACTCCATCACATCAAGAACTCAACATGTCAAAATTTCTTTTGGAAGAAATGTTATAGTCAAACGTACTGCCACCAAAAAAGATTAATTCTAAGATTGTTGCCGATCCTCTCAGGGGTTGCTGCTTTGGAACAAATAAAACATCTTCTTTTTAAAATACAGTAAGTGGGCCCTCCAAAAATATAGTCTTTGAAAATACAGTAGGTACCTAACATTAATTATATGCACTCAAACTTAAACAACAAACAATCCCAACCCCATACATACATACATACATACATACATACGTGTCCATTCATATAAGGTTGGGATATAAGATGACCTAAGCACATAAAGCTAGCCCAGCCCCCACCCTGACCATGGGACTTTACCATGATTCCTGAAACAGTACAGCCACATAGATATACAATAGCCCCTAGTTACGTGTGACCATTTAAATTCAAATTAATAATAAAAATTTGGTTCCTCAGTAACACTAGCAAGTGTCCAGTGGCTGCCATGTTGGACAGTGCTGATGAAGACCATTTGCAGCATCACAGCAAGTTCTATTGGACGTCATTGCCCAAACAATGATTCTCTTACTAGTCATCTTAAATTACGCTCCTTCATTTACTTCCTGAATTACCCGCATAATTTTCTAATAGCTTTTGTCCCAACTATGACATACCTTGGCAATGTGACTCCTGAGTAAGTCATTTAACTTGCTGAGCTGGTTTGTTCATCTTTAATATCAGAATACGAATTCCTTCCCTGTCTGTCTTACAGGTTGTTGTGAAGTTCAAATGAAAAGTAACCATACACATATCAAGTATAATTGTTTCTGATGGCCCTTTTCCTTTCTTTCACTTTCTAGTGACTGCCAGAAGAAAAAAAAGTGATGTTTAACACCTTTTACTTAAAATGTGGAATAAATATTACAATTTAGGGAAGACAGAGACTACCTAAAAGAACCCAGAAGCTGGTTAGGCCTCCCAGCTGCGCTACATCTTATTTTTTTCTAGGTTAAATGACTGGGCTTATGCCCTACATGAGTCATCATCAAATAAGTAATAGACTCCAGTGTGTGTAACCATAGAAAGTACATCAGTTGTCATCCAAGAGTAAAACTATTCCAGAGTATATTTGTTAATCATTATAATTATGGTAATAATAGCTAACATCGAAGGCTGCCAGCCATTTTGCCAAGTGTTTCATATATATGTGTGTGTGTGTGTGTATAGACACCTATATACATATACATATATTTCTTACTATATTTCACAGCAAACATATGCAGCAAGTACTATGGTCATCCCCATTTTATATATCAGGAAACTGAGACTTAGAATCTTAAGGAATTTACCAAAATTACTAATCAAGTGGGGGAAGGGGAATTTGCTGGATTGTTTGTTTTAACTTTTAAGAATTTTTATTGAAATAAACATACATACAGAAAAGTATGAAATTCCTCTGTACAGCACAAAGATTTTTCATAAGCCAAACAAACCCATGTAAGCAGCACTCATGTTAAGAAATAGGATATTTCTAGCACCCCAGAAAACTGCTTGGCCCACTTCCTCTCTCTACTCTCATACAAAAAGTAACCGTAATTCTGACTTTTAATACTTGGGTATAAGGTTTTGACCTTATATACATGTAATCACACTGTCTGTGCCCTTTTGTGTCTGATTCTTTTGCTTAACTTTATGTTTATAATATTTATTCACACTGTTGAGTGTGGTGGTAGTTAGTTCATTTTTGTTGTTGTATAGCATGCCATTATGTGTATACCATACTCTATTTACCTGTTTAACTGAATAAATACAGCTGATGGACATTTGGGTTGTTTATAGTTTGGGACCTGTAGTAGTTTCCTAGGGTTATTGTGAGAAAGTATCACAAACTAAGTGGCTTAAGCAACAGAAGTTGATTTTCTCACAGCTTTGGAGGCTGGAAGTCAGAGACAAGATGCTGGCAGGGCTGTTCCTTTGGAGGGATGTGAGCAGGGATCTATTCCATGCCTATCCTCTAGCTTCTGGTGCGTTACTGGCAATCTTTGATGTTTCCTGTCTTATTGAAGCATTACCCCAATCTCATGGCATTCTCCCTGTGTGCACGTCTGTGTCCAGATTTCCCCTTTCTGAAAGATCCCCAGTCATGTTAGATTAGAGACTCACCCAACTTCTGTACAACTTCATCTTAACTAATAACGTCTGCAATGACCCTACATCCAAATAAGAGCCCATCTGAGATATTGGGGGTTAGGACTTCAACATTCAATAGATGAATTGTAGGGGGTGGACACAGTTCAACCCATCATTGGGCTATCGTGAACAATACTGCAAAGAATATTTTTGCACTTATACTGGTGAATATATGTACTCACTTCTGATGTATATATTCCTATGAGTGGATATGCTTGGATTATACAGTATGTATATATATTCAGCTTTAGTAGATACTGCCAGATGGTTTTGCAAAATGGTTATACCAATTTTCCCCCCTCTCATCAATGTCTGAGAATTTCAGTTGAGCCATTGCCTCACAAGCATTAGGTATCTTCCATCTTTTTTATTTCAGCCATTATGATGGGAAAATAGTTGCATCTAATTGTGATTTCAGTTTAGATTTTCCTGATAATTAATAAAGTTGAACTCCTTTTCAATATCTTTATTGACCATCTAGAGATCATTTTTGTTGATTTGTTCATTTGCCTTTTTTTTTAAAATTGAATTGCCTGCATTTGTCTCAGATTTGCAACAACTCATTATTTTTCTGGAAATATTCTGTGTCACATTTACATATATGTATATCCTTTTGTGTTAGGAACCAAGCTTCAGGCAAGTGGACAGATCTAGGTGATTTGCTTCACTTTCTGTCTCCTTCTCGTCTACATGTATTTAAAATGCCAAAGGTAGTGGGGGCTGGGGCGGGCGGGGAGTCGTACTCTAAAATATGGTCAGGAGGAATAAATGGGTGCAGAACTATCCATCAGTATCTGTTCTATTTGAATATATTTTTTTTTTAAATCTGACTTTAGTTTCAGAGAGTGAGAGTGTGAATGTTTATCAATGTGTGTGGAAGATTGTCCATCTCTGTGTCTCTATGTCTTTTCCTTTCAATGTTCCCTTCAAAAGGCTTTAGCCATTTGGCCTGCTCACCTCTCTTATGTACAGCTTTCTGTCTGGGCTCACATCCTCTGCCTTCAGGCGCTGGTTGTAGAGAACAGGCTGCGTCTGCTGTCAGTACTTAACATGGGACCTTGCGTAAAGTAGGCCCTTATTATTGATTTGCTGGCTGTAATTGATTGAAGCCTCCATTTCATTGCTGTGTAATAGATGCATAGCATCTATTCTTAGAATGCTGTCTTATTTTTTAAGACTTTTTAACACTAACAAGGAAATATTCCAAGAGGCAACAAAAATGTCATGCTTTGTAAATGAGGTTTAGGAAATCTCCGATAGTGCTCTATGAAATTTTCCCTGACTTAACCTAAATGTAAATAGAACTGGGTCTGACCATTTCAATGGCACCTCACTAATGATCTCCTTCCCACTTTCATTTATCATTACAGATAGAGTCTCTTATGATCCTCAGCCTTGCGTTGGTTCTATAATTGGTTAGAACTCTACTAAAGAATTTTCATGGGGTACTTTTTATTGTGGTAAAAAATATATAAATTTTATCATTTAACTATTTTTAACTGTTCAGTTCAGTGGCACTGCTAGAGTCACACTGTTGTGCAACCATCACCACCATTCATTTCCAGAACTTCTTCCTAGTCCCAAACTGAAATTCCCTACCATTAAACTCTAACTCCCCTATCCCCTCTCCCTTAGCCCCTAGCAACCATCATTCTCTAATTTTTCTCTATGAATTTGACTATTCTGAGTACCTCACACAGGTGGAATATACAATACTTGTCCTTTTGTGTCTGGATTTTTACACTTAGCTTAATTTCCTCAGGTTTATCCATGTATCAGAATTTCATTCCTTTTTTAAGGCTGAATAATATTTCATTATCTGTATATATCACACTTCATTTATCCATTCATCCATCAATGGACATTTGGGTTGTTTTCACCTGGGTTAGTTTATTTAATCTTCACAATTACTACCCCTGGCAGACCTGAATTTGGAAGCTGGCTCTGTCACTTATACAGCAACTGACTTGGCCATGCTGCATTTTCTCTTTGCATATTAATTTTCTCATTTGTAAAATGGGAATAAAATTATCCACCTGATTAGACTGGAGTGAGGGTTTAATAAGATAACAAAATACCTAGTGTAGTGCCTGCCAGATGTTCAATAAATGGCAGCTAGGAACATAAGGATTCACGCTGATAGTAAATAATTCAAAAGTCTGTTCCATACATTGCAGAAGTCCAGACCAATGTATGCAATGCTGTCCCTGCTTTATGAAAAAGTCATCTTAGGTCATATACCTATGGGCTATCCAAAAAGTATTTTTTGGCTTCTAAAGTACTCAAATCAATGAAGGAAGAATTATTTGTGAAACATGTACTTTCTACTCCACCCACAATCTGTTTGTCAACCTCAGAGGAGTTAAAATGTCAGTTCAAAGAGTTCAGTTTTAAGGAGTACCAATGATTTGTTTCTTCAGGGAAAAAAAGTTTCATTTTCTTTATCTGACAAATAAGTAAAATCATATCTTTCAGGAATATGGACTTAATAACTTATTAGAAACTAAAGCATCTTCAAAGTCAGCTACGACTAATCTAATTCTCAGAGTGAGCATCTGGGAAAATAAAGAGCCAAAGTTTTCAGGAGAATTTTTTATAAACTTCATAACAATCTTGATTTTGAGTGCCTCAAATACCAAATATTTATATAAACCAGAAAGAAGTTTTAAATATGCTTTGTAATTTTAATAACTAAAGTCTTACAGTAAATGTTTTTCTGATTATAGAAAATTTGAACATACAAAAAAGATCGACAAAATATTTACTTCTGGTCTGTTTTCCTAAGCATAGGGGGACAGAGGGTATTAAGCATAATGAATGACTCTCTATATTCAATTTTATATCCCTTTCACTTAACCTTATAGTTCAATAACTTACATAGGATTTTTCTAAAGTGATGAGAAACTCTTCATGAACACATTGATAACTGATCATGCTTCTTAAACCTTTCCTAGGCAAATTATTTCAAGAAAGGAAATACAGCAAAGCAATTAAGAATGTGAACTTCAAACAAATTTCTAGGTTCAAATTCCAATCCCACAAGGTGCCAGCATAAACTTGAGTAAGTTACTTCTTCTCTGTATCTCAGTTTCTTCACTGAAAACATGGAAATATTAATAGTATACTTACCTGATAGGATTGGTATAAGAATTAGATATGTTAATTTTTAACACATTGAATATATATAAAATTATTAAGTACATGTAAAATGCCTTAATAGTGCCTCACATATGCTAAGCGTTCTATAAATATTACCTACTATTATTAGCTATTAAAAATCCTGGGTATGGTACACTAAAAACTGAAATTGCAAAACAAGATAGATTCAATTGACTAACTAAATTTAAAATCTGTAACATTATTTATAGATAACTTATTTATAATGCTTTCTTAGTTTAAAATTTAACGTAATTTATTAAGGATTTCAGATAAGTACTATCAGACTTCTAATCCCCAATTTTTAATGTATGGACTACCTTTGTGATTTTGTTTTTCACTTGTCAAAGGGATATACATCTTCACTGAAAAATATAATTTGTCAGATCTTCTAATGAAAAGCACTTAAAAATACAAGTGAAAATCAATAAAATTTAAATTTTAATTCCTCATTTCACTAGCCACTTGGTCATACCAGCCAACTCAATAGCATATGTGGCTAGTGGCTGATAGAAAGAGCTGATACGGAATATTTTTGTTTACTTGTAATGTTTTGTTTGTTTGTTTCAGTTTTATTGAGAGATAATTGACCTCTAGCACTGTATAAGTTTAAGGTATGCAGTATAATGACTTGACTTACATATATTGTGAAATGGTTACCACGATAAGTAAGAACTCTTTTCTAAACATAATCACAATCCATTATTATAGCTAATAACAAACAAACCTAACAGCAGTTCTTAATATTATCAAATATAGTCATGAAACAAAAAGAAACAAGTAAAAAAAGGCCAGCTATTTTTTCTGACTTTAATACCAGATTTCAAGGTCAGCAAGCACATGTGCTATTGTCATCAATTCAAGGTCACTGATCATTTGATGTCAGAAACGCTATGGATCAATATTCAGGAAATGAGAGCAGTATGTTTTATCTATTATTTGCTAACAATAACAAAAAAAAAAAAAGCTTAATAAACAAACTCAAAAATAACCAATACAAACAAAAGTAATTTAGGCTATCCAATTATTCAAAACAGGCCAAATAATTCTAATAATAAAAACAAGTTGCTACCTTACACCAATTAGGATAGCTACTATCAAAAAAACAAAAAAACAAACAAACAAAAAAAAAAACCCAGAAAGTATGTGTTGGTGAGAATGTGGAGAAATTGGAACCCTTCTGCAATGTTGGTGAGAATGTAAAATGGTACAGCTGTTGTGGAAAGTAGCATGACATTTCTTTAAAAAATTAAAAGTAGAACTACCCTATGATACAGCAATTCCACTTTTGGGTATATGCTCAAAAGAACTGAAAGCAGAGACTCAAAGAGGTATTTGTACAATCATGTTCATCACAGCATTATTCAAAATAGCTAACACATGGAAGCAGCTCAAGTGTCCATGGATTAATGAATGGATAAGCAAAATGTGATATATAGGTACAATGGAATATTATTCAGCCTTAAAAAAGAAAGGAAATTTTGACATATGCTACAACATGGATGAACATTACAGACATTGTGCTAAGTGAAATAAGCCAGTCACAAAAGGCAAATACTGTATGATTCCATTTATATAGAGTACTTAAAGTAGTCACAATCACAGAGACAGGAAGTAGAATGGTGGTTGCCAGGGCCTGGCAGTTTTGCAAGATGAAGAGAATTCTGGAGTTGGTTGATGACTGCACAACAATATGAATGGACTCAGTACTACTGAACTATCACTTTAAAATGGCTGAGATGCTAAAGTTTATGTTATATGTATTTTACCACAGTAAAAAAGATTGGGAAAACATGATGCACTATACTATGCTCTTTGCAACAGAAGACAAACTGTATAAAGGGTGAAACAAGATAGATTAATAAGTATTTTGCACATGTACTTGCAAATCTAGCATATACAAATATAGGAATGATTCCTGTATATTTTGAACAATATTAGTCACAGGGAACTCATTTTCGCTTCGACATTTTATAATTTCCAGGTAATGTGGAGAAAATAATAGTAAAAATGTGAAGAAAACATAAAAAGTTGATGATAAGTGTTTGCACTGATGGAAGGAAATAAATTGTTTGACTCCATTAAAACATCCTACTCACAGGCCAGATCGAAGCAGAGAAGGTGGGCTCTTGTAGGCAGGGACAGACCCAGAGATGTTGAGAAGGTAGAACTGTCGAAACCTGGTGAGGGTCCCACCCTAGGAAATTGCTTGATCTGGAGAGGGATCTTGAGGCAGATAGTTCAATAAAATTTCCTGGGTAATGCTCTTGATTAGACAGGAGTGAAACCCACAAGTGCAGATTGCTTCTCAAAGAGCTTGCATGTCAGAGAAAAGAGGAGAGGATGGCAGTGAGAGGGTCATAGGGAGCCTTTGGTTAAAGATCAAAGAGCTATGACTGTTCACCTGCCAAAGGAAGAGAACCAGTGGGGAGGGAGAAGCTGGAGGAGCTGAGATCATAGAATTCATCTTGCAGGAACATGACTTTCAATGGGAGCAGGATCTCAGTTCTGAGATAGGAACTAAAGAAGAAAGTGTAGGAAAATGGATGCAGACAGATAGGGAGGGAGAGATAGGGACAAGGTTGAGGGAATTCTACCTTCCACACTTTCACCACCGGTGCCCCCGCCTCCGCTCCATGCAGGTGGTGAGAGGGGGCTCATGAGATAAAGATCAAGAAAGAAAGATAAAAGAACCTATCAGGAAAGAAACTGTGTTTGTACAGGTACCAGTGGACACACTATGTTATTTTCTTCCTGCGTGGTTACCAGATTTAGCAAATTAAAAAAAAAAAAAAATACAAGACACCCAACTAAATTTGAATTACAGATAAACAGTGGATAACTTTTTAGTATGTCTCATGCAATATTTAGGACATACTTAAACTTACTCATTTATTCTCAATATTGTTTGCACATGCTTTAAAATTTTTTTCATTAGTTTTGTGAAATTTAAATTTAACTGGGCATCCTGAATATTACCCGGCAATTCTACATGAGGACTTGAAAAACTGGATGTGAGGCTTACGGCCTAATGCTTAAAGTCAAGGTTGAAGTTTACAACGAAAATAGTACTCTTCATTTATTAATCCTTACTTGATTTGCAAGCATGACTCACTGTCAGCAGCAGACAGAGCCACAAGCACATGCTCATAACATGGCACCAACTACAAGCAAGACTGATTCACTTGTGACTGCTGAGCTGATTCTTTCCTGCTTCTGGCCCATTTCCAGAAACATCCCCCTTCACCTCTCACTCTGGGAATCAGTGTTTCCTAACAGTGAATCATCTGTTAGGTTTTTGTTATCCAAATTTTAAAAAATCTAATCATCTCTCTTAGACTACCCTAAACCAGCTACCCTGAGACTAGCTAAAATTAGAGGATAACCAGCTGTCCCGGTTTGCCCAGAACTGACATTTCCCAGGACTTGGGATTTTCAGTTTGAACACTGGAAATGTCCTAGGGTGGTTAGTCATCTGCCTCGACGATGGTAGATTCCTTTAAGCCAGAGATGTCTCCAAGTTGCTTATTAAGCTTTAATTCTCACAGGAGGATTATAGTTTTTCTCAAAACACCTTATCTGCATTACTTAAATTCTCTCTCTCTTCTATATAAAAGGTAAGAATTTATAAAGGAAAAGGTATAATTTTTCATATATTATGCCACATTACATTTTAGTTCTTAGGACATCCTTACTAGAAAAGTATGTCAAGTATAAGATCATATTTTTTTCTAGGTTAATTAGTAATGCCATTTTTAAATGCTTGGGTCAAGGAAAGAGTTGATCCTTATAAGTAGGTTGACTTCATTCCCTAAGTACCAGTTTGGAGATATCCTATGATCCATGAATAATATAGAATGACAAAATACATATTTATATATTGTATATATTTGTATACTACATGCAAAATATAAATTACCGGCAACCTGTCTTACTTTCTGAACTCAAAAAATCTTATTTTTGTGTCTTGAAGTAAAGTACCCTCTTACAAATTTCAAGGAAATTGGCATTCCACTGGCTCAAGCATATCTTTACCACAGGGCAAAACAAAGACAACATAATTTTGGAGTCATGCGTTGATCAATTAAAACCTTTGTTATGATGGCAATGCTAGGGTCCTGATTTACAGTTGTAAGAGAAGCTAGCTGCCAAACCAATCCTGACTCTCTTCTTACTTAACAACAGAACTTTGATATTATTCCAGGTAGCAACATGACCACCCAATGAAGTCCTTTCACAGCCCCAGCGCAGCTAGACTCAGAATCTGAGCTAGTGCCTAAGCTGGTTATGTACTTCTGCTCCATTACACTGAACACCCTAACTTATGGCCTCCTACCCAAAGCACCCACAACAGCCCGAGCTCCAGTCATAAATGAACCTTAACCCAACAAGCAATGTCCCAGAGAAGTTCCAAGTCTTGGAGTCAGCCTTCTCATCTCCACTCAAGGTCTTCTAGCTGTCAAAGTAATGAAGTTTATAAACGAAGGTATGATAAAGTTGGAAATTAGTCTTTGTTCTTGGTTTTCTTTCTTGTCAAGATACACTTGGACACCCAAAGGCTCAATTCATAGATGTGTGTGTGTATATGTATGTGTGAGAGAGACAGACAAAGGAGGAAGGAGGAGAGGGAGGGGAAGGGACAAGGAGAAAGAAAAGGAGAAAGAGAGAGAAAGAAACTTTAGTAAAGTAGTAGCCTATTAAAAATACAGTTTCCTACTATAATTCCTTACCCATCTCCATGTCATTCCCCAGATGAAATTCCTTTTAATGCTTATGCTTTTTTTCTGGTATTTACCTTCATTTTTCTAAATACTCCGCTTATACTGATATGTCCTGTTAATCAATTTCAAATTTGTTTTCAATATCCTGTTATGATAAATGAGGATTTTCATCTCTTATACCACCAATCCCACTTTCCTTACAGCTGTCACTCTCCCAAGATAGTTAAACCACAATTTTTAGTTAAATCGATATTCACTGTTTACATTTTCATGTTGCCACTTCAGATTCACGTTTTTTCTTGTAAAACCCTGTTTTTCCTAGCATTAATAATTTCCACATTTTGTCATTTCTTAACATTAATAGCTCCCTGTTTTCTCAATTTCCTCAAGAAATTTCTACACACGCTCCATCTTCTCTCTCAATGTCAGTATTTTTCAAGTGCTCAAACATGTCAGATAATCTATCAATTCTGTATTTCCCCAGGAGGCTACCCCATCCTCTTGCTCCAGTCTTGATTTACTGTTGGGATCGTTGCACTGCTGTCATTTAGGGTGTCCTTTTGCTGTTACTCTATTCGCTAGCTCCTTTCCCTCCTGCTTGAGTTGGATCCTTTTCTTGCTGTAGCCCCTGAAGTTTGCTGCTCTGGATACTCTCTCATCTGTTGAAATATATTCTCCACTAGTTTCCTATAAAAGTTATACATTTGAATTCTCATGTGTCTGCAGATATTTTTATCTACCCTCATACTTAACTATTAATTTGTCTGGGTCAAAAAATCATTAAAGAATGGCTTCATCGTCGTTTAGGATGTTGAATAGCTGCTGAAGCTGTGTGATTCAAATTCCCTTGCATGTGAACTAACTTTAAAGACACTTTCAAGATTCCTTCCCCCCTGATGTTCTGAAATTTCACGACAATATGCCTTGGTTTGGATCTTCATTTGTGCTGCTGACATTCAATGGGGTTCTTTCTATCTGAAGACTCATGGCCTAAATTTCAGGAAATTGCCTTGTTTTCTTTTTCTAAAACTCATCTTTCTCTAGATGTTCTCCTAGATTGATCCTAACAATCTATTACATTTTTTATACCAAAGTCTTTTTTCTTTGTTCCTCTGTCGCATTTTTCTGGGAGACTTTCTTTATTTATCTTTCATCTCTTCTATCAACGATTTTATCTGTCCTGTTGTTCTAAGAACTCTACTTTACCACTCTTCATTTCATGCTGTTTTTGTTTCTCAGGGATGCTATATCTTGGGGGAGGTTAGGTCTGCACCAGGATATTAGTTTTTGGGCATCAGGTCAGGAAAAGCCCTCTTGGGAGAGATATAGAAACTAATACGCTAACACACTTTCTAACATCACCAGGAATGATGTAGGATCACACTTCTTATTCTCAAAGTAGCTTCAGGACTGCCCTTGTTTAGTCTATGGGACAATATTTTTTGAATTCAGATACAACTCAAATGTGTGGATTAGGTAACAGTAAGCATTAGATAATCTAATGGATGAAGAATGATTTCTAACAAAATAAGACTACTTTCTTATTTTGAGCTTACTGTATTGAGCTCCCACCAAAAGGTCAGTTTAAATTTCATTTTGTCTTCTAATTTTCTGGCTACAAGATTCCTTAGGTTCAGAAGTAACTCCCAGAACCTCAGAGACAATAGGTATTTGTTCAGCTTTCTATTTTGATATTATGCAGGATGATAACTGAGGTCCACAAGCTTCATCAGACAGAATGATTTCCCTCGGTGTCTTTCTTGTTTGTGACTCTTTCTCTTAACTGGGCTAAACTTAACGCTTTGTAGTTCTGTCAGTTTTTTTAGTTTGTAGGTCTTTCTTTTTAAAAGACCAATCTAGTAGCCAAAAACCTATGCACCTTACCTAGCTGTCAAATTAATCTCAGATTTCTCTCTCTCCCTCTCTCTCTTTTGTTTCCACACGAAATGATCCAACTGTTTTAACTTCCTTTTAGGAAGTTCTACAGCAGTTTGGGTGGGGATAAACATTGCAGCCTCACCCTTCTCTCCAGCTGGTTAGCCAACATTTTTATACAGGTGGAATTGCATTCAGTGTGAAGAGAGGGGTGAGTGGAATGTTGTTTAAGAATAATAAGGGAGAAGCAGTCCAACCCTTCCCTTTGAAGGCAATGCAGCCTGGCAGGTACTGATTATACAGACACTGATTTCAGACCTGTCTCTAGCAGTGGCTGAGCCACTTCCTCTCTGAAAAACAGAGTCGCGGCCCTGAGTCACCGCCTTGCTGTTGCTAAGTGCTTATTTGCTAAGTAGTAACACACTCCGCCCCCACCTCCCCACACACAGAGTTCTGGGGAATTGCCCCAATTTCCAGCTCTGCTGAGGTGGTTTGTGACTCATCCTCTTTTCTCTTTAGTGACCTTTTAAAGCTACAGGAATAACCCCTATTTTAATGTTATTCTTTTAATCATTTCCCTTATAGGCCTCTTCTTATTTATTTGAACACAAGCTATAATGAAGTCTAAAATCAATAACTTTGTTTTGCATACCATTTATATAAAATTGGCTTTCTACTCTGCTTCCTAGTTAAAATATTTTCTTTTCATTGGGGGAAAAAAGTCCAGGAGGGTCTTATTTCCTTTGGGACAGTTGACTACATTTCCCATTAAACATTATCAGTAATTGTCCACTGCAACCCTGGGCGTTCTATTTAGGATCTGTTTGTTCATAGCTTTACATACAATACCATCTTGTCTAGGATGACAAGAATTACCCGCGCAAGCAAAATCGCAGCACCCGATCTTTGCATTATGCTGCAGTATCAAGCGATTTTTTTAAAAAAATCTTAAGTCCCTCATCTTTGTTTCTTTGTTTTATTTTATTATGTTTTGCAACTATTATCATAACTAAATATCCTCCACCTTTTGGAGTTGAAAAATCTCCTTGACAATAGTTTATGTTAAGAGTTTGTGGCATGCTTATTAGCAATTTAACCTCCCATAGGGTGGAGAAACTTTCGTGGATGGGCTACAGAAGACATGTCTTTGTGTATATACTTAACTCCCATCGCAAGCCCTAGAACCAACTGGATTAGAGAATTTTAAGCAGCCCAATTTTGTTGGAACATAAGGTGTGAAGGTGGGAATGGCAGGAGATGATGTAAGAGAGATAGTGTTAAAGAGCTTAAATTTTGTTATTCTGGAGTTTGTCTTAGGTCTGGAGAGAAAGGCTGGGCATGATCTAATTTTAGGAAGTCTAAAATCTAATTTAGATCAATTCTCCTAGATTTAAGAAACTATATTTCCCCCGAAAATTAAGAGAAAGAAGTATAAGGCTCCTATACAGTTCAAGAGGGTTTAGAACTCCAGAAATACATTTCTCACTGTACAATTCAAATGGTACTAGTAATTGCACTAGTATTGAGTATTGGTTTAGTACATGTGTGAGTGAGTGAATGGGGAGATATAAAAAAAAAAGCGATTCACACTGAATATTTTGGCAACCTCACATTTAAATGTATGTATATATATTTCTTTTTGTACATAACATTTTTATATATAAATTTATGTGAATACATGTGACATCGCACACACACACATACACACATGCATGTGTGTTTGTCTACATAGTAGAAATAAAAAGCATATAATGATGGACAGTGTCAAAGGGTAGCAATATGCCTAAAGAATAAACTGGAATTATTTTTTAAATACCATACATAGCAAGCTGTTTCTTTTTTCCCTTTCTGCTTTTTTCCCTTCCTCCCCCCTTCTCTTCCCTTCTCTCTTCTTTTTCTGTTAAATTTGACAGGAAGAAAGAAAGAAAAAAGAGAGGGAGAGAGGAAGGAAGGGAGGGAGGGGAGGAGGGAGGGAAGGAGGAGAGAGAAAGACAGAAAGAGAGAAAGGAAAGAAGGAAAGAAGAAAGAGAAAGAGAGGAGAAGACCAAGTGCCAGCTCAGGGGGCTGGCACCTGCCTGTGGCGGGCCCCAGCCAGGCTGCCACGCCTCATGCATGCTTGCAGATGGGTCATTGTTGCATAGTGCTGATGAGACATGATCGCAGTGCCACTGTACATGAATAAACCCTAGTCATTTTTATATAACCTATAGACCAAGTAGCACGACTGTTGTCTATGACACAGTGAAAAAAAAAAAAAAAAAAAAAGAAAGAAAAAAACAACGGTGCCTAGACCCTGGATGCATGCAATATAGTTTGCTTAAGACAGTTTTAGAAACCATATAATTTAATTATTCTGGAGTTTCTGGTGAACATTATTTAAGTAAAAGGAGCAGCAGCATATTTACATTTCATGAGTCTGGAATGTATTCACTTTGGGAGAAGGGCCCTATTTAAGACAAAATAAACACTGACAAATTCAAAATTTCTATGGTTTCCCCCAAGGTCTTGGGAAAGGCTCATGCAAGCAAGGAACCCTAAAGCTTAAGTTTTAATCTGCCGTTGCGCCAATGGGGGACTTTGTCTGATGTATCAGGACCTTATCCTGGACAATCACAAGAGCACTTCTACCACCCAAACATACGTACTTTGCAGGACTCAAGAAGCTATATTCTCTGCCCACTTGAGCCAAAAGACATGGAAAATTGATTTTAATGACAATTTTCTCAATTCTCCCAAAGTTGTCACGTAACTAGTTCCCCTCTAGATGCACAGGAAAGAAGTTAATTCATTGCATACAGTGGACACCTTAGTTCAATACGGCCTAATTCTCTTATGGAACTAGTTGAGAAAGACAACTAGCTTCATACCCTCTGTTATTCTTTGCTGGAAGAATGCATCACTGGAAGTTACACAATAAAATGTGTAAGATATATGTGTCAGAGTGTGCATCTTTAAAGCCAATTTCTACAAGACTGAGTCATCACTTTAGACTATTATCCCAGAAATTGGGCTTAATCAGAGTGGTCACATGTAGGTAGATATGATCCTCTGGTTATTATCAGAGGAGTAATATACCTCATTAGAGCCAAGAGGCCAAGATGAGGTCATAAACAGGAAGTGAGGAAAAGCATCGGGAACCATGGTGGTCAGAAAGAAGTATCAAGCCTAAACATGAAGGAAATATTGTAACCCAGTTTGTAACTGGTGCTACCCACATGATACAAATACAAGCTTGACAGGATGGGTCCAAATTGAGAACCAGTGGTGTGC
This sequence comes from Camelus ferus, assembly GCF_009834535.1. NCBI lineage: Eukaryota > Metazoa > Chordata > Mammalia > Artiodactyla > Camelidae > Camelus > Camelus ferus. The sequence continues at coordinate 48,298,112 of NC_045709.1, forward strand.
TAATGATACAAAGAAAGTGCACATCTCATTTCCTATGCTCTACTACTATTTTCTCTCAGGGAGAACAAATTTTTGGTGGACAATCATGAAATGAATATTAGTCAAAAAATTTCTAATTATAGAAACCTATAATTAAAGAAGAGGTGGCATAGAACATGTCAATAAATTACATAATATGAAGTCCCTTAATTTGGGTAAGTTCCATCTGTTGTGGGATATAAAGTATAGTTGCATATTAGCTATGCCTATGGAGAGATGGCATCTAAGAAGGATTCTCAGAAAAGACAGTGCTTGAGATGAATCTCAGGGATGAACAGAACATGGCAGGTGGTCGTGGCAGAGCAAGAAAGGCAATGTAGTGTGAACAAATGATGCTTGAGGGGCTGTGAAAGATGGCTGCAGAGCAAGAGTAAAATAAAGATTACATGACATTCAGAAAAGATAAGATCATTCCACAAATGGCTAAGATGGTGCCCAAGGAGGATTCTAAATTGAATTACTGAAGAATCCTTTTAGTTTTCAGCATGGATTAATTTGAAAAGAACAACACATCCTAAACTCCTCTCTCCAGGTCCCATACATGCCATTCATGACTGTGTGCTTGAAGAGGGGGAGCAGGGAAGGAGAACAGAAGCACTGTCTGAGGAAATGCAATGAAAGTTAGCAAAAAATAACCCTAGGGATTAAGGCAGGCAATGGGGAAGGCTATGGCAATAGGAGATGTTAAGGCCAGATGACTGAGGGAAGAAAAAGGAAAAAAAATAATGTGCCAAGTTTCAAAAATGTCAGAAAAAGATTTCCAGGAATTGAAGGCAGAATATGGTACCAAAAATATAAATCTCAGGATAATAATAGCAAGTGCAAACAGTTTGGGATTAAGCTGGAGGAAAGGGAGAGAAAAAGAAGACAGAGGACGTAAGTCCTGAGTGGTTGCCTAAAACATTTGTTCTTAAAGTGTGAAGCACCGGATGAGCATCCCATGACAATTTGTTAGAAATGCAGGTTCCCAGGCCCTGCCCCAGATCTACTGAATCAGAAACTCTGGGATCTAGCCATCTGTGTTTTAACAAGCCCACCAGGTGTTTCTGGCACAACTAAAGTTTGAGAACTGCCTCCCTAGAATATCAGCTAGATTTTGAAACTTGCTTTAATTGGAGTAGGGAACTCAGTCTAACTTGAAGGGCCAGATTCTGTCTTGATTGCTATATGTTAAAGGTTTTTTTTTAATATAAAATAAAGTTACCCCAAATTTTTGCATTATATTTAGATTGCAGGGATCAGTCACAAATTGTTTTGTTAAAAGATCTGCTGCAGAATAGACTGTCATTTTTTTTCCTAACCAACTGAGAGTTATAATGAGCTTTATATAGCTCTGAAAATAAAAGACCTAAAAAGAGAAAACTTAGTGAACTTGCTGCTTATTCATTTGTACCAACTGATAAAATTTATGAACCATCATCAATTTTCAGGCTAGCTATTATATCATGATTTTAGGCAATTATTTACAACAAAACTTCACAAAACCTTAACACTCACTCAAGCAGAAAGGTTTCTATTGTGTACACCATAATAGATAAAATCAGGTTCCATAGCACATCCTCTTCTTTTTGGGGACAGGAGCTTAGAGAACAGAAAGTACGCTATAAAACAAAATGTAATCCGATTTAGGACATTTATTCCTAGCCTAGTATATCCAATGAGCAAAAGGCAATTTACTTGATTAAAAGTAAGTAATTTTCTTCTCAAAGGGTTTATGAGTCAGGGTCCAGTCAGGAGGCAGAAACCACACCAGTAATTTGAACAGGAAAAGTTCAATATAAAGAATTGTTAGATGGTAGATGGTCATCTACCAAAATGAACATAAAGAGCTCAGAAATGTCAGATGTGAAAAAACAGCTGTTGTCTGTAGGCTATGAAAACAGACAATAAAGGAATTAACTATCAGGAGAAGGAAGCCACCCCATCTCCTTCATCACTCTCCCCCATCACTTTCCCTTCCCTGAGATTTCTGTTTCTTCAGAGAGGAAGCAGCTCCCATAGCAACACACAGCCTGCGGGTGGCCCAAGAAGTTACTAGAATGTAGGAGGGCACTGGTCTGTAAAAGAGGCCCCACATTGCTGGAGCTGGTCTCAGGAAGTGATACCCCACTGCCAAAAGGTATAGGCAGGCCGGAGCTGCTCAGTCCTCTGGTAGGGAGATCATGGCCTCAGGGTATGACTGGAGCTCCTCTGAACAGGAGGCTGCTAATCTCCTGCCCTGAATAATAATATCTAAGAACTGGAATCTGGAAGGGAAGTGTCTTCCTGAGGCTTTTGTTTGGAGGATCACATGAGTTCCCCCTACTAGCAAAGTCCAATAATCCCTTAATGGGTGAAGGAGAAATGTTTAGACTCAGCTGCAGGATCACAAAACAGGGCCATTGAATGGTGGATTTGGAGCCGAAAGACAATGAATTGATAACTGTACACCCCATCATCTGGCTACTCAGTGTCCATATACACTTTTCGACACACTTTTAAACTTCCACTCAACAATGAAAACAACTCAAGTTTTCCACCCAACAAGAAACAGCTACCCTTCAAGCACATGAAGTCTCATCCTTCTCCTGGAAGGCGGAGACACACATTTCTAAGGGTTATTGTAACTGTTGTATTGTAATGCAATCATAGTCCCACTGAATATTCAGTTATCTAAAGGCTAAATTAAGAATTTTGCCTTCAAAAACATGTATATACTTGCAGACATAGTAAACAATCTTATGGTTACCGGGGCAAAGGGGGTGGGAAGGGATAAACTTGGGAGTTTGAGATTTACAAATGTTAACCACTATATTACAAACATAGTTAAAAAAACAAATTTCTTCTGCATAACACAGGGAACTATATTCAATATCTTGTAATAATCTTTAATGAAAAAGAATATGAAAACAAAAAAAACCCATGTATAAAATAATAAATGAAAGAGAGAGAAGAAAATCACGAATACATAAATAAATGTATAGCACGACAAGCAAATAGAAAATTTGCAAAGCTACTATAGTCCTTGCTTCTGTAACTGGCCATGAAGCTGTAGTTGGTATCTATGACTTCTGTCCTCTACTATCCTTTCCATGTTTCCCTTGCTCTCAGGAGAAATAATCAGCTATCTGGGGCTCTTTTCTGGTAGAATGATCCAAAACTTAATTCCTAAAGAGTCTATATTCTCAATACTCTAATCTATTTATTCATTTATTTGGTTGCTAAGTTTCCAGTTAACCTTAGAACATGAAAGTACTAAGAGGTAGCTCAGAGAATCTTGGATTCCAGACACAGTACTCTTTGCCTCTATGTGTGTTAGCAACTCAATTTCCCCTTATTGGGTGGGTAATTGGGATCAGGTATACCAGCCAGGAGAATAACTTGTTTTATTTTTTTCCTGTTGATTTAGTGGTATAAGAGCTTCAAATGACAAGATGACAATCTTATCTTCCAATTCAATAGAACCACTATTTTGTCTTCTGGTGGAAGCTTTCTCTCCTGAGAACTAATGGAGCTCAAAACTGCTGGCAAGGGAAGTAGATTCTCTAAGGGGGTTATTAGGCATCGTATTAAGAGAAGCTGCTCCTATTTCTACCCTTTGATTCCTACTACCATATATCAGGGGGTAGAGAGAATCATACAAGTCTGATTCAAAGCATATAACAAATTCTGCATTCAGACCCCATTTCCTCAGATTAGTTTCGCCCCCGCCTAAATTGGAACTATAACTGAGTTTTTAGTAAGGCATTTACTAATCAATTAAGCCAACTGCTTCTAGGCTTCTGACTCCATACATTTTTCTAAAAGAGAAGACTTACATGTGTGTTTTTAGAGCAGATAGTGAAAATCACTTAGATCCAGTGTGGGTTGAACCATAGTGGAACATTTGACAAATGGATCATGATATACTTATAAACCATTTAGGAATCTATGGGTTGAGTGGATGGCTTGGATTAGAAAATAGTTGAACATGCATTCCCAAAAGATTCACAGGTCAATGTCACCTGAGAGGGACATGTCTAATGTATCAATGGAGAAGAGTGTTGTTGGCCCACTAATGTATCACACTCTGATAAATGTCATGGATCATGATATGATTGATGTTGAGGGCATACTCTTTAAATCTATAATGACATAAAATTAGAAGGGATATGGAATCAATTGAATGATTTAGGATATTAAATTAAGTCCTAAATTTAAAGTCAAAATATTTTAACAAGATTAAATTTAATATAGAATCAATAATAATACTGATAAGCTCTTATGGAATTAGACAACTTGATACTAAAGTTCATATTAAAAAAAAAAAAACAGGCAAGAATAGCCAGGAAAATACTGAAAAAGGAAATACTACCAGGGAATTAGCCCTATCACATATTAAAACACAGTACATACAAATCTTCTATAATTAAAACTGGCACATGATTAGATAAATAGGCCAGTGGAATATAACAGGATAGCCAGGATTAGATCCACATTCTTACAGAAATTTAGTACATGAGGAAGGCAATTATTCAAATCACCGGGTCAAAGGTGACTTTTTAGTACGTGGTGCTGGGACAACTGGGTAACTATTTGTAGAAAGGTAAAATTAGATTCACATCACACACCATACGCAAAATAAACTTCAAATGGATTAGGAATCTAAACCTAAATTTAAAAATTATACAAGTACTAATGGAAAAATGAGTGAATTCTTCATCCCTTGTGTAATGAAAGACTTTCTAATCATGACTTAAAATCCAGAATCAATAAGAAAATAATAAATTTGACTACATAAAAATTGTTAAAATTTTGCATGACAAAAAACCCCATAAACAACGTATAGCTGACAAATTGGGAGAAATATTGATGATATATGACTGACAAAGGGCTAATAATATTAATATACAACTAATCTTAAAACTGAGGGACAATAGCTAAAGCAGTGCTTACTAGAACATTAATAGCATTAAATGTTTATATTTGAAAGGAAGAAAAGTCTCAAATCAATAATGTAAGTTTTAAATTAAGGAACTAGCAAAAGAAGAGAAAAATAAATCCAAAATAAGATTAATGAAGGAAATAATAAATAGTAGAGCAGAAATCAATCAAAGTAAAAACAGAAAAGCAATAGAAAAAAATCAATGAAACAAAAAGCTGGTTCCTTAGATAAAAAAAAAAAAAAGAGTAAGATCGATAAACTTCTAGTAAGGCTGACAGAAAAGAGAGTAAGTGGCTCAAACTAATAATATCAGGAATACCAGAGGAGATATTACTACAGACCCCAGAGACAATAAAAGGACAAGAAGGAAATATGATAAACTCTATGCATATAAATTTAATAACCCTTATGCACACAAGATAAAAAGAACCAATTCTTTGAAAAAACAAGGCTACCAAAACATATCTCAGCTGAAATACGTAACTTGAATACTCAAGAAATTGAATAGTTTAAAGCCTTCTGAAAAAGAAATATCCAGCCCAGATTGTTTAATTAGAGAATTCTACTAAACATTTTAAGAAGAAATAAAAGTAATTCTATAAAATTTCTTCCAGAAAATAGAAGAGAAGAGAACATTTTCTAATTCATTTCATGAAGCCAAATCCAAAGACATCATAAGAAAACTACAGACTCATACCTTCAAGAATACAGACAATAAATCTTCAACAAAATATAACAAATAAGATCCAACAACATATAAACAGAATAATACATCACAACCAAGTGGGGTTTATCCCAGGAATGCAAGGCTGGTTGGTTCAATATCAGAAATTCAACTGTTGTAATTCACCATATTAGCAATCTAAAGAAAAACACAACATGACAATTACTAATTGATGCATAAAAAGCATTTTACAAAATTCAACATCTATTCATTATAAAAATTCTTGACAGATTAGAATAGATAGGAACTTCCTCAACCTGATTAAGGGGATCAACAAAAAGCCTATCGCTAGCCTTTATGTTAAACAGCTTCAATTCAGTATCATACACATATATATATAGCCACAGGCAAGATATCCATATTTTATAAAGTTGATATAAAGGCTTTTTCCAATCGGTGATGCGTATCACATATTTGCATATATTTGCATATACAATATATAGAAATCTTTCCATTCTTTCCATTTTCCTAAGATAATATTACATTATCTTCTGATGATTCTCAAACTATTTTGGTTTAAAAAAAAAAAGCTAGAATTCCAAAATGTAGTTTGTTCTAACTTTTTATCTTTTACAAGGCAGAAGTTTCTCATATAAATAAAATGGCTTTAATTATAATTAGAACAAAGAAAAACAGTCTTGCTGACAAACACCTCCAGGTTTTTCCTCATTTATGTTACACTCAAAGCAATTTTTTAATTTAGTTGTGTTGTGAAAAGGCAATATAATTATCTTACTTGTTTATGAAACATAGCACATGATGATGTATTGCAATTCCAAATCCCTGCTTCAAACATTGTTAAATGTTCCCTTTATAAAAAGGATACCAATGAAAAGGCCCAGATTTATTTTAATCGGAGAGTTCTATATTCTATTTATATGGAGAATATGAGAAATGAAAGCTTAATTTGTCTCATCAGCTTCATTAATATTTGCTTCTGCTCAGGTGGAATGTTAACATAGCATATGAAAACTACTAAATTCTAACTAGTATACATAATTTTCCAAACCAATGGCTAGAAAAAGAGTAATTTTATAATTCATAACTCATTTTAAAACGTTAAGTATTTATTTTTGTTTTCTTTTAGTTATATAAACCTGAGTTATAAATTTATGAGATAAAGGAATATAAAGGAATATTTGAACTGGACTGTGTCCCCCTCAAATCTTTAACCTCCAGGACCTTAGAATGTGACTATATTTGGAGACAGTGCCTTTAAAGAGGTGATTAAGATACAATGAGGTCATATGGGTGGGCACTGATCCAAGATGACTGGTGTCCTTATAAGAGAGTAGGACACAGACATACACACTAACAGAGAAAAGACCATGTGACAACACAGTGGGAAGGTGGATGTCTGCAAGTCAAGGAGAGAGGCCTCAGAAGGAAACAAACTTGCTGACACCTTGATATGGGACATCTAGCCTCCAGAACTGTGAGAAATAAATTTCAGTGGTTTAAGCCAGCCAGTCTATGTTACTTTGTTATAACAGCCCTTGCAAATGAATAGAAGAATTTTCAATATTCTTTTCAATGTGTTGAAAAGTGACCGCTGTATGCTGGCACAGTGGGGAATACAAACATTTTAAGAAACAGTTGTTTCACTCAAGAAGTTTAGAATATTCAGACTTAAATGGGCTGAAGACCATTGTGGTAGATCTTACATTCTTTAATAAGCAGAATGATATATGTATACACATTCCCTCATGTCTTGTAATAAACAGAAGAGAAAATTGAGTTTTCTCTTCATGATGGCTTAAATAAATCTTACAATGCTTTTTTCCACTGAAATACATAAAGCCCCATAATAACATGCAGTTTAATCATGGACAAATTATTAATGAAAAACTTTTTTTTTCTGCTCCTCCGTACTTTCACAAGAACTACAAAAGCAAAAGTAGTAAAATTTATACTACATTTAACTGAGTATGTCTTTAAGATCACCAAATAGGTGCTCATTAACAACTGAATACCCACTGAAAGGTAATAATTTGAGGCCAGGGGACTGATAACTGGAGCTGAGTAGAGACCAGGGTCCATGCACCAATGGAGCTAGAATCCAAATGGTGGTATCCAGGATTTACTCTTCTTACAAAACAGGAGTGGCTCTTGTTATTTGTGATGAGGAGTAATTACAGGAAATTTCTCTCCAGTAAAATGTTTCAAAACTGATAGGCTGCTTTTTTCACTTGAAAAAAAAATCTGTGTTATTAGTTAAAAGAAGATATGTTGATAAATGAGAATCTTGTCTGTTCTCTGAAGTTTGGTACAAGCTGTATAATGCATTCCCATCCCATGCATTTGCATTACTCAACTCTATCACTGAATAATTGAAAGTTAGCCTCACAGTTAGGCACTTACTGCATTGTCTTCTCATACATTCTTAATATTGTATTGCTAATAAGGTGATAATGTACCCCCTTACATTAGAAATAAATAATTAATCAAAGGTGCTAAACTCTGGGAATACTAGCTATCAGCTTTCCTTTCCTCCCTAATATTGAGTTCATTACTTTCATATCTTGGATCAATGGTTACGGTTAAGCATAACCCATCCTTTGCTGAACACTGAATAAGCATTTGGGGGAAGCTCCTTCTGGAAATGAATTAAATTGATCAGAAAGGGACAGAGGCAAATTTACAAGCATGTTATTAGTACTTGCTAAGAAATATTCCCAACACATAGTTATTGCTAAAAACTATATGAAGCATATCTAGGTTTGGTCTATAAATTTTATAACTGATATTAAACAGATTAATTCCATTCATTCAGTCAGTCCACAAAGATTTGCTGAATCTTGCCTACTAAGATGCTATCTTATATCAAGTTCCCTAGAAGCAAAACCTGAGATGAAATGATTAGTTGAGAGAGTGAACTCAGGAGAAGGGAGGTGAGAGAGGCAGGTTAGTACAGGGGAAAAATGCTTAGCAGAGATGTAATCTCATGGGGACACTAGATTCAGTCCAGTCCCACGGGAAATTCTGGTCCTATCTTGAAGGAAAGGGGCCAACTTTTGTGCCTTGTGTCAATTATTGGATGGAGGCCATACCCCTCTGGGTGTGGCTCCACCAGTTTCCTGTGCCCTGAAGGAAAGAGAGTAGTTCTCCTGGGTTGAGGACAGCTGTGAGTTGCTAACAAGAGATACTCATAACAGCTAGATGAGGGAGGAACCAGTTGGATCAAGGAGTGTGGGCATCGATGTAGTCCAGCAGATGATTGTGTTAGATACGGTTCTGACTTGTTAAATTTTTAGAAGTAGAAAATACCCTAGAGTTTATCCAGCAAATTACCACTCATTTTTCATACAAGGAGAACACAAATCCGACTTCTTTTTTATATGCCAATTCCTAATTCCAGAAATTTTTCTTTTAATTAGTATATAGGTAGCAGAAACTTTATCTCTAATATTTTCCCTTCAGAAAATGAAAAGACCTGATAACACATTTTGGGAAAAAATGAATTTAGTAATAGGAAAGAATTGACTGCTCAAGAACAAGTAACCAGGCCTATCCTTCTTGCAATGAGTTTAAGAAGAAGTCAACATTTAAATTTAGATGAGAATGAAAAAAAAAAAAAAAAAAAACAACAGGCAGCCCCAAACTGAAGATAAGAATAAGAAACAAAAGATCAGTTTCTTCCTATCACAAGTGATGAGGCAGAAAAACCTCAGGCTGGAATGAAGCCTAGAAATAAAAGAGCAGAAAGAGATGCCTCATAACCAGATTTTTTAAAAAACTGCACTAAGTATTTTGACCACAACTTATGAGGGAGAATCTTGAAAGAAACTGAGAGTTAGGATTCTATTTTTGAGTCTTTAGACTTGACATAGACAAAATCAGGAATTTTCCTTTTCTCTTAAAACATCTTGGCTTTATAGGTCTGTTTAAGCTGCCTTCAGGCATTATGTAACTGTACCAAAAAGCCAAAATGTGAGGATTATAAATTCCGTTTAACTTATCTGTTTGTATCAGGAGTTCTTAACCTGTAGTCCTTGGATGCCTTAACTGTCCATGGATAGAATTGAGAGGGTGGTTGAACTTTATGGGTAAAAAAATTTTACATCTCTATTTTCAGTAATATTTAACTGAAATTTAGAAAGCCCTCCAAGTATGAATGTTGGCAAAACTCTTAGTCCCTATGACCTTATCATCAGTAGAAATCATAGAGACTTTCAAACCACAGTGAAGTTGTTGCGGATATCTCAAAACACCGTTTATGCTCATCACTCCTTCAAAACTACTGCAATATTAGCTCTCAGCCTCCCTGTCCACAGACACCCTTGCAGTGGAGCTGGCCAACTGCAGAGAAACCCTGGGCCTCCATATGGTGGACCTTTATAACCTCATAATGAAAATTTAACTCAAACAGCTTTAGAGATTTTTGATATTTCTTGAGAGAACCTATCCATTTCTTGTTATGTGCTGTGGAAGCTTTAAAATTAAATTTATGATAATATATTTTTGAGAATCTGGACTGTTGACACTTGAAACCAAAAAGTAAAAACTGGAAGTCAAGCTGGATGTCACATACGACATATGCATTGCTCTGGCAAAGACAGTTTATCATTCTTATTCATGCTAAGTAACAACAGCCTTCACATTGATAAGTGTTGTAAAAATAAAATTTAGCTTTGAGTTGCCTATTTTAAACCTACTGCTATTTAGCATATTTTTAAAGCTCATAGATTGTTATAGTACAAAAATAACAATTAAAAAATTTTCAATGTAATTGATTTTCTTTGTATTCCTATGTATTCAAAATATTTTTTGCATTGAATTAAAAAAATATTTACTGAAACTTACCATGAGCCAGCTAGGGACATAGTGATGAGTATCTCTACTCTCATACATAGCAACAAATTTTTAACATGTATAAATTATTTTGTACTAATACAAATGTCCACATAACCACAAAGATGAAAAACAATCAATGATTTTTTTTTTTTTTTTTTTGCAAACCTTGTTGTCCCTTGAATTGCTCTTAAGCTCACCTAGGGTCTTATCATCAGGGCAGTCTTTAATGGTCTCACTTGGCTACTTACCCACGTCCAGTGAGACACAAGGTAACCTATCAGATTAAAGGGGAATGGATTTTACAATTTTAAAATGCAAGTATATAAGAAGTGCTGACCACAGTTGAATTTCCAAACAGTATTCTTAATACGAATTCACAGGATTTATCAGACTGCCAAAGGGGCCCATGATAGAAAAGAAGGTTAAGAACCCTTGATTTAGATGTAAGTTGTTACTTAATGTAAATCATGACACTGAATAATTGCTCTCACTGGCCTTTGCGTCCATGTTCTGATTTAAGTCATTTGTATTATTTCCTTAACTCATATTTCTTCTTATTGTTACCTCTTCAATGAGATATATTTTATATAGCATAAAAATGCTCATTTCAGGTGTTCAAGTCAAGCATGCAATTAGTAGCTTTACTGAATCAGTTGTAGAACATTTTCAAAGTTGTGGTTATTCATGGTCCTTAGATCATCTTTAGGCATACTGAAATTGTATCTCACCTCCTCCTCATTGATTATAGTGTTTTCTAGGTTATAAGAATTCACCTATAAAAAAGAAGTCTTATGACTATGCTAACACTTAGCAAGTTTATTAAAAGATTAAAAGATATTCATTCTAATTAACCCAGGCAGTAGTCATCAATAGATGCTAAAACTAGTGTGTAAATTTTTGAGGTGTAACAAGACAGTTACATAATCTCAAAGTATTTTTCCACAAAGCATTTTTTAATTATAAGAGATACCAAAATAATACTACAGTGGAGAAACATGGCAGATACCATCTTAGCCAAATGATGAAGGTTAACTTCAATCATAATGGGACAAATCAACAGCATATGCCTCCTAATGTGGTGCACTGAGAAGAACATGGTATCGTGTCTATGATATTCCTATCAAAAGTGCATTACTTGAATCTAATCATGAGACAACATCAGACAAACCATAATTCAAGGGACATTCTACAAAATCCTTGTCTTGTACTCTTCAAAAATGTCAGCTTCATGAAATACAAAGAATGTCTCAGGACTTTATATTGAAGGAAAGTAAAGAGATACAACAACAGAATGTGATACACGATCTTAAATTTTTCTGTAAGTGATATTGCTGGACAATTAGTAAAATCTGAATAAAGACTATATAGTACATAATATTGTTGTATCAGTATTAATTTCTCAATTTTGAAAATTGTGCTGTGGTTATATAAGATATTCTTGGTTCTAGGAAATACACACTGAACTAGATAGCAGGAAAGAAGTATTGTATCTAAAATTTACTCTTAAATGATTCAAAAGTGCGTGTGTTGGGGGTTGGGTGAATATGGGTCGATGCGTGCATGTGTGCTTGGATCTGTGGGAGAGAGAGAATGAGGAAGATTGTGAGTACAATAAAAGTTAACATATGAAGAATCAGGGTAGAGGTTATTCTAGAATTCTTTGTACTATTTCTGAAATTTTTCTATAGTATGATACTGTGTTAAAAGGAAAAAAAAGACCTAAGTGTATTTATTGTCATACCAAATATTGAAAGTTCTGATACCTCAGTTTACACTCCACTCGCAGTTATTTTTAGCTACTGGCAAATTTTCTCCACAGATTTTTTTTTTTTTTTTTTTTTTTTTTTTTTTGGCTGTGCACATTTGCTTCTTTCATTTGAGTATTTGTGCTCTTTTCTTTTGTTTATTATTTCCCTAGGGCAGATGATGCTGTTTCAAACATATGGCCATTTTCATTTTCTGCCAATCACCCACAAAAAAATTCCCCCAAAGACCAATAGTTGTGATAAACTAAAATAAGGTATAGAAATGTGAAGCAGAATGAGTCATATATTTTGGGAGTCAGCAGCTTTGGTTGGCTGCTGACTCAATTCGTGACCTTGGGAAAAAACTCGTCATTGCTTTGTGCCCTATTCTCCTCATAATCTTTTTCATTACAGAGTGTTGAAAGGATTAATTTATGATTGTGCATCACTTTGAATCTCCATGATTTAGGTATTAAGGGAGTTATCACAATTAAATATCCCTATAAATAGCACACTTATGAAAATCCTCTTTTTGCTATTTTGGTAGGTGTTTTAAAACTATAAAAGCTTTTTCATAATGCTCAAAGTACTACCAGCCTTGGCTTGTAGTATACTTTCTCCCTGCAGGCATTGAATTATTGACCATTATTGAAGACAACAGGAATCACGCAAAAGATTTGTAGATCACCAGTATTCTGCCTATTTTGTCTTTTCATTTCTAGACTGAAAGTGACTAAATTAATTTTCTTCCATCAAAGTTTTTACTCTCTCTACCAGGTCTGCTGTTATTTGCCTGCCTGTCATCCAGTTACCCTTTTACTGACATTGACTTTAACTTAGGGAAATATGCCTCCCCCAGCTCAGTTCATATGATTTAGTTCAGACTGACCCAGGAGCATGGGGTCCATGGTACAAATCCGGCCAATCAGAGCAGCACATGCCCTGTCTACAATGACTGTAGGAAGAAACACGTGATATCAAGGACCATGAGTCCCTCTTATGACTCATTCTAAAATTATTAAGAAACAGGTGATCTCTTTCCACTGGGATTGCTAAACTGGGAAGATGTAAGCCCAGTCTTTCTAACAGCTATCTTGCCACCATGAGGGAAGAGCATATCCAAGCCTGCTTCTAATCCAGATAAAAGCAAAGGTGAGCGATAAAAGGAAGTCATTTCCTCTTCCTAATGATCATTTGAGTACCTAGATTGGGGACATCTGTACAGAGATAACAGTTTGCTAATCTGGGTCAACGTATTTATTATTATTATTATTATTTGGCTTGAATTGGTTGAGAAAGCTCCGACAAAATCATTTGGTACATGTGACAGCTGTTTGCTTATTCAATATCCATTTTCCCCTTTATCCTTAGTAATACACTCTCAATTTTATTCAAGGTGCCAATTGTCTAGCTTAAAAAAAAAAGTACCTCCCCTGCCTCCTTTGTAGGTAGAAATGACCATTTAACTTAACTAAATACTGATCAAAGAGATACAGGCAGAAGTTACAGGCTAGGATATATTTGAAGACTCTTACTAACAGAAAGCTTGGATGAGTCCTTCTGCTCCTCACTCTTCTACATATCCTTTCCTGAAATAGATGTATGATGGTTGCAATTCCAGTGGTCATCTTCTGACCTTGAGGATGGAAACCATGTATTTGTATTAAGAAAGGATTCCTGTTGCCTTTGTGGATAGCCCATTTTGAGTTTCTTTTACGTAAAAGAATAAACTCAAGTATTTAAGCCATTGTAGTCAGATTTCTATTGCTTGTAGCTGACACAATTCCTATTTGATAGAATATATCTCTGCAACTGAACATCAGTGGTACTTCAGGAGATGCTTGAACTTATTTTCTGTGAAATGAAGAGAGATGAGACGAAAATAGTTTTGCCTAAAGTTACAGGCAATCCTCTTTATTTTTGCCTCATGTAAGAATTGTAGGTGAGAATCAATGAATAATTCTGGCTGCTGCTTCCTCACCTCTTTTCTGATCCTTTCTATACAATGAAGAAATTTTTACATGGCTCAGATGTGGCAGTCCAGAGTCACAGATCTTGCCAATAAGAGCTTGTAGATGTTCTCTCTCTCTCTCTCTCTCTCTTTTGCCTTCTCCATTCTTGTGATTATTGTTCCATTCCAGGACACCATCAGTCTGTTATTCAGGGCTTCCTGCATCCAGTATTTGTTCACTAAATCTAATTCTCTGCACTGGCATCAGAATAACAAATCAAAAAACATCATGATTTTAAAAACTACAGGAAACAACTACCTAAATGAGCTGTTGGGTGACCAAAATCAGGTAGAAGCTGGAGGAAAGTCAAAACCTGAAGGAAGTGGCAACATACAATTTTATATATATATAATATATATATAAAACAACATGTGTGTGTGTGTGTGTGTGTGTGTGTGTGTGTGTGTGTAATTTTTATCTGAGGGCAGGCTCCAGTGAGGGGGCTAAAACTTGGATGGCAACCCATAGTCATACTGGCTTAAAGAATTAAGAAATAAAGCACAGAGTTTGGGGTGACCACTGCAGCTAGAAAGAAAAGAGAAAAAAAACTTCATAAAGGAGAGATCCAGAAAGGGAGAGTTCCAAATTGTCTGCTCAAGTCTTTAGTTGAAACCTGAACTCTACTTGCACAGGACAGATTCAAAGGAGCCTAGATAAGGCCAAAAGATTTGAACAGAAATTTCAGCTGCTACCTTCTATAGAGAAGACAGATTTTGGAGTGTGAGTCCAGGTATGTTAACTACCTATTAAAAAACAAACAAACAAGCAAATATCACTCTTAACAAACTAGGAATAGGGAGAAACTCCTTCAACTTAATAAAGACCATCTACAAAAAACCTACAGCTATTATTATATTTAATGGTGAGAAAATTAAAACTCTCCTGCTAATAAGGCAAGGATAGCCCCCCTCACTAATGCTTTTCAACATTATACTGGAAATCCTAGCTAATGTAGTAAGACAAGAAAAGGAAATAAAAGTTATACAGATTGAGAAGGAAGAAATAAAACTGTCTTTGTTTGTTGATGACATGACTGTCTATGTAGAAAACCCAGAAAAACTAACAAAAAAACCCTCCTGTAATTAGTAAGTTTTATAGCAAGGTTGCAGGATACATGGTTAATATATCCAAGTCAATTTCCTATATACTGGCCATGAACAATTGGAATTTGAAATTAAAAACACATTACTACTTACATTAGCATCCCCTCTCCAATGAAATACTTCTGTAAAAATCTAGCAAAATATGTACAAGAGCTATATAAGGGAAACTCTAAACTCTGAGGAAAGACAAAAAGAACTAAATTGAGATATTTAATATTCATTTAATTGACAGACATAAATATTAATATTTAATTGCATTTCCTTGATGATTAATGACGTTGAGCATCTTTTCACAATACCTGTTGGCCATTTGTATGTATTTTTTTGGAAAGATGTCTATTCAGATCCTCCACCCATTTCCTAATGGGATTATTTGATATTTTTTGCTATTGAGTTGTGTGAGTTTCTTATATATGTTGGATATTAACCTTTTATTAGATATATGGTTTGCAATATTTTCTCCCATTCCATAGGTTGCCTTTACATTTTGTTGATTTTTTTTTCTTTTTGCTTTGTAGACTGTTTTTTAGTTTGATGTAGTCTCACTTGGTGATTTTTGCTTTTGTTGCTTGATGTCATATACAGAAAATCATTTCCAAGACCAAAATCAAGGAGCTTTTCTCCATGTTTTCTTTAAGGAGTTTTACAGTCTCAGGACTTTTGTTTAAGACCTTAATCTATATCAAGTTTTTGCAAGTGACATACGATAGGGGTCCAATTTTATTCATTTTGCATGTGAATATCCAGTTTTTTCCAACACCATTTATGGAAGAAACTATCCTTTCTCCACTGAATATTTTTGACTCCCTTGTCAAATATTAGTAGATTGTATAGGCACGGGTTTATTTCTGGGTTCTCAATTCTGTTCCATTGGTCTGTGTCTAGTTTTATTTCAGTACCATATTATTTTATCTTTGTAATATAGTTTGAAATCAGTAAGTGTGATGACTCCAGCTTTGTTCTTTCTCATAATTGCTTTGGCAAGTCAAGGTCTTTCGTGGTTCCATACAAGTTTTAGAATTTTTTTCTATTTTTGTGAAAAATGTGATTGGAATTTTGGTAGGAATTGCATTCAATCTACAGATGGCATAGAGTAATGTGGACACTTTAATAATATTAATTCTTCCAATCAATTAATATGGGATATTGTCCCATTCAGTTGTATCTTCAATTTCTTTCATCAATCTCTTATAGTTTTTGGTGTATAGATCTTTCAATTCTTTGATTAAATTTAGTCCTAAGTATTTTACTGTTTTTGATGCTATTATAAATTGGATTGTTTTATTTCTTTTTCAGATAATTCACTGTTACTGTATAGAAATGCAACTGATTTTTGTATTTTGATTTTGTACTCTGCAACTTTACTGAACTCATTTATTAGTTCTAACAGTTTTTTGGTGGAGTCATTTGGATGTTATACTATATTGGTAGTATTGGGACATTTTGGTACCTATTTGGAAAAATAAAGTTTGATTCATAATGTACTTCAGAATAA
The DNA here is from genome assembly GCF_009834535.1 of Camelus ferus. NCBI lineage: Eukaryota > Metazoa > Chordata > Mammalia > Artiodactyla > Camelidae > Camelus > Camelus ferus. Next base: position 48,314,927 of record NC_045709.1, read on the forward strand.
AGCCCAAACCCCCAAATCAATGAAAACAATAAAAACAACATAAAAGTACTAGAGAAAACATGGGAGAATTCTTTATAACCTGGGGATGGGGATGGTTTTTCTAATAATGACCCAAAATCTAAAAGGCATTAATTAGCAAGATTAATACATTTGACTAGGTAGGTAGGAAGATTTCTGCATGCCAAATAAATACCGTAAGTATGAAGACAACAAAGTGGTAACACATATCACAGAGGGTTAATCTCCCAAATAAAGAGAGAGAGCCCACAAATTAATAAGAAAAGGACCAGCAACCCAAAAGAAAAACAATCAAAGGATTAGAAACAGTAAGTTCATGGAAAGGAAATACAAATAGCTCTAACAGTGATGTTTAATTCACTCATAATAAGAGAAATGTATAATATAATTACAACTAGATACATTTTTTACCTATCAGATAGGCAAAATTCAAGTTTGATAACACTCAGTTGGCAATATTGTAACAAAATCACTACACTGCTCCTAAGGGAATATAAATTGGTATAACCTTCATAGACAGTAATTTGACATTATCTATCAATAATACAAACTTGTATGTCTTTTTACCTAGCAATCTCACTTTTGGGACTTTATCCATCAGACATAATTTTCATATGTATAACAAGGTTATTACAGAAAGATTCTTCACAATAGAAAAAGACTGAAAACAAGTTAAAGTTTATCAACTGGGGACAGGTAAATAAATTATGATATATTCTTAAAATGTACTTGCTATCCACTATACGAATGTCGAAAAATAAAAAGCAAGATCTCTACAACAGGTTTATGGAAAGATTTCCAAGATACATATAAAGCAAGATATAGAATAGGATATATGATTGATACTTTTTATATAAGAAAAAAATGGGTTAGAATAAAAATATATATCTATCTGTAATTCACAAAGAAATTCTGGGAGGATACATAAGAAACTAATAATGACAGTATCTTATAATAACCTATAATGGAAAAGAATCTGAAAATGAATACACATATATATGTATAACTGAATCACTTTGCTGTACACCTGAAACATTGTAAATCAACTATACTTCAATTACAAAATCAAAAAATTTTTTTTTAATTTTAATAAGATATAGAAAAAAAGAAACGAATTATGAATGATGTTTATCCATGTATGTGGCGGGGCTGAGAATTTACCAGATAGAAACATGTTTGTATTATGTTTTACAACATATACAAGAAATACTTAAAATGTGTCATATTTTACCTATCATGTTCTATATTTTAATTTTAGTTTAGTCCACCTTAGCAAAACCAGAAATCTTGGTTAAAAAAAAATTTTTTTTAAAGTAAAGGCTATTGGAAAAGTAAGTGGAAAGAATGCGACTTTAATTGCCTGCCATTTCTAAGTAAAGTAAGTGATACTGATTATATTTTTTGTTTGGGAATATATTTATTACTTAAACAAGAAATATGATATTCTTTTTTTACTAATACATCTTTACCATTTAAACCACAACTACATTATTTTTCAGAATCCAGCATCTTCAAAAGAGAAAATAATTTTTAGTTAAAAAACAAAACAAAAAGCTTGAGCTCCCTCTGCTGGCTCTGTGGTAGCATATCAGAATGAATTTTGGTTTTATTTAGAAACAGTCACATAGTTAATTCATTTGCCAAAATTCAAGAGAGTAATTCTAAACTGTTTCCCACAATTTTCTAAATGTTAAGTTCGCTGATATATCACTAATATTGGCAAGTAAGATGAGCATTTCAATATAAATTTAAAAATTTTAAATTTTATTCAGTATGTGCCTTTAATACACCCCTAAATATGGTACCATAAAAGTGAGTTGTACAGGAAAATTTTTTACAGGTACAGTATGTACAGGAGAATTTTAGTTTTTAAATTTATAATGGCTTTCAAGTTGCAGGAACCATAAAACTTATATGTTGTGTTACTGTACTAATATTTAATTGATTTAAAAATCACACACATATTTTGAAGTTAGAAGAAATAGAAAATACTTGCATAGTTAAGCAATTATTTATATGAAAATTCTGAGTAACTGGAAATATTTTGTTCTTTGTCATGACAGCATAATCTATGATGTACTAATTTATGATGTACCATGCAAAATGACAAGCTACTTCTCTTTTTATGATTTCTATCTTCCAGATCATAGATTAGTGTCTCAGTGATGACCATCTTATTCTTCTATTTACCTACTAACTTCTTTAATTATTTTTCTCTTTCACTTAAATCTCTTTAATGATGCCTGGGGAATCACTGATACAGTATTCATCCAGCCTCAAAGGTAGTGCCATGGTTTTAGAATACGTCCACAAATTCTTTCTTATCTCGTTTCTTAAGGTGAGTACTAATTCTTTCCCCACTGAGTGTTGGCTGTACTTGACTCAAATGAATAAAATGTAGTGGAGGTGAAGGTGTTAGACTTCCAAGGCTAATTCATAAAAGACATTGAGGCTTCCGATTTGCCCTCTTGAACTGCTTGCTTTGGGGGATGCAGGCTGCCATATCACAAAGGCACAAACATCCACATGAAGAGGTCCATGTGGTGTGGAACTGAGGTCTCCTGCCAACAGCTATTTTGAAGGAGATTCTCAAGCCCCAGGTAAGGCTTCAAAGACTGTGGCCCAAGCAGACATCTTGACTGCAACTTCATGAGAAACCATGAGCTAGAACCTCTCAGCTAAGCAGCTCTCACAGATCAGTATTGCTTCCCTAACTCCTAGTAAGTCTTACATGATAATTTTCACTGGTTTTGTTTGGGCTATATGTGTGCTTGTGTGTTTTATTCATGATTTGAATTTGCCTTTTGGGCATACAGTTCCCAAATTAAATTCATATTCATCTTCTGGAAAATTACATGCAAACAATTATTGATAAAGAAGAATCAAAATTTGATTTCTATTAAAATGCGATCTGCTTTAAAGTCACAATTTTTAGCACACCAGCTGTGATAATATGCCCTGTCTTCCAATTCATGTTGGTAGTAAATCCCTTCCTTGGTGAAGAGATAGGCATAGATCCAAGCTAAAGCAATTAGCTTTTCTATCCTGATAATTTATATCTTAAACAGAGATGCCTGGGGTGGGTGGTTGCTATTACATCACTGGACTGCAGGAGTATTTTGTAGAGAAGGTCCAGGAAGGAACAGATACTGGCTGCTATGATTCCTAGAGGTGTGCTGGTTCCTGTGGCCTAGGAGGTTTGGTCAGTATTCCTCAATGCCATGTGTTACCTTAATTTCATTCAAAAGATGAATCTCCTTTTATATAAGTAAGTCAACTATGAATATTTGTTGAATGAATGATTGGAATGAAATAGCTGTGTCATAAGAAAAATAAATGTTGATAGAGGTATCAGTGTTTGTTGGGTTTTGTATCAGTGTTCACTATGTAACTAACCACCTCAAATCAGTGGCTTACAAACATTTAATATTTCTCGTCATTCTGTGAGTTGCTTGGGATGTTTCAGTTTGGGCTGGCTGAGTGGTTTAGGATGGTGTCATTCAAACATCTGGTGGTTAGTCACTTTGTGGTCTCCAGGTTCTCAGGGCTTGAAAGGAACCAGAGAGGGCAAGTCCTAATGGGCAAGCACTTTTCAAGTTGTTGGCTTATATCACATTTATCTCTGCATATTTACTTTAATCTCATCAGTCAAAACAAATGACACGGCCAAGTCTAAAATTATTGTGGGAGGAAACTGCAAACGTGGATATGGAAAATGTGAACAAATTGGGGGGCCAATTACTGCAGTTATTTACCATGCACTTGGATATAAGAGTAGAGATAGCATTTAAACTCCTATGATTTTCTAGCTCCTTTGAATACAAAAGAACCCCCCAAATCTTTGTTAATTCTTTTTTAAATCGGTTCATTTTATTTTTTCCTTTCTTTGGGAGAACGACAAGTATCAAAGAAAGGCCATTAAAAAAATCTCTCTTGTGACTAATGTTTCACTTCCTGGCACCCTGAGAGATAAAGTGTCAATTACCACTATGAGCACAATATCATAATAATTACGGTGCAGAAGACCCCTTCCCCCCAAAAGAGCCTAATAGATGACAATTTAAAAAAATGCATTATCTTATTATTCCCATTTTAGAAATGAAGTAACTAAGATGCAGAAAGTTTAAGTAACTTGCCCAAGATAAGTCAAGGCATCAGGATTCAGACCCTGCTGGCCTAACTAGAACTCAGGCTCTCATTGGCCACACCACCTACCATTGCCCTGGGGTGGGACAAAGATAGGGCTGAAGGGGCAGGTCATTCTTAGGTTAAGTTAACCAGTTAATACAGTGTGCTCCCACAAGCACACTCTACTAAAAAAAAAAAAAAAAAAAGGGTAACAAATAATTTCCTTTATTTCCAGAATGAGCAGTCCAGGGCTCATTAGCTGCGGCCACCACCTACCTCTTTCCCAACACTGTGAAACAGGACTGCCATACCCCAAATTAACAAAGATCATCACTTGTCCAGAGTCAACAAAGATCTTTCTGCGCCCACAGCTCCTAATGATGCTGTCATTTGTTATATAAACAAATCACTCAGTTGGTAACAGAAAGGTCAAACAAATACATCTGCTAACTGGCTGATTAGCCCATGTCTCAGCAATGAGGGGATCCTCAAGGGGGAATCAGAATTTTACTCCTTAGCTTTTTGGACTATCTCTTGCTGTCCAACGAGTAACACTGGGTGAGGATACTACTTTAAACCAGTAAATCCCAATAATGTATGCAAAGAGGGGCAGGTCTGATACAGAATGGGGGAAGGGTGGATAAACTCTGACATGTTCCCTCCTCTTGGTCCCATCACTTCCCTTTCCTCTCCTGACTACTAGCCCTCCAAGGCGTGTGACTGCCTGCTGTGTCTGGGACACTATGCACTTTCGCAAGCTAAAAGGACACAGACTTCTCGAGGCTGTATGGCAGAACATACTGCCAACTGGAATCAGACAAGCTGGGATGAAATCTTGACTCCACCACCTCCCATTGTGTGACGTGCCCAAATGCTTTGAGTCCTCTGAGCCTCAGTCCTCTCATTTCTACAGTTGGGACAAGAATAGCATCTATTTTATAGACTGATGTGAAGAGTAAACACATGTCAGCTCCCAGAACCCCACAAATAAAAGTTCCTCTGGATTGATTGAAAGTGGTGACATATGACTATCTCTAAGCAGCACTTTTTCCCTACAGGTCTCTTTGCTTAACACATTTCTGACCTTCTCTTTCGGAACTGCTTCCAACATGAGTACCTTTGGTGATGACAAATCTCTTTCTTTTGGGGATGCATTATGACCAGAGCAGTTATTTAGGGCCAACACTGGTACTGAGAAAAGGAGCATCCTTTCTATCAAACGTGAGGGTTGACTGTGAAGTCCTAATCTGGCCCAATACACAAGTTCCTATCAGCTGCCACCACTCCCCATTCCATGCATTCAGAGTTCCCCAAACCTCACCATTCCTCGAATGAGCATAGCCTTTCCTGCTCCCAGGGCTTTGCACAGGCTCTTCCTCCTGAATGGAATGGCATACCCTGACCCATCTGGAAAAATCCTAATTACCTGACACACCAGCCCATATTCAACCCTCTGTAAACCTTCTCCTCTGCCAAGGAGGCACAATGGCACTGGTTAAGAACAAAGACCACTTGGATATGAGCCCAATGACAGGGCTCAAGAGAAGCAGCAGGTAAGGTGGTGATGTGTGTGGATCATGAAGCCAGGCTGCCTAAAGCTGAATCCTGCTTCTGCAATATGATCATGAGCTCCTGTCTCAGTTTCCTCAACAGTGAAACAAGATAAAGAGTGGTGGCTGCTTCAAAAAGGCTTCTTCAAGCCTTCAAAAAGACTACTTCAAAGGTTTATTTTAGAGATTAGATGAAGTACCCAGCAAATGTCTATCGATCTATCATTTCTTAGCTGGGTGATCTTGAGTGGGTTATTTAACCTTTTTGCATCTCAATTTCTTGACTTTAAAATGAGGAAAAGAAAAATAGCACCAACTTCACGGGATTCTTAAGGATTAAGTAAAATAATGTATACAACTTGCTTAGTACATAATTGTATAAAGAGCTTTACATATGGCAGGATTTCAATAAAATGGTAGTTTTAAAAAAAAGTTGTTTCTTCTAAACTCTGTAACACCTTACTTATATCTCTACCTGGCACATATCAGATTATATTACAATAGCCTTGCCTGGTAAGTCTTTGAGGAAAGGAACTTTATTCCTTCTGATAAAGGGAAAACCAGTTCAGCTGGCAACTAGGATGTGAGTGGGGAACTGAAAATTGAAACAGATACCACAACTTGCAAAACTGTATTATGAATCACAAAGCAGAAAAACAGTACAAAATCATGACACGTAAGACAAACTAAGTTCAGATTCTTAACACAACCTCATTCAGACCCATGGTATTCTAAATAAGACAACAAACTAACTTAACAATCACTCCACACAAAGCCATGTGTACTAAAGATAAGACCACTGATTGTTCCAGCAACTTCCTAGTTTACAAATTCTGACCAATCTCTGCCAAGGCCACCCTATGACTAACTCTGCCCTGCAAACTCTAGATATTCTTCCCTAATTTCCACCTGTTGAAATGTTGAATTTTCCATCATGTGTGGCACTCCTCTGCTATAGCCAGCTAATAAAGATTTGTCTGTTTGAAAAAAAGAAAAAAAGTGCTATCTATTGTATGTTAGAATAAAACAGTGGAAAAAAAGCTTTTGCCTTCAAGGAACCAAATCTTTCAATGTGGTAGATAGACAAATATTAACAATATGGTGTGATATAATTATGATCGAGATAAATACTGTGAATACTTGGCCCAGTCAGGGATGTCTTCCTGGAGGAAGTAATTTTTAAGTTAAATCCTGAAGGGTGATTAGGAGTTAGGGAAAGAACAGGGTTGAGCATGGTAAATGTGCTAAACAGCAGCGGCCTCTTGTGCAAAGAACAAAGAACCGCATGGCTTGGAATAGAATAAAGAACAGCTAGGAATAGATTAAGGATTTTCTAGGCCAAATGCCTCAAAAATATTGTAATTTTCTTCCATTTGCAAATCAAAATAAAAATGCTAACTATAAAATACATGTAGGAAAGTTTTTCTCACCATGTTTAGTTTAATACTTTAAAAGAAATCTCAAATGCTCTAAAAAATATTCATGTTCCTAATGAACATGAATGAACAAGAAACTTGGTGGTTTCTTCAGCATAAACCAGTCTGTCTATCGCATAGTGCACTACTTTCTGGGCAACTACAAATATTTTGGTGTGCCACCATCGTAGAGTGCGAAAGGTGAAGAAGTCAGAGATAAAGCTGGAGAGCAAGGCAGGCACCAAGTAATGAAAGATTTAGTAAAGATGTGGGTAAAGATGCTGTCTTTGTTGTCAGCTGATCTGGGTTCAATCTCTGCCATGCTTGGGCACTCTCCGTATATGCCTGGGCAACTCAAAGCCTTAATTTCCTCAGTTGTAAAATGGAAATGCTAAGTTGTGATGATTAACTATAACAAATATAGACCACTTAGCAGTGCTTAAAATTATAAAATACACTTAATTTCAATTAGGTATTATTATTAATAAATTTGTTCTTCAGCTTGAGAAACGGGAGTCAATAAAGAGTTTTAAGTAGTGATATGATTAGAATGAGCTTTCATGGATTTCTTTGGCTGCAGTGTAGCCTAGGCTGAATGACAACAAGTAGCTTCTAGGTGTGCTTAGGCGGAAGACTCAATAGGTATTATATTACTGATTGGATGGAGGTTGAAGACATATACCCATGCTGCATGAATACATATATTACATATTCCTGTACATGCACACATTTACAAAGTCTCTATGAACTGCTACAGATGATGGCAGATAGACATAAATCTCAGTTCCGGAGGAATCAAATATGTAGTATTATTAAAATCATCTGTCGGTGAAATGATGTGATATCAATCTGCCAAAATAATTTGAAATGATGTAGGAAGCGAGGACGGAGTGTCAATGAAATAAGATTGACCATGACTCAACTTTTGTTGAGACAGGATAATAGGAAAGATTATACTTTTTTCTGCTTTTGCATACATTAAAATTTTTCCATAACAAAAAACATTTAAAATATATTAAGGCAGGGAGACTCAGAAATCAAAAAGAACCCTGGGAGGGCCTTATAGACTGGCTAGAATTCAAGCTCTGTGAGGGCAGAGGCCTTGCGGGTCTTGTCCACACCTGTACCTCCAGGCTTAGAACAGTTCACAGCCACACAGCAGTCTCTCAGTTTGTGTTCGTTGAAGGAATGAACACTGGGGAACAAAACTCAAAACCTGAGTTAGAGTCTGACAGCTTAGACTGAGAGCCAAGATTCCTGGGCCTCCTTTCATCTTTCATGCTACATATGATATCCCATTCGCTGCGTAAGGAAAAAGACCTCAAGAAAACCACCCTGAGAGAGCAAAGCAGATTCATAAACTTCACTTTGGAAATCCATGAGAAGAAGGTGTTTACATGCTTATATGCACATAATCCCTAGCAAGCCTCTGCAGGGACTCTGTCATATTTCATCTCACTGTTTTTTAAAAAACAAATATTTACTGTGGAGATGTCCTTTTCCTTTAAGCCGAGAATCAGAAGAAAACTATGTACACCCTCTCCCCTCTTCCCTCTTTTATACTGTGGCTAAGAGAGGGGAGGAATAAACAGTCTTTTGAAGAAGGCTCACCTCTACATTTTGTTCTCATTTCCTTAGTAGCCTTAGAAAAAAAACTGTCTACTACAGAAGTAATGATGTAGAACCTTCAATTAAGGCTTTTGAAATTCAAGCCCACTTTTATTGGGGGCCAGAATCCGAGCAGGAAAAAAACCACCAATAGCACTGAAACAACAGACATCAGGCACAACTAAATTCCCATGTGAAGCACCCTCTAAAGTTTGAAACCTGCACTGACTGGGACAAGGGCCACCAGCAATGTGTGGCTATTGAGCATTTGTGATGCAGCTTGTTTGAGCTGAGATGTGCTTTTAAGTGTAAAACAAACACGATTTCAAAGACTCAGTAACAGCAACAACATAAAGTAAAATATCTCAATAATTTTTATATTAATTGTGCAATGAAACAATATTTTGGATAAATTGGGCAAAATATATTAATAAAGTTAATTCCATTTTTTTAACTTAAAAAAATATGTGGCCACCAGGAAATTAAAAATTACATACATGGCTCACATTACATTTTTATTGGGACAGGTTTTTGTTTCTTTTTTTTAATGAAGTGTAAGGACTTTTCCTCTCCTTATGTGGAATGAAAAAAGCAGAAGAGCTCAGTGTATTACTAGCACACTCCCAGTCCACTTACTCCGTAGTTTCAGACCCCTTCTATAAAAGTGCTGCTATATGGAGTGACTGAAACCACTTACAGGTACCGATGGAGTGCCCACTGAAGAACTGCTGATTGTCCCACAAACTCTTTTTCCTTAGAAGTGCTCTGATCTTATTAAGGGGGAAATGATAGAATGTCCTCTGATCCCAGTTTACACTATTAGAATTGCTGAAGTGTTTCTTCTTCAATTACCTAAGGATAAACCTCACAACAGCAAGCATTATTTTTCTTTTTCAAGTTATCAGTGCCTATTCTCAGATGAGAAAACTATATTCCCTTCATTAATATGCTTCTGATTCACTTCTAGGGAAATAAAAATCCTGGCATTATTATGTTAAGAGCGATTTGCCTCTCTTCTGTGATATTTAAAAATCCCCAATTTAAGCTTTCTCTTTGAGAAGAAGTATCTGTGTATGTGTATTCATGTTTTCAATTCATCCTGCCACAATGGAAAACTTTCAATGGCTGTGCATCATATTTTAAATAAAATCTAGTTCAAAAATTTTAACATGTCCCATGTTTACCTAGTTTAACCGACAGCCATGTTTCCCCCTACCTGGATATCCTCCCACCTTTCTGGCTTTCTTTAAGACCCTGGCTCTTCCTTACCTCAGAACATCCCATAAACTATTACGTCTGCCTTGAATGTTCCTGTCGGTCTTTTGTTTCACATGGCTAACTTCTCCTCATTACTCCCTTTCTTAACTTCTACTCGTTATTCCCTTTCTTAACCATTTAAGTATTACATCTCAGAGAAGCCATGCTTGAGCCTTTCCAGTCCAAATTGTTATAAAGGTTCATAATTCCTTTTATTTTCTTTCATAATACCTAATATAATTTGTAATTAAGTTTTTTCCTATATGATTTCCCATGAAATGTCTCTCCTCTAAATTAGGCTATAAGCTCCACAGGGCAGATATTATGTTTTCTTTGTCCACCACCATATTCTCGGCAAGTAGTAGTAGTATGTTCGAAACAGAGTAGACCTTCAGTAAACATTTGTTGAATGATGAATTGGAAAGACCTAATACAGTGCAGAGTTGAAAACAGGAGATAAGGAAGTAACTGATGAAACGAGGTGCTTAAGGAGGCCATAGGGGATAAAGTGTATGTATATTAAAAAATAAAATGATAGGTGCTAAATTAACGATGGCCAAAGAAAGTCAAAGGTTTGTTAGAATGTACACCTTGGGAGAGATCATATTAAACTGAGGTGGCTAGGGACGGTTCTAAAGAAGTAATTGGGGCAGAAGGCATGGTTAGGTTTTCTTGTTAACTGTGATTTCTAAAAAAATTAGTAAGAATAGAATGAATAAGATGACTTGTGTCATAGATTGGATTTTTTGGAAAGCAGATGTTGAGATGGAGTTAGAAGTACAAAAGGTTTACTGGAGAATAACGTTTGTGGAAGGGAAAGGGAGGAATTGGGTAGGGGGAGCTATCAAGATTGCCATGCAGGTCGGACAAAGCCTCTGTCATCCTAACATGGCGAAGGTCCTTATATTATGCCTTATTCAGTCTTTAGCTAAGGATGGGTATGGGAAAGAGGGGTAGCCTTGACAATGGTATAACTTCAGCTTGGAAGCTGAGGTGAACTCAGAAAGAATGAACAACTGGAGGCTGTCAGCTAACTGCATGCCTTGCCGTTGGGCAGTGAGTCCTTTCTTGAAGGTAGCTCTGAGTGCACCTCTGTAACCGCCACACATTGTAGGATGCCAATTCAAGCCGAATTAATTTATAAACTCAATGAAGAATTTTTTTGCCAAGATCAACAATCTTGTTCTAAGAAGTATTTGGAAGACCAAAGGTTCACATTTAGCTGAGTCAAATCTGAAAGAGACAAGCAAAGGAGAGCAGTTGCCCTATTATGTATTAAGATAGTCTGTAACACAATGGTAAATAACAACAACACATTTACTGGTGTAGTCACAAAGAGACCAGCTGAAGAGGTCAGAACCAGAGCCACATACAACTGGAAATATGAATATACATAAAGCTGGTATCAAAAATCAATGGGGAAGGGAAAGACTGCTGAGCAAAATTATAGAGAAAAACTGGCTTGCTGTTTGGAGAAAAAGTAGACTAGATCCTCACCTTACACTAAATAAAGGAATGTGTTCCAGAGAGAATAAAGACCTAAACATGATTCTCTGGAGAGGGTAATGACTATAAAAGAAATAGAAGAAAAATATAGAATATGTTCGTGATGTTGAAATACAGGCTAAGTTTTTAATCAAGACCCCCAAAGCACCACTGAGAGTAATAAGATCGTCTCCATTAACTAGGAGAGAGAACTGGAAGAATCTAAGGAGGAGCTAAATACACCCTAGAGAATATTCCTAGGATCAGGGCAGCAAAGTAAGAAAAGGAGATCTATCGGGAGAGATATCATTATGACTTGCCTAGCGGAAATATTTCCCATGCCTCTACTTTCTTTTTATTTAAAATGAAGCACATATCCTTCAATAAACAAAGACATTTTTGAGTTCCAGACACAGTACTAAGTGCAGGAAGTACAAAAAAGAATATACTTGAGTTCTAATCCTTAAAAAGCTCATAATCTAGTTAGGGAAACAGATGAAAAAACTAAATGTTTTAACGTCTATTCTATAGGCAGGAACCAAGAAGCAACTATCTTTGCCTAGGGCATCTGGTATTTAAGCAACAAAAAGTGATTGCAGGCAAAAGTAACAGCACTAACAAAGCCACAGGGCTTTGAAAGAGTATGGTGTGTTGGAAAATGTTAAGTAGGTAACCTAATACTGGACATTCTGGAATGTTTGTTATTGAATAGAGAAAGTAGTCTATGGGGGTTGTTTTAGTCTTTTCTTAGTTGCCGTGCTTATCACAGTACCTAATCATCACCTTTGAAGACAAAGCCAAAGATGAAGCACTGAAGTGATGAGGGATAAGTGTTAAAGGTTAAGAAGAGAAGCATGCTAGGAAGTTGTGGAGTGATAATAAACACTGTAACCATGGATTTAGAAGAGGAAGAGACTGCTATCAGCTATACTGTTCAGGGAAGATTTCATGGAAGTGTCAGGGCTTCAGCTGATCACTCAAAAAATTGAGAGTTGAAAATTGACTGTATATATCAGGAAGCCATGCATGGAGCTGGAGATTCAAAGCCATGAACAGTCTACTACTGAACAGATAGTCAGATAATCACAAAAATAAAGCAATTAGCATTATTAGACCCAAGCACAGGCTGATGTGATAGAACCTCAGAGGGACTCTTGCTTTAGAGCAGGGAGGGCAAGGATGGGCACCTTCCCAAAGGTGATGTATGCACTGAATTTTGATGGATGAGTAGGATTCCATCAAGTGCAAGGAGGGAAACAATTTCCAATGGATCAGTTGAGTGAGAGAACACACCTCTTTCAAGGAACATAAAATAGTTCATCACGGCTGGAGCAAAGGTTCAGAGGCAGCGAAAAAAGTTTCTAAGGCAAATATAAATGTTTTGATTATAAAAGGCCTTTCATAGGTGGTAAAGAATTTAGATTTTTATCCAGAAGACAATGTGGAAGTTGCTGAAGATTTTAAGCAGGGAAGTGACGTGATTAGAGTCACGTTTACAATAATTGCTACTACAGGCAATGATGATAAAGGCAACTGAAGATGAACTGATATGGGGGTAGCTAAGAGGCAGAGAAATTAAAAGGCTGTTGCCATTGTTTTGGAAAAATATGAGCAGGCTTCCAAAATACAGTAGCAGTGGTATTGAGAGAGAAAGGTGAGCAAAGTTTTGAGTAGCCAGAGAAAGAAGTGGAAGCCTTCCCTGTGGAAATGATGTGCATAAATGTTTGGAGGAGGGGAGGGTGAGCAGATCGGTTTACCTGGAGCATGCAGTATTTGATGGAAGAACGATGATTAGCTACAGTGGAGGACCAGAGTTACCCAACAGCTGGTGATGATATTGAAAACACTGGTGGAGTCCTGCCTGTGGCAGGCTATTCAACAGAAAGGCTACACAATTAGGATTTTACATTTTTCCCTAGCAATGTTAAATATATAAATTATTTTTAATTGTGGTAAAATTTTACCATTTTAACCATTTTTAAGTGTACAGTTCACAACACTCACATTGATGCACAACCATCAAAGCCACCTATCTCTAAAACTTTTTCATCATTCCAAACTGAAATTTTTTACTCATTAAAAAAATAACTCCATATTCTCCCCCACCCCTCTGGCCTCCGGCAACTAACATTCTATTTTTCTGTCTCTAGTGGTTTGGCTACTCTAGATACCTCACTTAAGTGGAAATAACAGACTTTTTGCCTTTTTGTGTCCAGCTTATTTCACTTAGCTAAATCACTTTAATCAACACCCTGGTTATTCAGTAGTTGACTTCTAATTTAAGTGCTACTTTATATGCTATATCTTAAAACAAATGTCTAGCTTTTCTTACTTGATCAAATCTTTCCCACTTATTAAGGACACTTTACTCTAGCAAATTATAAACTCAGACAATTTAGTCTACCACTGTGTCTGCCATAAAGAGCTTTTTATTGGTCTATTTACTGTCTTTACACTATGAATTTTTTCATTTCATTATGGTTTATGGGCACTGGACCTTTTGCAAAATTCCACCTAGTACAATGGTAGTAAATAATAGCAAATAGAACAAGGGAAGCAGGAATCAAACTTATCTGACCACCCTGGAGAAAGGAAGTTATTTATTTAGGATGCTGATATGAAGCCTCTCTCTTCTGATACTATGTAATTTCCCTATCTGGGGCTGAATTGGCTGTAAATGGAGAAAATTTCTGGCTGGGGAAAAGTCAGAAAGTTTCAGATGATTGGAGACTACCTGAGAACTGTCAAGGGCTAGGGACATCCCTAGGTCACCAGTGCTCTGCCAATTAATCAATCGAATAATTTTGTACAAGACGCTAATCCGCTGGAGGTCTCAGTGCGTTAGATTCGACCAGCCCGTTCTTCCCTGTTTTGTCCACATCACAGCACAAACGGAACACAGTACTGCAGGACCCTGAGATTAACGGCAGAGGCAGTACAGCACAGCACACCTGTAGCCCCTGGCCGCCTCGCGTCCCGGCAAATCCGAGTGGACGCTCTCCCAGGAGAGCTCCAGTCCGCAGGTTCGTTCCAGCTGATGCGTCACGCCGTCTGTTACAGACGACAAGCTAGGGTTCCCGCTGTTTCTGAAGTCAGCAGCCTTTCGCTCCTTCTGAAAAAAAGAGAGCCTTCATTCCTTAAGAGGACCAAAGCGTGGAAAAGCACAAGGGCCACAAACCACGCAAATACGCAAAAGTCCAACTACCGCACTTCCCAGCGCGCGCTCTCCGCCCGTCTTACGTCTCTTCCCAGCAGGCTCCGGGAGTCACCGCGAGACTTCATCAATTCTCGCGAGATTTATCGGCAGCCATCTTCTTGGGGGTGCTGGGAGCCGGGAAGACCCCCCGAATCGTTCCCATTCAGCTGTCCTTCGTCTTCGCTTTCTTCACTTTTGCCTCTTCTGCGTTGCCAACAAGCACCTGGTCCCAAGGCTGAGAGAAAGCCCGGGTCTAGGCGCGTGTCGCGCGCTCGGTCCGGGAAGATTCGCTGTGGTGGAGGGAAGGGGGAGGGCCCAGGCAAACCGTTGCTGCCTCAGCCCGGGTCGGGGTCCGGGGAGGGGGAGCGCCTGACACCCTGTGAACTCGCGGCCTGCGGCGGTCCCCGCGGAGCTGTTGCGGATCGGGGCTCGCGGGAACCTGCCACCGGCGCCTCCCACCGCGGCCCACGCGGGCGGCGCGCGGAGGAGGGGGCGGGGGCAGCGGCGGCTGTAGCGGCCGCGACCTGGGCGGGCTGAGGAGTGTGACGGGCCTCGGGGCCGCTGTGGATGGTTTCTAAAATGATCATTGAAAACTTCGAGGCACTCAAGTCCTGGCTCAGCAAGACTCTCGAGCCCATGTGAGTATCCGGGGGCTATTTCCTTGCAGGGATGGAAGTGGGAGATAGGTGGACACAACAGATGTGTGCAGTTTCCCCAGGTGCCTGCGGTGGAGGCCGAAGCGGTGAACGGAGGTCCCAGGGCTCTTGTGTTTTTTCCTCCTCTTCCACCCTCGCTCCAGGTTCAGGATACCCCTGGGAGCCCGAGCTGACCTTTATTTTATCGCTGAATTGGTCCTTAAACCAATGTCTCTTCCTCTTGTTTTACCGTTATATGTAGACCGACCCCAAACTACAACTCGAACTCGTATTTGCCGAGGGCCCTTAAATCTTTTTTTTTTTTTTTGAAGTGAATCCGACTGTAATTTCCTGTCCACAGACCATTTTGCTTTGTTTCTTTAAATGAAGTGAATAGCCCTTATTAGGGATTAGGACAGTTCTAGTCTAAGCCACTCACGGTTTACCTAAATAAAATCCCTGAAAGAAAGGCCGTGTCTCCCATGTGCTATCTGGCTCATCAGCACCTCTCTTCACTGATTGAAGATGTAACAGGTGCTACGGTGCCCAGTAAAATACCCTTTTCCCACCTACACGTTTGTTCGCTTCGAGGAAGAAAATACAGTCTGTCCATATGGAATATTTAGCAGTTTTAAGTAGGATTCTATAGGGGTGTGTGGGTGTTTTGATGGAGGGGGGTTCAGAGTGCTGAAATGTAATAGATGGGAAAAATTAAGGAGTGTTTTAAGGATTTATCTTTTAATACATACAAAATATATCATAGGCCAGGGGCTTTATCAAAATTGGTTGATTTACAGTAAACAGCTTAAAATACAATGGGTAAAAATCCACTCACTTAAATTTATTAAGTGCCTACTATGTACTTCGGGAGGCGTTGGGGCTAGAGCTTTTAAATTTCAAAGCCAGGAAGACATAGTAAGCAAGTAAATAAGATAACTTCAGGTAGTAAGAGTAATGATGGTTGTATAATAGAAGATCATGCAAAAGAGTCGTTAGAATGTCACTCACTTCAGAGGAGGTGACATTTGAGCAACACCTAAGGAGGAGAAGGAACTATCTGTGTGAAAGTCTGGAGAAATAATGTTCCTTTTAGAAGGAACAGCAAGCAAGTGCAAAGGCCATGTAGCAGAAATGATCCTGGTGTGTTCCAGGAAGAAAAAGAAAACAGTTGTGGCTGCAGAGAAACCTTACCATGAGGGAGAGAATGGCAGGATATGAAGTTGGAGAAGTAGGCAGAGGCCTGTCATGCAGGATCTTCTAGGCCATGGTGAAGAGCTAGGATTTTGTTTGAAATATAATGGGAAGACATTAGATGATGTAAAGCAGACAAGGACTGATCTGTGATTTTGTTTTAACCCTGCCTGCTTTGTGGAGTTAAAAGGGGCAAGACTAGAAGTAAGGAGACCCATTCTGAAGGGTGTTATAGGCAGAGATGTAGATAGTTTGCATTAGGGTTATAGTGGAGATGGTACTAAATATGTTTTATAAGTAGATGGGCTGGAACTAGGTGATGGATTGGACATGGGAGATAAGGCTAAGGGAAATCAATGGCGATGACTAAGAAGTTGGCCTAAGCAGCTGGATCGGTGATGGTAGAGAAGGCTTGGAGAGAGCAGGTTGAAGGGAGGAGAGTAGGATGGTTGGTTTTGATGATTAAGGTGTTTGTTATACATCTAAGTGAGATATCAAATAGGTAGGTGGGTTTGAATTTAGAACTGAAGCCAAAACTAGAAATATTTGGAGTCATACAGTTAGCATTTAAAGCCTTGGAACTGGGGGAGATTTCTGAGGAAGAATGTAAATAGGGAAGAGAAGAGGGGTCGAGGTCTGAGGTAGGAAGAAGATTGGGATAGATGTCACTAAAGAAGCAAATGTATGACAAAAAAGGTGGATTGTCAGCTTGATGGGATGCTGTGTAGCGGATGAAACAGGCGGTGGCAGATAAGTGGCCCCTGTTTGGTAAAGTAAAAATCATTGGTGGATTTAGTAAAAAGTTTCACTGGAGAGGGGTGGTGCAGATAGAAGCCGTATTTCAGTGGACTGAAGCAGTGGATTGGGCAGCAGTGTAGTGTAGTGGTTTAGAGGGGGCCTCTGGAGCCAGAATGGCTGGCTTTGAATTCTACCTCTGCCACTTACCAGCTATATACTGGGTAAATTACTTAGCTCAGTGCCTCTGCTTCCTCATGTCTAAACAGGGGAGACAATAAATATGTATTGAGAAAATCTTTGAACACTGCCTGGTTTGTAATTAGCAATCAATAAGTATTAAGTGAACAGAAAACTTAAAAGAATGTTTTAAGTTAAAATAGCATTCCTTTTTTTTAAGCCTTCAGTTTACAAATGACTTACCAGCTATATTACCACTTCCTTTTTTTCACTAACCTAAGAGAAAATTATTTATAGCTTCTTAGTGTGTTTGCTTGTAATTTTTCTTTAGTTTTAATGAAGCATACTCAGGTATCCTGTAGCCTACTCAGACGACTGTAGCACTGCAGTCATTATTGCTGGAATAAAGCACTGCTTGCAGAGCCTAGACAGTGTGGTAGGAATTGGTTCTTTTATAATGCACACTGCTGATGTAAAATTGAACCCTTATCCAAGTTTGTCCCTTTAATTGCACTTCAGGTGAATTCTTTTAGATGACTTTTAAAACTAATCCTAATTATTTAAGATCTATGATTTCTTACCTTGGTTTTGTGAAACTTTAAGATGTGTTTGTTTAATCTAAAGAGTGTTTTTTCCTTTACTTTAAAACTGTAATTGCCCGATAGCACCTATTTGAGGCAGGACCATTTGAAGGACCAAGGGTAAGATGTAACTTGAAACCTGTGTAGAACTTTATAGCTGTTTGTTCTAGTAAAGTATCTCACGGTTTTTGACTTGCACCATAATTTGAATGTATTAATTCAGCAAATATTTATTGAGCACTTAATCTACTCTGTGCTAAACAATTTCTCTTTTTTAAAAACTTTTTTTTGGGGGGAGAGGTAATTAGGTTTATTTATTTTATTTATTTTTAGAGGAGGTACTGGGGATTGAACCCAGAACCTCCTGCATGTTAAGCATGCACTCTACCACTTGAGCTATACCCTCTCCAGCAATGTGTTAGTTGTTGGGGATAGTAGGAAACACAGCATGAGATGACTATCTTCGTATTGTTTACCATTTAGCAGGGAAGACAGATAATGAACAAGTAATTATAAGACTAATGAGTGTTATGAATTCAGAATGCTGTCAGAATATATGTGTAGGAGTTCAGGAAAGGCTTTCCTGGGTTGATAAAATTTCATCGCAGCCGGGAAGGATGAAGAACAGTTTGCTGGGGCAAAGGATGGAAATGGAGAGCTGGGAGAGCGTTATAGGTTTTGGAGAGCAGATGGTATAAAGGCCAATGAAACAAAAGAGGTGTCTTGGAGGAACTGAAAGAAATTGAAAAAAGAGTAAGGAAAGTATAGCAGTGAATAGCTTTAGAGAGAGCAGCCAGATCACACGAGACTGTTGAGTCATGTTAAGGATTCGGGATTTCATTGAAGGATAGTGGGAAGCCAGAGAAGGGCTTTAGAGGCTTTAGGGGAGGAGTTTTCAGATTAATATTAAAAAAAAAAAAAAAAAAAAAAAAAAAAAAAAACCAGCCTGGTTGCACTTTAGCATGAGTTGATAAGTCTGTATTTCAGTTGCCTATAGTTGTCTATAGGTATATCAGGATTCAGAGTTTTCTTTTTCATAATTTACTGAAAGTATAAGTGTTAAGATTGTCATTTTTGAAATACTTAAGATTGATGTTTTGTTGTATCAAACTTTTGCTTAGTCTTACTTGCTAATAATAAAATAAAATTAGATGTTGATTGTTCTAATATTAGTTTCTTTTTTATAATGTGAAGTCCTGGAAAAAATTAAACTAACTCTTTGATGTCCAATTTTTCTGTTCGTGTTTTTTAAACAAAAGATTTTCTGTTGTATTTTAAAATTTTTTATGGGTTTACCCATCACTAAATGTAGTGGTTTAATAAAATTAGGTGGTTTTTTTTTTTTTTTGGTTTGTGTGTGTGTGTGTTTTGTTTTTGTTTTTTTTTTTTTTCTTTTCTTTTCAGTGGTGGTACTGGGGATTGTACCCAGGACCTGGTGCATGTTAATGTGAAGCACACACTTTACCACTGAGCTATTATCAACCCTCCCCCAACCAATTATGGATTTTTTTTTTTTTTTTTTAGCTAAAGGGAAACCTCAAGATCTAATCAAACCCCTTGATTTTTCAGAAAATAAAATTGAAAGGCAGATAGATTTAATGACATGCTCAGATTTTGTTGAGTTTAGTAGTAAAGAACAGAATGCCTAGTTTTGTGTTCCTGCTGCTATGTAGTGCTGTGGAGGTGGTGTTGTATAGTGGGAAGGAAACATTTTGTGTCAAGGTAGGCCGGTGTTCAAATCTTAGCTCTGCCACTTATTAACTGAGTAATCTAGGCAAATGAACTTCCCTTTTCCTTATAATAGGGAGAATTACACTTGTTTCTTTCTGTAGTTGAAAATATTGAATGAAACATACTTTTAAGAGCCTAGCCCTTCTCTCCTTTCTTAAATGCTGGTTGACTAAACACAAATAGATTACATTACTATTATTGCTATTGTTAATGTTTATATGATTGTTATAAGTTTTTTATTACTTCCAATTCTATAAGGTAAATATTACCTCCATTTTGCAAGTGATGACACTGAGGCAGTGAAGCATGAGGTTAAGACACTTGGCCAGAGTCATAGCTCCTACATGTGACTAAACAGTGATTTAAAC
This sequence comes from Camelus ferus, assembly GCF_009834535.1. Classification (NCBI taxonomy): domain Eukaryota; kingdom Metazoa; phylum Chordata; class Mammalia; order Artiodactyla; family Camelidae; genus Camelus; species Camelus ferus. The sequence continues at coordinate 48,335,005 of NC_045709.1, forward strand.
TCAGGTTGTTGACTCTGGAGCTATGTTCTTTATTTACTACTACACAATATGGTGTATTCTTTCCTATTACTGTATATACTTTTTTACTATTACATTTTCATGGTAGTAGCTATTGTTATAAAGGAATGAAGTTCTAAAGCGTCATGGTCATCAGTGCTTTAGACTTTAAAAAAGAAACTTCAGTTTCTGTAATCTTTTCCATGTCAGTCATACTTGTTACTATACCTTTGTTGCCACATTAAAATTTATTTTTGTCCCTATTCTACTGGAAGAACTGAAAGGTGATCTTTTTATTCCTGAACTTTACTCCTATTTCCCTTCTTTGATCTTTCCTTTTCTATAGACTCCTTTGGCCAGAGAGAGTCAATCTCCCATTCCTTAAGAAAAACTCAGAACAATAGCAAAAAACAAAACAAAAAATGAAATCATACTTCATCACTTTCGTGGTAGCTTTCTTTTCCTGTCACTGTTAAATCTTAAAGTAGTCAGCCTTTAATTTTTCACTCATTTGCCCCCAACTATTTACTTCCTAATGCCTTACAATGTAGTTTCTTCCTATTTACAGTCCACCAGAATTGCTTACCTTAATGTTACCAGTAAATGTTTTTATTAAATATAAAGATTTTATATAAATTTTAATTCTTTGACCTCTGTGTATCACATTAGATAATGTTGATAGCTGCTTTTTTTTTTCTTTTTAAACATGTCATGTCTGGGATCCCTAATATTTTGGGTCTCTTTTCAAATCAGTCCTATCTCTTTAAGTTCTTTTTCTTGCCTTTGAATTGTATTTTTATTAGTTTTATTCCCATGACTTTTTTTCCTCAACCATTTCAACTCTTGACACCTTGTTCACGTTCATTGCTGTGGATAATTTCTGTTGTGATACGTGCCAGTGACTTTAAGTACTTTTTGTGTGTGTATTATAGATGCCTTGAAAGTTTGATTAAAGACTTTTTTTCCCTAGGATACTGCATATATGTATTTGCATTTGAATTTTAGAGCTTTTCCAAGAGCACCTCTATGCATTTATTTTTCACATAAGTTAGTTTAGACTTAACCATGCTTCAGAGCCTTAAGGTCTTAACCCCAATTGCCAGCTAAAATCCACCTGGTCCTTTCATCCAAACTTCAAACTATGTTTCTGAAAATAAAATGTTCCCTGAATTCACTTACTTCCATTTCATTTCTCCAAAAAACCTGGGTTTGAAATTTTATTTTTTGGCTTCTCCTCCCTTCATCTCTCCCCTCCCTCTCCATTCATTTAATCATTGGGTTCTCTCTCTTTCTTTTAATAATTCTTATAATGACAGTGCCCAGTAGGGAACTCTACACTCCTTATCCAAACCATTGCAGGTTGTCTCTTAACAAATCTCCGTATCACCAGTCCTTTTCTCCCTTCCAGTTCTTCTGACCTATTCTTTTGTTTGATCAAAATCTTCACTCCTGAATAATTAATTGCATACTTTAAAACTTGGCTTTCAAAAGTCTAATGTCTTTCAAATTATCTTCCCAGTTTATATCTTCCTATTTTTTATATGTCTTAATTTCAATGAGGCTGAACTTTTTATTCTAATTCTCTGTCATATTGTTTATACTGTCCCTTTTACCCCAACTTTAAGTAGAAGGTAACATTCATTGAGGGCTCATTACATGCCAATCATTTACTGTATGTACCTTACTGTATGTGAGTTAGGTTCTGTTATCCCAGTTTTAAAGATGAGGAAATTGAGTCTTAGGAAGATTAATACACTTCATTCATAGCTAATAAATAATAGAGACGGGATTCAAGACAGGACATTTTGATTCCAGACTTTGTTGTGCACTATGATGTACTGCCTTTCTCCATTTCCTTTATATATGTTGAAATCAAAGATCAAGCTGATTCCTGTTCTTCCAGAAAGCCATTTATCATCTGTCCAGTTGGAAGCAGTGATTTATTTTTCCATGACTCTTCTCTGTTTGCATTGTTTATGATACTCATCACTTCCAAACTTGTTTACTAACTAATTCTTAAATTTTCCAGCATTATTATTAGAAGTTTAAGGTCCTTGAAAGTAAATTCCAAATAGAGGTTAAATGTCTTCCTGTTCTGTATAGCATCCAGCACAATGTCTTGTGTGTTGTATACACCTGAGTTTCAAGTGCCTTCGTTGAAATCCCTACTTTGTGCACTCATGACCTAAGGAAAGAGAAGCATTTGTGTAGAACTATTTTATTTTATAAAAGCAGGTATGTGAGCATTTTGAAGTTTTACTCATCTCTGGGTCCCTTTCCCTTTATTTTTACCTTATAGCACCTTCAGATTAGTTAAAACTTAAGTATTTTTAAGAGGGTAAGGACACTGAAGAGTATTAACATTTATTCATTAAAGTATTGGTAAATGCTTCTGTGTGCAAGATTGCTGGCTTTCATGGAGCTACACAAAAGAAATGTACTCTAATTCTAGTCTGATGAATTTTACAGTTGGTAGAAGAGTTTTCCTATAATTAATTAATGGCTAAAATATTTTTCATGACCTTCACCCTCTTAACTTAAATTGACCCATTACCGTGTTTTACTGCTGCAACCTTAGTTGGCTTTTCCATCTGAGTGATGGGTAGTTAAAATGATTTAGCATTTCCTACCTGTTTTAGCAGTTCCTTTTGTCTTACAGTACTTCTCAAATAAAATTATTTTATATGCATAGACCAAGATAAAAGAATTGTATTATGAGTAAAATGGAAAATAAGGTATTTCAGTGTTTGGTGTGTACATATGGAGAATGAGTAACTGAAACTTGAGCTAAATGGCTTCTAGTAATTTTCTTTCTTCCTCGTGCTTCATTAGTCCCAGAGAATTGAGAATGAATGAAAGAAATGAGTGGATAGTAAACCCTTCCTACCAGACTTACTCACTACCTCCCACTACCTTTTTTTTCTGTGGAAAAATCCTTTTCAGTTTACAAATAGTAACTTCTGAAATGGTAAAAGTTTATTTTAAACTTGATATTTAGTATTTTGCATGTGTATGAAACAGTGGAGTACACTTGATATGTTACTCATTGGTTCTTCCTGAGATATTTTGCCTTTGTACAAGCAAATATGTTTGTATATTTTTCTTACTCTTTTTTGACATAGTTGATATTATACGTGGAGGTTATTCCATATAATACTTAAGAAGCTTGCCCTCTCCACCTTTTTTTAAAGACTGCATAGTATTTTAATGTAATGGGTGTACTGTAATTTATTTAACCATCCTGTATCGAGTAACTGAACAAATAGTACTATGGTGTGTATATTTATGATGTGTGATTAACATAAACAGATTGGTTGCATAAGTTTTGACAGTTATATACACCAGAGTAATCCCATAAAACAAGCTCTAGAGTGTTCTCTGGAAAATTTTCTTGTGCTTCTTTCTAGGTTTTTCTTTCCTTCCTCAACAAATGCATCTACTTTCTAACTTTGGCATTATGAGTGTGGCTGCTATGAATATTCTTATTCAAGTCTTTGTGGAAAAAAAAATACATATATGTAAATACCTAGGAGGGTGTTTGCTAGGTCATAGGGTAGATTTATGTTTTCCATTATAAGAAACTGCTAAATTGTTTCTGAAGTGGTTGAACCATTTCACATTGTTATCTCCTATGTATGAGAGTTCCAGTTGCTCCATATCCTCAACAATATTTAGTATTGTCAAGGTTTTTATTTATTAATTTTTTTCCTTTTTTTAACCTTTATAGTGAGTATGAAATGGCATCTAACATTTTTTTGGACTAACAGTTTAATTCTCATTATGGTTTTAATTTGCATTTTCTTTATGACTAATGCTATTGAGGACCTTTTCATGTGCTTATTGACTATTAAATCTTTTGTAAAGTGTCTAAGTCTTGCTTATTTTTAAAACTGGGCTATCTTTTATTGTTGGTTTATAGGAGTTCTTTATTCATGTATAATGTACTGTAGATTTTTTTTCCCCACTCTGTAACTTGTATATGGTAGTCCCCCCTTATCTGTGGTTTTGCTTTCTGTGGTTTCAGTTACCCATGATCAGCTGAGGTTTGGAAATACTGAATGGAAAATTTCAGAAATAAGCAATTTAAAAGTTTTAAATTGTGTGCTTTTCTGAGTAGCATGATGAAAGCTCACACTGTCCCACGTGGGATGTGAATTATCCTTTGTCCAACATAGCCTTCCCATTAGTCACTTAGTAGCTGTCCTGGTTATCAGGTCATGGTATTACAGTGCCTGTGTTCAAGTAACGCTTATTTTACCTAATAATGGCCCCGAAGCATGAGAGTAGTAATGGTGGCAATTTGGATATGCCAGAAAGAAGCCATAAAGTGCTTTCTTTAAGTGTAATGGTGTTAGTTCTCAACTTAAGAAAAAATCCTATGCTGAGGTTGCTCAGATTTACAGTAATAAGAATGAAACTTTTACTTGTGAAATTGTGAAGAAGGAAAAAGAAATTCTAATTTTGCTGTTGCACTTTAAGCTGCAAAAGTTACAGCAACTGTGCGTGATAAGTATTTAAGGTGGAAAAGTCATTCAATTTGTACAATGAAGTATTTTGAAAGGAGAGAGAGATTACCTTTTATTCTCTTACCTTTTATTACAGTATATTGTTAGTATTATTTTTTATTATTGTTGTTAATCTCTTACTGTACCTAATTTATATACTAAACTTTGAGGTCTTACACTTCAGTATATGTGCTACCCAAGCGAGCAAGAGGTTTGTACACTTAAAATGAATTTTTAAAAATGCATATGAAATGAGATAGGGTTAATGGCTTCTTTTTTCTTTAATAAGTGTATTATTAATTTTTCCATAAATAATTCCTAAAAAGACTTTTCCTTTTTTCATTAGGTGACTTGCCTGTTGGTTGAAATCAGTTAGCTGTATAGTTGAGTCTATTTGTAGACTCTGTCTTGGTCCAATGATACTGTTCATTCTGATGCTCATACCACACTGTCTAAAGCCAACTAACTTTGTAATAAGTCTTGAAATCAGGTTATGTAAATCTTCCCAGTTTGTCCTTTTAAAGATTGTCTAGGTTTTGCTGGATTTTTGTTATTTCCCTAGAAAGGTGAGAATCAACCTGTCAGTTTCTACAGGAAAACCTGTGTGATTATTGATAAGGATTGTGTTGAATGTAGAGATCGGTTTTAGAAGAAAGAGCATATTCATAATATTTAGTCTTCCGTTCATGAATGTGGTGTATCTATCTCTCCATTTATTTAAGTTTAATTTCTCCTAGCAACATTTTGTAGTTTTCTGTGCAGGGGTCATGTAAATCTTTTGTTAGATTTTTTTCCGTGGGTATGTGATGTTTTATAAAAGCTTTCAAAATTTAATTTTCCAATTTTTATTGTTACATATAAAAAAGTGATTGGTGTTTGCATATTGACTTTGTATTCTTCAACTTTCTAAGTGAACTTAGTTGTGGTCGCTTTGGAATTTTCTTCTACCTGTTATATCTGTGAATAATGACAGTTTTACTTTCTGATTTTTTTTTTTTAATGCCTTCATTTTTTATTGTACTGGCTAGGAATGACAGTAAAAGTTAACTTAACATGGTAAGAGTTTCTTGTTCTCGGTCTTGGGAGAAAGAGACTTAGTGTTTCAGTATTAACTGATGTTAGTGCTAGGTTTTTAGTAACTACCTTTTACCAGATTGAGGAGATTTTCTTGTATTAATTTGCTGAGTGCTTTGCCATGAAAGGATGTTGAACTTGTCAAATTCTTTGTATTTGTTGAGATGATCATGTGGATTTTCTCTCTGTATTTATTGACATGATCATGTGGATTTTTCTCTCTTTTCCTATAAATATTGTGTATTATTATGGGGGTTGGTTTTCAAACATTAAACCAGCCTTGCACTCCTGAGAGAAATTCTACTTGGCCATGATGTTTTATCCTTTTTATACATATTGCTGGATTTGATTTGCTAATATTTTATTAAGAATTTTTGCTTTTGTTTATGAGGGCTATCTGAATTTTACTTTTTTCTCTAAGATGTCTGGTAAACTTCACTGGTGAAGCTATCAGAAACTAAAGTTTTTGTTGTAGGATGGATTTTTTTTTAAATTACAAAATTGGTTTCTTTAATAGGTATAGGTCTATTTACATGTTTTTTCTTGTGTCACTTTTGACAGTTTATGTTTTTCAAGGATTTTTCTCTAAGTTGCCAGATTTATTGACATAGAGTCTATGTGAGTTTATGTTGTTGCCTTACTAGTCATATGATTATAGAATCTATTGTAATGTTCCTCCTCCCCTTTTTAAAATTACACCTGATGTTGGTAATTTTACTCTTATTTTCTTGACTAATTTTTCTAGTAGTACAGTTTTATTCACTTTTCCCAAGAACATTATTAGCTTTATTGATTTTTTATGTTCTCTGTTTTAATATTTTACTTTTATTATCTCCTTTTTTCATACTTTGAGTTTAGTTTGTTGGCCTGTCCCTCTTTTTAAGGTGGAAACTTAGGTCATCGGTTTTACATCTTTCTTTTAGTTTCAAACATTAGAGGGTAAGGCACAGGATCTACTGCTGAGACTCTAGATCCTATGAAAGGGAAAATTCTGATTGTGCCCTCGAAATATTTAGAGCCATGGTGAACTGAATCAAAGTAAAGCTGCTTACAAAGCCCCAAGCTGCATCAGTTACAGAATGATTGACTCCACTCTACAGGCTAACAAAAGAAAAGACATGTCTTTTACTGAGGAGAAATCTGATTTACTTGTTTCCACCTTAGTGTTCTTTTACACAAAATGTTTAGAGTAAGATCAGATAATAAGGAACACAAAATAGTAAGAAAATGAGATCCACATGAGAAGAAATAGTCAATGGAAGCATACCCAGAGATGGCCCAAATAATAGAATTGTTAGATAAGTACTTTAAAATAACTGCTAAAAATGCTACAGAATCGGAACATGTGAATAGCATGCATAAAGATATGGGGAACTTAAGCTAATACACAGAAACTATTAAAAAGAGTCAAATGGAAAAACCTAGAAGTGAAAACTATGATAACAGAAATAAAAAATTCTGCTTTAAAACAGAGTGGACACCATAGAGAAAAAATAGCAATGAACTTGAATATAGGAAAGTAGAAAATATCCAAACCAAAAGCAAAAGAATAAAAGTAATTTTAAAAGATATATCTGATATCTGTATAGTATCAAACAGTATAAAATACAAGTAACTGAAGTCTTGGAAAAAGGAAAGAAAAATAAGACAGCAAAAACTGAGGCATAATAATCAAGGACTTTCCAAGACTGATGAAAGACATCAAAATACGTATCTAAGATGACAAAACCAAGCAGGATAAAAACACACATACATACACAGAGCCCTAAGCATATCATAGTCAAACTGCTGACCTGAATCTTAAAAGTATTCAAAGAGAGAAAAAACACAGATACATTACATACAGGAGAACAAAGACTCAAATGGTGGCTGACTTCTTGTCAGAATCAGTGGAGGACAGTGGCAATGGAACAATGTCATAAAACAGCTAACCACTCAACACTTACTAACTAAAAACACAGGAGTAGTTCTGGAAGCAGGGAAGGGGAACTAGAAGAGACCTGCCAGCGCACTAGCAAAGTCTGGGAGTGGAGCAGGAGGGCTTTGCAAAACTCTTAGGCTTCCAAGCCTTCACATAGAATTGGGTGGTTCCCCTACAAAAGACAAGGGAAAAAAGCAACACAACAATTGCTGTGCCTACATTCTCTAATTATTGATTTTCCATTGCTTACCGGCAGTTTAAAACAATATGGAAAAAACATTTATAAAAATCTTAAATGAAATCATTGTTGTAAATGAAAAACATTTGGATAATTTCAGATCCTACACATAAGCAATAATAAGCAGTTCAGCAATCATTTTTTGCTCTTTAATATAGTTTCAAATGTAACAAGTACTTTTAGACTTATAACTTAGAACCTTTTTAGGGCATATTTAAAAGAAATTATCAATGTGACCCTTCTTATTTTTATATTATTTTCTTAAAGATATATCCAGTATTTATTTTACTCTTTCAAAAAATTTAATTCTTTATAACAGGCAGACTGTGTGTGTAAGAGAGAGAGAGAGAGATCCCATTTTGAAAACTAGTTTATAAACTTGCAGTTACTAGTCTGTGAAGTTTCTCAAGCACTTTCTCAAATTGGAATGTTAAAGTTTTGAAGCTTCTGGTGACAGTGAGTACTCCCAAATTGGAAGAACAGTTGTATTCAGTGAGCAATTATGACTGTTCATTATGGTTAGGAAAAGGTTTTTGACTCCAGTTATCCTTTTTTGGTTTCAAATCAAGAAAAAGTTTTATTGCCATGCTGAAGTGTGTGAACATTTTGGGGACTAAGCTATGGGATAGTGGGGAAGATTAATAAAGCAGTGAAATAACTTGATCATGTCTCTTTTTAAGAATGAAAGTTTGATGTTTAGAGATTTGATTAGGTTATAGCATTTTGGAAACAAGAAAGTCTAAGTAGCAGTTTTTAATTCTGATTTTAAGAGTGGTTTGTAAAATGTCAGAATTTGGACTTTGGCAGGAGGTAGGAAGAGAGGTAATATTCTTAGAACATACGTACTGAATATATGTGAGGGCTGTCTCAGCAGTAAGGATATAGAGAAAAAGGCAGCTAGGAAGGACTTGTCAGAATGCTTGGGGACTTTTTATTGAACTTTTTGGGTATCTGTGACAGCTTTTTGAACTTGTTTGTACACCTTTATATTTGTTATTATTGGGTTTGACCTAAACTGAGAGTTATTTTTTGTGAGTTTTGGTTGATTTGCCCCTAATTAAGTATACTGTTACATAGTGTGATAATTAGTAGATACTTCTTAAACATTGTGATTGGTTCTAGGAAAAAGGTAGACACAGTTACCTAGTCTGAAACAGATAAGCACACTAGTAGTAACATTTTAACAGTGGTAGAAATATGTATGCATCTTAAGGTCTGGCAATTGAGGAAGAATATATAAAATGTTTCTCCTTAGTAGAATTTAGTTATTCTTTGTCCTTCCCAGAGGCTCAAAATTTGCTCATGAGTGTTCAGGAAAGGGAATTCTATGGCTCTTGAAAAAGACCTAGAGGAAAAAAATTTAGAATTACATACTGAATGATTTTTAAGTTCAGTTAACTGAAAGTTCCTGGGAATGAGATTAGGGGAGGGAGTGCAATGATGGTGAAAGCTTAGCATCTTATTGTCAGATTTATAGTTCAGTGCCTTTGTTTTAAAACTGAGAAAACTGAAGCCTAGGGGAATAAAATGCTAACCTAGGATTACATAATTTGTGAATAAGGTAAGATAACACTAGACTAGGAATCTGAAAACCCCTGGATTTTTGGAATTCAGTCAGGTTTTTTTTTTTTTTTTTTTTTTTTTTTTTTGCAATACTGCACTGCTTCAAGGAAAAGCTGACAGTTTGGCTTAGAAGACAACATAGATTTGATAGGGAATAGTGCTTAAAATACAGTAACTAGATTTTAGCACTTATTCTGAAGATGGGGTGGGTGTAATAGACATCTTATAACTTTAAATTTTATTGTATTTTGTTCCTTAGTAATTTTTTTTTTTTTTTGGTGTTGGTAGGTTAATAGTAATGCTCTCATATTTGTAATCATATTTATTTGTAATTATTTCTAATTTGGCAGAGCATCTGTTCTCTCATATAAGGAAACTGAAGTCTTTGGAAGCTAGAGCCCTTCCCCAGAGAATTCAGCCCTTCCTCAACTGTGAATTGGAATGTAAAACATATACTAAATGTGGAATTTTGTTGTGGGCTGCCATATCAGTATTTCTTCTGCAGTTCCACTTTTAAGAGAGTTCTGTGACATTGTTCTGTTAACCACACCTCTGTGCTCAGTTTGCTATTTGGGCTACTCCTTTTTGCACTGAACACTATAGAGTTTTGCAGTCTGATTATTGGGTCTTATCTTTGGGAGTATGTTGAATTAGACATTTAATGAACACTTTCTGAATAACTTCTAAAGCAGTGATTCTCAAATGTAGTGTGAGGACTCCTGGGGTTTCCTGAGACCCTTTCATGGGGTCTTTTGAGGTTTCCTCGGTTTTCCAAGTGTATATCTATGTTGAGGACAGACTTTCTTCATATATTTCAACCCAAACAGCGTATCACAACAGAGTGAATGTGAAAGTAGGCTAAAGAATCAGTCTGTTATTTAGGCCAGATATTACTAGTATTTGCAAAAAAATGTGAAACATTGTCAGTCTTCTCACTACATTTTTATTTCATTGTGGAAATAAAACTTTTTTTTTTTTCATAAAAAATATAGGGTACAGGTTTCCATCTGTCCAAAAGTAGAGTGTTCCTTTGAAACCTTTTAGAAGCCAAAATAGTGTTAAGTGAAGAAGCAGTTACCTTAGGACACATCTTGCTAATGGATGCACAAAATAAATCGAGATCAAACACATGCTTACAGATACAGTTCATAGCTATGGTGACTTGAATGCTGAGGATGCCCAATGTAGTTCCTGAGGAAGGAGCTTGGCAGTGCTACTCTTGCTGCTCACGATACAGGGTACCTCAGTATGGCTCACTGCACAAAAAAAGAAAGAAAAAAAAGCTGGACACTATTTTTGCTTTTTGTCTTTTTATGTAAAAGCAAACGTCCTTTTTGGATTTCTCATGGTTAGTGAAAACAGTTACTAATGTAGGTCTTTTGTAAAAGTTTTACAAAGTGGCATAAAGCAAATTTCAAGAAGTAGGAGATACCTGTGTTTAGTTTCAGGTGAGGCTATCAGTCATGGAGCTCTGCCCATCCTGCAGTGGGGATATGGCTCAAACTGGGGAAGATCAGTCATTTTCAAGGATCAATATGATGCTCTGAGAGAGAGGGCAGGCCCCTTTCTCTGGCTTCACTAGCTGTCAGAATAATGTGAGCTCGGAACTGATCAGGGCCATCTTTGTTGCAACTTGGAGAGCACCTGCAAATTCAAAGGAAAGCAAATGGAATGGGAGGATCCTGTTGACATCTTTTGAACTCCTGGATCCAGCTATGCCCTAAGTCAGCCCTACCACTGGATGTCCCGTTTACTTATACCAATAATTACTTCTCCTGCCCCCCCCCCACCAAGGTTATTTATGTTAAATTGTAATGGATATGTTGTTATTTTAAACTGAATAATTTAGAATTACATCAATTTTAATTCCTAATGTGGTAAATACTGGTAGATATAATCCATTTAAATGAAAGCTTTTTGTGTTCTCTTATCATTTTTAAAGTGTAAAAGGATTCTGAGACCTTGAGAACCACTGCTCTCAAGGGTAAGAAGAAATTTTTGCCATTATGTAGGGGTAATATAGGAGAATGCAGGAACTAACTGAATAGTTTTCAGTGTTATAATTATATGTTTTGTGGTAAGTTTCTTGCAGTGATAAATGGTTTGTGTGATGCTCATGGAAGATCATATTTAGATATGTTTCTTTTGTGGTGGTTTTATTTTATTTTGTAGAATGAGTGGGAATGCAATAATTCTTAATTAGTAACCTTTGCTGTAACTGATTACTATGAAAAAATAATGTTTTTGCCTCTGTTTGAATTGAATGAAGCTGTATAAACTATGGCAACTGAATTTTTCAATTATATATTATGTTTGTTGTAATGGAATTTGAGTTTTTAAAAGAGTAATTCTTAGTACAGAATAATTGTATGACTTTGTTGCAAATTAGGTATTTTTCTTGAATATAAAGTGAAAATTTGGTAGGAACAGATGTGGGTGTATATCCGTGTTCTAAAGTTACTGAGTTAACATATTTAAATTTAATTTTTAATTTCCACTGCCACCTCCAGCTCCTCCTTCTCAAGATTACTGAAAATGGAAGGTTGGGTTAAATTCCATCAGTTATCTTCCACTGAATTTCTAAACCCTCCAAACTTTTTGAAATATTTTTCTGGAATGACTGGAGTGTTAGCTTTTTAAATTTTATTTCCTTTTAATACTTTACAGTTTCATTACTATTTTGAAGCCCCTAAATTAATATGTAAATACTCGTATGATGAGTGTGTTAGGAGGATTAATTACAACCTTTATATCTAGGGATGATTTTTTTAAATTGAAGTATAGTTCATTTACAGTGTTGTGTTAGTTTCTAGTGTACAGCAGAGAGATTCAGATGTATACACACACACACACACACACATACACATATTCTTTTCCATATTTTCCATTATGGTTTATTATAGGACATTGAATATAGTTCCCTGTGCTATACAGTAGGGCCTTGTTGTTTATTTTACATATAGTAGTTTGTGTCTGCTAATCCTAAACTCCTACTTTATCCCTCTCCTGATCCCCATAAATTTGTTTTCTATGTCTATGAGTATGTTTTGTAAATAAGCTCATTTGTATCATATTTTAGGTTCCACATATAAGTGATATCATGGTATTTGTCTTTCTGACTGACTTCACTTAGTATGGTAATCTCTGGGTCTATCCATGTTGCTGCAAATGGCGTTATTTCATTCTTTTTATGGCTGAATAGTATTCCTTTGTGTATAAATATCACATCTTTATCCATTCATCTGTAAATGGACATTTGGGTTGCTTCCATGTCTTGGCTATTGTAAATAGTGCTGCTATGAATATTGGGGTGCATGTGCCTTTTTGAATTAGAACTTCCTCTGGATATGTGCCCAAGAATGAGATTGCTGGATCATATGCTAACTCTATTTTTAGTTTTCTAAGGAACCTCCATAGTGCTTTCTATAGTGGCTGCACCAGTTTCCATTCCCACCAACAGTGTAGAAGGGTTCCCTTGTTCCACATCCTCTCCAGCATTTGTTACTTACAGACTTTTTAATGATGGACATTCTGACCAGTATGAGATTTTACCTCATAATAGTTTTGATTTGCATTTCGCTAGTAATTAGTGATGTTGAGCATCTTTTTATGTGCCAACTGGCCATCTGTATGTCTTTGGAGAAATGTCTATTTAGGTCTTCTGCCTATTTTTGGATTGAGTTGTTTTTTTTTTTGTTGTTATTGAGTTGTATGAACTGTTTGTATAATTAAACCCTTGTTGGTCCCATTGTTTGCAAATATTTTCTCCCAGTTTGTAGGTTGTCTTTTTATGGTTTCCTTTGCTGTGCCAAAGCTTATAAGTTTGATTAGGTCCCATTTGCTTATTTTTGCTTTTATTTCTATTGCCTTGGGAGACTGACCTAAGAAAACGTTGGTATGATTTATGTCAGAATTTTTCATCTGTGGTCTCTTCTAGGAGTGTCATGGTGTCATGTATTATATTGAAGTCTTTAAGCCATTCTGAGTTTATTTTTGTGTATCGTGTGAAGGTGTGTTCTAACCTCATTGATTTACATGTGGCTGTTCAGCTTTCTCTAAGGGTGATTTTTGATTCATGCTATTTGAAATCTTTCTTAAGAAAATTAAGTTCTTTTGGGGGGAGACTTTATTAGAACGTTTGATTTTCTGCATTGCTTTGGCTTCTGTAACATACTTATTGTGTATGCTCCCCTCTGCAGTTGTAGCTGTAAGAGAATGACTCTCTTAGGTGTTCACCCCATGCCTTTTCAAGGGCAATACTGTTATTTGTATCCTTGACACAGTATATTCAGAGATTGATAAAGTTTTATTTTTATGCCTTTAAAATCATTGGTTTGAATGACTTCATAGTGGTTTAGATTTTTAATTTATCAGAAGTCATTGAAGCAGTTAATTTTAAATCCTTGCAGAGGTGAGAGTTTAGAAATTTAAATGTTCAGGAATGCTCACTATGCTCCATCCCACTGGACTCCTCTTCCTCGTGTCAAGTAGATCCCCACCTCAGGCCTTTTCTGTCAGGTTCCTTTGCCTGGGCTTTCCTTTTTCCAGATAGCCAAAAAGCTTGCTTTCATTGCATTCAGTTCCCTGTTTAAATATCACTTCATCAAAAGTCCTTTTCTGATGTTCTTAGCTAGGATCTACTCATTTATTCCTTCACCTCCCTTCCTTTTCTTCCTCTTTTTCTTCCCCTTCATTCCTCTTCTTCTGTACTTTACCCCCTTACCTACCTCTTCAGAGCACTTTTCTACATGAAAACACCCTATATGTATGTATTGTCTGTCTCCTCCCTACACAACCAATGTAAACTCTGAAAACAGTGACTTTATTTTTTCTAGATCCTCAGAATCTAGAACAGTGCCTGACATTGTAGATACTTATTAAGTATTTGTCAGAAATGAATGTGATATTTGGAAGGTAATCAAACTATTTTTAAATTTTATTCTCAGAACCTTATGAAAATGGAAAAGAAAAGGTCCCTGACAAATGAGCTAATGAGAGTGAAATAGATTTGTACATATATTCTCTTTCTTTCTCTTTCAGTCTTCTGTCTCAGAGGCTCAAAGGTTACATATTTGAGTGAAAAATTCTATTTAAAAATTTTCATATATTTTTGATAAAATTATCTCATAATTTATATTTATCTATAGTTTTTGTGTAATTAAAAAACTTTGTTACTAATATTTATAGATCAATAACTGAAAGTACTGTAGCATCTTATATTTTGTATAATATCATAAACAAAATTAAACCTAAGGATTATACTCTTTGAGGTTTGTGAGGGATTTATTATCCAGTCTAGTACTTATCTGCCAGGGGCTGTTCAGTTTATGCTTGACACCATTCTAGTGATGGAGAACTCTTCCAGGCATTTTATTCAGCCTTTGGGAGGCTCTTATTATTAAAAAATTCAATTTCTATTTTAAGCCAAAATCTGTTGCTTCTACTTACTAGTTCTAACTATATCCCATGGAGGATATATTGAGTAAATGTAATCCTTCTTTCTAGTGATAGGCCTTCAATTATTTGAAAACCTACCAAGTTCACTCTGACAGTTCAATTTTCTAGGCCAAGAATCCCTAGCAAGCTGTCTGATAATGATATTCATTTACCATTCTGGCAATCTTCTTCTAAGAATATTTGAGTTTGTTTATTTATAAAAGGTGGCATCTAAAAATGAAAGCAGTGGTACTTCCTATTGCACAGGAGAGCTGCATTGTTTCCTCTCTAGTTCTCTGTTTTCTATTTTATTGCATCTTTATGATTTGTTTACCTTCAACAGCAGCCACACTTTCACACTTTATCTATGTGACTTTTGTTAGTTAAAATACTTAGTTGCTCCCCATTGACCCCATCTTCCACAGTGCTTTGTAAATCATGTGTTTCTTACTTTGTAGCTTCTGGTTTTCTTTGTGTTTTATCTGTCCCCCCCCCCCCCCCAAGGGTAATTGGAGTTGGAAAACTCTCTGGTCAGAGTCATAATTTATTGGCAGATTTATGCTTTTGCTGGGCTAAGAAGTTCTTATGGAACATAGAATTAGTGCGAATTCAATTAGTGTTTTCTAAGGTAGGAATGAAGTATTCACTCTTTCAGTGTTATTTCTTTGTCCTTAACATTTTCAAAATCTTTTTTTCTCTCTTCATGATCTGAAAGGAGATTTTAGCCCCACTTTTCCTTCACATGTTTCCAAAATGCTAGCAGTATACCAGAGGGTAAAGTCTAGCTCTAACAAGATAATGTGCCATTCAGATCACAAACCTATCAGCAGTAGCAGCTGGTGTAGCACAGTACCTCATGAACAATCTGACTTGTCATGGAGACAGTTTTTTAAAATGACCACTTACTATCAGAATTTAATTTTCTTTTGATTTAGTGATTTGAACATTTTTATTTCATTAATTTTGCATAGCAGGTTATTACTGCCAGATGTTCAGATGAAGTAGCATTGGTACTTTTAATTAGGACAAATAGAAAAGGGGATGCACATTTTGCCTTCTCTTCCTGATCCATAACATTTTGATATATTATTAAACTTCTGTGGTTCAAAGTATTTTGTTTAGCTATAATTTGTAAGTACAGACCTTTTCTTGTTTTCAAAAATTTTGAAATAAAAATGAAATGAGTTCCTATAGGACTTCAGAAAAGTTACCTTCTAAATGCATATTTACCTGTTTTATTATTAAATGTGAAATTATAAACTGTGCTTCTATATAATTTTCAGTCTAACACATTTTAAAAAGTAATCTGCCTTTCAGACTATTTCAGGTATTTAGCATTTTTGTATATGGTAGTTGATTTGTTGTGGCTGCTGTGGCTTTTATTGGTTTTTGATTTGATTTGAATTGCTTCTAACAGAAGATGTTGAACAAAGATTGTTTAGGAATTCTGTATTGCTGTTTCGTTAAACTGTAGTCTGTACCATAATGATTACAAAACCACAAAGTTCTTTCACCACATATTTAGCTGCTAGTATTCGAATTCACTTTTAAAGTGCCCTATTTAAAAAAATACTGGAGGGAATGGAATAGATTTGGTGTTTGGCTAAGAGAGATGCAAAGTGACAGTTACCAGAATGGCCGTTGTTAAACTGAAAATTTACCACAACCACCAAACCAATATTCAGTAAAATCATAGCATTTGGATTCAATGTGGAGACTCTGAATTTGCTTGTTAACAGCAGTTGCAATAAAACAGTATAACACATTGATAATATTATGTCTCTCAGTGATTTCTAGTAAACTGAAGTAGGTTTAGCTTGATACCTAGTTAGGTTAATGTTTAGTTGATTATGCTTATTCAGGTTGCCTAACATGAATAAGTATTGTTTCATGTGTCTCTCATGCAGTATTACCAGATTGTCAGTTATAAATGTATCTATAGATACGTCATGAGGTTATTGTCCCATTTCTTCATGCAGATCTAAGTACTTCCATGCTCATGATAAACATGAAAAATTAACCTATCATGAATCATTTTGTCTGAATTAAAAAGGTTGCTATAAGTAAGTATATTGAAATTAAACTTCAAAGAGAAAATGTTTAAAAATCTCATATACCATTGAAATGAATTTTCTTATTTAGGTTATAACTCACTTCAAGTCTTTGTAAAGAAATGAAAATAGGTCTATGAGAAAAGTTAGTTTATGATTACTAACAAATTACCCTGAAACTTAGTAGCACAGCAGACATTTGTCATCTCATGACATTTATCATTCCTGTGGGTCAGAAATTTGGAGTAGGTCAGTAGGTATTTCTGGCTCAGAGTCTGATGAGATTGCAATCAAACTGTTGGTCAGTGCTGCAGTCCTCTCAGGGACCCACTGGGTCTGTAGAATCGGCTTCTGTGCTCACTCACATGTGGCTATTGGCAAGAGACCTTAGTCCTCCCTGGAGCCCTCATTTCATAGCCACATGCTTTCCGTAAGGCTGCTTGAATGTCCTTGAAATGTAACAGCTGATTTCTCTAGAATAAATGATTCCAGAAAGAGAGAAAGGAAGATACCATGGTTTTATTACCTAGATGGTGTTCAGCCTTAGAAGTGAGACACCATCACTTCTGCCATATTCTATTTAGAAGCAAGGCACTAAATTGAGCCAACTCTCAAAGGGTGGAGAATTGGGCTCTACCTTTTGAAGGGAAGATTGAAAAGTTTGAAGACATATTTAGTCACCCCAAAGATGTATACTAAGGAGTGTTAATAGCATATGATAAATGCTATACTGATTCCTTAATAGAGTAATTTCTCAACTCTGGCAGTGTATCAGACTCATCTATGTGGCTTACAAAACAAAGCAAAATACAGATGATTGAATTAGACCTGTTGATTCACTTAAAGTCACGTTTTCCATATGTGTTTCTGCTGTGCAACCAAAGCTATTCAGTATCTTTAAGATGTACTTTTTGTTTCAGTGGCATTGCATTGCTCTACTTTTGTAAAATTGTTACATTCTGGATATGTATAGGAATTAAGACTTTTTGGTGTTACCTATTACAGTATTTTCTAGCTTTAATGTATATACATTCCTTATTAATATCCTAGCATTTGAACTTTTGTTAGGACGTGTGGAATCTCTGTTTTGTTTTTATTATTAAAATAATGTTTATTATCATTAGAGTCAGAATTGCTAACAGTTGTTATAATAAAGAGCAATAAAAATCAATTGAAGGATGTCATATATCGTGTGTATGTTTTTCCATAAATGAACTATTACATTATCCTACCTCCCCCCTCATTTGTAGTCTTCTCTCCCTACTGTAATTCCCTAATATATTTGTCTTTTTTTAAAGCCATGATTGGTAAGCCTTTTTGTGTCATCAGTGTCCTTTGAAAATATAATTTACTAAGCATCATTTATGTTATTAGCATGAAACTAAGCCAAGCTAGGAAAGTAAGTAAAGTGGGGCAGGGAAATGGATTCTAGGTAGGGATTTTACTTGGTGACATAGAAGATTAGTAGAAAGAAAGTGAAGCAAATGTGGCTGAGGAATTTAGAGGCTCTTTGAAATAATGAACTCTGAAAATTAACCTGAAAAGGGGAGAGTCCAGGGAGTAGTAAATTAGAGGGACTGTGCCTTGGATAGCAACTAAGGATATAGGGAGGCATTCTAGGGAGTTTTTTTTGTAGGAGTAATTGGATGGGTAGGGAGTTAGTGGCTGTAACTAGATGTTTATAGGAATAAGTAAATCGGAAGTCTGGATTTTGGGCAGATCATTGTAAGAGGCAATCTGGTGTAGTGGTTAAGAGTGTGGACTTTGGAGTAAGAAATTTAGATTTAAATCTTGATTCTGTTACTAACTACATGTAGTCTTGGGCAGTTGGCTTAGCTTTTTTCTGAACCTCAGTTTCATCAGTTAAATTGAGAACTAAGTACAGTATGTAAAATATGGAACACAGCTCATGGAACAAACTGGGGTTCAGTAGAGTATATTAATATAGGGAAGAAGAACTTAACATTTCTTTATTACTTTCTATGAGCCAGATGCTTGTAACATGTATTAACTCACTTAACTATCATACTGACTTAGTTTGTAACTGGAATTTGTAGAATGTGCGATTATTTATGGCTAAATTTCCTTCAATATTGCTTTTTTCTTCAGCTGTGATGCAGATCCATCAGCCCTAGCAAAATATGTTCTCGCTTTGGTAAAGAAAGACAAAAGTGAAAAAGAGTTAAAGGCATTATGTATTGATCAACTGGATGTATTTCTTCAAAAAGGTAAGATCTTTACTTTAAAAGCACTACTTTAATAAGTTATTCGAAATAAGATTCAGAGAGTATTAAAGGAGCTCAGTAAGAGATAGGCTTTAACTGTAACAAAGTTGAACAAATAGTATTGTTACTAATTATATCCGTAGGTTATTTATAACAGAAGTCTTTTCTTTCATTAGCATCGTTATGCTTTTTTTTTAAAGAATAATGACATTTTTTCTTAAAAGATCAGGACAGTGACTGAAAGATAATACTGCTTGGAAACCTACTTTGAATTTTGTCTAGCACAGCACTTCTCAACTTTTTTCACTTTGCTAGTATATAGTTAATGATAATATTTCTGTTTGGCACACTGGGTAGGATACTTGGAAACTAGTCATGGCTGGGAACGACTGACCCAGAGGTTCTGTGTATTCTGGCTTTCACCACCCTGAGAACTGAATAGATCAGTATTACCGTGGGACTTGTGCCATGCCACACTGGTCAGGAAGTTACTGGTCTTAGTATAATTTTTAGATTTGTAAAGTGAAGGCATGTTTCATCATATTTAAGTCTGAGGTAGAGAAGTGGAGAATTAATATCTTAGGAAATGTTTTTTAATCTGTGGTATTTTTGGTTTTGTTTCTAGAGACGCAGATATTTGTGGAAAAACTTTTTGATGCTGTGAATACAAAGAGTTACCTACCTCCTCCAGAGCAGCCATCATCAGGAAGCTTGAAGGTAGAATTTTTTCAGCACCAAGAAAAAGATATAAAAAAAGAAGAGGTAAGAATCTGTGTTAAATTTTACATGTTCTTTAAAAACCTATTTGTAATAATTAAACTGAGTTTTATTTTCTGTATCTGTGTTGGGAGTCCTCAAGACCACCCCCAGGTGTGATGATTTCATTAGGAGCACTCACAGGACTCAGTGTATAGTCATACTCATGGCTATGATTTCTTACAGTGAAAGGATACAGAGCAAAATCAGCAAAGAGGGAAAAAGTGTATGGTGAAAAGTCTGGGGGAAAATAGGAACAGACTTCCAGAAGCCTCTCCCAGTGGAGTCAAATAGGGTGTGCTTAATGAGTAGTGACAACACATACGAACCAGGGAAGCTCATTAGAGATACAGTGCCAGGGTTTTTATTTAGGGATGGTAACATAGGCACCTTCAGTGTAGTATGTACCAGAATCCGAGACTCCAAGGAGGAAAGCAGATGTTTAGCATTAACCATATTGTTTATATAGACAGTTCAGGCATGGTGAGCTATGGTTATCAGGGAATGATGGGAACCTTCAGAAGTCAAAGTTTGCAGATGCCAGCCAAGGGCCTACATTGTCAGCATGACTTTCTAAAAATAATAGTCTCAGGCCTGCTTTTAACTCTTCTACACAGTATTTTATAGTTCTGGACTCTTACCTGTTCTGTGAGATTAGTTAGACTGACAGATCTGTTTGCTTCTGCCTACATGCATTTTGTAGGAGACTATTTTTAAGGTAGTCAAATAAAAGGACCTTCACAGGGCAGTGGAAATTACTTCATACTTTAAGAGGTTTTGAAGTTTTTTTATCTTTTTACAAGATTACCATTCCTGTTTAATAATCATATAATAATTCAAATATCCTCAAGTTGATGTTTAAAAATTATAATTTTAGCAAAGATAATTGTTGACAATTAAGTTATTATATTTCTGCAGATAGCCTAGTTTTAGGTCAGACATATCTTGGTTAAAATTTGCCTTTCCCAGCCATTGCTTTGTGACCTTGAAAATAATACTCTTCCAACCTTTAGTTTACACAGCTGTGAAATGGAAATATTTAGAGGGTTGTTGTGAGGAATAGGAAGCTAATACCTGTGAAGCACATGGCAGAGTGTGTGGCACAAAGTAGGTTCTCAGTAAATGGCAGTTGCTATTGTTGAAAGACTGTTGTGTGATGGGTGATGTGGTTTTGGTTGTGATCTTTGGTTTTTTCACCTGATACTCTGGTTTTTTCCACAATATATTTACGTATGTATTATATACCAATTCTCAAGTGTATTTTTATCTCTATATCTGAACATATTTACACATATGTATGTGTATATAGTTACACAGACACACATACACATAAAACACCATCAGCTGGGGAAGACCAGAAATAATTTTATAACTGCGTATTTCGTATCTAAACAGTGTAAGGGTTCTGCCAGGAAAGACCAGAAATAATTTTATAACTGCGTGTTTTGTATCTAACAGTATAGGGGTTCTATTAGTAAGGAAGAATGGGATAGTAGATACTGTCTTGACATCTGCTTATGCTACATAGAGATATATAATAATTTATTTAAATTTTGCCCATTGATGGAAGTTTGGGTTTCAGATTTTTTTTCAGATACTTTGCTATTGCAAAGTATATATTAATTCTTAAAAAATCTCTAGTAAATCATGGGCTATTGGTTTGAGAAGCAGTAAGAAGTTTTCCCACCAAATGAGTTAACATTGAAGCGTTAGTCGTAACATCTGTTGATATAATATTTGACACCATTGTCTTGACTAGTTGTGAAGGATATTTGTCCTTCATCTTTCAGAATGGAAATGTCAGATGCCAATCTGGATTTAAAATGGCTGTGGATGTAGTAAGAGTTCCCAGTTGTGGAACTCATGGACATGTACTATGGAATATGATGATCTGTCAACATAAATTACTTGCAAGAGTACATGGAAGCAAATAGAAGGGAAGAAAGGCATCAAGAGGGTTGTATTTGCCTCCCCCCCCTTTTTTTTTTGCAGGGGTGAGGTTTGAAATGGGTAGAAGAGTAGGACAAAAGTACTTACACACACACACACAAAGGGAAACTGTTAAAAGAAGGCTTTTAAGCATTGTTTCTCAGAGTTTGGTCTGTTGATAGGACTTCCATTTAATTTATCATGCCATGTGGGACACTTGACAGCGAGAGGCTCTTGCCCAAAAGGATGCTGAAATAACTGACACAAACTGGGACGTGTTTGTAGTATCTGTAGACTGTCTGCATTAGAATATCTTAGAGTTTTTATTAAAAATGCAAAGTTTTGAGCCCTATCATATTTACAGAGGGTCATGTTCAGTATTTCCTGAATTTGTTTATTTTCTAAATCCTTTTTTTTTTCCTAATAGCACCTATTCATGTCCTGTGGAACCAGTTTTCTGGGCAGCATGGAAAATTCTGGCCTACAGAAAGTAGCACTGATCAAGGGAACTGATCCAGGACTGCTTTCTATTAGTTATATAATATGAATTGTAGGAAAGAGAAATATATATAGCTGTCATACTACTATAAGAAAACTACAGAACTAGTTTCACCTTATATATTGCTTTCTCAAATGTTTCCTTTTTCTATAACTTGGTTACTTTTAATGCATTCTCCTATATCCCCTTATGTATTGTTTGGTGCCAGACGAAATCCATGGATCCAAAACTTGAATGGACTTTTGAAAGAAGAAATAAAATTGGCTTTCCACTAGTTATGTTAAAAACAAAGACATTTGCTTGAAATGTTTTCTCACTACTGTTACCTAAGATAAACATTTATGAATTTATTATTCACTTTAACTTTGAGCAAGCCTGTTTTTTACTGTTAAGTAATTGTATTTAGAAATTTATTTTGTTTGAATACTTTTGCAAGAGGTATTTTGCTCTTTTATTTTAATAGTTAAGTCATTGAAACAGTAGCATGGCAAGGAATAACTGTTATTAAACTTACACACATTTTTCTTTGTGTATCAGATCACAAAGGAGGAAGAGCGAGAGAAGAAGTTTTCTAGAAGGCTAAATCACAGTCCTCCCCAGTCAAGCTCCCGATACAGAGAAAATAGGTAATTGATTCTTTGAACTATGTTCAATGTTTAGACATTGGTTATCTTTTATATGAATATTGAGACTTGATTTTCTTTTACGTAGGGGAAAGTAGTATCTACTGTTTTATTGGTCTAGGAAAGTGTAACTATCTTTTTCTACCAAGAATATCTGGGTGAGATTTGTAGGTCCTAGAGTGAGATTTAGAACAGTGATTGACATATGTTAGTTATTATTTCTATTTCTAACTTTAAATTCTAATGAAGTTTCTTTTTTTAATATTTTACTTATTTATTATTGTATTATTTAATTATTTTATTTTGGTGGTTTGGGGCAGTAATTAGGAAGTACTGGGGATTGAACCCAGGATCTCATGCATGCTAATCATGCACTCTACCACTTGAGCTATACCCACCCTGCTCCCAGTGAAATCTTAATGTGAGATCTTTTTTAGTACAAAGTTTCCCTTTACTGTGAGTAAATTATTTTTCCCATTAAGGCTTCAAAAGCATTTAGAGTGCAATACATGTGATATATACCTTTAAGTATGAGACTGTGTACAAGACAATATATATATATATACTATAGGATGTATGTACAGATGCTTTAATGTATAGATACCTTTGTGTATAAAACTAAGAATTAGTACTTCAAAAGAATTTTTTTTCCTTTAAAGAGATTTTAGAGTACTTAAATTGATGATGTTCAGTTTTTCAGTTGTTTGAGTTTCCTTTATTTGTATTCTGATGGTGGGGTAAAGAATCATAATGTTACAAGAATAAATAGGACTTTTGCATTTAGTTGGAGTTTTTCTTGTATCCACTTAGAAATTATTTTCATAAAAGTGATTGTATATTTTTTTAGAAGTCGTGATGAGAGGAAGAAAGATGATCGTTCTCGAAAAAGAGATTATGATCGAAACCCTCCTCGAAGAGATTCGTACAGAGACCGGTACAATAGAAGACGAGGGCGAAGTCGCAGTTATAGCAGGAGTCGGAGTCGAAGCTGGAGTAAAGAGAGGCTTCGTGACAGGGATAGGGATAGAAGCAGGACTAGAAGCAGAAGCAGGACACGAAGCAGGGGTAAATAATCCATATATACGTATGTTTTGGTTGGCATTTATTGTGAAAAAAATTTTGTATTTGAGAGTTTTAAAAATTTTTTTATATTGTCATTGTTATCTTCATTTTTTTCTGTTTTGATATATTTTGTGGTCCAGGCAAGTGATGATTTTTAAAAATTTCTTTAAAAGATTTTATGTAAATTAAAACAACGAATTACCACTTCATACCCATCAGCTACCTAGAGTAGGTAAGGATGGAGATAAACTGGAACTTTTTGGAAAATACTTTGACAGTATCTTAAGAATGTTAGGCTACACTTACCAAATGGCCCTGCCATTCCATTCCTAGGTGTTTACCTAAGAGAAATGAAAGTGTATCTCCACAAAAAGACATACACAGATGATTGTGACAGCCTTATTTGTAATAGCCAAGACTAGAAATAACCCAGAGGTCCATCAATAGGTGAATGGAGAAACAAATTGTGGTATACCTGTAGAAAAGATAAAAAGGAGACTTTAATTCTTATTGATATATGCAACAAAATAAATAAACCTCAAAATAGTTATGCTGAGTGGAAGAAGTCACACAAAAGAGTGTGTGTGAGAGAGAGAGAGAAAATTTAGAAAATGCAAACTAGTCTGTGATGACAAAAAACAAATCAGTGGTTGCCTGGGATGGAGTTAAGGAGGGGTGGATCATAAAGGGGCACAAGGATATATTTTTTGGGGTGATGAGTATGCACAGTATGAACATTATTTTAATCATGTTTGGTTTCACAGGTGTATACATAGATCAAAATTCACTAAATTGTATATTTTAAATATGTTCAGTTTATTATATATCAGACCTCAAAACTGAAAACAATTAAAAATTTTCATTTCCAATATGTATAAACAATTAAAAATTTTCATTTTGGATGTGTATGTTTGCAAGAGTATGTCATTTCCAACATGTATAATTTTTCTTCTGATGTATTCCTGAGAGGAATACATTGCAGGCAGTAAAACAACTAAAACTCCTTAGAGTAAAACACCTTTACTCAAGCTGAGATTTTTACTGCCTCGTGACCTTTATCGTATAGTTATCTTTAGTCTTTAGAAAATTTGTGGCCTTTGTATAAACCTTGTATTTCTCTGTTAGTCTTTGCTTAGAGTTTTTTTCTCCTTTGATCTAGATACACTAGGTCTTTCTGCACATTGCTTCACTTACCTGATCTCCTTAATATCTTAGTTCTCTTCCCTTGGTAAATTCTCTTTCATTAGCCCACTTAATTTTTTCGTTCATGTTTATTACGAACTCCTTTTTCTTTCTCTTCCTTACTCATCCATTCTTGTCTTCAGTGAATAGTGTTCACTTAAAAAAGCCATGCTAGGACCTTTAGATGGATGACAGCTAAATGTTTATCACAGAAAAAGTAACCATACTTTACTGCATATTTTATTTTGTTGGCTGAAGTTACGCATACTAAGATTGCAATGAAGAAAATAAAAAGTCCCTTTTCTACAAATAAAACTCTAAGAAAAGTCTCATTAAGTACAGCAACTTTATGTGTGGTCTTTTAGGTCATATTGAAAAGAAATAGCTTGTCTTGGAATATGGTGTATTCATTGAATAATTTTTAAAAGAACAATTGTGTAAAATTTGACCTTTTTCTTTGTTTAGCAAAAATATCTATTTCTTAGATTTGAGACTTTTTAAAAACAGAGTATAGTTTTATAAGTCATTTATATTTTGTTGCAGAAAGGGACCTGGTAAAACCTAAATACGACCTGGATAGAGCAGATCCATTAGAAAACAATTATACTCCAGTCTCTTCGGTACCTAACATTTCATCTGGCCACTACCCTGTACCTACTTTGAGCAGCACTATTACAGTAATTGCTCCTACTCATCATGGTAATAACACTACCGAAAGTTGGTCTGAATTTCATGAAGACCAAGTGGACCATAACTCATATGTAAGACCACCAATGCCAAAGAAACGGTGTAGAGACTATGATGGTAAGCCTCTCAGCTACTTCATGAAGTCTTGAATTAATATTTCCAGCTGACTAAATTCTGTAAATTTAAGTTACACACAGTTACTCAGAGTTAACCTATTGAAAATAGTAGGAAATTAGTTTTAAGCACTTCATAATTCCTCAGTGTATTATTGAAGTCTGCATTGTCCCCACTGACTGTTAAATATCAATTTGAAGGTAGTCTTTCTTTGTGCTTAAGTCTTAATATATTTTTGGAATTTACCAAACAGGAGTAGTATCTACTGAGTTATTTATCAGGCAATTGGCTACTGAAACATTCTTGACAAAACTTACTTCTTTAGAAATCAGTAGTTATTGGCATGTCAGTAGAACATAGAAATGTGAATATCACCTTTGTAATACTTTTATTAATGAATTGAAGACTCTTGAGGTTTGCCTGTAAAAGTTTTGTAAATTGTGTTAAAATTGTAGTTGCAGTATTCTGAAAGTTTAAGTGAGAGATTTAAATAAAGGAAATGTTTCTAATGGTAAAAATCTAACAAAAATTTTAGGTTTTATATCACCTTGAGAGCTAAGTATACTCATTTTAATTTGGTGATATGTTTTTTTAGTGTGTATGTTAGCTGTATTACCACTTGATAAGTATTTTATACTACTGGAAGTTAGAAGGTAGCTCTTGTGATATGGTTACTTACACTTGCCTAGTTTTCAAAAATTTTTCAAAAACATTCCTGTTTTTCTTAACTTTTGTTAACTTAGAGAAAATGTATATGTCTAACACTTTTCGTATTTCTTTCTAACTCTTCCTCACAGAAAAGGGCTTCTGTATGAGAGGAGACATGTGCCCCTTTGATCATGGCAGTGACCCGGTAGTTGTAGAAGACGTGAATCTTCCTGGTATGCTGCCTTTCCCCGCACAGCCTCCTGTTGTTGAAGGACCACCTCCTCCCGGACTCCCTCCCCCTCCACCAATTCTTACACCCCCACCTGTGAATCTGAGACCTCCAGTGCCACCACCAGGCCCCTTACCACCCAGTCTACCACCTGTCACAGGTAAGTAAATATGTTTGCCTCTACTTAATGTCTGTCCATTCATAGTTTTTTATAGAAGTTAACAGTTTGATGCTTGCTTTTGTTAAAAGTATCTTAAGTTAACCTGTAGATGTCTGCTAGAAACTAAGAGCAAGATGCTCCCATTTGGAATATACCCCTACCTTGCAGGCTACGCCAGACCTATGGTTTACTGTGGTTTGGGGTGACGCTGAATTACACACTTCCCTAATGAATCCCAGCTGCCTGTAGTCCTTTATGGCTTAAAACAGACCTGTTTTGGAATACATTAAAAGAATATATTACCCTAGAAAACCAGTACAGTTGTAAGAGTTTGGTATTTGTAGGTATTACAGTTTGACTGATAAATGAGACTTACCATGTTTGGATATACAGTAACTTATTTTATTTGTTTGCTTTCAGATGATATTTCTTATTCTTTGGTTTTGACAGGACCACCACCTCCACTTCCTCCTTTGCAGCCATCCGGCATGGATGCTCCCCCAAACTCTGCAACCAGTTCTGTTCCTACTGTAGTAACAACTGGCATTCATCACCAGCCTCCTCCTGCTCCACCTTCTCTTTTTACTGCAGGTGCAGTTTTGGCCCTCTCTATATTAATAATGTTATATAATTTTAGATGAGGAATTAAAAAATGTCTAGAGAATGAATCGCTCTATTAGGTCTTTTCCACTAAAATTATGTGGAATAAAATGTAGACATGGTGAATGTACATTAAATTTAAGTCATCAGTTATGATTTTTAAAAAACTAAGTTTTTACTTTTTAATAACATTTTATTTTTTTAAACTGATTTTTAATGTATATAGTAAAACATTAGTTATGAATTAGTAACATGTTATATGGTATACTTTTTCTCTTATCAATATAAAAAATTACCAAGTGGAGTTTTATAATTGTTTTTTAATTACAGTTTTTGTATTACCAGATACATATGACACAGATGGCTACAATCCTGAAGCCCCAAGCATAACAAATACTTCCAGACCTATGTATAGACACAGAGTGCATGCACAGAGGCCTAACTTGATAGGACTAACATCAGGAGATATGGATTTGCCACCCAGAGGTACTATGATAAATCTTATCTTCTTGTCATTTTCATAATCTCAAGAATGGAAAACATTTATAAAGAACAGTGAGTCCTGTGTTTATTGAAGTTGAATACAGAATAGTGGTATGTTTGTTCCTTGGATCCTGTGGTCTCAGTGAGAGAAGGTAATGTGCGGTACCCTATTTGTGCGCTAGTGACATTTTATTCTACCATCCAAGTGGAGAGGAATCTCCTAAAAGTACTTATTCTGTGGGTATATTCTATTGTTTACAGTCTTAATTGGTTAATTTATTGAACTCTTAAGAGTAATGCTTTAATTCCTAAAGACAGTTTCTTTTGTAGTTTAGATAATGAAATTAGCTCTGCAAGCTTAATGCTTGATACGTATTTTATTTTTGTTTACTTTTGACATGTTAGGATTTGATATTGGTTTGCTTATGTTTTATGCAAAAAAATTGTGTTTTAGAAAGTGACTCATTAGTTTTTAAACTTTTCTTAGAGGAGATAGACATTTTGATACAATTTTGAAATGGGAGAAGACAGAATTTAGACTGACACAAGCCAGGGCAGGAAAAGT
Source organism: Camelus ferus (assembly GCF_009834535.1). Taxonomy (NCBI): domain Eukaryota; kingdom Metazoa; phylum Chordata; class Mammalia; order Artiodactyla; family Camelidae; genus Camelus; species Camelus ferus. Next base: position 48,363,552 of record NC_045709.1, read on the forward strand.
GCTACACAAAATGTGCAAAGTGGTATGAAGGTTCAGAGGAGGGAAAGTTCATAGTCATTTGAAAGATGGAGCATTTGCTACAGATAATATTTGTTATAGGGAAATGAGAGATTGTCAGACATTATATTGGCCAATAAAAAGAAATCTTTTCCCCTGACTACTTTAGCCAACTTTAAAATCCCATTTTTTCCCAATCTTTCCTTGCTATCTTTTTTTTCTAGTAAAAAATCATGCATTATCAATTGTGAATAAAAGTCCAACTTATTTAAATAACAGGCAATACCTAATGTGGTTTATTTAGTAAGCTTGTATCTACCTACACTTTGAACTTTGTTGTTGTTCATTAGAAACTTTCAGATTCTGAACATCTACCTTGAGTGTTCAGAGAACTTTTTGTGATGGATATGAGGAACATTTAAATTCATACCCAATTTAATTTATATCCTCTGAGACTACAGAACAACATTTCACATAGATGCCCCTTTTCCCCACACCTTTTAAATTCTCCTTGAGTCGTTCTAATAACTATCATTAACAACAACAACAACATCAGATAAAAAGTTTTTTAACAGTTTCTGTGGTAAGAGATAATATGATTGCTTGTAATTGAAAAGTAGCCACTTAAGATTGTGGCTGTTCATGGTGTTTACTTATCTCCTGAGCTCTCGCCTACCTGGCTGGTTCAGAGGAAACCCCTTCTTTCTTTGGGTCACTACTTAGCATTTATTTTCTTTTCATTATACCAGTAGTCCTTGCTCTTACTGGAACCGTCAACATCAAATTATATCTCACCTTGCTGCTTTGGGTTGGCATAAATGTATGCCACTATAGATCATTATTTATTAGTCCCATCCCAATTCTAGGCCAGTTTTTTGTTGGTGATTGAGAAAAGGAAGGATCAAACACCTTGCATATGCATGTAGAAGTTGGAGTTATGGTAATTTCAGCTTCACATGCATGTATTTACAAGTTACAGGAAATGGCTTTGTTGAGAGATAAGTGTTTGGTATGCCTGCTTAGAAATTTGAATGCCTTTTCCCATAGAATCATTGTACATAGTGATTATTTTAGTACTGTTCTTTAGACAATGTATGCTGTTTTTGTAAGCTGGTTTAGGAATATATTCTCCATTAATAACATTGTTTTTACGTACCAGACAGCTGATTTAGCAAACCATTTAAATTGAGGATTACCTGTACTTTTATTTCCTTATCTTTTTCAGTTCTCCTCCCCCAAAATGTTCTTATCTTTTGCCCATTTGATTTGAAATTTACTGGTCTGGATTGTGACATATACATAATTAGAGGTTTATGATATTGTTATTATACATTTCTTATAGGCTCTAGATGGCCTAATTTAGATTTGTCATAGGCTACTAGTATGTGATAACTATATTTTTATGCTTCATACTTTAAACTTCATAGGGAATTATTGTTACTAAACAAATGAAAAAACTTTAGGCCTTTTTGTGCTTTGGAATTACTAATATAGAAGTGACCTAGAGGCTCTGATAATTGTTCTTTCTAGATTTCTAAACAGGTAGAGAAGTTGACAGATATTCCCTTGATTGGATTTAGGTAGGAAGAAGGGCTAAGTAGTTTTCCGCTTGCCATCAACAAAACCAGTGCTGAAAATTTTAAGCAGAAAAACAATTTATTAAAAGCATATCAGGGGGAAAAAACCAGTGTATATAACTAATAGACACATTTGTTAGTAGTATACCAAGAGGAACTTACTTCTGTGTGTTTTAACACTTCTGCTTTTAAATAAATAATAATGAAAGAGAATATGAATGAGAGAATATGAGTTGGAGTGAACCCATCACTGCCTGTCTTAGTAACCCTTCAGGTAAAGAACATATTTAAGTAAAAAAGGATACTGAATAGCTCAAAGGCTCTTTAGTGAACCAGACTTGAGATGCAGGAATAAGGTCAAAAATTCTTTTGCAGAACTGGTCCTGTGAAGATACCACTGGGCAGAGAGACTGTAACTGGCACTGTGAATATCTGCATTGCCAAATACTGGATGCTACCACCTGATCTGCTGTGGAGATTTAGCATAAGTCAGAATTAGCCAGAGAAAGAGGGTAGATAAAGCACATACACTCTGTGATACTTTTGAGAAACTGGAAGAACTTTTTGATTGGAACAGAGGGAGTAAGAGATGGTGAGGAGAGATCTGAGGCCAATTAAAGGCATTTGAAAAATTCTGGAAGAGAGATGATAGTAGCTGGTCTAGGTATTAAGAATGGGAAGTAAAAGATTTAAGTTTAGTGGAAAGAACTGACAACACTTGTAAGTTACCGAATTTGGGGACTTAGAATGGTGGTAATGGAGAGGGTAGAATGAATGATACCAGGTTTCTGCTCTGGATAATTGGGCAAATGATAATATCATTCACTGAGAGGAAGAACAGATTTGGTAGGAAAATCTGCGTGGAGGTTATAGTTATAGCCATGAAAGAGAGTGTGCTGAAACAGATCCTAAGTTCTTTTAGTTATGTGTTTAGAAATACTTAGGGTATGATTTATACAATCAATTAATCCATCTTTAAAAAAGGAATTTTAAAATACATTTTTCTGTGTGGACTAAGTTTAGCATGTTTTAAACTTTGGTGTCACTTGGGAATAACAGATAAAATGTAGTTCTATATTTGTGACACTCCATCTAAGTGTATGTAAAATGTTGAAAGGAGCAGATATTTTTTGCACTGCATTTCAGTCTTGAATCTTTACCTTTTTAAATTTAGCATGATTTTATTATATTAATATACTGATGTTTACATAAGCAACTCATTTCAGTCACAACTCTTAAGCTATCAGTTCTTAAAGGTCATTGGAATAGTGTTTAATTTTGAATCTTGTAGATTGTGCATTTGATTTCAAAACTATAAACTCAGCCCCAGGATGATTTATTTGTTATTAATTTGACATGTGAGAATTACTGATTCTTCTTCAATTGGGTGTGAAAGGAATTCAGTCTGAGTTAAAAATTTCTTAGATTACTATATTTAGATGTGTATTTCTCTTTCTTCCAAATTGTGTATTTGGATGGAAAGCCAGAACTTTATTTTTAATCCAAAGTTAAGGAAGTGGCTATGATTAACAAAATATTAATCTATGCTTTTCTTTCTTTTTTTTTCAAACAGAAAAGCCTCCTAATAAAAGCAGTATGAGGATAGTAGTGGATTCAGAGTCAAGGAAAAGAACCATTGGTTCTGGGGAGCCTGGAGTTCCTACAAAGAAGACATGGTTTGATAAGTAAGCTGGCAGGGAAAATGGAAGAATTTTATTGTGCAGTGATTTTTTTAGGGTAGTTACAGTATTACTGTGACAGTTCTCTTTCAAAATAAAATTTGTTTTGTAGGCAGTCCCCAACTGAAATATATAGTAATTGTTTTCTAAAAATGTGTAAGTTAGTTGTCTGTACTTGGAACGAGCTTTTTTACAGAAATGATGTGGTGGTTGAGCACACAATTTGTCCTATTTATACCTCCCTCCACCTCCAAAAAAAAAAAACCGCACCCCTTAACTTAGAGATGTTGTTGAATACTAGCTATATAAAGGATAGTCATGAGCCCACTGTTAGGGAAGGAAGGATGGATCGGTTCTGGGAGGAGACTTTAGCACGTGGGCAATTACTATTTAAGAGTTAGAAAACAATCTTTTAATTCTCTGATTTAAAAGGCAGGCAGTGCAGCCTTCCTGGGCCACAATTGTGCCCCATTTTTCAAGTGTCAAATGTTTGGTCTATAGTTTCAACATTTTTTTTTTCCAAGTTGGAAAGAAGTTTGGACAGTCATTTCTTGCTTTTAATCAATGTTTTAAAATAGGAAGTATTTCAGTACCTAGCTTTTGCAAAAGCGGCCAAAGGTAATATACTCAAATTAACTGAAAAAGGGTGCGAAGACCTTTCCTGCTAAAAATTTTAAGTAGGAGTGGAATGGAAAGTGGAAAGGAACAAAAATGATATGTAAGAACCCTTCTCACATGGCTTCCATGAAAGATGTGAACATTACTAATTTGGAAACTTCATTTTTTGAGGAAAAAATTTAAATTTCCTTTATCAACTAGAAATTTCAGTTTTGAAAAAATATTGAACTTAAGTTGTAAAGCTTTATTCCTTTGTATTTGATAGAGATCAGGATTTATAAACGAATGTATTAATTAACTTGATTTTTGTTACAGACCAAATTTTAATAGAACAAACAGTCCAGGCTTCCAGAAAAAGGTTCAGTTTGGAAACGAAAATACCAAACTTGAACTTAGAAAAGTTCCTCCAGAGTTAAATAATATCAGCAAACTTAATGAGCATTTTAGTCGATTTGGAACCTTGGTTAATTTACAGGTAAGAGCTATGAAGTGGTTTCTGTTGTCTTTGCTTAATTATTTAGGGAGGGAACCTTAAACTGGTAAGAAAAATACTTTTGTAAAAAGAAATATTATGAAAAATTTGGTAATACTCTAAATCTGGAAAATTGGATATGAAATGGAACTTTATATTTTAGAAAAATGTGTGATTTTTGAATAACATTTTACTTTCAGAAGGCAATTTTGATTGGTCATATTATTATATGCTTTTTACCTAATAGAGGTTATCATAAAATTACAATGAAGTTAAATAACCACACTGGTAAAATCTAATCTTACAGTAGTTTTCATTTCCTCAGTTTCTTAAAAGCACTTTTGCAGAATGCTTCAGGCAGGTTTATTTTTGCCACCTTTATGATGGGACACATTTAACAGATACTTTCGGGGCCTGAATAACCATGTAATCCATAGTTTAAACATTTACATTTTCCTCTGCCACTTTTGAACTTCTTTCAAGGTAAATATCAGTGTAATTTGTATTTGATTTCACCTAAAATTAGACCTTGGCTTAAGAGTATGTTACTTGTGAGGTTATTTACTATTGAGTTTACATTATGTGATTTGTTGAAAGTGGCAAAATAATGTTAAGCTTCTTTTCCAGTTTGTATGACATTCTTTTCAATTGAAATAATTATTTCCCATAATCTGATAAAAACAAGAGTAAATGTTAGAGAGTACAGCTTAAGTTGATAGTTTGGAAAATTTTGTTCTTGCCATTTAAAAAATAATATTTTTAAAGTAATAGATGAAAAAATACATGCTTACTTGGGATGGAGTAATAGAGATTTATATAGAATTTAAAGGAAATGTTTTCAGCTTTATATCCCTCCCATTCTTCTCCCCATTTGTCCCCATGATATTATTACATGATTGTTAACAGTTTACCATGTGTTACTTTGGATTTTTTGTTTTTTATTTCTGTGAGCATGTATCTACCTATAAATCAGTATGCAGACGTAAAAATTTATATGTATTTAAAATTATATGGACCCCTAGTATTCATAGTAGTTTACTTTATCTGAATATCTCTAAATATCCTTTTATGGCAGTTCAGTTTGATCTACCACATTTAGACCTAAACATTAAAAAATTCTCAGAATATTCTTTTCCTTTCACAATTAACTACACTGGTAATATTAATTTTTAAAAAAAATGTAAAGCTGAGAGTCAAAACATGTTATCTCACTATTGTTTCAGTTTGCATTTCTTCAGTTACTAGTGAGGTTGGTATCTTATCTGTTGTTCCTTTTTCCATATCTGTATACTACCTGCATTATTATTTATAAAACACGTGTTTTAAAAAATTAGTTTAGAAAACCCTTTAGCTTTATTCTAATTAACCATATTGGTGAAATTGATGTTTTAAATTCCAATAAATGGATAATTATTAAAATGCTACCTAATATATAGTTATATCCTTATAGTTAATATTTATTAAATACTTACTATAAATATACATAAACACACATACACTCCATTTTCCCTGAATTTAATTCTTAACACGTACGGAATGGGTGTTGTTATCCCACTTATGGAAGAAGAAGTGTAGACTCAGAAAGAGTAAGTAATTTGCTCATGCTCCTGTGAGAGTAGCAGTCAGGGTTGGAGCCAGGTAGTTTGATTAGTGTCTATGTGCTTAACCTCTGTTTTGCATTGCTTCACACCACTAGAAGTTCAAATAATACACTTTGGAAAGTACTACTGTTATTGAAAGAACAGGAAATTAAACACTGAACAGGCTTGTATCCTACAACTTATTCATTGTATGGGTCTACAGAATCACATACTCTTTGAGTCTCAGAGTTTCCTTATGTGTAAAATGTGATTCTTGCTGTTGTTATGTAGGTCTTTTTATCACCCCCTTTAAATTTTGTTGTAGTCTTGGGAATATTTTTGTGAGAATTACCAATTTGGATAATTTTACAGGTGGATTTTTCTGTAATTTTTATTTAGAGATGACCCCCTTTCAAAGTAGTTTACTGCCCTCTCCTGACCCTGGATGTTGGTCACATCACTCATTGACTTAGGGATTATTTCTCATAGTATTAATATTGGGGGTAAAAAGTGCAATATTTTGAATGCTTATATAAAGCATTTGTGCAGTGAGCATTCTCTACTAAGTGTTACATAGAGGAGGCTCCTTTTCCACTTTGAGTAGTCCTCAGTTGCCGTTTCTTCTAGAGTGAAAGTAGACTATGGTAATAATCTAGATATAAAGAAGTGTAAAGATATAATCTTACTTGGAAGGACCAGCATTTCATTTTGGGGGAAATTTTGCTGTGTGAATCAATAGATTTATTTGCAAATTCACTATTCTTAATATTTAAAATTTTAGGTTGCCTATAATGGTGATCCTGAAGGTGCCCTTATCCAATTTGCAACATATGAAGAAGCAAAGAAAGCAATATCAAGTACAGAAGCAGTGCTAAACAATCGCTTTATTAAGGTTTATTGGCACAGAGAAGGAAGCACCCAGCAGTTACAAACTACTTCTCCAAAGGTAAGAGAAATTTGTGTGAAATTAAATGCTTTTCTTAGAAAGCTCTTGGCATAGTGTTTCTTTTAAAAGCAGAGACACTGCAGTCAGGAAGACTTGAGTTCAGATTCTGGCTCCACACCATTAACTGTATATATTGAGGAAGTCACATAACTTCTCTAACCTGTTCTCTCATTTTGTTATGACAGAAATTCCTAGTTTAGGTAATTGTAGGATGATATGTGTAAAGCACATAGAACAGTCCCTGGTGGGTGGGAGATACTCCAGTACATGGTAGCTCTGCGTATTCCAGAAACTCAAGACTGTGGGTTCACCTTGGAAATCCTTCCCTCCCTCCCTCCTTCTCTTTTTCTTTTTCTTTTCGATCAGTGAGTCAATCAATATGTAAAGTTAGATTGACTGTGTGTAGAGGTGTATTATAGCAATTTGTTTCTCAATTTAACTTTCTCCTGTTAAGTAAAAAAGAGAGAGACAAAAGATAGTGAAGGGTAGATTCTACTATTTCCTTTACTTTATCAGTGAGTATCTATATACGTAAGTGAAGGAATTTGGAAGGCAGTTAGGTTTTGATAATAAGCTGTACTTTTGAAACTTTCTTTGCATGGGCAACTTGGTAACAAAATACTTCCCATGCTCAAGAACTAACCAGCTTGTTTAACATATTTTTCTTGTTCTGAGGTAATGCAGCCTTTAGTCCAGCAGCCCATTTTGCCTGTAGTGAAGCAGTCAGTCAAAGAGCGGTTGGGTCCAGTACCTTCAAGTACTATTGAACCAGCAGAAGCCCAGAGTGCCAGTTCAGACCTTCCTCAGGTGAGTGAGAAAAAAGTCTCATTGTGCCTGGCACGTAGTAGGTTCTCCATAAATTAGTTTCCCTTGGTGATTTGAATTTCAGTTAATTGTGTGTGTGTGTGTATATATATATATATTTTTTTTTAATACAGAAATATGATGGTCTATATATATTTAAACCCCACCTGTAAATTTTTTTTTTACCATCACCATAATATATTCACAATCTACTTTTTCTGTAATATTTGAATCTTAAGTTCTTTTCTCTAGTTGATACTTATTTATGAGATAAGAGTTTTCTTTCACTTTATAGAAGAGATATTTTCCAGCAAAACTGCCTGAAAAGTATAGTACATTGAATCTTGTTTTTCCCATCATCTTTTACTTAAACTAGAATTCTGTTCCAGAGATAATTATGCGATAGACTGGACTAAAAAGCGTTTGGGAAGGGAAGGTTTAAACCTTCAAGTTACTTATGCAGCTCTCTCAGAAGTTTGCATCACTTATTCCTGACTCTCAAATTCTCTTCTCTATATGTCATTCCCTTCCCACTCCCTTCCACACTTGAGTGGCAATTTCTTGTTTCTACACCCTTAGTCTCTGAAACTTAGCTTTCCTTTGTCTACAGATGTTTCAATATTTGCTGTGTAAAATGGTTAGGATGTAGTATCCTACTTAGCTAATGGATGCCACCTTATTCTTGAAGAGTAAGTTACTGAGATTTTATAAAAACCTGCAGAATGTAAATTGGTAAATGGTTAGGTATTAAAAAAAATCTCCAATCCTACTATCCCAAATCATAACCAAATTCAGTATATTTGCCTAAAATATAAACATTCTTTAGAAAGGAATGGCCTTTAAGCTCAAAAAGCTAGCACATATTGTAACTACTCAAATCTAATATTTAGAATGTACAAATTTTCTGCTTGTCAAAATAGGATTCTAAGAATTTATGATTCTATATCAGTGGAGGGACTTAAGCAATCACCTGATTCAGACCTCTTATTTTACATCGTAATCTTTTGTGATTGAATAATGTTGCATACTGTTTGTTTTTCCAAGCACGTTTTCTTTCTGTCTCTGTCTTTGCAAAAAGGCCCAAGTTGTGTTATTAACATCAGTATACTCATAGAGTCAGTATATGTCAGTAGAATCAGAATGTTCAAAATCCCTACAGACTTAATATATGTTTGGGGAAACACTGAATATGTCCATTTTAATTTTTTTAGAATGTAACTAAGTTATCTGTGAAGGACAGGTTGGGTTTTGTATCAAAGCCATCTGTTTCAGCAACTGAAAAGGTAAGAAGAATAGCATGATGTGTGTGTCTTGGCTTCATAAATGTTTTCAGGTGGCATCTTAATTTTTTAATTTTTTTCATAGTTCCAGACTCTTGCTTCTTAATAGTATCTGTATTTTTTCCTACCTTTTTGCTCTCCATTTGCTGAAAAGAACGATACTTGCCTACTTCTTTTTACTTTTTGCATCAGCATTTTAATACTTGCCGCTCACTGTATTTCCTTGTGCCTCCATTCTTCTTGTTTTTTCTTTTTATTTACTATATTTTCGTTAGCAATATTGCACATTTTAACTTGAAAACTCTGACAGCCTAATAGTAAGGGCTATGATTAGGAATTTTGCCTGGGTTTGAGCTCTGGCTCTTCACTTACTAACCCGCATGACTTTGGGCAGTGCTCTTAGCCTTTCTGAACCCTTTTCTCATCAATAAAATGGTGATGGTAATATTTGTCTTACTCATGGGGTTTTATAAAGATTAAATGAAATTATTTAAGAGTATTTTGTAAAGTGAAAAGAATGATGTACATAAGCTTTTTATTTATTACTAACAGCTATTGTGTATAGCCTGGTAATACAGTTAGTCATTTCTTTTTTTAAATGAGGGGAGCATATTCTGATTAAATTAAGAACATTTATGGACTGATCTTATAGTTCTGTGTAAATGGTTTTTTTTTTTTTCTGTTTAAGTATGAGTGAATGCTCTGATCTTTAGTCTTATTTGAGGTATGTGGAATCACAGAATATTTGAACTAGATAATCTTTCTCATTTCTATATTCTTACCTTAAAGGAAAGTAAGGTCCAAATAGTTTTATGGTTGACCTATACACTATGAGTTAGTGAGCTCGGATTTATAGTCCATGGCTCTTTCCATTATAAAGATTACATAGGAAACTGACATTGTAGATAAATAAAGCATTCCATGAACTACCTGACCTACTGTCTTCACTGTTTGTTCAATGTATTAGTTTCCTTCTTTACTGTGTTAGACTTGGGCAGTTCTGGAAATTTGAATATTAATCTCATTCTGTATATCAGATTTTCCTCTTGGGCACCCCAGCATTACTTAAGGCATAACATGCCTAAAATGATACATTATTTCTCATGTAAATTAATTTATCTTCCTAGCCCCCGCATCTGGAAGTGTTGCCACCATTTTCCACATTGTGCAGTCTGGAAGCCTTAGAGTCATTTACTTGTGTTTGTAGTCCACTTCTCTTTTTCTACCGCCTTCAGTTCCTGGCCTCTGGGCTGGCATCCCCTTCCTCTAGTTTATACTGCCACCATCCTACTGTCAGACTTATTTTAATATTAATTCTTTACAGAAACTTTTATTTCTCAGCTAAATGGCTTTGCTTGATTCATAACTTACCATACATCAGTTCTGGTTCTGTTACCTCTACTTTAGTTCTTCCTTTCTACCCTAAGGAGCCCTTTTCTGCTCATTGTCTCTTGCTGTTTCTGCCTCTTTTTTCTTTTTGGGTTGGGAGTTTTCTTGAAGTGCATGTCCCTCTACCTAACTGAGTTCTAGTCATTCTTTCAAAGATTGAAAATGTCTCTAACCTCTACCATGAAACCTCCAAATTTTTTCATATATGCCCCCTCTTTCTCTGAATTTGTGTGGCTTAGTCTGTGCTACTAAATTTAACAGTACCTAAATATTTACTTTAATTAGATTTATTCTCCTTCATAATAATAACTAAGGATTAAAAAAAAAACAATATAAGGGCTGTTATACTTAGTGTAGTACTGAGCAGTTCTGGAGAGGTCTAAAACCCTGATTATGTTTAGGATCTGTTTATGTCAAGATTTGGTCTCTGAAATTGAAGTATGCAAATTACAGCTTTTACAAAATTTTTCTAGTGTGTTTATTAGCTACTGGTTTCCTTATTTTTTTTTTAAACATGTTTTATATAACTTTAGTTAAAAGGTGTAAGAGTTTGGAATTGACAGTATAAATTTGTTAACATAGTTACCACTAACTGAATTTGTGAAAAACCACTAATGTTAGTGGGCTATTTTTGAAAAAAAAAATTGCTTGGTAAATATTGTAGAGAATCTTTTAAGAAAAGCAATTATTTATAAGTATGAAACTTTGTCATTTTCTCTGAACCTGTTTACAGAATAACATTCTGTTTTTACTTATTCTTGGTTATTTGTGTTCCTCTAATTCATAAAGGTTTTTGCTGCATAATCCTTAGAGGTCAGTGATTTAGAGAAGTCTTATTAGAAAGAATAGAAGAATGCTGCCCATCATTAAATTTTTTTTTTAAGTTGAAGTCAGGAAAAACTCATAACTAGTTTCAAAACAGTATCTTCTGTCATTGTTAAAGGAAATAAGAACACAAGTGTAAACTTTTATCCCCTTCCTCTAAACAACACCCAGTAAATCCTTTAGTGATTCTTCTTTATTCTAAGATTGCATTTTGTGAGAGGGCTGAGAGAGAGGAAACTTGAAACCTATTTGATACTGCTAAAGATTAAGTTAATGTAATAGCTATTAAATAGGTATTATTGCACTAGTGTGATCAGAGAAATAATGTTTGAGGGCCTCTGTTTACTATAGAGAGATTTATGAAGAATAAAAGTGGCATCTGCATATCCCATCCTGGTAAAAGATTTAGACTGTCCAGATTATCTCCCTAAAGCCCTCCTAAATTCTAAGGCAAACTGGTTAATCAGTTGAGTATTTGATGTGCTTATGTCATATCAGTTTTAGGTATGTCATACTTACAATATAAGATGTTATTGTTCCTTAGCAGTTTTTTTTTTCTTTCTTTCTTTTTTTGGCAATCTAAAAATATGTCTTGTTCCCCTTGCATGGAATTTTTAAAAGGAAAATTGTGTGGCATAATTGAAGGAACATTGCGTGTCATAGAGAATTCAGCTGTTGATATAGCGGCTGACATTTTGGATGATCTTGAACAGGTCTCTCTTCTATTTCATTAACTATAAAATGCCAGTCATTTAATCCTTTGATTTTTAAAATTTGTATTTGTTGTGTAATTTTACTTCTTTATTATAAAGATTAAGAACATTTATGATAGTTTTTTTTTCATCACTTATTGACTAATTTTTTTTTTTAATGGATTGCACTCTGTTAGGATTCTTCCATGAATTACTCAGGATTATTATCAGGATTATTTTTCTTACAGAGAAGTATGATTTATATAAAATTATTTTCTATGCTGAATTTTCTGGGAAGCAACCTGTTGTAGCAGAAATTGATTACTGACTTACACCATTTTTCTTTGATACTAAAATATTTCTCTGCAAGATTTTCAATCCCTTTGTCTCTTTTAAGCTACTTGGTATTCTTGAAGGAAATCAAATTGTTAATCCCTGAAAATATTTGATGAGTTCAACTTTAAAGTAAACTCCTATTACTAAAATTCCCAGCTCTGTTTTGCCATAGAGAAAACATCTATGTGCAGCTTTAAGAGAATAGCATAACTGAACATTGAGATTTATTGAAAGGCTGATTATTTACTTAATATAAAAATTGGCCATATGGTAATTATATATTAATAAGCTTCCTATACATAACTCCTCAGATTCTGTCTTTTTATTACATTTGAAAGAAAGCATTTCTGCTTTAGAAATCTGTGAGAGTTAGCTTATGTAAGTGTGGCTGTGAAGAATCCTAACTATGTTTCTTTTGTATTTGATTTTAACTTGGGTACTGGTTATTAAAAAGTAATACTTGGGTGACTTAATTTGTAATAACCTTTTATACTAAGTAATTTTTACAAAATACTTTCTTTCCTTCCATTCTTACCCATGAGAAAAATCTGTTTTTCTTTTTGTTTTTCTTTTTTTTTTACAAGTACTAATAGTCATGGAGGGTAATATTTTATATAGGAAATAAGATAAGGAGGTGTTAATGGATTATAACCTCTGTTTTTTGAGGGTATTACTGGCTTTTATCTTGGGAAGTAAGAGGTATTAGTGATGTATATTTTAACAACAAATCATGTGATACTTTTTAACTCATCATATGAATTCAACAAAATCAGTTTAATTCACCATATTAACAAAATAAAGGGGGGGGTAGGTGTTGGAGAGAGGTGGGAGGACCCCATATGATTATTTGAGTAGAAAAAAACATGATAAAATTCTTTAGTCACATTATACATTCTGCAAACTAGGAACAGAAAGATCATTCCTTAATTTTGACACAGTATTAGCTGCAAAAAACCCCCTACAGCCAGCATATTCAATGGTAGAATACTGAATAATTTCACCCTGAGATCAGGAAGAAGAAAGGATACCCACACTTGTCATTTTTTTTTCCAGTAGTGTAGGGTTTAATCATTACAATAAGGCAGTAAAATAAAATAACATTGAAAAGGGAGAAATAAAAATATACTTATTCACAGATGATAAGATTGTATATGTAGGGAAGTCCAAAAGAATTCATGAACAATTGGAGTTAATAAGTGAGTGGAGTAAGAGCACTGGAAATTAGGTCAGTATGTGAAAACAGAGCACATGCAGAAACCCTTTTGGAAAATAGAGAAGTTGTGGTGGTTTGAAAAGGCCGTTGCCAATGTTTTGATTGTGTGCTTAGAATTGTAGCATCATGTTTTCTGTTTGGTTTGTTACTTCCCTCCACTGGTTTCATTTTTAACAGATTTTCTTCTCTGAACTACTGTATCCTTATCTTTTGAAAATAGTTATTTCTTGCTATTCATGCTCTTACTGTCTAAACTATGGAACCAAGTAGTGGTGGTGAGCAATATTTGTAATCATAGTTTACTGTTTCTATTTTCACATTTTTACACCTCTGAAATTGGTATAGTTGTTGGTGTTTATGGTTATAATTAACAACCTTTTTCTTTAGTAGGGTTATATTAAATGATCTTTTCTCCTAGTCAGTGACATGTGTTAGATGATGTTCTGTTTTTAGAGAAGGAAATTCCTGAGTAAAACAAGGAAGGTGACATGCTTCTAGGAATAAAGGATTCTTCTCATTGTTGTCAGATACTTCTGTTCACCTTGAAACAGCACTCCTTAGTCTGATATTTGATGTAATAAACAGTACTTTGAAAGAGAGTGTTCCCTACTCACTGAAATTGGAGAAATGCTAAATTAAATAAATTATATGAATGTCTTTACTTCTGGCTTTCTCACAGCTCTTATGATTATATACATTTGTAAACTAGAAAATCGGGTTATAATATTGTTTCCAACTTTGAGTATAGAAGTTCTTTTGGTCACACCTTTTCAACTTGTTATGGAACCCTCATGACGAAAACAGTTACGAAACACTCAAACTCTTCAGAATATCTTGTGTTTCTCTCTTTAATAAAGCTACGCTCTCATCCTTATATTATCATAGAGTTTGACATTGTGTGGTGTGATAAGGTAGCCACACATGGAAACACATGTGAAAGAAATTTTTCTCTAGAATTACAGAGACTTGTGACAGGTTAGACTGTGAACTAAATCTGTGTCTGCTCTGTATTTTACTGAATGCAACCATTTCATATTAGTGATGGCTTGAGTATTTTCATTGTTGAGGAAAATTATCAAATTTTGGTACACATCAACGGTTGTAAAGAATCTTTATTTTTAAACATCAGTTGCACTGTATGGAACTAGTAAAATTGCAGTATTCTAGATTTTTATTTCATTAGAGGCTAAGACATTCTTAAATACTTACAGTAGTGATGAGTTGCCTAAAGTTTTGTGATGTTCCCTAGTCTAACTTTATGATAAAAGATTAAAAAATAATGTCCAGATTGCTACTTCTCTGTTATGTCCTGTTGTTTACATTTAGTAGCTAGAAAGTAGGACTCTTTTTTGTTTTTTTTCAGTGATACTCTTTTGCTTATGTAGTTCTTTTAAGCTCTTTTAGGTCATGAACTCCTTTAAGACTTTGGAAGCTATGTTTTTTCCTCTGGAAAGTTACACTGTTCAGACACACGGTTTCATGTTTAGATTTTAGAGCATTTATAGTTCTCCCTGAAGGGACCTCTGGACTCCTTTTTAAGAACCAGTAACCAACCACTCTGTAGAATCTACAACTTTTTTGCTTTTTGAGGATGAAAAAGGCAGCCAGTACACTTATTTTCTCAGATTAACCTTTGAACAGAAAATGTTGTCCACTCTAATCTATCGTCATTTCATTCTCATTTAGTACAAAGGTACATTTATTGAGTATTTACTATGGGCCCTGGCCCTGCTCTAGGCATTGAAGATACAGCAGTGAAACCAAGCAAAAAAACCTACCCTCATGCAATGAATTTTTGGGTTTGTATGGACATTAGACACCATCAAGTTGAACTATTCTTATTGTATGAGCAAACTGAAGCCCCGAAAGCTGCCTGAACTTACCCAGGGCCTCATAATTAGTTGGTAGCAAGGTTTAGGTACTGGAAGAAGCAGAAAGAGGAAAAAGACATAGTTTTTGTTTCAAGGCTCTTATGGTATAGACAGAAAGATAAAAATTAATTAATCATCAGATCGTTTTTTACTAAGTATTTTAGTAGGAATAGAATTTCATTGAAAGACCTAGGTAGAAGAAATAAATGATTAGGCCTTTGCAGATGTCTTGAATGGTTGTACTGAACCTGAACTCGGTTTAAGGGAATAAGGTCATTTAAAGTAGAAGGAACAGTGCTAGCGAAGGAGTGGAGAGAGAAAGCAAAAAGGTTAATTTCAGAACTGTAAATTGCTGATAATCACTTTAAATTGTTTGCAGGACAGTGTCTTATTTCCTTCTGTGCCATGTTCCTGTGTTCAGTTTTTGCTTTAGTCACTAGGAATACTAGTAATGTATTCAGGAACTAGTATTTTCTCAGTGATACAGTAATGGCAGTTTCTTTATTGATTTGAAGTTTTTGTATGTTTGTTCTTGCTTTTTTCTATAGGTATATGGTGTTAATTTAAAATTTTTAATTTAAAAGTATTTTTCATTTTATAATTTTTCCCTCATTCGTACTCCTCCTTTCAAATCACTAAATGTGATTTAGTTATTATAAATATATGATACTTTTAGTTCAGTGTGCTAAAATTTGACAGAAGTGCTTTAAAGTGTAGATTTGAAGAAAACAGGACTTAGGAGATCATGAATGTTTGATACATTTTTTGAGAAATTGAATTTGTATTGGTAGGTGTTGTCTACATCTACTGGCCTAACAAAAACGGTGTATAATCCAGCTGCTTTGAAGGCTGCACAAAAAACCTTACTTGTTTCCACCTCTGCAGTTGATAATAATGAAGCACAGAAAAAAAAACAGGTAAGTACAGTGAGTAGTGTACAAAATTTGCATGTAGAAAAGCTTTTCTGCATGTATGTCTTTTCCAATGCTTATAAAATAGAACTAAAAGAAAGATATATGTTGGCTGCCACTAAACTTTCATTTTCCAAAGTATATTAGTAAATATTAATTTTCTTCTTGGAATGAAAAGTTCTCCTGATTGATCTTTGATTTGAATACATATTTAAGTTTTACATAGGGAAACTTTGCATTTAATTTTTATTGCCAGGCTTCTTCAGTTTTAATTATAATTATTTCTGTCTTCTTGAATAATTCTGTTTATCAGAAAAGTAGATCGTAAATATTCTGTTATTTTTGTTCCCTTTCTCTAGGAGGCACTGAAACTTCAACAGGATGTAAGGAAAAGGAAACAAGAAATTTTAGAAAAGCACATTGAAACACAGAAGGTAAAATATTAAAGTTAGATTTGGCAAGATATATTTATGTGTCATTATTTTTAGTGAATTTAATCTTACACTATATGGATAGTCCTGAGAAACAAATTTACTATCACTGATAATGGTAAACCCGAAATATTTATCAATAATATATTTATTTATTGATAATATATTGAGGATGAAGTGGACTGGGAATTAGATTAGTTTAAATGGAGCTATGGTTATTAACTTGAAATGAAAATATTTATCCAGATATGTTGCCGCACAGTAGTTAGTTCAGTAGATAGCGAAATGAAACCTTTTTTTTTCAGTGTTGAGATATGTACCTTTCTTTAACTGGCGTGGGATTCCCTAGTCCTTTATTATCCAGTACAATAGCTAAGAGCCACATCTGACTATCGAGTACGTGAAATGTGTCCAGTCCAAATTGAGATGTGCTGTAAGTATAAAACACACACCAGATTTTGAACACATAAAGAAAAAAGATAAAGCATTGCAATAATTTTTATTGAAATGTTACATTTGAAAAATTTCATTAAATAGAATATATTTAGTTAATTTTAATGTATCTCATCTTTTTAAGGTGACTGCTAGAAAATTAAAAAAATTTCTTTTGTTGCTTACAGTATATCTTGTATACGGTGTTGCTCTAGTTTATCACATTTAATTAGTGTCAGTTCTCTATTGTGTCTGGTAATAAAGGTTATGACATTTCAAAATATTGAAAATACACTAACTTTTTACCTTTTGGTTTAAAATGTGTATGTCTTTTCTAATTTAAATTTGTTTATACTTGATAAAGAGACATCACAATGCTTTATACCAAAAACTGCAATCATCTTGACTCAGAGAACCTTAATACTGTATGGTGTCTTCTATTCTGTAGTACCATGTGTATCTTCTTATTTCCTATCCATATTGGGCATATCATTCTAAGGCTAGCCAGCTACTGTTCCCTCTGACAAAGAAAGTAGGTAATTAAACATTCCGTTTTTCCAATATTTCATATGAAGGGAAACTGTAAAGCTTTTTCTCTGATTCTTTCTGGGTCGCAGACTACATTTGGAGTGGGAATACTTAAAAACAGTAATATCAACAAATGGATAAGAAAGTAAAATGGTTGCTATTTCAAATTGACAACTTTTTTCAGGGATCAAATTAAATTTTTTACGGTTGTGTTCTGTGAACTTATAGAAATTCTTAGAGACTTAAATAGTAATATAGTTCTTCACAAAGTAAACCAAGATTAAGACTTCGATTGAGATAGTTAGCATCACTAGTCTGCTCTTCTGCTATCTTAGTGGTTGTAAGCCTTGTCATGAATACATAAACAAAAAGTAGTAGTTATTTATATTTTTATTTATTTTGCTGTTTGCTTTTTTAATAATAGTAGGAATAAGTGTCTTAGATTTTTTTCCTAAAAATTTGGCAGATGTTAATTTCAAAACTGGAGAAAAACAAAGCAATGAAGTCTGAAGATAAAGCAGAGATAATGAAAACTTTAGAAGTTTTGACAAAAAATATTACCAAATTGAAAGATGAGGTCAAAGCTGCTTCTCCTGGACGCTGTCTTCCCAAAAGTATAAAAACCAAGACTCAGGTATATTAATTTGTGTTGTTATTCATATTACTACTTAAAAACACTAGAACGCTACATTATTTAAAACTCAGTTTTCCTTTTAGCTAATCTTCTTTGCTCAAAATATTATTACATACTACCATTGTCCCCATTCTCCATTGATTAATAAGTAAATAAATACAAACAAACAGTCTCTCCTTATCTTTTGAATCCTGTACATTGTAGTTAGAAAGTCAATAATTGGGAGAATAGTTATGGATAATCTTAAAAAGGTGGCTTGAGGGCAAAATAATGCAGGTACTTGAATGCTTGACTGAGGAGTTTGATATAAGTAGTTGGTGATATAAAACGCTAATGAACAGAGAAGTAATATTCTCATATCATTGAAATGAATTGATTAAGCAGGAGAAAATTCAGGTAGATTAACCCATTAGATAAAAATAAGCCAGCAAGTTAATTTCAGATGGCCATAAGTGATTTAAAAAAAAACCCCACAGTTATACAGTACTTAGAGTAGGGGGGGGGTGTGTGTATGTGTGTGTATGTGTATAAAATCATGAGTTCATATTGATATTTCTGTTTCTAATCCAGCACCACAGTATTCTTCCTTTCCTTCTCTTATACCATGTTTTTTCTCCCTGTTCCCATAACAACTTGGTTCCCACTGACATCAATATAGTACTCATTTGCGCAGTCCTATAATACATTCCAAATAGTTTCAGAATTGCTACAACAATACCACTTCCAACTAACTAAATATAAAAATCAGAATTTGTTTGCATTCTTTACAACCTCACAATATACTCCACTGAGTATAGAGTTAAAACTGTGGGTGTAGGATTACTTTTTTCCTTTTGTGTGGTTATGTTTTTAATTTGATAAAGTTAGGTCTGCTTCTGTATGTATTCAGTTTTGGATTCCTCACCCTCTCATTCTTGTCGATTTAACTTTATTTTTTGAGTAAGTAAAACATTAACATGATTCAAAAGTTATACTGTATAAAAAAGTATGTAGAGACAGCCTTTCCCCTCTGATTCTTGACACTGTTCCCTACTCTTCCCTCCCTCTTGGTGTGTGTGTATGTATTCTTCCCTACATAATAGTATACTGTGGATTGCTCATTAACACCTTGGTGTTTTGTCTTTCTTTTCACAGTCATTTCCTGAAAATTACTCCGTATCAGTCAATAGAAATCTCACTCTGACTTCTGTATGGAAAATGAATTATAGGGAAGTCAGTGGAAGTAGGAACAAGTTAGGAAGCTCTTGCAGTAGTGTAGACCAGAGATGACTGATGGCTTGAACTAGGATGGTAGTACTGGAGATAGAGAAGAAAAGTATGGATTAAATGAAAATGTGTAAAAAATTCTTTGTAAAAAGTTTTGCATAAATGCAGGATATTAATTATTGTCACCTAAAAATATTAATTACTATTTTCTAGATGCAGAAAGAATTGCTTGACACAGAACTAGATTTATATAAGAAGATGCAAGCTGGAGAAGAAGTCACTGAACTTAGGAGAAAGTATACAGAATTACAGCTGGAGGTATATTTCATCACAACTACACAGTACGCTAAAAAGGAGCAGTTTTACTGATAGAAAATAGGAAAAGGGGGAAAGAGGTTAACACATTTTTCAGAACTAATAGAGAAAATCTATGTAGTGAGGGATGGTGGAAGTTCTGCCTTTATATCCAAGTCCCTTTGCTTCCAGTGAATTTTGTTCCTTTTCTGTTTTTGATTTTTCTTCTGGGGACCAAAATCTATTAAAGACTTTTCAGGTATTCTTACGTAAATATTCTGTGCATATATAGACATGTTACATTGAGTTACTCTAAGGATCAGATTGTTAGTGGTAGAAATATATTAAAGAACATGCTTAAGTTTTGCCTATAGGTGGTGCTGTGGATGTTTATAAAAGTGAAAATAAACTAGTTTCTTATAATTTAGTTATATGATTATTTATATTAAAAAACTCCTAGTGAAATTATCTCTATCTATACGAATCTTTAATATTTAGTTAGTGAAAAGGTGTTTAAAAATCAGAATAACATTTTGAAGTACAGAGACATTTATGCCATTAATGTAGTTGGTACTTGTCTATAGTCATCGTTTGATGGCGCGATTTTAATTTTTTGTATCTTAGCTTATCACTTTTGCTTAATTTAAAAATAATGCTTTTCCCCAAATTTGTTAGCAACTTGATTATCTTTTTCCAACATACTACAAATCTGTATTGAGTACTGGCATTCAGGTATTAAAGACTTGACATTTAGCAGCCCCTGTGTTTGTCCTGAGGCTCTATCTTGTTTAACTGTTACAGGAAGCCATAGGATGGTTTCCTAAACCTGCATACGTTTTGCATTCTCTGGGAAGTTGATATGGTTGTTTGTGGGTTCTACCCAAGATAACGAGTTTTGGAAAAGATACATTTCTTCTATGTTAATATAGAAATTGTGTTTCACCATTTCATGCTTGTGTTAGTGCAACTTTAAGAAACATTTAAAAAAATTTTGGCCCATAATTTTAGTAAATAAATAATAGCATTACTAATTATATTATAGACTGATAATATAAGGATTACTAATCTTTATTAGTCTATTTTCATTCTTTATCATGATACAGCTAAACACTGAATGACATCTTATTTTTCTTTTATGATGGCCAAACTTGCCAAACTTTAGTTTGCAGTTAATATTAGTATATACAGTAATGCAGTTTCCCAGAGTGTGTTCATTCACTACACCAATTCCATATTGTGTTATTAGATATTAGTGAAAAAAGCTTTAGAGGCCAAATAAATTTGGAAAAGGTTATATTAAGCATGCTTTTTGTATATGGTTTCCTATAGGCTTGTAACTTGTAAATCTCCAAAAATGTATATTAAATACTCAGTATTATTTATCTTACTTGTCCATGAACCTCCTTTTTTAAGGAGCATTTTGAGACATTAAAGTTCCTCAGCATAGTTTTGTATATGCTGCACTATTATTAACATTAATCCTTCACCTTTGAAGTTTATTACTTGGATTTTAGATAACTATTTTAGCTAAGGTTAAAATTAACTCTCTTGAGATGAAGAAAGTGAAATATTTATACTTGCAGAGATTTTGGCCGTGCCTGCTTGGCATTTCAACTTGGATGTCTCACATCCTCAGATTCAGCACATTCAGAATTGTATTTATTTTGTCCCTAGGCTCATCTACACAATTATCCAAAGTAGAAATTGGGGAGTCTTCATTGATTCCTCCTTTTCCTTCAGTGTTCATACCCATTTAATCGCCAAGTTTTATACATGTTACTCCTCAATATGTCTTAAATATTTTAATTTTACTTCTCTGTATCTCCATTGCCACCACGATAGGCTAAGCTTCTATCTTCAGCTGTTGGAGCTACTGTACTAGCCAAGTGACTGGTTTCCACCTTGTTCTCTTTTTCTTCTTCCAGAATAACATTTTAAACACTGATTTGATTACATCACTCTTGATTTTTATGGCTCTTGGGATAAAAATCAAAATCCTTAACATGGTCCTTAAAGTTATTCATGATCTGGCTCTGCCTATCTCTCCAGCCTCATATCTCCATCCCATGTGGTCCATCTGCATTGGATTTTATTCCTTCTTTTTGAAGTACTGTGTTCCTTTCAGTCTTGGTTCCTTTGTTCATGCTGTAACCCCCACACCTCACCCTTGCCTTGCTTGTTCTTTGTTCCTTCTTTGATTCATTGAACAAATACTAAATTTCTGCAATCTGCCAGCTACTATTGTAGGTGCTGGGGGGAAAGTAGAGAATAAAACGGAAAAAATTCTTCATAGAACTTTCATTCTAGTTCTAGTTCTATTCTAGCCGTTGCAAGTCTTTAATGTTCTATTCAAATCTTTAAGTAAAGCATTTCCTCATTTTTTTGAGTCACTTCTCATTAATATAATTAAATAACTTGGTTTCTTAATGTCTCTACCCCTCCAGGATTTGAGTTTACGAGGGGAAAAGACTTGCACACAAGAAGTGCTCATTAAATACTGGTGGAATGAGGGAATGGTGTGCTATTCATATAGAGTGATATAGTAGATTATAAGTTACTATGCTACATTGGTTATATAATGGTGTTACTGTAAGTGATCAAAATGATGAATTTGAAATAACTCTAGCTTCTAGAGTCAACAGGCAAACAAACAGAAATGCTGTATTTGAAAGTCATAACTGGAAAAAATGCCCATATATATAGGTATTTTGTGTCTGTGTATTAAACTGACTTTGTGACATTTAACACTGCACTATTTGGAGATCAAGAATTGCTGGTCTTTCGTGATATAGTCTGATGTCTTGGAGAGGAAGGACTTAGTAGAAAAGGCACATTTAATAATTTCAAAACATTACTTAAATGTTGCTTTGTTGTCTCAATTCGTTAGCTACTTAAATTTGCTTTCACTTCAAAAGCTAAAACCCTAGTTTAAATTATGAGATCCTTTTGTAGGATATTATTTGAATATGATGTCAAATTGTATAACCTATGTCATATTGTGTGACTCATCTGACCAGCTAGAACACTTAGCTTGTGTTAATAATTGTGATGTTCAACCTACGTGTCTAATCTCTTCTAGGCTGCAAAACGAGGGATTCTTTCATCTGGTCGCGGTAGAGGAATTCATTCAAGAGGTCGAGGTGCAGCTCATGGCCGAGGCAGGGGTCGAGGTCGAGGTCGAGGTGTGCCTGGTCATGCTGTGGTGGATCACCGTCCCAGGGCATTGGAGATTTCTGCATTTACAGAGAGTGACAGAGAAGATCTGCTTCCTCATTTTGCGGTACTTTCTTACTGTCCAACAAAACAAATACTAATAATCATTGTTGAGGATAATGAGTATTAAAGGGGAAAGTATGAAAATGGAATGGATAATTTTCAATCTATGAATCTCACCAAAGGATTTGATTAACTTATAATAATCTTTTAATGAATTATTTAAAAAACAATCTAGGGATTTTTTGTTTATTATTTAGAAGAAATGTTGCTATTCTTACACTTAGTAGGCCTTCAGATATTGTGAAATGAATGATATAAACTATCGTTTCAGAGAGGGGAAGTCCTATAGTCTAGTTTTACTTGATACTTTTAGGAAAAATTTAACATTGCATGGGCCACCCATGTATTTTTTAAGTTAAGATGGAATTTTATTTGTTAATATTGTGTTCTTGATGTAGCTGACCTAGAAATGAAACAGGACAAAATTTTGGTATATGAGCTTAAAGTTGCCTTAGTCAGTGCCAGGGTATAGTTAAAGGGAGTCAGTCTAATGGTAATAGACCAATGTATGAGGAAGGAGAATGAGGCTCTCTAGTTCTTGCTAATCCATTATTTAATTTACTTAATTCCTGGGATCTGTTGAGCTCATGTGCAGAATGGAAATTCTGTCTGCCTAAAGGCCTTTCCAACTTCAATGTTGTGGTTCTTAGTGGTGTCGCAAAGGTTAGTTACTAAGGATCAGTCTTGCCCTCAGCATTACAGTAATTGCTCTGGAGATATGAAGTAAATAACCACTACTTTACCTTCAAGGATGTTACATACATCAATTTAGCAGAGACTGGTTAAACTACAAAACAATTTATAATCAAGTTAAATTTATTAAAAACTACAAATACTTCAGTAACTTAGAGAAATATCTTTCACACAGGCAAATGATAGTAAAAGAACAGTAGAGGAAAGTTTCATGAGGTAGTAAAACTGGAGCTTAGGTCTTGAAGAGCAGATAAACTTGCAGATAGCTACACAAATAATACAGCCTTTTGAATATTCAGATTTAAATGTTTGACAATTATATTCCAGACTGTGAACAGCAGTTACAAAGGTGAAACTATACGTTGTCAGGGCGTAGGGAGGTATTGAAAAAAATGGTACACGTTTAAGAAATAACTAAAATGATTAATATTTAAGGATCATGAGTCTGGAAAGTCTTGAGCTTGATGGCTTCAAAGAGAGAAAGAAAAGAATCAGAAAATTAGAAAGAAGCTTGGAGATAATCTAGCCCAGTTCTTCCCTGCCATATACCCCACTTTCACAGCTTCCCAGAAGGGAGAAGATCCAGATAACTTAGGTGTATTTTCATATAGTTTTATAGCTAATCAGGAAGTTAGCAAAGAAAATGCCAAAATAATCCAAACAAACAAGGTGAGTCTATGAATGTATTTAGGTGAGACTGAGGTGGTTTTGATTTTAGAAATATTCAGAGCCTATAAATGAAGATTCCTGCATGCATTTGGAGATACTCCATTTCAAGTTAGTAATAGTCATGCACATTTAAAAATTATCAGTCTTTAAGGTAGTTTCTCTATCTCAGCCTATGATTTGAACATATGACAGGTATCAAAAACCCATATTGTTAAAGGATCGTTGACTGTTACAAATTGTGATTAATAAAATGCTTTCTTTAATTTATCCACTGGAGCCAACAGTAGAAATGTTACAGCTAAAACTTACAGAGCACTTATTTTGTGGCAGGTATTATTCTGAATACCTTATATAACTCATTTTAGAGTTATTTTGACAACTCTGTGAAGTACTTACCTCTATTATGCCTGTTTCAGAGGTGAGGAAAATGAAGCATGAAGAGATTAAGTAACTTGTTCAGGTATACTCACAGAGCTGGGATCTGACTGATTCTACAGTCCATTTTCTTTACTATGCCCTGCAGAATTTTTCTTTGGAGTGTGTGTATTTAATGAGATGATGGTTATAATTATATTTGGGGATAAGAAAGAAGGAAGGTATTAGCAATGACATATAAAGGACTAGAGTTTTACGTGATAAAATTTGCTATTGGCAGAAAAATTCTCCTACATGTGGAAAAAATAAAATGCAGCACACCCAAAACAAGCATAATTGAATATGTTTAGCTTCTAAATGTCCTAAAAGAGTATGATCTAGAGGAGTAAATAGTAATAGTAAAAGCAGGGTCAGTTAGTGTTAAACATTTGAATTGAAAGACTTGGGACTCTCATCCTGGTAATTAACTTAGTTACTTTAGAAATATTACTTAAATTCTCTGAATCTTTTGCCCTTTGTCTTTAAATTGAAAGTGATACCAAAAACTCATAGAATATACTGAGGATTAAATATTCTGCTTTAGAAATAATTAAGCATATTCTGAGATTAGAATGACGAATGTAAAAAGAATGAGAATAAGGAAGCTCAGTCTTTGACCATTGTTTTCTTTATTTAAAGAATAGTTCAGTCAAGTATAAGATTCCCTAATTCTAGAAACTGTAGAATTATAAATAATATTGGAAGATAGGACTACCCTTTATCTTACAATATCAAGTATTAAAATGAACTATTCCTAATTTTTTTCTGCTAATCACCCTGAATTGTTATGTATTCTGGGTTATATTTATTAGTATTTTAATATTTTAAAAACCATTAGGATTTTGGATGTTGCAAAATATTTATTTGGAGGAAATACTTTTTTTAATTTAAAGCAATATGGTGAAATTGAAGATTGTCAGATTGATGACTCTTCACTTCACGCGGTAATTACATTCAAGACGCGAGCAGAAGCTGAAGCAGTAAGTATTATAAGTCTAATTTATTGAAATTCAGATTTAAATGTCTTATAAATATTGCCTCTTAAGTTTTAATAGGAATGAATCTTTTTAAACTTACTAAATAACTAAACTTTGACAGTAGATAAAACATATGAAGTGGAATTCATGGCCACTAAGAATGTCTTAGAGGCAGTTTTATATATAACATGAATATTTAGAATATATAGTTAGTCACCAAGTTGAATGTCAAGTTTATTGTCTTGAGACATCAGGAATTCTCCTTCTGTTCTCTTTAACAGGAGATAGGGCCACTCCACTTTTCCATTTTTCTCTTTTCTCAGCTGGCCCAGAACAAGTCTACTTTGGCAGAATGAGTGGTGAAGGATAAGGTAGAAGCTGAGATACAATCCTGATGGCTGCTCTTCTTAACCATCCCTCATCTGCTGCTTCCTAGTCCCAGTTGGCTGAACCCTAAAGAAGTGTCCCTGGCTCAGCATACCCTCAGCTGGGCCTCTACAGTTTTTTGTCCAAGACATGATATATTGTGCTAGCTTTTAGAGTTCTTTTCATATAGTTGTCTTAATATGTGTATCTTGAATTGTCTTTCCAAAGAACGACCAGAAGTATTTGCAGTCTTGTCTGTCTTCTGGGTTTAAAGGATTGAAAGAAGGGAAACTGTGTGTAAGGTATAGGGGATTCATAGGAACCTTTTTAGCCCTTTGTGTTCTTTCTTTGGGATTGTAGAGAAATAGAGGTACCATCTGACCTCGGGAAAATGTATTAAGTGTTCTAAACAGTTAACCTAATGTGAATAGAAGAGTTGAATGTTTTTCAGAAATTTTAAGTTGAGTGTGGTCTAAATAAGTTTCGAAAATCTTCAGAATTGATTTATCCTCTTTGTAGCAAATACTCCCTGCCAACACACGATACATTGCTTGTGCTTACCTGGTAGGAGTTGCTTTTGGAGCATTGTAACCTGTGAAAGACTCGGGGTCTGATAAGTCTCAGAGAAGTGTTGAGCTGGGCCCTGGAATAACACGGTTTCTAGGTCAGGCGGGTGGGTAGTGGATAGTTTTATAGAATAGGATTTCCTCATCCCAGAGTTTTATTTTATTAAATCTAGTTTGTAGTAATCTTTTATTCAAAGTTCTTTTGTGAAAATAAAAGGTAATTTATAATTGATGAGAGTTTAAAACTTTCTTATAAATTTTTGTATGTATATATGTTATTGAAAGAATAGATCTTTGATCAAATTTTCTCTCGGAGGTGTTGTTGAGTACAAGTTAACAATAAACTTCCCTTAACCGATGGCTTCAGTGTCAGTTTTCAGTGTAATGTTGGATAGGTAGTTTGAGTACCATCTTTTTATGTTGTGTATTTTCTAGGAAGTAGTCGTTTTATAAAACATTGGCAGTTGTTATGTTCAAATGGTTACAATATTACCAAGTTGTGAATTTAGTAAATACTTTAAAAATGTATAAACTACTTCTCCCTGCCTACATAAATGGGTGAGAGGGGAAAAAAAAAAGAAAAAAAAAATCTTTGCCTCTTACATAATTTTTGGATGTTTTGCTTTTGGTAAGTAAGACCTATTGACATATGCCTTCCTTCTGGGGTTTT
Source organism: Camelus ferus (assembly GCF_009834535.1). Taxonomy (NCBI): domain Eukaryota; kingdom Metazoa; phylum Chordata; class Mammalia; order Artiodactyla; family Camelidae; genus Camelus; species Camelus ferus. The sequence goes on from NC_045709.1 coordinate 48,390,898, forward strand.
GCTTTTTCTACCTCATTGTAAATTTTTTAATATATGTTTTTATACTGTGCATATATTTTCCAAAGGAATAGCAATCTCTTTTGAGACCAGGATTAATGTATAAAAAATACTTTAACAATGAATTATATGAAGGTTGAATAAGTGGCAAAATAACTTAGGTTAAATTAAATCTGATGAGAGTTAGCTTTTCAAGGTAAATACCATTTTAGTTGGATTACTTAACAGACTAAAAGGAACAACTACCATTGCTATGATAAACACTTGGAATTCAGTTATAGAAGTTGTTAAAACATGAACATTTCCTTAAGCCTAAAAATTTTCTTAAAATTTTGTTAACACTCTGTTTTAGAACAGAAAATTAACTTGAAGCTTATACTTTACAAGCAGAATATAGGCTAAAGCAGTGGTTTTCACACTTCCAGATTTCAAGGAACATTAAGGTTTAGGAATTTAAAAATTAGTATGTTTGACATTGGGGTGCCAGTTGTTAATTTTGTCAAGGAAGAATGCTCAAAAAGTACAAAAAAAGGGTTGCTTGTATCATCATCATTATATAAAACAAAGAAAAATGTAATACCAAAATGTAGGAGGATATAAACTCCAAGAAAAAGAATAGGCCTTCCCAAGAAAAGAAAATTATCAACCTTTGCTAATGTTTATTTTCAAATATGTCATTGTTCATAGTTTCTGAACCATTGTATTAGATGGTTGAATGTGTGTATCAGTATTTTCTAAAGTCAGTAGATGCATAATATTTCAAAGTGAAAGTATTGGAATAAGATAATTGAGACATTTGAATATGACTGAAAAGAGAGAAATTTTCCCCAGGAAAGAGGTTGAAATATTTTAAGGAGTAATGATATAACAGAACCATTTTCGCTTTAGATTAAGATGATTAAGGTTTGACTCTGGTTAGTTAAAAGATGGATCCTACTGCTTTATTTTCTACTTTCCGGTTTGTCTGTCACCACCCCAATGTCCTAAAGTTGAATAAGTACCCAAACAGGACAGGAAAAAATAACCTCTTCCCATGACTGGTTAGAATGTTATTTTTCCTACCCTGAATTATTCCTTTACTTTTATAAGAAACCAGGATCCAGTTTTAGAATAGGAATAAAGTTCTTATTTTATAAGAATCAGTTCCAAAGATAAAACTACAGACCCAAAGTCAAAGAGGTGTATAACTTTTTGTATTGAAAGGAATCTTGTTCTATTTGTGCATTTTTGACACTCATGCCTCAGCTCCTAGTAGTTATGAGGATTCATTGATTAAAAACTTGTAAGGTATACTTAGAACAGTGCCTGGAACATAATAAACCCTGTTAACATTAGCTAATATTAATATTATTGTTTGTGTTGTGTGTGTGTGTGTGTGTGTGTGTGTAAGTGTAAGTGTAAGAATGAGGATTGACTGGTAAATCAGTGAAACCAAAAAGAAACAAGATGGAGTAAATGATTTCAAGACTCTGATTTTTGACCTGAAGTTAGAAGTGCAAAATTGGATTCATAAGGAATAGTGCAGCATCAGCAGTTGAAGGTGATGGGGCTGACTGAGTCAATACTAAATTTATAGCAAGCACAAAATGTGTAAGTGGATTCAATCAAACAAATCAAATCATGTGTAAAACAGACACTTTATGTGTGTGTTCTTACTGACTGACAATAGTTACAAAGAACTGCTATGTGATGGGCACTGTGCTATGAGAATTAGTAAATCTAAATCTGAAGCTTGTGAGAAAGTGGCTAGGCAGCTTGAACTCAAGAGCTAAAGGAATAGAAATCTTTCCCTATAAAAGTTCTAAAATTTAGATTTTACATTTTTTTTTTGGTGGCTGTTTAATGTAACTCCTGCTAAACATCATATACTGTGGTTATTACAAACATTAGTAAACTTGGTTTTAACCTACTTTTATAGATTAGATTTATCATTATGGTTACTAAAACTGTAAGGTACACTAGGATTGCAGCTTTAGCTCTTCTGACCTTGTTCAGTTTTCCCCACAGTGTTTTTATAGGACACTGGTTCTGTAAGAGCTCCCCTAACAAAGGATTCTCTTGTCAGATAAGTTTGTGAAGAGCTACATTTTGTATATTCAATTTAGATTTATCATCTAAATGACTTGAAAAGGCAAAAGACAAACATTCCTGTTTAATTTTGTTTAATTCAACTTTTTCCAAATGTTAATTGTTTCCAGAATTATTTTCCTTGTAAGATTTGGAATCTGCCTCATAACTGCTTTTTATACTTTTCCCCACTTTCTTCATTTGTCTGATCTTCAACTTTTTTTCCTTCTGTTGTGTGTATTCATGCTTTTTTTCCTTCCTAATTTGCCTCAAACTTTGAATGACTGTGCAAAAAAAATTAGGAAAAGTTCTAGAGTGAGCCTATGAATAAAATGCTTCAGCTTTTAAACAGACTTTTTGTTTACACTTCATAACACAGAAATTAGAATTGTAAAATGAACCTCCACATGCTCATCATCAAGCTTCAGCAATTATCTACTTATGATCAGTCTTATTTTGTCATATCCCACCCACTGCAACCCTCTACCTCTTTATTTTGGAGCCATTCCCAGTCATCGTGTCATTTTATCTGTAAGCATTTCAGTATGTCTTTCTCAATATTAGAGTCTTTAAAAAAAAATATAATTACCACACCTAAATATTTCCTCAGTGTTATCAAATACCCAGAGTTTACACTTCCCCAGTTTTTTTTAAAAATATATTTCTTAGTTTATTTAAGGATCCAGAGTAAGTTTCATATTTTAAGTGATTGGTATACACAATTATGAATTCATGAATTTAAACATTTCATGGGTATTGATCCGTTGTTCTCAGTTACTGATGTATTGTTCCATCTTTGGCTAGTGGCCAGATACAGGTTTGTTCCTGAGTTCTTTTGACAGGACTCTAGTGGGTTATGATACTTTCTTTGCTTTCTGATATAAAAAGGTGTTCTGAGTTCATCTTATACATTTTCTCTTCCAGACCAGGAACTGGCCATTTCTCTAAGGAGCTCTGATTCTTTTTACTGGGAAAGGTATTTAGAGACCACAATCTGAGTCCTAGGGGTGCTCATTACTACTAAGTATGTTACTGTAACTAATATTTTTCAGTGGTCAGAGCTTAGAGTGAAAAAAATTACATTCATACATATAAATATATACATACATGGTTATATTCACATGTATAAAGAAAATTGAAAGCACCTACTGGTATTTCCCATTTAATTCTGGGCTCTGGTTTTATACACACATGTATCCAGGCATACCTTGTTTTATTGTGCTTTGCTTTATTTCAATTTGCAGGGGTTTTTTGTTTTTTGTTTTTGTTTTTTTTAACAAATTGAAGGCTTGTGGCAGCCCTGCTTCTAGCAAATCTGTCAGTGCCCTTTTTCCAGCAGCATTTGCTCACTATATGGCTCTGTCACATTTTGGTGATATTCACAATATTCCAAACTTTTTCATTATTATTACATTTATTATGATGATCTGTGGTGATTTGGGGGAACCATGAACCATGCCCAAATACAACGGTAAACTTAATTGATAAATGTATGTGTTCTGACTGCTCCATTGACCAGTTATTCCCCATCTTTCTCCCTCTCCTCAGGCCTCCCTGTTCCCTGAGATACAACAATATTGAAATTAGGCCAGTTGATAACCCTCCAGTGGCCTCTAAGTTTTCAAATGAAGGGAAGAATTGTACATCTCTCACTTTAATAAATCAAAAGCTGGAAATGATTATACTTAGTGGGAAATGCACATCAAAAGCTGAGATAGGATGAAAGCTAGGCCTCTTTCTCCCAATAGTCAGCCAGGTTGTGAGTGCAAAGGAGAAGTTCTTGAAGGGAACTGAAAGTGCTACTCCAGTGAGCACATGAACGATGAGAAAGTGAAACAGCCTTGTTGCTGTTATGGGGAAGGTTAGTGATCTGGATAAAAGATCAAGCCAGTCACAACATCCCCTTAAACCACGGCCTAATCCAGAGCAAGGCTCTAACTAATTCTGTGAAGGCTGAGAGAGGTAAAGGAACTGCAGAAGAAAAATTTGAAGCTAGCCAAGGTTGGTTCATGAGGTTTAAGGAAAAACGCCATCTCCATAATACGAAAATGCAAATTGAAACAGCAAGTGCCGATGTAGAAGCTGCAACGAGTTATTCAGAAGATCTAGCTCAGATAATTAATGAAGATGTCTACCCTAAACAGATTTTCAGTGTAGGTGAAACAGCCTTATATTGGAAGAAGATGCCATCCAGCTTTTTCATAGGTAGAGTGGAAAAGTCGGTGTCTGGCTTCAAAGGTCAGGTTGACTCTCCTATTAGGTCAGTGCAACTGTTGACTTGAAATTGAAGCCATTCGTCATTTACCATGCCGAAAATCCCAGGGCCCTTAGATTTATGCTAAATCTACTCTGCCTATGCTTTATAAATGGAACAGCAAAGCCTGGATGATGGCATCCAGTAAATAATTTTTAAGTTAAAACTTCAGAGAGTTGTAGGCTCACCTTATAAATTTGAAGAAGTGTGTGCTGAATATAGAGATTTACAAAATTAAGTCATAAGAAATTTTTGAAGAACTTACTATGGAAAATCTCTAACACTTTTTGCTTTTTTGGTTGGATAAAACATGAGTTTAAAGTGTAGACATTTTGCATGAGACAATTGGAATTCCTTACAGGAATATATTTTTATGTAATAGTTATAGCTTGAAAAAATTACAGTTTGTTTCTGAACTTATGTATAAGTACTTAAAATTTTTTTTAGTTATATGACATGAGGGGGCCATGGACTTAAAACTCTTGAGCTGCATTTTAATAGGCACGAAATCTTTTAAATTTATTATAAATTTCTATGTGCAGATTTAAAATTTATACCTGGGGACTTTAATATCACACAACTCATGGTCAAATGTCATTGAACATGTAATTGTTTCTACATTTCACATTATGCTGTATTTTGAGATTGTGCAATAAATCTTTTGTGAATATGAGTTATTTCGGTATGTTGCTAACATTGATTTATGTTAGTTCACATTGCTTGAATTTGAAAGAACTGTTTCCAAAGCAGCCACTAAATGTAGCAAGTACTTAGACTCAGTTTTATTATACGCAGTTCTGAAAGCTAAGTTCAGAGTTTTTTTTTCTTCATTGAGATAGTCGTATTTTGTAAAAAGTGATGCAGCAAACATTTTATGATATTTGTGATTATTTGATGTAATTTAAAAATAAGTACTTCACACATGCAAAATTATTCTTGTATTTGTTAAAGATTTCTAGTTTATAGTTACTTCATGAGCCATTTGTAAATTAATAAGAATTAAAATGCAATAAGATACATTTAGCCTATTGATTCTAATTTAGACTTTTTTTTTTTTTTTTCGAATTTAGACTTTGATTCAGAATCTACAGCCAGGATCTTGGAAGTTCTTCGAGATTATTGCTTTGAATAGCAATTCTCATTGTACTATAATAGAAATGTAGACATAGTTCTTCTAATGAGATATTGGCCAGTAGTGAAATAGCTGTACTCAATTTGAGAAATTATTCTTGTTTTCTTTTTAAAGGAATTTACAGTCACTAGCCTGATTTTAGAAGTAAATAACCATAAAAAGTAAGTTGTAAATTGCAGTAATAAATAGTAAATAGAGAAGTAAATAACCACAAAGCAAAAATAGACAACTGTCTTCACTTGTGCTTAGCTAGTTTAATTTAAATATTAGGTGCTGTAACATTTCCTTTTTTCCTTCAGAAATTATTAATGGTTTATATTCCAATGTTCTTAATTGTTTTAGGCTGCAGTTCATGGAGCTCGTTTCAAAGGGCAGGATCTAAAACTGGCCTGGAATAAACCAATAGCTAATATTTCAGCTGTTGAAACAGAAGAAGTTGAACCTGATGAAGAGGAAGTATGTTTTCCACTTGTTTTTTACCCTTAAATGTTAATGTTTTTATATAAAATGTGATTTTTATGACTGTGATTTTAACATAAAGCTTTTATTCCTGAGCCATTTTCCAGGCAGGGGATATCATATAAATGCAGACAACTTTAAATTTTCTGTATTAATGAGAACTGTGGATTGCTAATCCAAAGAGAATATATGAAAATCATATATATATATAATCAGTTTCATTTACTCTAAGAAGACAATAATTATTCATTAGATTTTTATCCACAGGAAATCTTGTAATATTTTGAGTTTTAGAGTATATATCCTACTCAATTGCCTTATTAACATTTCAGGTTTCATTTTAATTCATATCATTTTAGTTCATTAGAATGAATGCCTGCTACATGATAGATATTGTGATAGGCACAAAAATGAATAAGACACGGTCCCTCTCATGAAGGAGCTTATAATCTGGAAAAGAGGGGTGGTGACAGACACATAAGAAACTAATTATTAATAAAAGGCAGACTGATAATGCTGAATAAAGATTTGAACAATATGCTGTGGGAACCCAGAGGAAGGAGTGATTGTTTCTTTCCAGAAGAATCTTGAAGGAGGTGGTGACAGTGAAACTGAACCCTGAGTGATAAAAAAGCTTTTTATAACCCAAGAGCTGGGTCTGGGAATATTGTTGAGAGAGGCATTTTAGACAGAGGTATAGGTGTGGAAGAGTACATTTTTCTTGGGTAACAGCAGTTAGTCTGATGGCTTGAGAGGTGGGAGCATAAAGAACAGTGAAGTGGGAGAGCCCTTTGAAACCAAAAACCTAAAAATAACTGTTTTGTTTAGTCATGAAATAAGCTGTAGGGAAAAGTTGAGTAAGCTAAGAAATTAAGGTAAGGTGGAGAAGCTAAATGATTCCATGTTTTACCTTGGTTAGGTTTTCATAATGGCACTTCATTTTGTTTGAAGAGCATTCAAGGCTGTTATACATATCCATAGTCAAATGCAAGAATAAAAATGTGTATTTTGAAACTCATATACATGATTTGTCATTTTATATTTTAGATTATACCTTTGTCCTTCCATGAGTTTGAATTCAATGGGGAGAAAAGCAGGAGAGCTCCTGGTATTAGGTATTTTGAAAAGTTTGAAAAGTAGTCTGAGAAGCTTTCATGAAGGGAATGGGGAAAAGAATATACTGCTGCAAAAGAAAATGTTTGTTCCATACAGTAGAAAAGAAATACAAATATTGATAGGCTTTTATTCAAGTTATTGGTTGATTTAGTGTCCATGGTAGACAGAGTAAGTTAGAGAAGACTTCATGATGTATTCTTTAAAAAAAAAAAAGGTATTGAGTAGTGTTTCGTAGGTATAGAAGATGGCATACTTGGATAAACAGAAGCAGAAGAAACGGCATGTACAGAGGCTAACTTTGGTATTTCTTTAGGCCTATTTGATGCAAGCAATAGAATAGATAGTACTGAGAAGCCATTGAGTGGATGAGGTTGCTTTTCTCTGTTTCTTAAATGTTCTAGCTATAGAAATACCTTTTGTATTCAACTCTGTTGAGAGTAATCAGTATTTAAAAGTGTCACCTTTTTTCTTTTCTTTTTTCTTTTTTTTTTGGGTAAATTCCTAAATGCATTTTAACCTAAAGTTTCAGGAAGAGTCTTTGGTGGATGACTCATTACTTCAAGATGATGATGAAGAAGAAGAGGACAATGAATCTCGTTCTTGGAGAAGATGATTTGACTGATCATTGATCTGCATATGCTAGAACTCTACCTGTGTTTCATTAGTATTATCTAATGTACTTTTACATATTTGTAAAAACAATTTTTGGTAAAATGTGATGAAGATGGATTTCACAAATAGACAAAAGAGAAGAAAACTACCTTCTGATCCTGTATTTTGAAAGATTGATGTTTGCATTTTATTTCAGTAAACAATTGCTAAAGACATCACACTAGAAACATATGCAATGTTTTTATTACATACTTCTACTGAACATTACAGAATTCTTTGGGTTCTTTGTAATTTAATGAATAGGTCTGAAGACTTAATGACCAATACTTGTTATAACTTAAAGGATTTTGTTTTACTCCAAATAAGGAATGAATTTGCATTTAAAATCTTAATGAATGTTTTCAAAAATGAATAGATAACATAGTACTCTAACTAAAGTCTCCAAGTTATGTATTCATAATATTACATAGTAGTATGCTTAGGCTTTACTATGTATTAGCCTTTTGTTGGACTTGTGTATGTATTTTACCATATGGGTTTTAATGATAACGGTGTATGACTGCTTTGCATTTGAGTCCTTATGCATTCAGATGTTAAAAATAAAGTGGAATGGTCTCTTGAAAAGAAAAGAAAAGAAAAAGCAATGACAAAAAAAAAAAAACAAACAAACAAGACAATGTTCCTTGATTTAAAAAAAAAAAAAAAAGAGAGAAAAAAAAAGTTAAAATAAATAGACCATTCCAGATGGTGATCTGCCCTTCCCCCAATTATCACAAAAGGAGCTATAATCACTAATTTATTCTTAATGATAATGATTACTGGTACCTTTACAATAATGTACAATCCATTGTTTAAAATTTATACCACTTCAATTTGATTTGATCCTATAAGCTTTCAACAGATGTCTTAAAATTTAAAAGCAGGCTGATTAGTTTGGAACCAGACTTCAAGTAGAGCTAACATTTGGTGAATAAGAAAACATCACATTACATTTTGGATGTATGAAAGAAAACTTGACCAATTGAAGATGTATGAATAAAGAAATGTACTATAGATACTACTTTAGGAAAACACTGTTTGGTAAGTGTTCCAGTCTGATATTTTAAGTGTGCATTTCCTATACTTGTGTAAAAATCTTTGACATTTGCAACAATATTGTGATTTTTAAGTGGATTTCTCTGGCAAATGAACACGATCATTGAAAGTTGATACAGCAGTTTCCAGGAAATAAATGCATTCTTTGTAGAATGGAGGGTGGAAGATTACATATTTATCTTTTAAGATTCATCCTTTTGGTTGCCAGTGTTTCTACCCCTCCTGAGATTATAGTAATTATATTAAAAGTCATATGAAAAAATCACTTTCTTCCCATACTGGGGTCCTCACAATCACAAACTGTAATTCCACCGTCACAGTCTTCTGCCAGTGGAGCAACTAGCGGATGCTGTTCTTCTTTTTCTTTTCTTCCCACACGTAGGGTTAAAGTTGTATATATGTTTTGATAGTAATACTGTTTCATAGGAATGTTTTGATTTGAAGTTGGTACATAGTTCTATTTTAAAAATATAGAATCAGCTTTCAAAGTCAAAATAGTGGCTTTACTCAAAATTTCTTTACTTAGATCTATGAAATATTTTTATGTAATCTTGTAATCTCTTGTATGTTGACTGTGTGCTATTCTGATTCATTAGGTAAGTTTGTTTTCTTTTCTTTTTAGTAGTCGTGAAAGATGCCAAATTGGCAGAGGCTCACGTTTCTTCTCTTTACACCAAACAGGTATTATAAAGAAAGAAAATCTTTCAAAGGCCAGTTAAATCTCCATGCTGATTCTTGGCTTTATAATTTGTTTAGTAAATTTTAGCATGATATTTTACAATTATTGTAAAATTTCTTTATAATGTTACTGAAATCACATACTATTTGTTTAAATTCGTAAATAACTAATCACTTTCCCTAGTCTTAAATTCTGTAGTAACCTAAAATTAAAATGTTTTACACCATGTTGCTTTGAATGAATCAGAAGACAAGTATGTTTTGATCAGGTCCTAAAGTATAGGGATTAAATATTAGCAACATTTATTAGATCATAATTATGTTTTTATTATCATTAATATGATTTTAACCATAAATATTACTTAGTATTAAATTGCTATTAGATTTTTTGAATTAATGAGTATGTTTATAAATACTAGTACTCTACATGTACTTTCATGTGTTCTCATTTAAAACTTAAGGTATCCCTTTGAAATACTTGTTAATTCCATTTTACAGATAAGGAAACTTAGGCTAATAAAGATGGAATGACTTGCCCAAAATGACAGCTAGTAAGTGGAAGAACTAGACTTGAATGCAGGCATTTTGATTTCAGTGCCAACTTAAAAAAAAAAAAAATCCTACATTGCTACCTTCTTCCTAATTACTGATTGGGCATGAGATTGTGTTTGCAGTAAATGTGGTAGTTGTTACACAAAATTAGTAGACTTCTTGGTTATTAGTCAGTTCATACCTTTACCCTCCCTTTTAATACAGCACTTTGTTCATCTCTGTTACAGTACTTATGTTGTAATATAATTTATCTGGTTTATATGTCTGTCTTCCCCACTAGATTACAAGCTCCTCTAGGAAGGGGACCATGTCTTATTCATCTTTTTATCTCTAGTGATTATCACAAAGCCTGGCTCATAGTGGGCATTCAGATGTTTGTTGAATGAATTAATGAATGATTGCAATTTAAATCTCCAATAATGGAGTGACAATTACCTCCCTTGTTAATTCTTATCAATTTTCCAAAAAAATCTCTCTTGAAGGTCTTCTCAGTCACTGGGACCGTCTTACTAAACAGTTGATAACAGTTAAGTATTGCACCAGTGGGGTTACAAATACTGATGGAGGAATGCACGTGTAGTTCTAGTGGAATTTCCATATAAAGTAAGCTACTAAAATTTTGGAGTATTAAATGTTGTAGTCCATTTCAGAAGTAAAATAGCCTTTTGGTTTCTATCAGTGTGTAAGAATAGAAATATCAAGAGCCACTAATCTAGTCCATCCCACTAATGTTTTATATCCAAAGATGAGCTAGTGTAGAGTACTGGACAAAGGTTAAGAGATTTAGCTTTCGGTCCCCAGCTCTGTAACTAACTCTCTGGCCTTAGACAAGTCTCTTAACTTATCCAGGGTTGTTTCCTTGTCTGTAAAATGAAAGGGGTTGGACTAGATAATCTCTAAGGTCCCTTTCCCATCTTGATTTTCCCTGGTGTTAGTGTTTGATCTAAAATAATTTAATGTATCTATGCCAGTTTTCCCTACCTGTTGTTGCTGTTGTTTCTATCATCTTATTGGTGGAAACAACTTAAATTTGGTTATGATAATTTGTATAATGTGTCTTGGTACAATTTTGTATATAGAGTTCCTGAATGTTTGCCTTTGCTACACAAATTCCAATTAACCTATAAAGTATAAATTAACTTCTGTACTCACTAGCACTTTCCCTTAGTACTCATAACTTTTCTTTCACTTCTAAATTCAAAGTGTAAAACTCTTATTACAATATGCTACCTAAAACTTGAAACACATTTTTCAAATTCTGCAGTTCTCCTAGCAAGTTCTTTACTTTAGTGCAGATCTGGGCTGCAGTGGGATTAAAAAAAAAAAAGGAATTAAGATGTAGGTAGCTACTTTTTACAGGAAAAATTGAAAGGCAATCATTATTATTGGTTAAAAGATTGATTAGGATTACCTCAAGGGATGGTTGTCATTTTACATATTTCACTCAATATTTTATGTCTCTACTTAAGCAGTGTTGTTTTAAATGTTATTGGATAATTGTAACATTTAAAAAATTAATTTTAGTATTTAACCAGTACCCAAGCATTTAATGAAATCACTTTGCATGAATGGGAGAATTTTTCATAGCTCTTGTTTTATTTTGTTATATGATTGAATGTATCAAACAGTAGTTTACTATGAGGATAAGACTTCACTGTTTTAGCTGATTACCTGCAGAAAGTATGGCTGAGCTTAATTGAAGGAAATTTCTTGTTATTAGGACTTTTATTGGGACTATTTCCAGTCTTATTTGGAACACTAATCATTGGCTGTAAGGGTTACAAAAAGAAAGCAAACAGTTGCTTGTTTGGTATGTTAAAAATATCATTGGATACTTTAGAGTATTATACAAACTTTATCGATCTATATTTTCTTTCTTTTTTCCCGTTACCTATAATGTGAACTAATTATAGAAAATTAGTTTTAGTCCTTCTAGACTTAGAATTTATATAAATATTTATAAGCTTTTTTCCCCTCCCCCTTTAAGAAAATCTTCTAGCCTTTTAAAACAAAAATGCCCTGTGTAAAGTTCTAGCTAGATAGGTTATTTCACTTTTTGGTCTCAGGGCTTTTCTCATTCTTCTGAAACCTTGTACTTAAAAGTACACAGTATTTGTAAGGCAGAAAGAAAACTTCCTTTTCCCAGATGTCAGGAACTGCTTTGTTCTTGTTAACTTCTTGAACTGGCTAGTTGCTCTAAGGTATGTATACAGGCTTTTAGAGGAGAGTAGTTTTGGGGTTTTTTTCTCTCTGTTCATTGTATACCTATGAAATGACAACAGATAATCTTCCAAAATAGCTACCTAAAAGTCCTAAGAAAGAAGAAACCTTGGTGAACATGACTGCCATGCTCAGAAATTTTTAATGAAAACATCATACTAGTTTAGTAGAAAAATTCCTAATTTGGTAAATAACTTTCTTGTAATTTATCTATATTATGTAGTCATTACTTAGTGTAATTGAAAGCACTTTTTTTTATTTTGTATTTTTGTACCAATTTACTATACTTGCTTCTTCTAATCCCTCCCTCCCTCTTACTTTATTTCATCTATTCTCTTATCTTCCAATCATGCAAGTTAGTCTTCCTTTGTATACCAAATACCGTCTCATTTTGATGTGTTCCTTTTTATTTATCTTTGTGGTTAATCATTGTGCTTAGTATTTTATGTCATTTAGTGTGATTAAAAAATGAAATGGTTTTCATATGGAATTTAAGGAGATTATATATACTTCACAATTATTTTGAAATCCTTGGGAAACTTAAGACAATTGTTCTTGGTTTTATTTTTATATATATAGTACCTTGGAATTTGTTCATGATTTCTTAAAATTACTACTTTGCCAACCCACACCTCTATAAAAATTTACTATGTGATCAGTTATGACATTTCCTAACCTAACATTTAGATCATAGCCGTGTTGTGGAGCTGTGATCTTTGTAGCTTAATGTTTCAGTAAAGCATGATGCAGAGGGGTTTTGTTAAATCGTTTTAACCCAAAGGTAATCTTTTGTGAAATTTGTCTGCAACTTTTAATTTAATTCCCATCTCAGATTATAATATAATGTTTAAAAAAGTAGAATCGTTGTATGTACAATTCAAGTTTTAGATTTATTTACTACTTTCAGTTTTTTTTAATAGTCTTCTCTTTTTCCAGCAGAGAGAGATCATCATTGCCTGAATTTAGCTTTGTGACTACAGCAGCAAGACCTGTTCCTGTCCGGAGACGACTGTTAAAATAATATCATTTTATGTTTGCCCTTTATCAGTTTGAGTAGATGTTTACATGTACTATAATTAGCATTTTATCTTTACAGTTCTTCTAGGGTACATCTGAGTCCAGAAGTAAATCTGAGTGTGTGCTTTGTCTGACCTTATTCTTGAATATTTTCTCCCCTTTATAGCCGTTTATTTTTAAACACCTTAAGAAGGAAAAAAACCCCCCAAACTTCTTGGTTTCCTAACATGAGATAAGTTTTCAGTCTCAGCCAAGTTGACATTGTGTCTAGGAAATATATAAAGCCATGATACTGTGTTCATTAGCATGAACAATTTAAAATGATGAAAAATGATTAAAAAGTTAAACCTGGGTTTGGCTTTAATTTTTCTGGGTTTTAGGATACATTTCTGGGGTTAGGATAGTCACTTAAAATAATTTTGAACAAATGGTAAAATACTTCTTTCACATGGTGATAACTTGTTTCTTCTAAATATATTTTCTGAAGTCATTGCCAAGGCCACTTACCCAAATAATTTTTTTTTCAAATTCTGAACACTTCAGAACCAACAAGGAGAATAATTTTCTTTCTTTTCAAGTTGTACAGGATGATCTGTGGATTATAAATATTGAGAAATATCTATTAAATGTCTAATTTACTCAGTTTTTCCTTATTTTCCTCACTTGCAACCAGGACATCAAAGACAATCTTAAAAGCAAGGGAAATAGTGTTGTGTGTCTAACTTGTTAAAGACCATACTTTTCCTGTCTTAAAAGGTTTATGCCCATACTTATAAGCAATATGGCTTGGAATTATTTATGAAGAATGTGATTAAATCTTACTCTTAAGTATTATTCATCCAAAATGCCCTCTTTATAATGGGCACCATAAAGTTTTCAGAAAATTAATTTCTTGGTATTCCTTTGTAGGTTATGTTAATGTTAATGAACATTTGTGAAATCAGAAGTTACACTTGATAGCAACTCTTTATTTTAAAAAGTCCAAATTATACCTGATTCTATTCACCCTTGTTGCTTTTTTTTTTTAGTTCCATTCAGCCATGCTCATATTGTCACCTTTTTGTGCAAAGTTGACTATTCTGGAAGCACTTTTTCTTAAGTATGCATTGCATTTGTCTTCATGAAGAAAAGAATGAACACATCAAACATAATGTAAACTATTTTGATCCACATTAGTTGGAGACAATATGGTTAATGTAGGCTTGGTTTAAAGGAAAAGTACAAATTTTGGAAGATCTTAACATAAATATGACCTACAAGGCATTCTAAAATTAGACTTTTGTTTTAGTTCACATTTACGGATTAATGTATAGTTGAAGGAAGATCATAAATATTTTCCCAGATTAGTTCAGGGGATTTTGGGGGGGGGGGTTGTTTATTTTTCCAAGGAAAGAATCTCTGCTCATGTAATAGAATAGTTCTAACCTGCTAGGTTAAAAACCCAAAGAACATTGTCTGAAGAGACCATACTAGCTGTTGACAGTTTTGGTTGGTTAATAGATGTGGATCACATACCACTACTTTTAAGTTTACTCTGTCATCTTCCACCCCACACACACTTTTAAATTCAAAACAAAATAGAGCAAAACAAAATTGAAGGTGCCATTGGGAATCAGAAGTTGATTGAGATGATTTGATTCTCATTAAGATCATTGCACTTTTTGAAAATTGCTGAGAGATCTAGTAGGACAGTTACCTATTTAAATTCTCATGTTGATTAAGAATTTTCATTATTTCGTTTTCCTAAAGAGGATTCTCATAGAACTATGTGTAGATTAGTGTACAGAATCACTTGTGTAATTGAATGGAGCAGCTTACCTCTGCATGATTGCATTATGGAAGTCTTTTTTTATATCTTTATATTTTTCAATATATTTAGATTTTACACTATTAGCTGCCCTGGTCATGCTATATTTGGTTTTTTAATAGAGTTTATAAATATTTGTGCTCAAAATACAGATCAATTGAATATTTTTGGTCTTGTTTACAAGATTAATAATACTTTAAAGTGATGCAGCCCCTCAAGTGTCTTCGGAAAAAGTCATTGGTGCTACACAACCTTTCAATATCATTTTGGAACCTGTTACCTAACTTTGCTAGGCTTCAATCTGTGATTGCTTGTGATTTATTCTAATCTAGCAGCATAATTATAAAAGTGAGGCAGGTAAAGAGCCCAGCCCGTTAGAAACACCCCATAATTTAAAGATACGATGCAGAATGACAGTATACTAATTTGTGCCCAGACTCCCAAAAAAGAAAATGGTTTCTTCAGATTGTCATTAGGTCTTTTGAGAAGAGGAATGGTGTTAATCTGGCTAGAATGAAAAAATGATACATTCAGCATGGCTCAGTTTCCCCACATTTCAAATGGAAAACTTCCCTATTCCTAAAATATGGTGTAATCCTGCTTTGCTTTAAATTCGCATCTGTCTTTTACTCAACAGGAGGCAGGGTAATTCTTAAATATTTATAGAGCATTTGATGAGTTGTAAAGAGATGTATTATTTACATTGTACTAGTTTTGTGTTGATGTGCAGATTGTTTTCTACATCTGCAGGAGTTCATTCCAGCACCTTAGTGAATGTTCTTAAGATACAGTTTTTAAGTATCAGCAAAGCATTCATAGATGTTTACTTTTGATTCTCAGAGTCCTGAACCTGTTTTGGGTATAATATTACTTCAGAACATGTCTGGCACAAGATTTCCTTTAATAAGTGATTTGGTTTCACTCAATTTCTGTGGATTGTTGAACCTAAAAACACCAAAGGAGTCCTTTCTTTGTCTGGAGACTGGATTGTTCCAGTTTTTAATACCTGTGCCCATAAGTATCCCATTTCACGAATGTGTGTTGGCATGGGGGAAAAATTCCCTGCTCTTTGAGTGGAGCAAAAGTAATTGGTTAAGCTGTAGCAGCTTTTTTTGTTTATTTTTTAAAGTGATAATAAAACTTGAACTGAAAATGGTAAAACTTGAACCAGAAAACTACTCTTGTATGCTTAGAATGTTTATAGTATTACGTGTTTATGTGGGGTTGTCAACATTTTTATTATTTATAGTTGAATTATGTTTTGTTTGTTAAATATCCATAATGTTTATTATTTTTATATTTAAAAAATTTTTTAAATAAAGTAGTCTTACTAAAAGCAGTTGTTAACTTTTTAAAATTGTCCTGCATTTTGCATCAATTATATTAATATAGAATAGAAAGGAAAATTTGCAGCCCTCGAGCATTACACAATTGAAAATTCTGAAAATGTTTATATGAAGAAATGGCTCCATGTTGCCTCTTCCCCTCTTTACCTCTATTCTCACTTTAAATTGTTCTAAGTCACCTTTGGTACCAAAGTTTTCTTGGCCTAATGATTCCTTTTCCCACACATAAACAAATTCCTGCATATCCTTTTTCTCCCTAATTCCTGCCTCTTTACTGCTGGGAATTTTGTCTTTGTTTCCTTTGGGGACCAAAAAATTTCTCCTTATCATGAGGGATAAGTATAAAAATATTACTGTGCTGTCAAAGAAGGACTGCCATAGATTCTGAAGTGAAATTAGAGACATATAGCACTTACTCCTGTCAACCTCCAGAGCCACTGAAAATTTTCAGAACGTCTACGTAATTTTCAGTTTTCATCTGAACATTTCTTCTGATCTAATTTGATATGCTTTTCCAGCATTCAGCATGTTCATTTCATATTTTATTTTATTGAATGATAAATATTGCAGTATTTGTTCTTTTGTTCTTTTATTGCAGATATTCCTTCTGTCATCTGTAACATGGGTTAAATAAGCTTGGTAATAGCCTGTCTTCCACTTGTGATACTGCTGCTACAAGAAGATACATTATCATCTCAAAGTGTATAAATCTTGATGAAAATCTAGTTAAAGAGATCTGGTTAGGAAATAGTAGAAGACTGACTTGAAATAATAGAGGACTTTGGTTAATAAATAATGATACCCTCGGTAAAACTATGAAAAATAATTACATATTTTATATCTGTATATAGCCAGTCCCTGTGGAGTATTTGCAGAATGAGCATGTTGTCAACCTTCACTTAACCCAGGAAATATTTCTGTATGAAGTATGAGTGGATTTGGTCTTCTTTAATCCTTTAGAAAATCCCATATAATCTATGTTATTGTCAAAAAACTAGAAATTCAAAATAAAAAGACGAGATAGGATGATAGAAAGCCTGACATCTACAAATGATGAATAGGCATTTTTAAATAGGATTACATGATGTATACTGTTTTGTAGTCTTCATTTATGATAGCAGGTTTACACCATTTTTAGAGACCCTGCACTTGTAGATGAATCATGGTGTATTGATTCTTCTCATTTGGGGCACTTAGAATTTTTCCATTTTTATTTTCATATAAATGATACCATACCCTTGAGCATCTTTGATCATTTCTTCAAGATACAGTCTCAGAACTGCTGGGTCAAAGTACGCTTATTAAAATGATACATTTTGAGTTTGATCTTTTATAAAGCATATATGTATTAATACCTAGGTACTTTGGTAATTTAGCTGTTGAAGAACAGCATACGTTCACTTTTCTTTGCAAATGTGTTAGAATTTATTCTATGTTCATTTTATAACAAACCAAGTTATGCCTAACACAGTAGTCAAGCTCCGATGCAGTAGTGGCACTTACTATTTTGCGTTGTGTTTCGCTGCCAGGACTTTGTATACATACCACAGCAAGTTCTCTCCTTGGAGCTGCAGACTTTTATACTTTTGTTAATGGCATTTTATAAATTTCCAAGAACTTCAGTAGTCTTGCAACTAATCTGTATTGAATGGTAGGGCAAATAATCTTTACCTTTATTAAATAAGAAAATAAATGACAGAATAAGGACTGGAATTCCCATGTCTTAATACCATATCCACTATAAGAACAAAGAGGTACCAAATAATTTACAGCAACAAAAAAAAACTCCCCATATTTTTCATCTCAACTCTCCAAACTGCTTTTTTTCCAGAAAAATGTTATTTATTTTCCCCATGAAGTTTATGAACATTTGTTACTGAAGTACACAAAGCATGAAATAGACTATGAAAGAAGAAAATTACATAGAAATAGAAGATAGTGGTCCACTAAATTTTCCTTATATGTCATGAACAGAAAAGGGCACTTTTGAAGTGAGACTTCATTTTACTGGGAAGAATAAGATTCCTTGCAAACCATGAACATTTTCCTGAGCTATCAATGGTTGTGTTTTATCTAATATTTAATACATAATATTCTATGACAATTACAGTATTTAAGGACTGACGGTATTATGGCAAAGTTGTGAGAGTTTTTCACTTTTTGTAAATCTAAAATGTGTATTATTGAAGTATTATGCAAGAATACGCTTTGTATTCAGTTCTGTGAGAATCATTCTGATTATCTGAAATACAACATGCAGTGCATTTGTGTTGAAAATTTTGAATTTAGGACATGGAGTTAGTGAAAAGACCAAATTTCATAATTCTTATTCAAGGAGGGTAAAGTACAGATTACACACACAAAAAGTAAGCCTTTAAAGTCTTTCACGTTTTGAAACATTTTCAACGTTAGAATGTTACTTGTCCAAAGCATCTCGTTTAAATTAAAAGTTTTAGGGACATTACCAACCTACTTTTTAAAAAAGTAGCATCTATGATTTAAGACTTCATGGACATCCTGTGTGTTTTATTAGAAGTCAGGGTTAGGAAGAAATACTCAGAAATTATAGATGTCTGCAGGTTAGGAGTTAGAAGTGGATATCTTTCATGTTTGTACCAGATTTACTACAGTATTTGTTTAGTTTTTTTTTTTTGTGATAAGTAACTCATGGATAATATGATGCCAGTTTTACATTTTTTTTCTTATCAAGTTAATATTCAGAGTTAACAGATTAAAGAATGATAAAGAGGAAGATCTCTGACACTTAGCAGTTGTGGTGTCTGAATGAGGTAAGAAATAAATACCAAACAGGTAACTCCTGAACAAAGTACTGTGTACTGAGCTGATTTTAGTCGTAACAGCCCTCATACATGTCATATTTATAATACTAAATGGATGAAAACTGCATATTAAAAATTAATACATGTCCTAGCCATTTTTTGACCAACCTAAAGGAGTAGGTTTTTAAAGTTTTGTCAAGGTCTCCAGTGGAAAAGCGAGAACCCCCAGATTGGGAGTGCTCACGAAAGAATAGAGCCATCTAAGGTGCTGAGGATGGGAACAGGAGGATGGGTTACGTATCTAGTCCTGCATTTGTGAAACTTCGGATTGAAAGCCTGGAAGGAAGTAGTCCATTTTTTAATTTTTATTTTTGTTTTTTTCTCTTCAACTGATAAGCTTTGTGGAGCAAAATTTCGTAGAAAAACATGCATCCAAGAGCACAGCACATCTCTGCAAGGTCCCTCTTGTGTTCCCCATGCGGAAGCACTCAAGGTAGACACAATGATAGCAACCTGAGTGAGTTCCAGTGTCCCTGCCAAAAAAGAACCTGTTTATCTGCCACAAGAGCGCCTCAGCGTAACTTACCACATAAAGCCATAAGCCACACCATTCAGACCTAATGTCCAGATTCAGTGTCCCAGGATTTTTGCTGTACTATGTATGCAGCCTACCAGTGATTGCTCTTGTCCACTTGGACCTGGAAACTTTCCAAATGTGAACACTTAGGAATTCCTGTGTGCAATTCTAACTATGACTTACCACAAACCACATACATACAAATATCAATTGCATTTCTATATACCAGCTTTGAACAGTTGGAAGCTGAGATTAAACATACAATGCCAAATATAGTCACAGAAAAAAATGATATACTTAGGTGTAAATCTCACAGTCTACAGGACTTGTATGCTGGAAAGTGCAAAATGCTGATTAAAAAAATCAGATCTAAGTAACTAGACACATTCATGGGTCAGAAAACCCAGTGTTATAAATGTGTCAATTCTCCCCAGATTGATATACAGGTTTGACATAATACCAAAATCAGTTAAGATTTTTTTTTTTTTTTGTGGATACTTGTATCTTCCTAAAATTTATATGGAAAGGCGAAAGAACTAGAATAAGAATTTTTTTTAAAGAATAAAGACAAATCAGTCTATCCAATGTCAAAATTTACTTCATAGCTACAGTAATCAAGACTGTTGATGGGAAGGACAGACACAGATCATTGGAACAGCATAGGGATCTCAGACGTAGACCACATGAGTATGCCCAACTGATTTTTAACAAAGTGCAAAAGTAATCGAATGGAGGAAATACAGACTTTTCAACAAATTATCCTGGAGCAATTGGAGGCCTATTGGCAAAAATTTTTTAAATGAACCCTGACTTAAATGTCACACCTTAATTCAAAATGGATCATGGGCTTAAATGTGACTATATACGACTTTCAGGAAAGGGGGGGGGGGTGTGTGGAATCTTTGGGACCTAGGGCTAGGCAAAAAAATTCTTAAGGCTTGATACCCAAAGTTTAACCCATAAAAGCATGATAGATTGGACTTCATCAAAATTTAAAACTTTTACTCTGTGAAAGAATCTGTTAAAAGGACATAAAGGAACGCTGCAAAGTGGAAGGAGATACTTGCAAACCACATTTCTAGTATGTGCCAGGACTGGTGTCAAGATTATATAAATAACTCAGCTCAACAATAAAAAAGCAAACAATCTGATTAGAACGTAGGCAAAAGACTCAGAGACATTTCCCTGAAGAGGACTTTCAGGTGGCAAATAAGCACATAAGAAAATATTCAGCATTCTTTGCCATAAGGGCAATGGAAATTAAAACCACAATGTGGTATCACTACATACTTCTCAGAATGGCCAAAGGAAAACGTGACAACACTAAATGCTGTCAAGTGTGCAGAGAAACTGGATCACAAATACGTTGCTGGTGGCAATTATACAGCCACTCTGGAAAACTGTGGCAGTTTATTATTAAATAGCTAAACATGCAACTATCATATGAACAAGCAGTTATAGTCCTGGGCATTTACCTCATTTTCACACAAATACCTGAACACACATTTTCCTAAAAGCTTTATTCATAATTGTAAAAAAAACTGGCAGCAATCATATTATGGATGAATCATTGATGATATACCCATTCCATGAAAATACTGCTCAGCAGTGTAAAAAGGAACTACTGATACATGCCACTCCTGGATGAATCCCCAGAGAGTATGCAGAGTGAAATAAGCTGCCCCAAGAGACAACTATGTGATCCCATTTATATAACATTCTTGAAAAGACCAAATTATAGAGACGCGGAACAGATTAACAGTTGCCAGAGGTTACAGAGATGGTGGAGGTGGGAAGGAAATGGGTGTGATTATAAATGGGCAACATGAGGGGTCCTTATGGTGATAGAAATGTTCTGTATCTTGACTGTCAATGTTAGTATGCCAGTTGAGATAACTGTACTATGGTTTTGCATGATGTTACCATTGGTTTAGGGGAAGTTTGGTAAAGAGTAATGGGATCTTTCTCCATTATTTCTCACAACTGCATATGAATTTTAATTATCTCAAAAGTTTAATTTGAAAAAAGTAAAGGCAGAGTAACACCTAGTCCCATTTTAGGGTGCAATCGGGAGAAATGTCTTGGCTGTATTCTCCTCATAAAGAAAGAGGTCTTGAGAGCACATATTTGAGATATATAAAAGGAGTAAATTGAGTTCGCACACATGAGAATTTTTGGAATTACTACAGACTTATTTCTCCCATTGGTTACACTACAACCAGTGTCGGAAAATGAAGTAGCCCTATATGTATGTTGACTCTTTTAATTCTTCCCATCAGCATTGCTGCCTGAAAGGGACTTCAGCCTGGGAAATGGCAGAGCTCACCTACCTATGAAAGGGTGGGTGAGGATTAAAATGACCGATGCTTACCTCGTTCTTCCTGCTCTTTACCATAGCTCAGGAGTGCTGAATCATCCAAAAGGGGAAGGAAACAGAGAACAAAAGCAAAACTATAAATTAAATGCCCTAAAGGAAAGGAACAGAGTTTTATGAAACTATAAAGCAAATGGACCTGACTTAGGATGTCAGGAGAGTCTTCCCCAAAAAAGTGATCTTTCATTTGAGATCTGAGAGATGAGCAGGAGTTTACTGTGGGGGAGTATATATCCTCGAGGGAATGAACAGTTTTGTGCAAAAGTACTATAAAGGGATCAAATATGGTGCATTAAAAAAAAAATCAGAGAAGCCCAGAGTGGCTATAATGCAGAGATACACAACTTGAGAATTTAAATAATACAGAAATCTGAATTTAATCTATGGGTGAAGATGAAATTCCTAGAGATCAAGTACAGAGTGAGGAACTCTACTTTTAACCCAGATAATGTAGCTAGATTCTGCAAACGGAGAATTAGCAGGGGCAGCCACTGAGATAGAAAGAAAACTAGGAAGGGGAGATATAGAGGACAAATGAAAACAAACAAAAACCCCCAAACTTTGTTTTAGGAATAAGGAAGTGATAAACAGTTTCAGACATTGCAAAGTAAAGTAAGATGAAATGTGAAAATGTCCATTGGATTTTAGGAAAAGGAAGTCATTGATAACCCTGGAACGTCTTTTTGTCTTTTGTGTGTGTGTGTGTGTGTGTGTGCTTATTTGTCTTTTATTGACAGATATTGGAGACAAAATGGCTAGGCTAAGGAGTAAAAGGAGGGTAGGGCTATGGAGACAGAGTATAGACAGGTTTTTTGAGGATATTTTTAAGGATGGAAGAGATAGGTTAGTAGTTTGCAAGGCACATGGGGTAAAGGGATGCCAGAGACTTAAAAAGTTTAGGTCTCTACAGAAAGGAGTCCCAGTAAGAAGAGCAGACAATGACGATAGTTTCAGGTGCCCCAAAAGATGGGATGAGAAAAGGTCCAGAGCACAGTTAGAAGGACTGCCCTTAGGTAGTAATAGAGACAACTGGAGGCAAGGAGAGAAAGAAAATTTCAAATTTGATTTTAGATTTGGTACTGAAACTAAGAGTTCCCATCAAATGACTTCAGGTTTCTTTGCAACCAGTAGGAATGTCATTTTCTGCAAAGCTCCCACCTGTGTAACTGCAGAATACCATCCTCCTTTTACCATCTTTCCCAGTCATACCTGAGACTCTCATCTGAAGTATCTAGTCTTGACTATTCCCTTCACATTCTTCCTTACCATAATCATCTTGCCCCTTCACCACAGCCTCTACTGCCAGTGGCCGCTGTTAAAATGCTGGAAACCCTGACAGTGTTCCTCTCCCCTTCCCAGGACGACAAAGCTGCGCTGTGCTATGAGAAAGTCAGTGACCCTTCTCCAACTCTGTTGATCTTTGTTCCTGGGATCCACTGCATAGCCTCTGCTCAGAGCCTGTCTTTTTTGAACACAGCTCCTTTTATATCCTGCCCCAAACCTCTCAAGCCAGTGGGTAAACAAACATCTTACTATCCCACCATCCTTTTCTGCTCTATCTACTCTCTTTCTTGATATTTAGGGGAAAAAAATCATTTCCATAAGTATTAATTAATGAAAATAACTACTCGGAGGAATGACAAAGGGCATGAAATTAGCATTATTATTAGAATGTAAAGGGTTTTTAAGGAGATTAGAAGCTGGGATATAAGGATTCTGAAAAGAAACAAAGTTCAGAGCATGGTAAGAACTTTGGACATCATCCTGAGGTGCTGGGGAGGCCACTGAGGGCTTTGGAAGTTTCGAAGAAAGAAGGGAATGGAATGGAAGGAAGACAGGGATGCAGGTAGGGGAGTGTTAAATGATTATATTTGCAGCTTTGAAAGATCATTTTTGCAATGATGAGGAGGATGGAAGCATAACTGAGCATAACATGGGCAGAGATTGCAGGTTTCTGGGCTAAGCAGCAAACCTGATGATTGTGTCATACCCTGAGATAGGGCATGTGGGGTTGGGAGCAAATTTATAAAACAAGAAAAGGAGTTGAATTAATTTCTGACATGTTGAGCCTCAGGGCCTTGTGAGATATCAAAATGGAAATATCCTGTGGGCAGATGTCTGCTCTCTGAAGCCCAGGAGAGAAGAATGGGATGTAGATCCAGGTCTGGAAATCATAGATATGAATGAGATTCCCCAGTGAGGATATGTAGCATGCAAACAGGGATGATGAAGGATGGTGAACTCCAACATTTGCAAGGACCAGAGGAGGTGGTAACCATGAAGTAGATGAAACACTTGCTAGAAGAAAACAAGACCTAACTGAGGTGGTGTCACAAAAGCCAATGAAGGAGACAAGTTCACAAATGGGGGCTTGATTAAATAAGAAGTCAAGTGAGGTCAAGATGGATTTGCCAGCTCATAAGTTCACATGTAAGTTAATGGAAGGAAAAGACATACTGATGTGAAATGAAGAGGAGCTGGGATGTTAGATGGAGACAATGTAGAAAACTCAAAGTGGAAGGCAAAATTTAGTGTGGTAGCTTGAAGACTGCTGGATAAAGACAGGTGGTGATTTTGTTTGTTTGTTTGTTTTTAAGAATAGTAGACATGTGAGGATGTTTTATAGAGTGAGGGAAAAGAATCAGTGGGAAGGAGGAGATTAAGAATGTAAGGAAATTTTAAAACTATTGTTAAGACAATTATTTGTTAAGACTAAAAAGTCTCAGAGTACACCATGGACAGGAATGACAGAGGAGCTGTGAGAACAGTGGTGAGAGTATGTGAAAACGTGGTCACCACAGCCCAAGTGCGATATGGCAGATGGAAATGCATGAAGATAGCAAAATTCTGTATTTCAAAGCAGGTTTGACAGTTATTTTGGTTATTAGTGAGGCTGGTGTCAGATGCTAGGGGATGCTGATTGTCATTTGCAGCCAATCCCTACAAATTTTAACATAACTAGTATGTTAATGATTGCCTCATTACAAAGTCTAAGTATCTGGCTCCTAATAAGCATTTGAAATATTTGTAAAAATAAATGGATCAGGCTGCTCTGAATTTTTCTGGGAAAAGGGGGAAGGGAAATTATGAACAATAAAGGTGTAGGAAGGGGTATTGAGGAGAGGGAGAATCTTAGGGAAGAAAGATGAAATAGCAAAGCCTGGCACCAGAATGAAAAACACCCTGTGCAAGAAAAAAATGTTTGTCTATGCTTGCCATGAATAAAAGACAGAAAATTTGGGTTTTTTCTTTTCTTGTGGTTTTGTTGTTGTTGTTGGGATTTTTTGTTGTTGTTGTTTTGTTTCTTTGTTCTGAACTATTCATTTCTTTCAAACTATATCCTGATGCCTGAAGTACTGAAAGTCTTCCCAGGGCGGGAGTTGGTGCTTTTGGGTCCTGACACTACTTCCTGAAAACAAGCAGCATAAGGTAGCTAGAACAGAGACGAAGAAACTGGGTTTAGTCATTGTGCGACCTCGAGCTAACTAACGGCTTAGAGTGTAAATCTGTCTCATCATATGTAAAGTGGAGCTAAAAATAGCACCTTTCCCACTGAACTATTGAGAAAATCAGACGAAACTACATAAATATTTATCTGGGACATGATAATGACTCGATGGATTAGTAATGATTTATAAAGTCTCAGGGCATGGAAAACACCACCTATGAGCTCCTTGTGTTGAGGAAAGGGGAAAACCCAGAGGGTCACAGTGAGACCGGATGCAGGGTGGTTCTACCGTTCACTCCCAGGGCCTCCTCGTCTGGGAAGGTGAATGGCATTTATCCTCTGATCTGGTTCAGTTTCGTTGCAGGAAATGCTGTGAGAAGTCTCAGTATTTCCCCTGTTTCACTCCAATGGCTTCTAAATACTTTGGAGCCCTAACCTAAAGAGGCACGGAGCCTGTGGAATAGTGATCGCTGAGCTTTTTGTCTTGCAAAGGGCTCAGGCCGCTTCCAGACCCCTCTGTGAGCGAGCTCTGTTTCTTGGGAGAAGGCTGGCTTGAGAGGTGTATGTGGCTAGGAATTCCAAAATTATTCAAGGTTGAAGCCACTCTGTGCCTCTTTTTCCATAGCGAATCAGCCTTCTCTGTTTCTTCTCCATTCTGCTCTGTGTTCTAAAGCATACATTTTTTTTTGGAGGAGGGGGGATTCTAATTGGCTAAATGCATACTGTTGTTCTGTATTAATCAGCTATTGCCAGAGTGAGAGAGAAAGACTGAGAGACAGGTGTGTAATGAAACATCCTCCAATCCAGTGGCTTAGACTAAGCCTTCATTCTCCTGCATGTCTGCAGGTTGATGGTGATTCAGCTGATCTGGAACTGGGGTCCACTGGGAAGATTTGCTCCAGGCTGTGGGTTGGCTTCAGGTCAGTTCCGCTGGGGCCTAGGCTGAAGGAGGAGCAGCTTTCTGGGCATTTTCTTCTCATGGCAAATAATCAAACAAGTCATGTCTCTTGAGACTTCAGTCTGACAGTTGCCACGTCCATCTGTATTTCATTAGCTCAAACCAGTCGCTTGGCTAAGCCACCAGTATGGCAGTAAGTATCCTCTTCTTGTTCTAATGAAACAATGTCCATGGGTAAGGGCATGGATTTGGAATTCTAAAACAGGGAGCTGTGAAGAATTAACACTGATTCAACCTCTGTGCCAGGCAACTATGATCTATGTGTGCATCAGGTGCCCACTCTCATCTCGTCATCGGCTGCACTTATGCAAAAGTTGCTGAGTAGAGCAGCCCATGGTGAGAAATGGGTCAATGGGCCCAACTCACCATGACTCACCTACCTAGTGTGTGAATGCCAGGGAAGGTGTAAACAGCATGAGGAAATAGAAAATAGAAGGGCCCCTCATTGTTCGTAACATTTTACCATGAATTTTTTTTTTTTTTAAAGTCAAGTCTGTTTGGAAGTACATTTGTTGAAACAGATGACGAGTTATGATTCAAAAGGAATGAAGTTTTGAACCCCCAAATAGTTGAGTCATCACAAATAACTATTAGTAGTCCTTGCTTTAGACCATTTGGATGTGCAAGAATTTCAGTTACAAGTTAAATAACACCGGTCTCCAAACGGCATGCTTCAAAATCAGTCACCACCGTATATTAACTCCGATTCATTGCATAAAGTACAAACCTCACCGTTAGCTCTTCCATCTACACATCACTGTGTAGAGAAGATGTGCGTCACGACCAGAGGACAATCAGGTTGCTTCTTTCAAAATCTGTCGCTTATCCAGTTCACGCACATATAGCAAAACATAGTTGTGTTGCCTTCTTGTCTCCCAGTGATAGACTCGGGTAACAGTTTACAAAGATGGATAATGAAGTGTTTAGATACAACAGCTTTAAAGTGATGGAGAGGGTTGTTGCTCTCTCAAGAGCAAAGACTAGAGGGAACAGAGAGCTGCCATGCAAGAGGACTTGGACTTCTGAGGGGATCACACACAGCTGACTCTGAAAGTGATAAAAGATGCTGGAAGGAGACACAAAAGAACTGGATGTGGGAGCATCTTTTCTTCCTTTCTTCTCTTTGGTAATCTCCCAGCAGTGCTTCCCACTGGCAGTTAGTCTGGGAACTGTAGTTTGCATTTACAGAGTCAAATATAGAGGGTCAGGTGGGGTCTGAGAGGCAGTAGGTAGATGACAGTAAGAGCTGCCATCACCATTTCTCCCAGGGATTGTCGGGAAAATATGATTGCCGACGCCTTGCTTTGATACCCCAGGTCTTTGAAGAGGCGTGTCCGCAAGGCCACTGTCGTAAGTTTGCTGCACTTGTAAGTCATGCATTGGAATAACTGGACACATGTTGCACAAATATCAATGAGAGGTCAGTGAAGATGACTTTTTCTAGGTCCACACAGATCAGACTTTTTTTCCCCAAAGGCTATCCCTGTTGTTTGGTAATGGTTGATTTCATTTCTTATCCCCATATGGCTAACCTTTGTGTGATTCCATGCCCAAGGATTTCACTTGCCTGCTTTTATCTACTCTCAGGCTCTGGGGTTGCTTTTTCTTTACTGCCTTTCTCATTTGCCTCTCTATTTCTGGTAATGAGGTATCCTGGGTGTTGACTCTTTGAGAGGATTTTTCAGTATGCAACTCAAAGAAAAAGATGCTAAAGAACCTGAGATTTTAACTTATTTCAACTTTCTTTGTTTCTTTCTTATACCCCTCCTGATCCACTGGGAAGAAATAAGTCTATCCCTTTAGAGAATTTTGAGCTTATGCTCTGGAAAAGAAAACAGAAGCTTGCACATACTTCTTAATAAGTTTTTTGTTTTTGTTTTACATACATTCATTTACACATAAGCATTTGTGTCTGATAAAGATAGATACCTACAACATTTGAGCAGTTTAAAAAAATCCTATTAAGACAGTTCTGGGATCCTACCTGATACCCACTTGTCCTGGTGGCAGCGACGCCAGGATGAAAGAGCATGATGTACATACACCGAGAAAGTTACTGAAAATTACTAAATGAACAATCAGTGGCAACAATAATGTAGACGACAAGTCTTGCTTATATTCTAATTTCCATAGCTCTTTTTTTAAATACATCTGTGATATGCTAAGAAGCTGTAAGAAGGTTACCAAACAGTTAAACTAATCAGCACTTTTTTTCATTGTATTCTTTTATGTTTTACTACTTTTTATGGCAAATTTTAGAGGCACCTCACTTTTGACTTAAAAAAAAAACGGTATATTTGTCCTAGAGGACTAGGCCAAGCTGCAATCAGTTTTTGGAAAATTGTATCTCCCTGGCTTAAAGGGAGGGCTACCTTGATAGGACACACCAAGGAGGTCTTTACGACTTGTTGGCTTGCTAATAACATCATTGGTTGAGAAGTGGTAAGTGAAGGTTCTAAACTAGTATGTATCATATATAATATGCCCATATATGTGTGTGTGCATATATATATAAATAAAACAAAACTAACATGTTCTATGAAGTATTCATTTTTATTAACCAGCTGTAGAAATAGAAAGTGCATTCTAGTGGAAAGAGCCTTAGGTGACCAGGATTTCAGTTCAGGCTCTACTACTAATTAGCTCTGTGACCTAGGCAAAGTCACTTAACCTCTCTGGACCTGACTTTGCCTATCTGTAATAAAAGAAACTGAACTACACCAGGAATGACAAGAAGGATACATCTTGACTACTAACTCCAGAAAGTAGCCTGCTAAAGGGCTGAGTTGAAAATTCTAAGACTGAGTCTGGGCTTAATGAGAAGGAGTGCCGTGATCGATTAGTGCTGTCTGCTATGGGTGCAGGAGGTGAAGAGCAGCACTGTGGGTGCCATATATTAGCTGTCTCCCTAGACTAGATTACCTCCAAGGTCACTTGTGCTATGCCATTTAATTCAAGTTATTCATCACTTAAATTTAAATTTATAAACATTTAAAACAAACTTTGAGGTTCCTTGACCTAAGTATGGATTTTGGAAAGAAACATTTTCCTTTGGAAGTTGGAATGAAAAAAAAGTTTCTGCCAGAACTTTTTTGAAAGAGTTTTAAAAATAATGTAAATTTATCTCCTTTCACTCTTTTTTTCTCACATGAAATATTTATTAAGTACCAACTTTGAAATTGACAGAGTGCTACGTGTTGAATATTTGCTGAATTGAATTGAATTGGGGGAAAGAAAGATGAATAGACACAGCCTTTGCTCTTGTAGAGTTCATGACCCAGTGGGGAAAACAGACGTCCTAGCAGGTAATTCCAATACAATATGTTAAAAGCTATAACGATTTTGTGAAGCTGAAAAAATGAAATGATTAACTTTGTCTCAAGGAGTTGCTACAGGTTCCACACAGGAGATGACATCCGAGCTGAGTGTTAAAATGTGAATAAAAATCTGGTTGATGGAGAAGGATCGCTTAGGTATTTTGGCACTATTGAAAAAGAATTTCTTCTCACAAGTTATTTGTATCTTGGCGGTTGTTTTGGTTAAGGTAGAGCCTAGAAAACTGAAGTATAATTGTTAATGATTATTCTGATGTTTGTTTAAGAAACTATGATCAAATGATGTAGACCTAGAAATGCAATTTGAACTACCTGGGAGAGGAGGAATGAAGCATTTGAGATGAAAGTTTAAATACCTCTGGATGACAACACCAGGGAACAGCTTGGAAGGAGAGATGACCGAATTGTGCTGATGAAAACTGGAGACTCAAAGAGAAGGGAAGAGAGCACACTGGCTGAGAAGGGGCTGGGGGTTGACGGGGTTCATCAGGGAATTTGCATAAGGATTTGTAAAGGAATGGCCCTGCACCAAGAGCCTGCCAGGAAAGGACCTAACTTCTCCAGGAATATAGAGATGGAAACAGTAGTTCATCCTGGAGTATGACAGTGAAATATAGCATTAAGTTATGAGAATGACTATTTAGAGTCAGGTGAACAGCAGCAGTCAGGCAAGAGAGAGAAATAAAAGGGATCCAAATTGGAAAAGAAGAGGTAAAAGTGTCACTATATGCAGATGACATGATACTATACATAGAAAACCCTAAAAGGTCCACACAAAAACTACTAGAAATAATCAAAGAATTCAGTAAGATAGCAGGTTACAAGATTGACGTTCAAAAATCAGTTGCATTTCTTTACACTAACGATGAATCAACAGAAAAAGAAAATAAAGAAACAATCCCCTTTAAAATAGCACCCAAAGGAATAAAATACCTAGGAGTAAATCTAACCAAGGAGGTGAAAGACTTACACATGACTAACTATAAAACACTGATTAAGGAAATTAAAGAAGACTTAAAAAAAATGGAAAGATATCCTATACTCCTGGATTGGAAGAGTCAATATTGTTAAAATGGTCATACTGCCCAAGGCAATCTACAGATTTAATGCAATCCCTATCCAATTACCCAGGACATATTTCACAGAACTAGAACAAATCATAATAAAATTTATATGGAACCACAAAAGACCTAGAATTGCCAAAGCATTACTGAAGAAAAAGAAAGGCTGGAGGAATAACTCTCCCAGACTTCAGACAATACTACAGAGCTACAGTGATCAAAACAGCATGGTATTGGTACAAAAACAGACATATGGACCAATGGAACAGAATAGAGAGCCCAGAAATGAACCAACAAACGTTTGGTCAACTAATCTTCAACAAAGGAGGCAAGAATATACAATGGAATAGAGACAGTCTCTTCAGCAAATGGTGCTGGGAAAACTGGACAGCAGCATGTAAATCAATAAAGCTAGAACACTCCCTTACACCATACACAAAAGTAAACTCAAAATGGATCAAAGACTTAAACATAAGACAAGAGACAATAAACCTCCTAGAAGAAACTATACGCAAAACATTATCTGACGTACATCTCAAAAATGCTCTCCTAGGGCAGCCTACACACACAATAGGAATAAAAGCAAGAATAAACAAATGGGACCTAATGAAACTTACAAGCTTCTGCACAGCAAAGGAAACCAGAAGTAAAACAAAACGACAACCTACGGAATGAGAGAAAATTTTTGCAAGTGAAACCAACAAAGGCTTGATCTCCAGAATATATAAGCAGCTCATACAACTTAGTAAGAAAAAAGCAAACAACCCAATCCAAAAATGGGCAGAAGACTTAAACAAGCAATTCTCCAAGGAAGACATACAAATGATCAATAGGCACATGAAAAAATGCTCAATATCACTAACTATCAGAGAAATGAAAGTCAGAACTATGGATGAGGTATCACCTCACACCAGTCAGAATGGCCATCATTCAAAAGTCCACAAATGACAAATGCTGGAGAGGCTGTGGGGAAAAGGGAACCCTCCTACACTGCTGGGGGAATGCAGTTTTGTGCAGCCACTGTGGAAAACAGTACGGAGATTCCTCAAAAGACTAGGA
The DNA here is from genome assembly GCF_009834535.1 of Camelus ferus. Lineage (NCBI taxonomy): Eukaryota > Metazoa > Chordata > Mammalia > Artiodactyla > Camelidae > Camelus > Camelus ferus. The sequence continues at coordinate 48,422,842 of NC_045709.1, forward strand.
ATAGACTTACCATAGGACCCAGGAATCCCGCTCCTGGGCATACATCCAGAAGGAACCCTATTTCAAAATGACACCTGCACCCTAATGTTCATAGCAGCACTATTTACAATAGCCAAGACATGGAAACAGCCTAAATGTCCATCAACAGATGACTGGATAAAGAAGTAGTGGTATATTTATACAATGGAATACTATTCAGCCATAAAAACCGACAACATAACACCATTTGCAGCAACATGAATATTCCTGGAGAATGTCATTCTAAGTGAAGTAATCCAGAAAAAAAAGAAAGAAAAATACTATATGAGATCGCTCATATGTGGAATCTAAAAAAAAAAGTACAAAAGAGAAACAGACTCATAAACATAGAATACAAACCTTGTGGTAGCCAGGGGAACAGGGTGGGGAAAGGTACTGGGATTTCAAAATGTAGAATAGATAAACAAGATTGTACTGTGTAGCATGGGGAAATATATGCAGGATCTTGTGGTGGCTCACGGCGAAAGAGAATGTGGCAATGAATGTATGTATGTTCATGTATAAATGAAAAATTGTGTTCTACACTGGAATTTTACACAACATTGTAAAATGACTATAACTCAATAAAAAAAAAAAGAGTTTAAAAAAATAAGAGTCAGGTGAACCAGAGGAGTCAGTCACTGGAAAAAAAATTATGTAGCACCCATGGAGGGACAAGCTGATTTTGTACTAGTGGGTGAAGACTTCATTAAAAAAAATTTTTTTTAATTGAAGTATAGTTGATTTACAATGTGTTTGTTTCTGTTGTATAGTAAAGTGATTCAGTTATACACATATATATTCTTTTTCAGGTAATTTTACATAATAGGTTATTATAAGATATTGAATATAATTCCCTGTGCTATGCAGTAGGATCATGTTGTTTTATCTATTTTATATATAGTAGTTTGTATCTGTTAATCCCAAGCTCCTAATTTATCCCCTTCCTTCCCGCCCAGTAACCATAAATTTGTTTTCTGTCTTTGAGTCTGTTTCTGTTTTGTAAATAAGTTCATTTGTATAATTTTAAAAAATTCCACATATAAGTGATATCATATGATATTTGTCTTTCTCTTTCTGAGTTACTTCACTTAGTATGGCAACCTCTAGGTCCCTCCATGTTGCTGCAACTGGCATTATTTCATTCCTTTTTATGGCTGAGTAGTATTCCTTTGTACTTATATCACATCTTTTTTATCCATTCATCTGTCAGTGGACACTTAGGTTTCTTCCATGTCTTGGCTATTGTAAATAGTGTGAACACTGGGGTACATGTATCTTTTTGAAGTGGAGTTTTCTCTGGATATATGTCCAGGAGTGGGATTGCTGGATCGTATAGTAACTCTACTTTTAATTTTTTGAGGAATCTCCAAACTGTTATCCATAGTGGATGCACCAATTTACACTCCCACCAACAGTGTAGGAGGACTTCTTTTTCCCCACACCCTCTCCAGCATTTGTTATTTGTAGAATTTTTGATGACAGCCATTCTGACTGGTGTGAGGTTGTACCTCACTGTAGTTTGGATTAGCATTTCTCTAATAATTAGCAGTGTTGAGCATCTTTTCATGTGCCTGTTGGTTATCTATATGAAAGACTTCATTTTTAATATATGCAAGAAACAATAGAAAAAACTAACTCTGTAGATTGTGATGGTTTCTGGGGTAAAATGGTGGAAATTCTTAGACCAGAGGCCGCCTTAGCAGGAAGAGGTCCAGTTCTCAGCTCCCTCACCCTTAGAGCAACTGAAAACTGTTGGGAAAAAGTGAGAGTAGACCAGACAGTAAATTTACCTGAAATAGACTTACATGTTGCTCAGAGGGTTTGGTTGCTGACTGTTTTGAGTCGGGACCGTGTGTTGGCATGCCTGGTAGGTACAGTTAGTGGTTGGATTTGCTTCTTAAGCTCTGTGTACCCATGTGGACAGCAGAGGAGCTTATTAGCACAATGCTTGGCTAATACCATCATCTAGGCCCTCTTCTGTGTAAGGCTAGCTGTGAGGCTGGGCAGCAAGGACTCTGTCCATTTATCCACTGAAAAAGCACATTTATAGATTGAAAGTGCAACAGGCCTTTTGTTGCTCTAAAAGAATAAAATCATATGTGTTAGATGAATAAAAATATGGCTTATATTCTGAACGACATAGAGTGGGTCCTTGTGTCTGCCACACAGAACTGAAATTTGTGGGCAGATATATCTAACTTAAGTCACATAGTACACTTTTGGGAAGTCACTCAACAAACTGATCCTTTTCCAGTTCATTTATTTTATTTTATTATTATTTTATTTATTTATTATTAAATTTTTTTTTTTGGCAGGGATGGGGAGGTAATTAGGTTTTATTTATTTTTGGAGGAGGTACTAAGGATTGAACCCAGGACCTTGTGCATGCTAGGCATGTACTGAACTACTTGAGCTATACTCTCCCCCCTTTTCCAGTTCATTTAATGAACTCAAGCAGACTGCATTAGTCATCAGCTATGATGGCAACTCCTTTCTTTTCACAGCAAGGCCTATACAACAGAGGCAGGGCTCTGGGTTTCAATTTAGGCATGTTATTTTCTGGCTGAGAATTGTGTGTGTGGCATGTGTAATTAATTTTAGCTAATTTTTTTCTTGCCTTTTTTTTTTTTTGATAACCTAAGAGAAAATTTCACAGGGCACAGTGAGATACACTTACTAAACAAAAAGTGCTTTTTCCCACTTTAAAAAACTGTTAGACAGGATTTACTAAAGCTATAGGGTCTATTAAAATATATGTGTCCATCCAATGACCCAGCAATCCCACTCATAGGTATAAAGTCCATAGACATGATGTACATAGATACACACCAAAGTAAATGTACAAAAATGTTCCTAGCAGCAGATTAAACGTTCATCATGTTAAGAACCTGCTGGGCATACAATGGAATATTATACAACGAGAAAGTATAACATGTTACACAGCAACACAGATAAGTGTCACAAATACAATACTGAGTAAGGACGTCAGACACTCCCATCTGCCCTCCAAAGAAGTCAGACAACAAACAGTAAACTTTGTAAGATTCAGTTTATATGAATTTCAAAAGCAGGTAAAACCAAGCTGTGCTGATGGAATTTGGAAGACTGGTTGTACTTGAAGGGGTTGATGACTGAGAAGAGACACAGCCAGGGCTTCTGCGGCATTGGTAATGCAGCATTTCTTGATCTGAATGGTGGTTACTTTATTAAATGCCAGTGATATATACACTTATGATTTGTGCCCCTTTCTGCGTATATATTTTTACTTCTATAAAAAATTTAAAAAGCAGTTTTATTGACAAACACTTTATTTGTAATATTCTAGTCTTGTAAAGATAGACAATTATTTCTTTCTTATTAGCATAGTAGGGTCAAGTCTTTTGCACAGGAATCAGTACGTTTATATATTTTGATCTTTTGTTAAGTACATATGTGTACCAATTAGTATTTTCTAAATTGTGTGACATTCTCTATAGTAGTTAATCCTGTGGTAGATAATGATGAATTTTAAGAGATGGACTAAGGTAACAAATTATATCAAACTTTCTTGTAGAGCAAAAGATTTCTATTAGCTAGTAATATCAATTGACTGTGACAAATTGTATTTTAACATTTGTGTATTTATTTTCTTGTATATAAGGGCTATGTAGCTCATTTAAACATGGCTTGCCTCTGTTACCACCTTTACTTTCTATATTTCTTCATAATGTATTATGTCGTTTGCTATCTTCCCTTTTAATAAAAAGAATTTAAAATTACATTATATATATAATGTATATGTATATATATATACATAATCTCCGTAGAGTAAGTATGTGTAGGCTTTTTCTGCATTTCTGTCTAAAATCATTGGTGTCTTCCCAGAAAGGGGTGTGTGTATGTGTGTGTGTGTGTGTGTGTGTGTGTGTGTGTAGAGATGATAGAGAAATTGTAAAGTCAGATGTTGAAAGGAACCAAGGACAATAGTTCATATCGCCATTTTCAGACAAAAGATCCTACCCTCTGAGAAATTTGGTATTGTAAGACATTCTGTTCAGGGCTTGTAAGTAACATATAATGGAAAAGAATCTGAAAAGAAAAAATACATATGTATGTATATGTATAACTGATTCACTTTGAGGTACACCTGAAACTAACATTGTAAATCAACTATACTTCAGTGAAAATTTTAAAAAGAAAAGAACTTGTAGAGACAATAGAATTATAAGACCTAGGCGAAGCAAACTAGACAACAAGCTCTAGTGTTTTTCAAGCCTTCTGGCTTCATAGAATCCTAAACTGTTGGTGCTGATTGGAATGGAGTGTAGACACCCTACAAACTTGCGGAAATGGTCCCTTAGAGTCTCCCAGGTGCTGGCGATTATGCACCAAGGCCCCAGGCACAAAGGAAATGCTACCCTAAACCTGAACCTTTTTGCAGAGACACACTGGAAGGTGAACTGACTGTGCTAACTTTGCAGAGAGATCCTCTGCCTTGTGGGAGATGGAAGCCCCTTAAGAGGAAAGCTGCAATGCCTTGGATTTCTTTCCCTCGTGCTTCACTTTAAAATTTTTAAACTTTGCTTCTATCCTAAGGTATAAGGACACAGCTTTCTGATCTTATCCATTTTCCCATGTCGGATAAACACGTTGGGTTTAGTTAAATTATGAATGTTGGTAATATTCATTTGGTACAATTTATATTCTTCTTTTATCTTTTTATTTCTGACAGTTTAGGCTGGGGCATAAAGCATAATTATATTCTTGGCATCCTCCCTTAGAAGTTTTAAATCAGTTCATGAGGCTTTCAGCACGGTCCCTGTCACTCATCCATCAGCATCCAGTCCATTTAATCCCGGCCTCTCAGCCGAGCTGCCCTAGCCCCTGTTGTGAGTGATTGGCCTGTTCCAGCGCTCCCAGCTTCTCCTGTCACATCGCATTTGCATAAAAGAGGACAGATAACCAAATTTGAGCACACAAATGAAAATGCTACGCGCTAAACCTGTCACAGTTGTTGTTCAGCTAATTGTGAAAAATTTGATTTGCTCGCCTTTCGCTGTTTGTCATGCGGACCCCCTTCTCAAATGTGCCTTGGCTCCTGCCTCTGTATGTGCAGCTTTTAAACTCTTGAGTGCAAGCAGCCCACTCTGGGGATTACTTACCTCTCCTACCAGCTTTTAATGTTGGCTCATCTTCTTGACTAAATTAGGCCACCATGGCAAACAAACACATAATTAAAAACCCAGGAAAGCCAACTTCAGTTGCACTTCTTAAATTGATTTTCACAATGCTGGTGTGGGCCTCTGTGTGCTCTTCCATTTGATGATTTTATTTCTTTATATAACCTTTTGGTAGGAGAAAATTAAGGAGGGCGCTGTAGCAAGCTTTATGTTAGTTTGAAACCTACGTGTTATTTTGCTTTTTTCTGTTCCTCATATAACAAAAATTGTATAATGGGTCTTAAAACTCACACTTCAGTTCCCTAATACTTTACCTGACATACCAGTATACATTTTTAATCAAGGTTTCGAATGATTCCATTTGAAGCAGTATTAGGAACAATGGATAAAATTCCTTTTCTCACCACACTCCGTCACATGAGCTCTGTTTAAATGGTATGTAGTATGAGTGTTTTGAAAATTTGTATGAGTACTATGTACAGTAGTAAAGAGGTTTTAACTATTCTGTTTTTACTGGCATTAGGTTGGTAATTTCTTGATGCCCATTAAAACAATACATATGGTGTCTCTGTAAAGTCAAGAAACTTGTTTTCCAGGAGTCACACAAGAAAATCTCTCTTTCGTATATAACAGTACTTCTGATTGCTTTACTGCGTTAATTTGTTTCTAATACTTTAGGTACAAAGTGTTCTAGCAACAATGAAGGTGGCATTAACTAAAGTTGAAACCTCTTAAGGTTGAATACAGCTTAAATTACCTTTGAGAATTGGAGGGTTATATTTTTGAAAAATTGGGTTAAAATGAAATGTGACATTACAGTGACAGTTTGTGGTTTGCAAAAGTTGGATGTAACATCATTTATTGCAGGATTCCTCTGGGATTTATTTTTAGTATGTCATATAAAATGGATTAATTGAAGAAATATTTGAACATGTATAATTTTATACTGTCTCACCCTAGAGAAAATAATGTATTTCTCTTTGTCACAACCCTCCAAAATGCTGAGGGCAATATAATGTGAAAATTTGAACGTATGCTAATCTCTTTATAATGTTTAATCCCATTTTTGTTTAAAGAAACTAGATTATGGTGTGAATGCTTACCACTTTAGCATATATATAATAAATTTAAAGTTGAACTCTTTTTGGACAGAGCTAGGGGAATAATTTCATTCCTATTACATTTTGCATATAATTATACACTTTATGTCATCACAATTTCTTACTTTGTGGGCAAAAGTCTCTATGACCCTGATCTTTAAATTTCAACTAGACATGTTTAGTCACATATGAAGAGTATTGGTTGTAAGATATTTTAATGTCTCTAATCCAAAAATCTGGAAAGGACCACAAAAATTAGCTTAACACTCCAAAGTGTTGAATGAAGCTATTGCCAGAAAAATCTCCTATTACAGCACTTTGCACAGGGCCTTATACAGAGTAGGCACAAAATGAATTAATAAGTCTACTCCATTTTCTGCTTGCATTCTGCTTGCACGTTGTGCTGATTCCTTTCCAGTAATATTTCTTATTCTTTATCCACATGTATTTCACTTTTGCATTGGTTTAATTATGAATCATATAATCACGGAGGCAAGCATTAACACTATGTTTAATAGTTTGGGTTTTAGACCAGATGTGGGTGGGAGTCCTGCCTCCTGCTCTCAGTAGCTGTGCGACCTTGGGCAAAACTCACTGTTATCTTCAGATTTCTCTTTGACGTACTGGAGGTGACAGTAACACCTTCCTCATAGATTAGTTATTAGGTTTAAATGAGTGTGATGTTTTTAGATCAGAGGTTGACACATAGTAAGTGCTCAAAAATAGTAGCTCTTGTTACAGTGCCTACAAGATTAATGCTTTACTTTTGCCTTTGACCTATTTTAAATACATTTTAAAGGTTTCTAAGCAACCATACATGAATTTTCATGGCTTTATATAACATTCCATGGTGCACCCATTATTTCCCCAACTACTGAATGTTCGTATTATTACTAGTTCTTTCTTCTTTTTATAAATAAACACAGCTATCTGCATATCTGTTCATTCAGGCTCCTATCCCACCATCCCCACCTTTTGTGTTATTCCTCCGAGTTAAGTTTCCAAGGTGAGATCCCTGTTTCATACGGCATGAACTCTCTGCGGGTATTGAACTTATGTATTTACTGCAAATACACTGCAAATTGTCATCCAAGAGGTTGAGCCACTTTACGTCAGCTGCAGTGCCCGCCCTCACCAGGGTTGGTCTTGCTTGCATTTCCAGCCTCAGTGTGCTCATCACCTCCAAGTCACATCCCAGGTAGAGGACGCCCTAAACTCCTGCCGTGCTCTTTTCTTGCTGTTCTATACCTGGTACCCGCTTTGTATTCACATTAACATAATTCTTAACCATTTTTTATCTTATGACTCTATTAGAATTAGTCTTCTATGACGTCTACATTTTGAATAAAGTTAAAGGTTTTTATTAGTTAAGATCAACTGTTGAACCAACTGTTACCTACTAAGTCTACTATTTCTTTCTTTCTCTCTCTCTTTTTTTTTTTTTTTCTTTTAGGAAACTGCACAGCCTAGGTCCAGGAATGCAGGCATCAAGTTAGACAGATCCAGGCTTGAATTCTGAAGCTATTACTTGCCCAGTTGTGTAACCTCAGGTAAAATCTGTGAACTTCAATTTGTCACTTAGGAAAAGAACAACCATACCAGCCCTGTGTGGTTACTGTGATTTGAGGCATGTGAAATCTTGTCTGGCATTAGGCACGCAATAACTACTAGCTAATTTACTCTCTCAATTACTACTCCATTTCTACTCTTGTGTTTTTCTCAAAATATTTCCTGCAAATATTTTTTCTTTTCCATTTCCAAATCATTGTAAACACTGAGATGATTTTTTTTCTTTCTGCTGAATTTTGATTTTTTTAAATTTGAAATCATCTCTACTTATTTCTCCATATTGGACTCACCTGCTTCAATGGCTACTTCTCTTAGTCTCTTATTTGAAGCATCCCAAATGGATACTTGTGCATACAGGATTTTTTGTTTGATGATTAAGCTTACGTTGGGATAAAACACTGAAGGAATCCATAAATTAATATGAAAATGAAAGTCCTCATTTGGGTGGGGAAAGGAGAAAAGAGGAGAGAAGAAGTTTATGGAACCATTTCTATTTGCCAGTAAATAAAAACCATTTTGCTTCCTGAGTGGCTCTAAGATATCCTCCAGGTCTTGGCGCTGGCAGAACTTGGGATGTAAGAGACGCCACAGCTATTTGGCTAATTATGTTTATAAAGTGCTTCCACTCATCTTGCCCTGTTTAAATTTTTAATTGTATAAAAACATTTCCCTGACCTTAGGAAACTTACAAGTGAGTTGGAAATATAAACAAAGCATATTTTTTAAAAATCACAGAAAAAGATTAGAAGCAAACAATGCCACCAGCGTGGCATTGCACAGACCCTGGATTGTCCAGCTCCAGCAGTAAGGGAGCTGAAGAACGTACATGGTCCCTAAAAATATTAAAATTTAGTTTAAACAGTAGCATCCACAACACCATGTTGACCAAACGAAACACATCTGCGTGGCGTTCTGTGGAATGCTGCTTTGTGACTACTTGTATGCAAATTATGTTATGTTTACAGAACCAACCGTGGTTCAGGAAGAGTTTATGAAGACATTGGTTCTAGGCTCTAAACCACAGGTGGGATTTGAAGGTGGAAGGCCATATGCTAGACAGAGGTGATGGATGAGGAAAGGCAGAGAAAGAGAAAGTAAGTTATCTTTCCTAAGATCAGTGAGTGCTTTGATTTTATTTGAAAGGAAATTCATGGCCAAGACAAAAGCTCCAATGGTGAAAAGGAGTTGGTGTTTATACTGTATGTACAAGTTACAGAAGGGGCCAAGCTCCCCTGCCCTCCTGGCCCCCTTTCCCCGCTGCCCCGAGATTAACCTAATAAAAGCAATGTTTGCTTTAGGGTGATTGTGCAGGTGGTGTGCTGAAATTAGGAGACAGAGAAAAGCCTGGGGGAAAGGAGACCAGTTAGATGATTTTAATAGGTCCAGGTATGAGATACTAAGTATCATCGTGGTGAAACATGGAAAGGGAAGAGCACACAAAACAAAAATTTCATAAAAAAAGTTAATAGGCCTTGAGACCAGATAAAATCTGGAACTAAGAAAGATAAAGAAATCAAAAGTTCATTGACATTTCAAACTTGGCCAGAATATTATCTAAAATAATGAAGCAGAGCTGGCTTTGGGGGGAAGTTCTGAGTGTGAATCTAGATTTGCAAAGTAAGATAGTCGAGTGATGTTAGTATGTAGGTAGCTGGGCTGACTGGGATTGGAAGTGCAAGTGTGGAGATCAAATAGGAAAGTTACATGGAAGGAGGAAACGAAAAGTGATAAACTAGAGTCGGGGATGTAACTTGTTTCAGTAGTTTAACAGTGAAAGAAAAGAGTAAGCTAAGGAGATCGCTTGGGCAAGTAGGAGAATTACAAGAAAGTTACTATTTTTCAAGAAAAGGGAGGGACGTTGGGAGGGGCCGGTAAAGTAGGGACACCTCTTTCCTATGAACAGGCGATTTCCTGTTGGTTGTTCCTCTGCCCAAAGCAAATCACATGATCATATTGTAAAACATCAATAAACAGAAACTTCAATTAAAACAGAGTGGGGAGAGACCAGAGGAAAGCTGTGGGGTAGGGGACCTCATGTTCTGTGATGATAGCAGAGCCCAACAGGAAGAAGATACGCCTCTTCTTTCCTGGCAACAACTCAGCCAATGACAAACCATGGGTTCTCTGTTTACTAGAGCCCTCCCAACTTCCTTCTGCCACCGTGAAGAGTTTTCCTTCCCTTGCCAAGTAGGGACTTGAATGTGGCTAGCCAGGGTTGTAGACCACGAATTGCAATTCTTTGCTGATTCTGAATAAACCCACTTGTGCTGAAGAAAAAGCTGGCAGTCTATTTGCTTTAGGTCAACAATATCAGTTAAAGTCCAAATCCCACATTGGATTGGATCCAAGAATTAGGTTCCTCATTTGCTGCTCTGGGGACAGCAAAGAAAGGGAACTCCCTTCTCTGTAACATGAGGTAGGATCAGAGTTCAGAGTGGGAAAAGAGGCTGCCGTAAATTCCTGAAATTGTATGTGAATTAAAAATGCTTTAGTAGGATTCTCTTTTCATGAGATCTGCTTTGGAATTTTAAGTGTTTTTATTGGATTTTAATATAATAATAGCATTTTATTAAAAGCTTTGAGAAATGATTACTGCCAAGACCCAGGCAGTGAAGTGAGGGACTACCCAGTGAGGGACTACCATGATCACTCACAGCCATGGCAGCGTTACCTCTTCCTTAATGTCTGGTTCTCCTTTACCTTCAGACAGACAGTTGGGCAGCTTTTCCCCACCTGCCGTCCTGAAGACAGGTGCGCATGCCATTTGCGTTGGCCAGGGCACGAGTGGAAGTGCTATGTGTTAGTAATGATTCAACTCTCCAGCCTGCTTGTCCCTCCCATTGTGATTGGTCGTGGACATGCATGATGATGTGGAGATGCCATAAGACTCAAGCAGGTGAGAATGATGCCATCATGTGGGGACGAGCTGCCCCAGAGTGCTGTCGTCTGTTGTCTGTTGTCTAGGAGAGTGAGAGAAACTTTTGTTGAACTTTTTTTCTTAACCACAGATTAACCTAATTTATTCTGGTAAATAAAACAACTGAATTGAAAAATTAAATATAAAAAAAGGCAAGTTGTAGGATGCTGATTTTCAGTTACCTGAAATGTTTATAGTGGTTCAAAGTATAAATCCTTATACATGGTCAGAATGTAAAATTTTATAACAATAATCAGGTATAAACAGGGCGGTAATAGGAGCTAACATTTAATAAGCTCTCTCTATGCTCTATGTTCTAAACCCATCTAAGCTCTGTACATTCTCTCCTTTAACCCTCATGACAATCCTTGTTCATGGTAAATTCAAGGTTCAAGCCCACATATCTCTGATTTTAGGGTCTGTTTTCTTCCCGATGTGTCCCTGAAAGATGCATAGTAATTGACACTCTGACGTCTTGACTCTCTAGAATCCTGTGCTTTTCTGAATGTAAAATCCAGATTTTCCATCTATTATAATTACATGCATCAAAATTTCAAACCTGAGATCTTTTCTGCTGCTAATTAGTAATTCAGTCTTTGAACTGAAAGACACGATACAGGTTATTTTGAAGAACTGTAGCAGTTTGTAAAGCTGAGAACTCTTGATTAACCTATGGGCAGAAATCAGGCAATGCCTAGCCAAAATGATTTCCATTCAAACCTTGAGAAGCAATGTAACTGATTAATTGATTTTACACATACAGGCAGGTAAAACAAACTCCATAGATAAGGTGAGAAATCTTTGATTATGCAGATCGGTTCATTTATTTAGCACCTCTGATGTGCAAAGAAGAGTACTAGATGTGATGAAGACTCAGAGATGAATAAGCATAGCTTAGGGAGCTCCCAAACTAGGGATTACGTGATATCAATGATAATAATAATAACAACATGTAATATCTCTAAGCATTAAAAATTTGCCAGTGTACTAAAACCCATTGAATTTGCACTTAAAAATATGTGCTAGACATTTCACATACATTTCTTTTTTAATTTTCAAATTAATCTTATTTGATAGTTGTCCACATTATAAAATATCCATGGCTCAGAGAGGTCCGGTAACTTACCTGAGGACACACAGTACGTGATAAAGCTGGGATTCACAAGGAATTTTGTTGGACATCAAGGCCTATGCCTTTCTTTTCTTTACTAGTATTTATAAAGATGTATTAGACCTAAACTGATGGTACATCAAAGATTTTAATGGGGTACATCAGTAAACACTTTATTTGAAGAGTTGTAGGTTTTATAATTACTTTCTACTTATTAAAAATAGGAATACTTAGTTTTATTTTAAAGGAAATGCTTCTAGGTAGGTACAATTAAATTGATTTAAATGCAAAATAGTACTTAAGTATGCAAAACATTGAGAAGACAGTACTGGAGTGCTTAAGTGTTGCAAATACTGCTTCAGGCCACACCGCAGTATGACTGTAGGAGGGCTGGGGGTCAGGCAAGGTTATGCTGCTGTAACAAACAACCCCTGAAGAAAAACGGCTTATCTCTTCATGGCTCCCATGTACCCAATATGGCAGGAAGGGGCAGTCGAGGTTGTGGAGGTGTCTCTGTTCCACGTAGTCACTCAAGAACCCGCGCTGACATTGGTCCACTATCTTATGTCACTCAGTGGGTGTGTGGAGGATTAAGCAGGGACCCATCCATGAAAGGTTAAAGAGTTTGGACTTTATCCTGAGGGCAAGAGGGATTAGTGCTTTTAACGCCTTTTGTTCTATTCATTGCAAGCACAGGCAGGGTCATGGTGTAAGAAGATAATACAATATGTTGCCCGGGGACCTATCACCAAGATTTTTGTGATTCAAACCTAATATATGAAAATCCAGGCTTATAGTGCAAATAAGTATGGGGATTGCTCAAACTAGCAAAAGGGTTCTTTGCTTAAATAAAGGATTAATTGCAGGGTGCTCTTTAAGAGTAAATATTCCTTAGATGGGCTGTTTGTAATGAATATTTATTTAATTCCGTGTAAAACCCAACTTTTTAGAAGATCTTTTGTGATGTGAAGTTTTACCTGTTTTACAGTGAAGGTAACAATGTACCTATTTAAAATGTGAATATTGTTTCCAGTAACATTAACAGCAAAATGGAGTTTCTTTCCTTATGTGAATGCAAGGAAAGCAAGTGTAATTTAGATTCTAAGCATTGTAATTTTGAGAGGCAGGAACGTTTCTTTAGTAATTACTTGAGCTCCCAGACTCTTCAGTTTATGTTTCTATATTAGCCCTTATCCTGTAGAATTGCCTGATTACAGGGCTGTCTTCTTTACTAGCTCTGTCACTGAGGACAGGAGATGTTAGTTAACTTTGTCTTTCCAACACCTCACACAGGTCGTGGCTCCTAGTAGGTGGTCAATAGATATTTGCTGAGTGACTAAATAAATACCTTGCATTTTTCAAACCAAATTCTAACACGAAAGGCTTTTCCAGTCAGCATCACCTCTGCCAACTGTGACTTTTTAATTCATCAGTCCTTACCTCTGTTTGGATTGCAGCTTTACTAGAGATAATAGGTAACTCTTTCCCCTAAGTAATCCAAGATAAATAAGAAACACACTTCAGGAGAGCCAGTGTATTCCTAAATTGTTGATTCCTGTGACTAAGTGAGAAAAATGAATGTATCTGTTTAGTCAGGAAATAAATTCTAGGCTACCTTAGCATTGTTGTCTAGTTTTGAAACATTAAGGCCGATTTATCAGCCATTACACTCCAGTTAAGTACTAATCAAGTTTATGTTTCCCCTCCGAGCTAAGTAATAGAGAACAACTCTGATTACGGGGAACACTAAAACCATCTATTACACAGCCTTAAAATGCTTGTGACTTTAATGTCTATGAAGAGCATATGCTTATTGTGTTTAAATGTCGGTTTCACAAAAGCCATACATCTCAAGTGGGACAGTCAAGTCACTGGGAAATAATTTGCAAAAAATTGAATTCTTGCTTTGTCACCTCCCACTTTGCAACCATTTTTTCCCCCTTCTTTTAGGTAAATTTCTGTTATATCTCTTTATGTCCTAACGTGTATGTATTGATGCAGTTTCCAAATTCATACCACTTGTGCCGTTGAGAGCTCTGATTCCCAGATGATCTCCATCGCCCCCGTTCAAGCTGAAGCATCATTTGTTATCCTTGAAATTTATGTGACAAGCCAGAACTGTGGCCATGTATGCATTTGCTCCTGAGAGCGCAAAACTTACAAAGCAAAGAGGTAGAAAGCAGATGCACTCGGGGCTCAGATTAGCACTTGAGCTCAGTACTAAAGGACCTGCCAGTAATTAAACCACCTCAGAATAATGAAATGAGTGTACACAGTACGGAGGGAGGCCCACCACTAGACTGCTCATCAGAGCTAAAGGAATGGAGGACCTGAGCTCTGAGGGAAGAAGTGTTGACCGGCCAAAGGTTTACTTTTGATATTTGTGAAACATGACGTTGTTCAGCAGCATTAAATCAGTACATCTTTGTTTAGGTGAAATATAATGCTGGGCCGTTAATATATGTATATTTTCTCCATATTTTAGAGCATCCAGATCAAGAGACCGAATTTTTTGGGGTCCTTTGTTAATCAGAGAGGCAGTAGGACAGATCTCCCTGGGGGTGGGGACCAGCCATTGTCTACAAGCAGGCAGAGTGGTTCTTCCTCCTCCTGGTATTGCAGTTTCAGTTCAGAAAGCAACACTTAAAGCTATTTAGATGGAGGGGAGTGAATAGGGATGAAGAGACCAATTAACCAATTTTTCTTGGCCTTTCCTCACACATAGACACATTCCATACAACACCCTGGTTTTGATGTATTATTTTAATTAATCCCAGTCTTTTGACTCCTGCAGAAAGAAGGTTAGCAAATGTAACAATGCTCGGGAGTTCCTTTATCGTAAAAGACACATAATTTCAAGCATTTAATAAGGTAGATTTATTCTGGGTAGTTTAGCTTGCACATTCACTCAAACAGCCCTCCCCAAAGACAACAGTTAAAAATGTGATTAGTTAGCTGCCATCAATAACACAAAATAGGAAAATGCTCTCTGAAGGGACAGCTTTGTGGAGGGCACTGCACAGTGTGTAGTAAAAATATATGGCCTAATAAGTTTACATTTGCAGGCTCATTTGTTAAAACTCTTGAATTTCTAATTTGTGTCGGAAAGATAAATGGATGGAGCCACAGTAAAGTGTGAGATTAATACTGATGGATGGGGATTCAGTTTTTTGCTAGCCTCTTAGTTCCACACAACCCAGTAGGCAGTTTATAGGAAAACCAAATGTAAATAAAAGGAAGGACATTATTTACTCTGTTTGAGACCAATTACCAGTTATTTTGTTCCTTTCAACTTTACCGTTTAAGGAAATTTCTATGTAATTTAATTATTATATTCAGTAATCAAAAGGCCTGCAATTTATAATTTGTTGTTTCGAAGACTGGCCCCCAGAAGTTCTATTAGGTAAGGAGCGGTTAGGGATTGTCTTTCTCACTGTATTTCACAAAATATTTCCCCAGTCAGATTGTCCCTAAAAAAAAACTTCTGGACACAACATGAGAAGAAGACATGAGTCCTGAGGAAAGGCAGAAGAATGGTAAGCTTTTCCGTAGCCAAGGATTTAGGAACACAAAATGTGATTTCTGTAGCAAAAAATAAATTTAATGCCTCTTTTTGTTGTCTTAAGCCAGTCCCCCTTCCCCTCCCAATGCTCCCCACCAGGACAAAACACTAAAGACCTTAAGCAGCTCCCCAGCATCGAGTTCCCTAATGCCTGAGGACCTTCCTGCCTCTGTGTCACTGATGGCCATCAGATCAGAAATGGCAGCGATGGTCAAAGGCAGAGAGGGAAGGAAATCAACACCCAAAATAATTAATTTGGCAAAAATCACTCTAAAATCATGAAATGAATTCTTGACACATTTGTATGCTCTAGCGCCTATGACTGAAGCTAGACACACATTTCTACATTTTGTGCCAACGTATTATGGGGTCTACTTGGAGGGGTGGAAATCAGAGAGTTAAATTCCCCTCCCCTCCTCTTCCCTCTGCCCCTTCTCTGTCTTCCTCCCTCCACCCCTCCTCTCTATCAGGGCATCATCACACACCAGAAAGCGGTCTGCAGGAGGACCTCTTCAACTGTCCCTGAATTCCTCACCGGTTCCACTTGTCTCAGCGAGCCCCAAGAGGTAGTGTAGCACAGAAGAAAGAGCTTTGGCCAAGGGAGCAGAACGATCTGAGAGGTGGCTCTGGTTCCACTGTCTAAATGCTGTGTGATGGGCAAGCCCCTTACCTTCTCAGAGTCTCATTTTCCTCATCCCTAGAATGGGACCAGTACTCACCATATGGACTATGTATGGTACATGAAAGGGATAAACATACAACAGTGCTTTATAAAGTAGTTTAATTCTCTATATGTCTTTAATTAGGCTGGAAAATAACCTTTAAAATGTTAAAAAGTGTAAAGAGGAATTAAAAAAAAATCAAGATAGAGTAATTGTGTGGCCATGTCTGCAGGTAATGTTCCCCAGGGAGCCCCTCCACCAAGAGGATGCTGAGGGCGTTGTTAACAGGTGTTGATTGACTCAGAGGGGCTTCAGGGGGGATCTGGTGGGGAGTCAGAGGCAGACTCTACTCCCGCTGCTTCTCTGCAACATGAGAAGCCCGAGCTGTAACTGTGATGTGCACTGGCCTCAGGCCAGTGGCCTCCAGGCCTGGGCTGACCTCTCCTGAGCCCCAATGGCAATTTTTAGCCTGGAGCTCTCTGGAGAGATTTCTGAATAAACTACATCTGTCCATCTGGCACTGTCCAGCTTAGCTCTTCAAAGAACTGTCTCTAGCCGGCCATTCAGCTAAGGCTGATTTTAGTGCTGATTGTTTCTGTGTGCTTTGGTTAGATCAGTCCTGGGAACGTGGCCTTGGCCGGAGACCTATGCTCCTCTCATCTGCTGAGAAGTGAGCGGGAGGGGCTCACAAGTCCAGCAGTTAGCATTTGTTGAGCACTTACTGAGTTTTTAAAAAGGATGTCTTTTCACAGGAATGCAAGAAAATGACTTTCGCCTGTGTTTAGCGTGGGAGTCGAGCGTTTCTGTCTGAGGCATTGTCATGACACACAGCCACAAACTGGATTGATGAAAGAGTGAAAAATCCAAATGTACTGAATTTTTTTTATTAGGAGACATCAGTCCTAAGAAAAGAAGCAAAACATAGACTGAAGATGAGAGGGTCCTGAAAGTTTTTTTGGTGAAAGTTATTTGCAGATGATTCGAAGCTGCAGATTACTTTAGGAGATTCTAGCATAGATTTAGCATGCACTTAAGGCCCCCTTGCTCAGGGCTAAGGGGAATTAGCGGGGATATAAAGCATGTAGGAGAGATGCATTCTCTCCTTTTATGAGCCCTAGATCTGAGGCCACGAGAGGAACTTGTGTTGGTGAGTGAATTCTCCTATCAACTCTAAAATGGTTAAGAGCCTTTTCAGAGTTTTCTTAAAACATGAAGAAGCAGATTAATTTTAAAACTTCTAGAACTATATTTTCTTACTTAAACATTCTGAATGGCTCCCTATTGCTTATAAGATAAAAATCCAAGCTCCTTAGTTCTGCACAGGAGACCCTTTGTCATTTAATTCCTAAAACTTCACAGCCTCACCTCTTACATTCTCTACCAATACATTCTGGCCTCAGTTACATGGAACCCATTTATAGGTTCTTGAAAACATCATGCATGCAGGCAGTGCTGTTCTGTTCAGATGCTGTTCCCTGGGCTGGAATGTGGCCCTTGGCCTCTACTGGCCCCACTCTGGCCCCCAACCTTCAAGGCTGCTCCCAAATGCTGCCTCAGCCAGAGCCAGAGTGAGTACTTCCCTTCGCTCTGCTCTTCCCTCCTGCTTCTTCTCCTCTAGTACTCAGCCATCATCCGGCCATTGTCTGTTGGGCTGTTGTTCCTGCACGTAAACAACAAGCCCTTTAAAAAGGGAAACCTGTGCCACTGTCCCCACACGGAGGTAGTGTAAGGACAAAGGCACAAGGAGGCTGAAGGACAGCCATTGTTCCCAGTTAGCGCCTTGTGTTTTGTGACTCGGGGCAAGAACGATGGATTGAGGAGTGTGATTGCTGGGAGAAGTCCGTCACTCGTGCCATGGTTAAACACACGCACAGACACTTTTTAAAGTGTATGTATTTGGGGTAGGTTGGGGAGGCGGGGAGGGTGTTGGCTGAGCTGGAAAGCAAAGGCAAATTTAAGTGCTTGGGCTGACTAACCGGCATGGAGGTGTGGGATAACGTTTCCCATCATCACTCTAAAAGATTGATATGTTTTCAGTGGATTTTTAGACTCGTTAATGAGTATGTTGGTGGCCTTTTGCTCTTTAAGGTGATACAAAGAAACACAACTCTTCAGGTGACAGCTCTCCGTCTGCTACAGGTAGGAGGGGCTACATAACGTTCATTTGAATAAAGCACGCCCTAAATGAATGTCCTTTGTCTGGAGGACACAGGCTTTCCGATCTGAAGTTCCATTCCATCAGACAGTAGGGAGCTCCAGTTCCTATGCAGTAATCAATAAGCCAAATCCCCCAGAATCCAGCAGCCTGTCAGTCCCTTGTTTAATCAGGATTTTAGGAAGGATTAGCTCTGTAATGAATTCTCGTGAACTTGCTTTCTGTCTTCTCCACACTGATGACATCCCTGTGTATGTAGATCCACATCTGCCTCTCCGTGGGAATGCGTATTTGACATTTCAAAGGCTACAAAATATGATCCAGAAAATAAACACTGCTGTAGTAATTTTGATGGTTGATCATCTGTTTAATGTAATGTCAGTTAACTTTGAGACTGTAAATTAGACTGGCTTGATTTGTTATCAATTTTCAGTGCTGTTCAGCATCTTGAACAAAAAACCCCATAAGATCTAAAGAGAATGAAGGGTAAAGATGGATTCTAATCTTTATGGGAAGAACTGTCAGGTATTTTCCAGCATCTAAATGTAGGTTACTTAGATGAATTCTAAGACATGAAAGGCATTTTATGTTTTGAGATTTAAGGAAATGATATTCTGGATGATGAAACTATTGGTTTATTCTCGATTTTATTTCATGGTTTTGATGAGCTTCCCTGCAGGGAGAAAACCAACGTGTCTCTTTTTGCTTGTATCGATTCATAAAAATAACCTCCCATGGAATTCTGTAAATTAGGGTTTGTTGAGTTTTGTGCTTATGTGACATTATTCTTTTTGTTAAAATGTTTAGTTTTTTTCTTTTTTTTTTTTAAATAACTGAATGCTTTAATGTCAGACAGACCTAGTTTTAGAATTGAAATTGTTATTCTATTTCAGATCGTGATCATGTGGAAAAGTTACTTGGAACATAGAAACTTTTATGACTACCAAATTCCATGCTTTGAAACTAAAGTTATGAATTTAAGAATCTCAAATGTGGCAAGATGATAGCATTAATCAAGCTAGAAAGAGTCCTGGATTGGAGTAGGTGGATGGAGGGCTGCAGGAATGTTGATGGGAGTAAGGCAAGAAGAAGAAAGATTTGCTAGATGGTTAGATCTATTTGATCACTTCAAAAATTGAGAGGATGTTGATAGGATTTGGAAGAATTAATTAAAATATCACAGAAAGATTAGGAAGAGAAAAAACTAGCAATTATTAATAACAGGAACATGACTTTTATTGGAAAAGAAATTTAATCACAATACACTATTTTGCTCAGCAATAAAAAGTATTTACTTTGTCAGAATAATGTTTACTAAAGTTTTTTAATAAAAATTATGATATAAGTATATTGAGGGAAGGTAATATCATTATATTGCGGGGTAGAGTGAAGAGAAAACCAAGTCCTCATCTACCACAACAGCAAGTCAATAGTCAATCTAAAGTTGATCAAATCAATTTAAGAAAATAGCAATGTACGGATATTATCTAGAAATACAGAGGTAAAGACCATAAGACAGCCCAGAGTCTTGAAGGCTGCCTTTGGGGAGCAGGACAGAAAGATTGGGAAGAACAGGGTAGATGGCTGTGGTTTTCATTAAAGCTTTGATATTTTAAAATATGTGTGTTATTCTGATAAAACGGAAAATAATGTTTTGAAATTAATTTTATTTTCCAACCATTCCACTCCTTCATCTGTTCCTTTCCTTAAATTCTAAATACACACAAACACATAGCTTTATAATGAACAACACAGGGCAGGAAGGCAACAGTCATGTTGGTTATTTCAGTAGGGTACACCTAAATCATTGCTGAGCTAGACTGGGGGTTTTGCACTTCTTAGATTTACGTCACATAGGAGATTCTTAAATTCATCTTTATTTTCAAAGATGGAACTTTGTGCATGTGAAAGTTTCTATGTTCTAAGTAAGATTTCCACATGATCAGGATCTTAAATAGAATAACAACTTCAATTCTAAAACTAGGTCATATGACATTAAAACATTCAGTTTTGTTTTTTTAAATGGACATTTAAACGAAAGCAATAATGTCATCTAAGTGCAAAATTCACCAAACACCTGTTTGTAGAGTAGAAACTTGATTATCAAAGATCTAGAGACTGAAGGAAGGGCGGGGATCTTTCTGTTTTCAATCTCATGTCTCACCTCTACCTGTCCCTGATGACTGTAGCTTCTCTGATTCAGTTTACCCAGATCTCAAATTCTTTAATTGTCTTGAAAGGTTGAGGAGGATTGTTCATTTGGTGCCACGTAGTAGAGATGGGTTGTTTGGGCATTTTATCCGTTGCATCTTTATTCAATCCCATGTCTAACCTCCACTTGATATACACTTAATATCACCAATTATTGAGACTCTCTGGGGCTCTGTAAATGGAAACAGCTTGCTTCTTGTTGGAAGATATGCAGGTTTCAACTTTTACAGTTCAGACAGAACACCTTCAAGAGTGTTCTATTTTCTGTTCTCTTTGTCCCTATGGATTTATGATTTTCTTTTTGTTCTCTGTTGTTGTTCTTGTAATTTTCTGAGAGAGTGAAAACAAAATATATGCTTAAATTCACATGTTTAAAGAGAAGTCCAGACATTTAACTTATTTAATGCACAAGCAGTCCCACTTGTACTCCTTAGGATAATTTATTGGTACCTTTCTTATCATTGCCACAATCTTGAAAAGGAGATACAAGCATCTTTGCTTTGTAAATGAGGACTCTTGAGTTTCAGAAGAAGTGAGTAACAGGTCCTACGTCATATAATGGGGAAGTTGCTCAGATCTTGTTTGAGCCTCATCATCTTCTGCGGTGCCGTAGTACCTCTTCTTCATGTGAAAGCCCTTACGTGAAGTCTTCGTTTTAGCACATTCACAGGGCTCAACATCGCTCTGATATTTTTACTGCTTTGCTTGTAAGAAGCAGAGCTAAAGTTCCCTTCTCAGACAGCAGCCTCTCTGTGGACCCGAGTATTTAGGTCACCCCCCTTTTCTTTCTGTTTTTAAGGTAGCCTCCTGTGCCTTAGTCATCTTCCCTGTTGGGCTCTCTCTTTGGGGAAGCTCAGTCTGCATGCCGCTCCCGGTTTTGATCACCACTGTACTAAGATGTCACTCTATTTCCTGGCTCCCACTCTCCCAGATGAATGTTTAACATTTACCCTTCTCTTCTTCAAATTGAGCACTCTGTTTTTCCTACTCATGCTCCACTAATGCCTTTGTTTCTTTTATCACTGAGAAAATGGAAGCTATCAGAAAAGAACCTCCACATCTTTCTACCAAATCTGTTAAACAGTATCCATACCAAGTACCCTATATTCCCTCCCATTGTACTGGATCAACTGTCCCTTTTCCTACGTTAGTCCAGCTCCACCAGCCAGGGGCGCTGGCTCTCAGCCCTCCTTGCCTGCCTGAAGCCTCTTGCATCATCATTTCCCCCTTCTCTGTTAGAGAACTTCCATAAACGTGCATCATGGGGTAGTGTTCTCCATTAAAGAAGAAAAATTCTTTTCTTGACTCCTGAGCTGTCATCTAGCTACCCTTCCACCTCTCTCCTCTTTTGTGTTGTATCTGTTTGTTTTCCTCACTTTTCCTCTCACATTATTTCTTGAATCCTCTCAAATCGGGCTTTTGCACTTGGCATTCCATTGAAACTACTTTCCTCGAGAACGCTGAGCACAGCCCGCTGCCTAGTCCGCAGGGCGATTCTCAGTGCTCGTTTACTCAGTCTTGCAGCAGAATTTCCCTCTGTTGGTTTCTTCCTTCTAGAAACACTGCACCCTCCTGATTTTTTTTCTTCTTTTATAGGCTATTTATTATACATTTCTCTTCCAGGTCGTTCTCTTCCTGACCTCTACATCCTGGAATGCTCCAGAGCTCAGTCCCTGGACCTCTTTTCCTTTTTGAGTTTTTATTTCTTAGAGGATACAGCCATTTCTGGGAATTTAATACCATCTGTATACTGATGATGCCAACATTTGTTCTGTACTGAACCTCTGACTTGTATATGCAACTACCTGCTCAATATCTTTACCCAACGGTTTAACAGGCTTCTGAAATTTCATATGCCCAGGAGAACTCTTGATTTTTCCCATTCACACCCATTCTTCCCTCAGTATCCCTGATTTTTGTAAATGGTTCCTCTTACATCCAATACTCTATCTCCAGACTTTGAAATCATCCTTGGCACCTCTCTTTTTCTCACACACGACATCCAATCCATTAGCAAATCTTGTTGCCTCTGCCTTTAAGATGGATTCCAAACATGACCCCTTCTTATCACTTTCATCAGTCACACTCTAATTCAGGCTGTTCTTTTCTCTTGCCCTAACACAGTAGCATCCTAACTAGTCCAATAGCATCCTAACTAGTCCCCCTGCTTCCGTAGTTGCCCTACTGTAGTTTATTCTTTATGCAGTAAACAAAATATTTTAAGAATGTAAATGAGATAATGCTGTACTCTGCTCAAAAGCATCACGTTGCTGTTTCACTTTCTTCATAGCACTCACCATCGCACCACAATGGGACGTTATATAACTATTTGCTAATCTGATTAGTTCCTTTCTTTACCTCCAGAATGTAAGCTCCATGAAGGCAGAGGCATTGCCGGTCTTGTTCACCTCTACCATTCAGACTACTAAAATAAAACTACATTATAGACTGGGTGGCTTAAACAACAGAAATTTATTCCTCACTGTTCTGGAGGCTGGGAAGGCCAAGATCAAGGTGTAGGCAGATCCAGAGTCTGGTGAGAGCTCTGCCTCCTGGTTTACAGACAGCTGTTTTCTCGCTATGCCCTCGTGCAGCAGAAGGGCTGCGGGAGATCTGGAGGGTCTCTTTCATAAGGGCCCTAATCCCATTCATGAGGGATCCACTCCCATGACCTAATCACTGGCCCCACCTCCTAATGCCATCACACTGGGGGTTAGTTTTCAACATATAAATTTTGGAGGGACACATTCAGCCTATACCAACCTCCATGTCACCAGTGTTTAAAGGGGGACTTGGTACTTAGGACGTGCTAGTAAACATTTAATGAATGAATGATGAATGATCTTGAAATCAGTCCACTCCTGGGATCATGTAATTGTTTATTCAAATACCACTGCTTACTTCATCCTCCTGCCTTATCCTAACTAGCCACTCTCCCATGGATCTCTTAAATACATGAAAATTTAATGTTATGCAATTTGTTCTATTACCCTATTCAATTTATTTAAATATAGTTTAGAATGCTGGAAAATGGAATAAAGTATATACTTAATAGGTGATTAAATTGCTTAAAATATGGCTATTGTGGGTTTTTCTATAAAACAGTCTTTGTCTATGAAGAGAACTTAATCATGGCATTTTGTGGGGGGATAAATTTGAGTTAAATTATTTCATCTTACAGAAAATGTTCTTTGAACGTGAGCTGCGGTAAAGATGTAGGTAACTTTTTGTGCCTTGCACTGTGTGTGCATGTGTGCATGTGTTTTAGGAGCAGGGGCAGTTACACAGGGAAAGGGACAGTCTTTGCCTCACCCATGTAGCATGTGTTTACATTTTCTGATAAAGAAAAATATTTCATTACCTAATGCCCTTCATTTAAAACAGAGCATGGTCATTGTTAGAACATAAACAGAGGCAAACAAAATGTTATTCATGACCCAGTTGAATTAGGCACAGAGTTTGTTTGCTACTTTTAAATGACACCCTGTCCTTTTTCCTTGCAATTGTTTGTGCAATGAGTTTTTATACATATTTATAACAAAATGACGAGTCCTCTGCAGACAGAAGGCTATCAGTTTTACTTAAGAGCATACGGCAATTTACATACAAACTGCTTTATGTTTGCAATAATAAAAATGTCAGTACAAATAGGAAGTGTTAAACATGGTGATATTTTTATACCATGTAAATTTATTGTCCCATTTAAAATTAAAGTTATAACGGAATGTGATTGATGCTGCACGATGTAGTTGCCAAAAAGACCAGGCAACACCGCTTCACTTTCAGGCTGAGCGCTGTGTTTTATTTGGCAAATCTTCTGACGGTCACGATGCTCTCTTTTACCTTGTAATCCCATATGAAGCCTACCCAGAAAGCATAAAGAATGTTCTGGATGTATTGACTTGTGTGTAAACAAGTTTCCTTTGCTGTCTTCCTCATACGACTGGGAGTGAAATACTGGTTGGTTTCCCCATTCTAGTTGCTTCCCTCTGTGGAGTTTATTACAGTTTGGTGCTTCTGAGGTCCTGAAAGAGAGCTGGTTTTCAGATCACTTTCCCAGGTTATACAAGAGTACAAGGTCCTTAGTGAGTGAAAACTGAAGAGACTTACACTGGCCTCTTCAAAGGGAATAAAATAGACCAGGCAAGGAAGGAAACACAGAAAGGAGACGTGTCTGAACAAAAGATGTGCCAGACAGACAGCAGATCTAGTATGATTTACTCAAGGCTCGTGTGTTTTTATTCCCTCTAAATTTTGAAGAAGGTGGAAGATATGTGTGAACGCCTAGGAGTATATATAAAAACAAATGTGTGCGTAAAGTTTTGTATCTAAACCAACTGAAATAACTCAAACCTGTCAGCCTGATTCCCTTGAAAAAAGAATTGGCGGAGAGAAATTCTTTAAAGTAGTTATAGGCTCTTTGGGGATCAGAGAATAAATTTTGACTTGTGTTTAGAGACTACATTAATGTGAGCAGTACAAAGATCTAGATAACATATCCCAGCCATAAAAAAAAAAAAAAAAGACAAAACCAGGAAAATGGAAGTTTTGCATCAACTCAAAACTTGGACAGGGATCAACAGGGAGTCGTTCTGCTGAGCTTTTCAAGCACAGAGGTGTCTGCTACTCTTTCTTGATGAAACGCTGGGATGAGAGGTGAATCGTGGGCGTTTCGTGCCTTTGGAGCAGACTGATAGGTGGCGAGTCCTACCGGCACTATGTACAAACAATGCTCTCCGGGAGTGGCCCGGTACTTAGGTCTCGGCAATTACTCACACGTATGCTGGCCCTCAGCCCAGCTATGGGATTTCAGAGTCTGCACCTCATTGCTGGGAGAGTCTTCAGGAGACATTCAAGTAGTGAATTCCTTCCAGCAGCCCTGATTCTTGTTTATAGTCTTTTTGTCAAAATAAGGTAAAAGAGGTAGTAAGAGGGACGGGCCAATCCAAACCAAGAGTCCTTCCTGGTTACGACGTTTTCTGAAAGTGTCTTCTAAAACCTTCTTTAAGGAAGCATTCAAAACTCATCAGAACTTCTCTTGCCTCATTAGAGTCAAAACAGCTAGTTTTGCTCTCCCTGATTATTGTACAAAGTAGTGTTGTTGTGTTGTTACCGTTTGAAAAAAGGAGAAAAGAAAACTGAGGCTGAAACATGCTGAGCCATTAGTCCATGTCACATAGGACAGGGTGGAGCCGGAAATTAACTTGTTCCCAAACAGAAGTGTTAACATCAACATTGTGCTCAATAAATATTTGTGAAATAAATAATAAGTAAGTGGATAATTTCAAATCCACTGTTGTTAGCATGCAAGTAATATTTTGCTTTTGCCCAGTATTAGAAGCATCTTCAAGAATCACGGAAATCATTTATTACTCCCAAGCATACTGCCGATAATAAATCACACTCCTTCATAACAAAATGGCACTTTAAAATTAGAGAGACTCTTTACAAATGGAGAAGTTTTGTCTATATTACATATTTAGTTCTTTCAAGAATCTTGTGAGGTACAGAAACATTATTGTCTCTACTTTATAAAGCTATCATGACTTGCCAACATCTGCCCACTGCCGGTGGTTTTTTGAACTGTCAGAAGTCAGGATCTTCTAATTTAGACCTCCTCCTCCTCCTCTTCTCTTTTTCTCCTTCTTTTCCACTGTTATAGGCAGCTGGTTGCTTAATCCCACATTAAGGATATAGCTGAAAGGCTGTATAAAATGCATTTCATGACTGACTTTCAAAACAACACAACACAACACAACAGGGAAGCATTTACCCACTGGTGCCTTGTCCCTGTCCTTCCTACAATGTACAGATTATGCCTGCATGTGTGGCATCCATAAAATCTGCAGGGCAGGTAGTGAGCCACATGTACCACGGAGCTGAGGCAAAGTGCTGTCAGGTTGCTTCTGTGTGAGGCTGAAATAAAAGACAGGTAGGGCAAAAAGAGACAGGTACAGACAAAGTCACAAACAAGCAAACAAAAATAAACAAATTAAACATCCAAAAAATTCAAGAAGCATTCAAAATGAGACAAGCAGAAAATAAAAGATGGTAACAAGTCCAATTATATCAATAATACAATAAAGAAAAATAGATTAAACATACTAATTAAAGATAGGGATGATCAGATTAGATTAAAATATTCAGGCTTATATCTAAAATATGAAGTCATAGAAAGGTTCAAAGGATAGAAGGACAACATGCCATGCAAATGTTGACCCAAACTAGGGTGGTATGGATATATTATCAAGCAAAAGAGGCTTTCAGACAAAAAGCATTATTAGAAATAGAGAGGGTCACTAAATAATGATAAAATACTGAAATTATCAGGAAGATACAGGAACTCTAAATTTGTATGTCTTTAATAAAATATCTCAAACGTACAATACAAGAACTGATAGACCCAGTGGAAGGTAAGTCTACCATTAATGGTGAAAAATTTATTACACCTGCCTCACAGTCATATCCTAGAGAAAAATATTTAATCATAAAGATAAAGAAATTTGCACAACACAGTAAACAAGTTTGAGCTAACAGAACTCTGCACCAAACTCTTAAAGAATACACATTCTTCTTAAGCACACATGAAACATTTACACAAAAATGATTATGAACTGGATTAAAAAGCAAGACTGACCAAATTTCAAAAACATCAGCAATCTATACACTGACCTATAACCTACATCTCCTAGATCCTTCGAAGTTCTGGAGCTTTCTGGCAAATGCGTGAACAGAAATAAACGTGTGGGGTTACTCCACACGGAGAGGGTCTGGTAAGGGCCCACAGGGTCTACAGTGGGGAAAGGGGATGAATAGGCTTTGTTTCAAGCTGAATTATCAGCTGACACACTGCTTCCAATGATGCCTCCATAGAAAGATAGACACTTGTTTTGCAGAAAATGCAAAGAAACCAGCAGCTGGAGAAGAGCTGCAAAGAATTCAGTTAATCAGCAGCTTCCAGTAAGGGAAGTTCCTAGAAATCTAGCTGAACCAAGGGGAAGAGATGTTTCGTTTATTAGAGAGGAATGACAAATTTTTAGGTGTTGAACTATGTCAGAGGAGGTCAGATTATATGAGTTAATGGGAAACTAACCAACTCTGCAATGGCTGTTTCATGCTGTGTCTACAATTTAGGACCATTTCTTCCAGGTGGTATATGCTACATGTACAACCACATACAATTTTAATTTTCTGGATAATGCCCTCATTTTGGTTCTTTTCCTACCTTTTCTTGTTGCCCAATCTGTATAGTTGATGGCAGCCCTTTACTTCCAACTCCTTTACATTTGAATTACTAACCTGGATGATACGAAATTGGATGGACACATGTGTATATTACCAGCCTCCTTTGATTTTTCTTCCTTTAAGGATGGTTGATAATTCTGGAGGCAAGGAATATATTAAGTGCTGGTTGGGCACTAAACTTTACTACTGACATTACCTATTAAGTATCTCTAAAGGAAATAATAAAATAGCAGCTTTTTAGAGCCCATTTGTGACTCATAAAATATGGGTTAAAACCTCCCATTTTATTGCACTTTTACTTCTGTAATTATTACTGTAAGTGATGGAACAGTGCAGGGCAATCAAGAAAGCAACTCTCTCAACTCCTACACTTGAAGACAATCTATGAAAGTCTAAAGAACAGCCTGATGAAGTAAAAAATAAACAGGTCAAATGAAAAGGAGACAAAAACAAAAACCAAACTCCAAATGAAGTAAAGCAATCAAAACAATGTTAAAATTGTAGATCTGCAGAATCCCAGAGCCTCCACAAACCTGCTCATTCCCTGCCTCAATCCTCAGGGATGACCCCGGGAGAACTGAATGTCTCCACACCTTAATTTGGTCATTTGGTAAATGGGGCATAATAATTGTTCACAATGAATTTTGTGTCTTTTTTCCGGCGGGCGGTGGGGGGGTGGAACTAAGTGAGCTGGTGTATGTAAATACATTATCACCAGTTCTGACACATAGCAAATGGTCAATAAATGTTAGTTAATATTAGCTAACATTATTAGTATTATAATTAATAATGACAATTGTTTTCTTACACACAGCCCATTAGATTGTATTGTGGTATGTCTGATGTAACGTTTATGAAGCCCATACCCTGTCTATTTTAATTTCCACCCTGATGTGTGCTTGAAATAGTAATTGCAATTGACTTATAGTAAAAGTCTATTCTCACTCACTTCCGTTGAGAAAGGATGGGAAAGCTGTAAATCTAGCTATTAGTTTTTACAAATGCTATGTGAATTCCCACAATCTTCAAAGCATTGCTCTTTGGTTGCAGGAATAAGCCATAGTCCCTGTTTTCAAGAATTTATGGTATAACATAGGAGCCAGACATAGATACAAATACTGTCTGTCATACAATGGAGAGAACCAGAAAAAAGTTGCGTGGGGGAAGGAAAGTGCTGGGCATGGACTAAAATTCAGATTTAAATTAAACTAATATTTAACCTATAAGCTACTGGATTTCAGGCACTTTTCTCAGAATTCACTGTTGTTTGGTATTGAACCAATCACCCACAGCTCTAAATTGGAACATTAGTTATTGTGAAATGCAGTAATCACTTAAAAATACCATTGCAACAGTGTTATTTAAGGTAGTACTTTCTGTGTTTGAAGCCAGGAGAAAAGATAAAAGGTTCTTTTATTCTTTTATCACCCTACATTCTCTGGATTCAAGAATTTCACTGTCTAGTGAAAACAGACAATGTATCAATAGATATATTACTATATGATAAATTCTTAAGTGAGGAATGAAGCAGTGATGTAGGTATGGTTTTCCCTGGATTAGTTCTAGCTTGTCTTGGGGAAAGGTGAAAAGTTTGTGAAACACGTGTTTCTGTCCCTCAGGGCCCTGGGCGTTTCTGTAATTCTTGATTTTCTCTTCTACACATTCCAGGCCCCTACCCTAAACACATGCCCACCGCACAGGTTCTGTTTTTATTTCTCATCTAGTGCACCCCAAAGAAGTATTGCGATTTCCTCTCTTTCAGGGTTAGAATTTCAGTAGGGACATCTTGAAGAAACAACCACTTATATGCGAATCGAGGAGTGAGTGTTTATGATGGAGGCCTCTGGCTAGGGTGCCTGCCTGCGGGCTCTGCCGGGTTTCACCATAAAGAGTCTGTGTCAGATGGTGAATACGAATGGACCCTGCACAGGACAGACCTGAGCTGTAACTCGTGCTCCAGCAAATACCGGCCGTCTTGGGCAAGTTACTCAGCCTCCTAGGGTTTTTCCCTTATTATTAAGAGAAGAAGGGGGAGGGTATAGCTCAATGGTAGAGTGCATGCTTAGCACGCACAGGGTCCTAGGTTCAAATCCTAGTACCTCCACCAAAAAAAAAAAAAAAAATTAATTAATAGAGGATAAGAATCTCTATTTCAGAGAGCCACTGTGCAAGTTGAATGAAGTCAACCTATACCTAATGTAACGTTCTGTATGCTGCAAAAATTAAGAAATTATAATGGGGAGAGACAAATAAGAGATGAGACTCATAGTTAAAATCTGGAGTGTCATGGTAATAAGGCTACTGAGGAACTGAAAAGCAGGGAAAGGAGGAAGGTAATGTCAGGGGTGCCGAGCAACTAACTAGAGTGGGCAGGGAACTTTCTGTAATACGATGTGTTAATAAAGCTGTGAAAGAAGTGAGGGAATGACATAGAAGTTTGTAGAAATAGAACTCCAGGCAGAGGGAATAGGCAGTGGAAAGCTTGGTGCATCCTAATGTAAACAGGGATCCCAGCGTGGCGGCAAAGGGACGAGCTGGGTGTGTGGGTGTTGGAGGCGGAGGCAGGAAGCAGTAAGCTCGGAAGACAGAGCGGGTGGGATGGTGCAGATCATCTGGGCCCAGGCTGGTCATTCCGAGGGTTTGGCTCTTACTCTGAAGCAGGCAGGAAGCTTTTAGGGGTTCTCGTGGAGAAGAGCAACATAACCTGACTTGCGTTTTAAAAAGGACGGGTAAAGTGGTA
Organism: Camelus ferus; assembly: GCF_009834535.1. Classification (NCBI taxonomy): domain Eukaryota; kingdom Metazoa; phylum Chordata; class Mammalia; order Artiodactyla; family Camelidae; genus Camelus; species Camelus ferus. The sequence continues at coordinate 48,453,294 of NC_045709.1, forward strand.
AAGCAAATATAGTCAAACATTAATGGTAGAGTCGAGGTTGTGGATATACGGGTTCACTGTGAACATTTTTCCTCTTTGCTGTATGTTTGAAAATTTTCATAATAAAATGTTGGGGAGGAAAGATTCATTCTGGTTGGTGGTCTGAGAAGAGACTGAGGTGTCAAAGGCAGAGAAGGGGGACCAGTGCGAGGCTATTACAGTAACCAGGGGGAAAGGCGGGGGCTTAGAGAGGGCGGCGGTACAAGGTTTTGAGTCTGGATATAGTTTGGAGGGAGAGCCATGAGAATTTAGTAGCAGATTGGCTGCAAGGGGTAAGGAAGAGGGGACTCAAGAGTGATGCCAAGTTCTCTGGCCTGAGCACGTAACCAACCGCATGTCATTACCTACCGCAGACAGCGGCCAGGCTGCTGCATCCCATGCTTTGATTCCAGAAGGGCCCCTACCCCTCTGTAAAGCAGGTGAGTATGTCTTTGTGTCATCCTTTCTCAAGGACCTTTTTTGTCTTCCTGGGTCAGTCACCCTGTGTGGCCTCTGCCAGCCTGAAATGCTCCTGTTGCTCAGTGCCTGCTACCATCCAAGCCTTCGTGTTGCTATGGAACAGAAACAGCACTGAACTTGAGTCAGACGACCACGATCCTCTGCCTCAATACGTTGCTTAACTTTTCTGAACCTCAGTCTACTTATGAGGCTAAAAATATACAGATATAGGGATCCTGTGGGAACTGGGAAAACAGGTGAGGGGACAGATAGCATGAAAGTCCTGTCGCAGTAGCTTTTGGTCTTTCCTCACGTACCCCACTGAAATTTGTCCATTTTGTATCTCCTTACCCCGAAGGACTTTGATCAACTGTGAAGTTCCCTGGGATTCCTGGAGTTCTGCGGTGATATTCTCAAGTGCAGAGCGCTGACCTCAGAGCTGGGATGTGTGAGTTCCAACCTGCTTCTTCTTGCATGAGCTGAGTGACTTTCACAAGTTGCTTTAACTTTCTGTGATTCAGTTTTATTGCCTCAATATTCTCGAAGGTTCTTCCTTTGTAGATGTTGCCTATTAGAGGTACTTAGCCACAGAAATCGCATTTCATTCTCACAGTGACCCTATGAAATAGGTATTCTCTGATTCCGGAGACAATAGTCTAATCTCTTTGGTCTAAACCACTTTAGATGCTAAACATAAGATTTTCAGTCCAGTTTGTTTATGTATAAATATACCTTAGACATAAACAGTCAAGATAAGTGAAGGTATCTACAGCCCTAAAAGTTCCTTTGTGCCTTTTTGTTATCTCTCCCTTACTCCCTTCCCTAGCTTCCTTCCAATCCCTTGGAAACTACTGATCTACTTTGTATCACCATAGTTTCATTTGCATGTTATAGAATACTATATAAATAGAATAATGTGATGTGTATTCTTTTTTGCCTGCCGTCTTTCACCCAGCATAATTATTTTGAGTTCACCTATGTTGTTCTATGTAGCAATAGCTTATTCTTTTTATTTCTGAGAAAATTCACTTCTTTTTATTACTGAGTAGTAATCTATCATGTGGATACAGCACAATTTATTTTTCCATTCATCAGTTGATGGACAATAAGGTTGTTTCCCATTTTGGCTAGTATAGATAAAGCTGCTATGAACATTTCTATACCAGTTTTTGTATAGACATATGCTTTTATTTCTCTTAGGTAATTGCCTAAGAACAGAATAGCTGAGTTGCATGGTAGGTGTATGTTTAATTTTTAAAATTGTTAAACTGGTTTCCAAATTAATTGTGCAATTTTATATTCCCTCCATCAGTATATGAAAGTAGCCAAAACAATTTAAAAAAGAACACATTTGGATGACTTACACTACCTTATATCAAAGACTTACAAAGCTACAGTAATCAAGAAAATGTGGATTTGGTATATAGATAAGCAAATACATTAATGGAACAGACTGTAGAATACAGAAATAAAACCACATGTATGTGGTCAACTGGTTTTCAACAAGTGTGCCAATGCAATTTAAAGGAAGAAAAAGATAATGTTTTCAACAAATGGTGCTGGAACAGTTGGGTATCTTTATGCAGTGAAATGAACCTTGATATTGTAGACATTTTAATGAATCATTATCAAAAACCTAAGAAAACACCATGGTTTGAATAGGTTTTTTGGATAATAGGTAAATGATTAGAAAAAATGATTCAATTTAAAAAGTTTAAAAATTTGAATTATCACCATCCAACTGAGGAAAATTCATACAATCATATAAACTGTAGTCAATATTGACAAGTACAATTTATCAATCTCTGATTTGCCTTCTAAAAATATATTAAAAAATATTCAATACAATTCTAATGTATGGAAAATGAAAATAGCCAAATAAAGTTACATTCTTTATCATTCTGTCTATATAGGCAAACTAATTTATCAATACATTCTTTAAAAGATTGAATAAGAAACAAGATTAGGCTGTTTTGAAAACAGCTTGCTGGATCAGTAAACGAAAACCTTTTTTGTGTCACTGTATTTACCTCTTTTGTGTCCAGATGGAGCCTGTAGTAGCAAATACAAAATTGAGAAATGAAGGTGAAAGTTTACCAGTTGAGAAAAAAATTGTATATTTGTGATCAACTCTCTCAATACTATTTAAATTTAACCCTTCCTTCTCTGGCTGTTACCAGAGTTTTCTAACAAAGTAATAAAAACCTACTTTCCTTCTGTATCTTTTTCTGATTTAAACCACATGCAGATTTGTTAGCACCCTTGCTGGTTTCTAGCTTTCTATGCCAGTAGATGGCATTCTTATTCTTGCTTTTATTTTAGTAGTCTTAGATTCATGATGAATGTAATGCTATGTGCTAGACTGACATTGATTCTGGTTCCTACAATCCATGTCATCAGGGTGAGCAATTTCTGATGCACACAGAAAGGAGAGAAACACACTCGAGAGAAGGATAAACCTGCAGTACTTGGAAAACTGAGATGTGTCCAAAAAATTGTAGTTTCTTTATTTTTTCCTTTGCTGAGTAGTGTCAGGTCTAGCGATGGTAGGAGTTTTGGGGGAGGGAAAGACTGAAACTTGGCCATTCAGACTATCCCCATCTCTGCAGGGCAGCTCAGTTTCTTGTAGGTTAACTCCACCGATGGCTCAGGCTTTCAGGCTGTTTCTGCACCTTGTTCCCCTGTGTGGAGTCGCTTCTGGACGTCAGGGAACATTGACCTTGTGGCAACAGGATCGGGTCTTGGGTCTGCATGCTGGCTATTTTGAATGTTCCCTGCTCACCTGGTGGCTTGGTCCTGATGACTCTGCAGGCGTGATAGATTCCCTTAGCACAGGCAGGGTTTCCTCCCCCAGCTCTGCAGGTGCTGCGATCTGCTCGTCTCGGCCATGGCCTCCGACTGGCCTTGGCTATGACCATTCTCCCCACGGCCTCTGCTTCAGGGTCCCTTTACCCTCAGTCGGGCGATCTGTGGCTAACTGTCTCACTTGCTACTCTGGGCTGTGATACAGCTCCCTGTCTGAGAGGACCTTTGAGATGTCTGGTCCCCATCCATACCCTCCAAATGGGGCCACCGGAAGCTTAGGGCCACCATTTCTGGCCTGCTGCCTACATGTGCCCTACTGCCTACATGTGCCCTACTGCCATTTCTAGTCTTCTGTGACTACCAGGTTCTGGGTAAGGGCATAGAGCCAAGTGGCATCTCCCCTGGGTTCCAAAGAGGAAATAGATCCAGGCGCCCCTGCCTTTAGCTTAATTTACCGTCTCTCATTGCAAGACACAGTACCCCTGCTTCCTGCTAACTAAATGCCAGACAACTAACCTCCTCCCCAATTTCCAAATCCTACCCTAGGGGGCAGTAGCCTTCCCACTGAAAACCATTGCTTTAGACAGTACCTTCCCATAACATGTTTATAATCTCTCCTGAGTCTGCAGGTCACAAATTTAGCAATATTCAGCAAAATGAGCCTTTTTTTTCGTATACTTTCAGATAATTCTGGCATCTATGCTGTGGGACTTCTTTTTTTCCTTTTTGAATTTTTATTTTATTTTATTAAACTTTTTTTTTATTGAGTTATAGTCATTTTACAATGTTGTGTCAAATTCCAGTGTATTTTTCACTTATCATGAACATACATACATTCATTGTCACATTGTTTTTTCATTGTGAGCTACCACAAGATCTTGTATATATTTCCCTGTTCTGTACCATATAATCTTGTTTATCTATTCTACATATGCCTGTCAGTATCTACAAATTTCGAACTCACAATCTATCCCTTCCCACTGTCCCCCTCCACGGCAACCACAGTTTGTATTCTATGTCTATGATTCTATGTCTGTTTCTGTTTTGTATTTATGTTTCTCTCTCTTTTTTTTTTTTTTTTAGATTCCACATATGAGCGATCTCATATGGTATTTTTCTTTCTCTTTCTGGCTTACTTCACTTAGAATGACATTCTCCAGGAACATCCATGTTGCTGCAAATAGTGTTATTTTGTTGGTTTTTATGGCTGAATAGTATTCCATTGTATAAATATACCACTACTTCTTTATCCAGTCATCTGTTGATGGACAGGCTGTTTCCATTCTTGGCTATTGTAAATAGTGCTGCTGTGAACATTGGGGTGCAGGTGTCATCCTGAAGTAGGGTTTCTTCTGGATATATGCCCAGGAGCAGGATTCTTGGGTCCTATGGTAAGTCTATTCCTAGTCTTTTGAGGAATCTTCATACCGTTTTCCACAGTGGCTGCACCAGACTGCATTCCCACTAGCAGTGTAGGAGAATTCCCTTTCCTCCACTATGCTGTGGGACTTCTTGATACAAGTGTCCCCATTATTAATAGATCTGGGGACTCCTAAGTTATCCAGGCATTTTTTTGAGAACAGCAGCCCCACACTATACTGTCTTCCATTCCTGTCTTTTGCCCATTTATCTATTGAACTATTTTCTCATGGATTTGAATTAACCCTTAATACCTCTCTGCTATGATTAGGAAAATTAGCATCCAGAGACACCAACAGATTCACAGAGTCTCAGGGGTGGGAACTAGGTTTATCAGGACCAAAGCTCTAATCTTCTGTCCAGAACTTTCCTATGTTGTAAGATTATTGCCTCATAAATTAATCCATTGGTTTTTTATTTGGAAATCAGTGTCCTAATGATAATAATAATAATAATAATAATAATAATAATAATAATAATAATAATAAATTTATTATTATTGATGTAAATCAGTTCAGGAGGGCCTGATTGTACCTGGGTAAAGTGACACACTGAATTTCTAAACCTGCAGACTACAAGGTAAGGACCCCACTAAAGCTACAGCCACCTTAAGAGACCCAGCCTATGGAAGCCTTTCAACTAACTTAGTTCTTCTTCAGACACAAGGAGCCATGATTTTTCTTGGTTTCTTATTCTATATTTATCCATTTTTATAGTCAGACTTTGTTTACTGTATTGTCTGGATTTTTTTTTTTAATGCAAAAGTCTACATTTCCTAGATCTCAAAATCCATCCTGGAACAGTCCATCTTGTCTGGAACCAGATAATAAAGTGAATCAAACATATAAAGCCAAAACAGAAACAGTCTTATCTTCTTCTTTTGATGTAGCAAGTCTTATTTAAGGGGGAGAAAATTAGCATGTTCTATACAACATTAGAAAAAAACCTTCTCTTTCAGGAGCAATTTTTATGATCCAATTCCCCAATTTGAGTCCTTCTGATCTACCTGTTATTCTTTCTAAGTCAAGAAAAGAACATTAGGGGTAATGGTTGAGTTGTGAATGATAAACTCTATGTGTGTATTAGAGAGAGAATGCATATGTAGCAATTGACTTAACTAGGAGTGCAACCCTGTGCACATTTATGTCTGAGGTCCAAATCAAGCCCTTAACAGGCAAGATTCTTTAATATAAATGAGAAATAGGCTCTATCCTGCCATAATGACCTGCAGCCTCTCAGACATGACTCTCTACAGACCGATCAGTCCACAAAAAGGTTGGCCAGCTCACTGAAGCCATTATCTTTTATTTATGCAGATCAGATTGTGACAATCCTTGGAATTTTTTGTTTAATCTTTTTTTTTTTAAAATCCTCTTGATACGATCTTTTCTTTCTGCTTCTGTATAGGCAACTCCCCAAACAAGCATTTTCATGACTTTCCAAGTCATTGAATGAAAATATTAGAGTATAATTTGGTTAGCTTGTATTATTCCACAAAGAAAACGGTTTTAATTTTGGAGACTACTAGATAAAGGAAGAGGAAAAAATTCCTTAATTTTTTAAACCACACAGGGACTTATGTGCTGTGCCAACATACTAACCAGCACCGAATCCCAATAGCTTACACTTTCATTATTTGATATGCCCTCTAGAGTTTTGGATGTGGCTCAGAAAAAAAAATTAAACAAATTTCTTACATAGGGCCCTAATTTTCAATGGATGTGCTTTAAAAAAAACCTTAGCTTTCTTCTTTTTATATTTCCCATTAGTCAATGTTAGCTACATGTTCATGAATGAGAATTTAAATAGCATACATCTTGTAAAAAAAAACATACCAGGGTGGCCGTTCTTAATGCGTGTGCTTCTAGTAATCATCCCCTCTTGGGGAGTGAGGGGGATGTTCAAAAGTGGAAGTTGAAAGAAAAAGAGAATATTACTTCTGAGTGTGGCAGTTTGGTCTCCATTGCATATTACTTTTTTTTTTTTTTTCCTATAGTGTTGTTCTTTCTTGCTTTTATCTGAGCCGAGAAGCAAGGCAAGAAGCCCACTGAGAGATCAGGCAACCACCATTGTAGGAAGGATTTTCCCACTTGATTAGGGGTAGTGCTGAGTTCAGCTGACATCCTCAGGGTTTTTATTCCTGCGTTTAATCCACGAGCATTTTATTGAATGTTAATTATTATGTTTCAGTTACTCTGCTAGATGTTATGGCAGATAAAAGAAAGAATTAAAGACAATGCTTGCCTTTTTTCACTCATTTGATAAACATTTGCTATCCACTGCCATACAACAATGAATACAGAATGGCATGGAAGACAACCTGAGTTAGTGATGGTGTTGTTACAGAAACAGGATCCGTTGTACTGGCTGTCATCAAAGTAAAGGTACAGGGTGTTAAGGGAGCATAACACACAGGGATGCTAAGTTAGTGTGTATGTCCAAAAGTTAGCAAAGTTCTCCCTGAAGTAATAAAGTTTACGTTGAGACCAGAAGTATGAGACCAAGTTAGATATTGGGGATGGTAGGGGTTGAGTGTGTCCTGGGAAGATGGGAGACAGCTGTGTGAAGGTTAAGTTGAGTGGTGCATTGTGAGGAACTAAAAGAAAACTCAAAGCGAGGTAAGACTCAGTTCTTTTTTCTCATTGAGATCATGAGTTTTGAGGGCTGCTGTTAAGTGGCCACGAGCGGCTGTCTTCAGTGACTGGAAGAGATGGGCTGCATTTGGAGCAACTTGCTGTCTGCAACTCACATCTCACCGGGAGGAGCGGGCAAGCCCCTGGGAAGCCAAGGATGGGGGAGGGGAAAGAGAATTCAGAAAGTAAATTGTTTGAGATGGAGGTAATATAAAGAACCAGCAACCCATAAAATATTAATTGATGATAAGAGGAAAATGTCTCTCCACAACCAAGGAATAATTGAGCTCCTGAGAGTGGACATGGATTGTATTTCAGGCTTCTTATCAGTATTATTAACAGCTTGCTAGGGGTGCAGTTTTAGCTGTTGGTTGAAGGCAGGGAGTTAAGATAGTGGGATGTGAGGCAGGAAAGTTTCCTTAGAGAATTGGAGAAGAGATGGGACTAAGTTGTTGCGTCAGGGAGGGAGGGTGTGTTACAAGTCCTGGGGAGTCAGGGGCTCTGTGAGTATAAGGGGGGTGAGAAGGCTTTAACTGCAGCACGTAGTCATCATGTGACTGTCCCATACACCACCTGCAACTCAGGGTGGAGACCACCTAACTTCCTATATAGGAAGTTGGTCACAGTCCCCTCCTCTCTGGTCATCAGGAAGCCATTTCCTACTGTGAGAAAGGAAATTGCAGCATTGGTAGGAAGAGATGTGTTTGGGGTCAGTGACAGAATAGTTCTGTAAGGATATTACCTGAGTGTCCTCAGGAAAGAAGGACAATGGTTGTCTTACAACTGAAACGGAATATTACCCTCAATTGCATTGCATTCATGATGAGTTTCTTGTCATTATAGTTAGGGCATTTCTTTCTCTATACTTAAAAAATATATACACATTAAAAATATAGAATTTCTCCAGAAAAACTGTTTGTTCTTGAAGAAAAACCTTCATAGCTTTTATTTATGATGGATCAGGAATTTTATTTAAGTTTTGAGATGAAGAAACAATAGAAACTGATATAGTGACTCAGAGGGACCTGTTAGCTAATAGAGAGCATTTGGAACTATAAACTTATGCTAATGATCCTTGGCAGTACCAGAGCACTTGGCAGCACTCAGCAAAGGAACAGGGGATGGGACAGGGATGACAAAGTCATCAAAAGGACCCAGAATCTATACACACACAGGAAAACCTGCAGGCTGAATGCATACCATGTCTCACACACTCATATGACAACTATTTTCAAATATCTGGACCTGCTGTTTTGATGAATAAATTCAAATTGATATTAAAAAAGAAACAACCAGAAAGAACATATTTGACTACATTCATGTAAAAAAACCAGTGGTGACGTCTGCCATGTAAAGTAGACATGCTTGGAAGTCAGAAATAAAGTTAGATCATAACAGAAAGAGAGGGCAAAATATACCTTAAAATAACAACAATAAAAAACTCCCCAATTCATCTAACCAAGGCTGCTTGGACCCCCTCCAGTAGAGCATGTCATCTGGGCTGACGCCATCTTTGCATGTTGGCGTTGACGAATCCATGTGGAGTTTAAGGCGGATACTCATCATATTGATACTAATCATGGAAAATGACCATCCAGTTTGATGTTTCTATGTTCCAGCATGAGCACTCCCTTTACAGGGCACATTTGTGAGAATTCAGTCCTTATTTGTTGCCTTCTGGGTGTGGCAAGCTATCTTGTTCACTTGTAAGAAACTATAATGCATCTTTCACATTTAAAGTGCCCTCTGAAGCTTTCTGCTTCACAGCCTCTCTCCTTCTTTCCCCATTACTCTAAATTTTTCATACTGTCTTGAGCATCTCTCAAAGAATTGCAGATTCTAGCTGGAACATGATTAATTTAGCATGTGGCCTCCTCCGATGGAGTGCTCTGCTGTCCATCCTCCTTACACAAGGCGACTTCTCCTCTCGGCTCTTAGCAGGAAAAGTGAATTAAGGCAGAGGCCCTGGTTGTTCTGATGTGCTGCTTGAAAATGAATTTTTACTGGCAATGCCACAAAGTCAAAAGTGTGCTGTTGCAAACGTGAAATTACAATGTATAGTTGATGTTGTTTTAGTTGCAAAGCTCAGTCACCCCATTTCCCTCTCCCAGTTTGCCAAGGGAATATCTATTATTCTTTATTTGGAGGTGAAAGGCAAAACACAGGCGTTTCGCCTCCTTAAAGACTCCCTGCCTTTATTTTGTTCACGTCTCTAACGCTGTCTTTATTTATTTCATCCGCTAATGTTTTCTGTGAGAAGGTCACCTCCCTTTGCTATTGAGAAGAGAGGTACTTTTATTTCCAGTGTTGTAATTCTTTTAATAGAACTCATCAAGTTAAACCATGAAGGCTGATCCTCTGCAGTCACAGATGGCTTCCAGAGGCATTCACCATGGAAATCTGCTCCAGAATATCTCCTAGACCTGGGCCCATTTGGCTTCCATAATTTTTATGAAGAAGGACAGTGAACAGTGTAAACCTCTTTTTTGAATGGTATTTTGAAATCACATTTGTGTGTATCTCCTACAAGTTAATTACTTGCCCGTTTTAAAAGACTCTTTTTGTGTAAGAGATGTGACTATCAGGAATATAACCTATTTAGCAAGATGCCTGATTGACTCAATCAATCCATGCTCATATTAATGATGAGGAAGAGGAGGAGAGGAAGAATGAGGAAGATGGAATGCTGCGTCTTGGAAAATGTCACTAAAATAACCTGTTGATAAGACAAAGCTGAGATCCTCTGTATTTCAGAGTCCTAATAATGAATGGAAATTTGGCTTAAAGCAGGTCTTTTAAAGTTGGGGAGTAGTGGAGTTTGGAGGAGTTGAGGGATAAGTGTACAGGAAGTATGGGAGGGAAATGTTCATTGAGTTTGCGTGACGATCATGCTATAAGAGCTTAAGATTGGTGAAATCGAGAATTTTGAAGGGTCTTGGAAAGTAATCAGTCATTGGATTGAAGAGCTGAACCTTTTGATGTTCGTGTAAGTGGGATTTTCATCAAGTTCCTGGGACCAACAATAAAATTATATATTTGCAATTTTTCTCTTCTTGGGCAAGTTTTCTGAAGCACTACAGTAATGTCAAGGAAGACAGTGAAACAGTAAAGTTCTGTTAGTGAAGAGCGAAGACAGCCGCTAGGAAAGCCACGCCAGCATCGTGGTAAATTGTGTGGGTGTAGCTGGCTTCCATCCTCCTTCCTTCTCTTCCTTATCCTCTTCATCCTTCTCCTTATTGTGGCATTTTGAAGCTGAAGTCATTTACCTTCAGAGAATTAGTTATTTGACGTGTGTGTGTGTGTGTGTGTGTGTGTGTGTGTTTTATAGTATGGTAAATATTCTGTGCTGCCATGAAAAGAACCTGTCCCAGGGAAAACTTTTCTTCAAGGCCATTTCAAACATTGACTCTTTACGAACTCTGACCACGGTGCTGGAGAACTACATGCCCTTCCCCTGTGACGTATTAGGATTTACTGCTTTCCTGACTCCTCCTCCCCACAATGTGAGCTCCTCAAAGTAGGAGTTGCATTATTTTTCTGTCATCAAATACTTTTCTCCTTAATTCCAGGGACTGTACTTTGTGTTAAAGAAACCATGAGGAATAAAAAGCAGTGCCTGCCATCCTTGAGTTCTTGTTCCACTACAGAAAGTAAATGAAATAACTGTCATTAAGTTACCTTTTTAATGATTCCATGTGCTTAGTAGAGCATTGCACTCAGTAGTGTAGCAACAATTCTGAGATGAGTGATTGTACAACCATGAGGTGAGTGTGAAATGGTATTTTATTGTGGTTTTAGTTTCCTGAGAAAGTTCACATATACCCCACTTCTAAATAAATTAACTTTTTATATCACTTACTCATGTTTTGTTACTAGATCGTTGTCATTTTAAAAAAATGAATATGCAGGATTTTATTGTATATTCTGAGCTAAAATTTCCTACTGGTTTTATGGATTGTGAATATCTTCTCCCTGTGTCTGGCTTGCATCAGTGTCATTTTTTAATATACTGCCTTTTGTGGTCCAGAAGTTTTAATTTTAATGTATTAATCTTTTCCTTCATGGCAAGTGCTTTTTGTGTCTTGCTTGAGAAAATTCCCTACTTTAATGTAATAGATGTGTTCTCTATTTTCTTCTAAAAGTTTTAAAGTTTTGCTTCTTGAGTTTATTGAATTTACTGTAATTAATTTTTGTGTATGGCGTAAGGTAGACATTTGACTTTTAGTTTCCTCACGTGATTCACTGATCAGCTGAATACTTAAGGGAGAACCTCTGCAAATCTCTGAAGGTTCTTTCTTTGTGCTGCTCACTCCTGTCTTTTACTTTGTCTTTCTAATTCTAGCCTCCTTGTTGTCCCTGAATTCTCAGCTCCATCTCTTCAACTCGGTTTGTTTACTAGGCTATGCCTGAGTTCCTCCTCCCTGTTCTGTGGCTTGGAAATGCTCTCAAGGCAGTAAGCTGAGCAGTCATGGGGCTCACCTCATTTGTTTCCATTTCTTAGGGATTACTGTCTTTAGATGCCTGATGCTGAGTGTCTTGAAAACCTTGTTTTATGTATTTTGTCCATTTTGGGTTGTTTTAGACAAGAGGGTAAATCTGGTCTCTGTTGTTCCATCTTGACTGGAAGCAGCAGTCTGAAGGCAGTGAGAATTGAACTAGTTAAGATCTGAAGCTGGAGAAGTCAACATGGAAGAGCTAATTTTATGGATCCATAATCTGAAAGAGAGCTCACATTGATTCAACACGATGAACAGGGGAAATGGAGGCTTCGAGAGGTGAAGTGACTTTCTAGGTGTGAGCTGTGTACCAAACAATGATTACTGTCCAGGAAATCAGGTGGTGGCTTGGTGCATTTTCTCTGAGCTCTGGCACTGTATTTGGAAAGACAAGATAAAAAGGGCATATTTTCCCTTTCAGTGTTCAGGGGACCTAGAAGAGAAGGCAATGGTTTGGGCTAGGATAAAATCAAAGTGGTCCTAGGAAAGGAAGAAGATCTCCTGATGATGGTGGCCTGAGAGTTCTTGTGACCTAGCTTCCAAAGTCCTGTGGCAAGACTTCCACCACTGTCCATTGATAAAATGCGAGTCACATGGCCAGCCAAAGGCAAATGAGGGGACACAAGGATGTGAATATCAGTGTGGTTACTGAGGTGAAGATCTTTGGTGCCAGTAACCATAGTAACCCACTAAACGTTTTGAGTGGAGAAATGGGAAATAAAGTGAGAAACAGAATATGGCCAAATCGTAGCCTCTTGAATGCCAGGGTGTAGTCAAAGGGAACCTAAAGGCTCTTGTGCATTGGATTAATAAAGCAAAACCAGTGTTTTAGGAAGAACAGTCTAGTATTGACATGTGTTCTGCTTAGAACAGGGAGGACTGGATGTAGATTGAGATGTTAGGAGGCTGCACCATAATAATTCAGGTGTGAACAGGTAGAACCATAACAAAAGTGGATGCAGCGGGGATAGAAAAAAAGGGAGACTTCTAGGATATTTTGATTCTAATTTGATGTTAAGAATCCTGCCTGGTAGAGAGATGTGTTTCCATTGGCACATGATAGCTATGAAAACCTAGTGAAGAAATATGCTAAGTCAAGAAATACATTGTCAAAAATTTTTCGGGAATTCATAAGATGATAAAGAAGACCAGAGACATATTAAGCAAAATGGGGGGCAGGAAGGAAGTAGAGGATAGAAACAGTGAGTGTGAAAGTGAGAACAGGGACAATGATTATACCTAAAGTACACGGGAAAAAATATTCATAGGGGAGGAGGAAAAAAATACACTGAATAGAAATGTATACCATCTGTGTAAACTCAGCAGAGAAACAAGTAAGACATAAATCTCAGTGACATCACCACTTAAATATAATGGCACAATAATTGATTTTTATTAGTGATAACACATTCATTCATTTAACACACACTTCTAAATATTTACCATGTACACAGCCCTGACTCATTCCCTGACACTGTTATGTACACAGAGAGAAAAAAGACCCTCAAATCTTACCATTATGAAATTTGCAAAGTGTTGATGACAGATGTGTACAGAAAAATTTGTAACATTATAAATGCTAAGTGCTAAAGAAGTCGTAGGAAAAATTACTTAAAACACAGAGGAGGGAGTGAATAACTTTTCTGAGGGTGTCAGAGATGACTTCACAGAAGATTGAGGCAATCAAGAAGAATGGGAGTTCGGCAGCTGGAGAAAGTGGATCGTTTCATTCCAGATAGTGGAGACTCCCGGCACATGCAAAGGTGGAAGCTTTAGAAAGCATGATCGATTTGAAGATTAGCAGGAAGCCTGGTGGACTCTGTTCACCAAGGTTGGGAAGTTGGGAGACCATTTAAAGTATTAAAAACTATTTGGAATCTTTGGCACCCAAAGGTTAAACTGTCAGTTATCTGGAAGCCTATTAACCCACAATAGCTCTTTATTGCCCAAACTTCCCATTCCAAAGTGTCTGTTAGTGGTATTTACTACTATTGCCTACTCTTAATCTCTTTCCTTCAATATGATGGTATGACCACCATAAGATTTGTAGAATCTCTGAGTGAGGTAGAACATATGTGTCCTATGTTTTGTGGCAGCAGACTAGATTGAAGAGGCAGAATTAAGTCACATGTTAGGCATTCTTGGGATATCCTATGCGACTTTGGAAAAGCTGGGGGAACTAGATCTATTTATCTATCTATAAATAAATCATCAATTTATATCTCCAAATTGTGATATGAAATGCCCTTGGATAATATAAGAGTTATCAACCAGCATGGATTAACAGTGCAGAATGCAAACTACAGGATTGCCATTTTTGCAGATGTTACCAAGCAGCCTGTTAAAACAGTGCAATATTCAACTTCATTAGCTTTATTCAAAACACAAAGACTGCTGTTTAAAGTGTGTTCTTTGGGTAAGTTGTTTTTCAGGATAATGCTAATATATAACCTTTGTAAATAAAGTTTCAGTTCACAAAGTGCTGCCACATCCATTATTTGGCTCACTCTACCTCTAAGAAGTAGGTAGACATTTTTCCTCCCATTTTACAGGCTAGAAAACTGAAGCTCAAAAACATTCAGGGCTTTGCTTAAGACCATGTAGATCCCAAGTGGAGGAGGCAAGATCTGAACTTAGATCTTTTGACTTTAAGTGCTTTGTCTTGCTAGAACACTGCAGCTTCTTCCTACAACCTGGTGATTCTGATTTAACTTTAAATCTTTATTGTCAGTGCAAACATACATAATTTAAAAGTTAGGGCACTTAAGCACATTAGTAAGTAAAAATATACCAATAACTTCAATAAAAATATGGCACTTTAAAAAATGTAATTTGTACATTTCTGCAATAGACATTATTACCCTGGTGATAAAGAACAGTTTGTTTTACTTATTTACTTGATAATGATGATGACCAGCACATGTTTCACCACACGTAAACATTACAGGGACTCGGTCCCCACATGGAAGCAGCTCACCATCTAATGCGAAAAGCCAGAGAACCTAATTATCAGCAGTATGGGGCAGAAAAGAGTAAGTGTTGACTGGGAGGTGCAGAATGTACGGAGGCAAGGGAAAGGGGGACATTCATTTCAATCAGGGAAATCAGGAAAGGATCATGAAGGAGACTTCTTGGAGCTGAGCTTTGCCTTATGGATAAGATGCTAAGAAAGTCTTCATCTGTTTAGGGCCGGAGACAGGGAGGGTAGAGAGCATTCTAGAAAGAAAAATGGTTTGCAAACACTAGGAAGTGGGTAGGTGTTTGAATAACTGCTGATGATCTGATGTCACTATGTCAGAGAAAGGTACTAAAGGTGTAGGGCAAGAAACAAATGGCATAGGGACTAAGGGGCAGGTCATGGAGGCTATTGAATGCCTTCATGGTGTTGGTCGTGCAGGCCCGGGAAGACGTATATCAGGACTCGGAGCCAAGGAGAGGCACAACCGAGCAGGGTGCAAGGAAGGTTGCTCTGGGAGTGGTTTACAGAAAGGATGAGAGGGGAAAGATTGTGCTGGGGAGAGGCTAAGAAAGGAATAGGACGGGAACTCAAAAAAGGCAGACATCCAGGTGAGGTCCAAATGAGTATCACAGTCTGGAAGTAGCAATAGGAACAGAAGAAAAGATGGTCAGGGAGTGGGACTCCAGAAGAGGCAGGAGCCACAGACAATGGTGGGATTTCTGGATTTAATAACGGTGAGGTTGGCGAGCATGGAGATGAATTCAGTGATGTGGAACAAAGAGGGGACTGGTGAAAAGATATTTGTTTGGGTTTGTTTGAAATCCTCATAGTATTTTAGTTTTGTGGATAAAGCACAATACTTTTTCTTTTGAAAAAAATGAGCAGGCAGGAACTGCATGTTTTGCAGACTGTGATTTACGGTGCACAGTGGTTGTGTAAGTTTTACTCTCTTTGGCCTAAGCTCTCAAAAGAGAGCTCTTGCTGGGACACGCATTCTGATTTTGTGTTTCTGTGTTTTACAAGGGAATTGAAATGCACCACTTCAGAGTGAATTAGGAGTGAGTTTGTACATTTTTCTGCTTAGCGGAACTCAAGTAGTTTCTCAGGGAATACATTCTCTGTTTTCCCAACACCTTTCCCTTATTCCCCAAACATTACCACGTGTCTCTCATATTTCCCACAGTGTCATCAGATCGAGAGAGTGAGGGAAAGAACAGGCGGAGGGCACGATAATTTTACACCTGAGACAGTGATATGTAGGATCTGAAGTTCCTAAACTCCTGAAGACTCTTGGGTACGATGTACCTTTTGAGTTCCAGCACAAAACCAACATAGCACGTGGAGTAGTCCCTGAAAGTATCAGGCCATAGACTGCACCTGAAAACTCTTACTGTCGAGCGTTTGGGAACATTTCATAGTGTTTCCTCAATGCCCAGTTTCACACTTATAATATACTGAAATTAAAAAGGAAGCCTTTGTTAATATTCAACAGGCCTAATACTGAGGAAATGTAGATGCAGTTCCTCTTACCTCTCCTTTTAACACTTTTTTTCCTGTATTTAATCTCACAGGAATCCCTTCCCTCTCTTTTCTTCCCTTTATCGTACTATCCAGACTTCTGTGAGCAAATGACTGGGAGGAGTTCTCTGATCTAAACCCAGTATCACTCAGTAGGGCTAGGGGATTAATCCCATTCGGAAGAAGAAGACGGTTCTCAAGTTATATATATTTGAAAGGGCCACTTGTGTAGTAGGTTGCAAATCTATGTGCGTTACACCTGATGTGCCCAGAAAAAATAAGAGCTAAAAAGCACCCAAGGCTGGTGCTTCCCGGGATTGAGTCCTTTGAGGAGGGTTTCCAGGTCCTCCTACATCAGGAGACATCAGGTCACGCAGATGATGCCAGTGGAGCCACAGCCACTGGTAGGACAGGCAACATCACTGTAGAAGCCATGGCTTTGGTATTATTCTCTGGCTGTCTCTGGACCTTGTGTTTCACTGAGCAAAGTCTGGACATGCTTGGCTTTGGGTCTTTTTTTGGTCTTTGTAGGAATTTAGGAATTATCAGAGCCAGAAGCCACAGTTTGGTGAGAAAACCCTTAGAACAATGGGAGAAGCTGGTGTGAAGGAGGAGAGCTCCTCCATTGTTCTTTTTCTGCTGAGGGTCTGATGACCTTGGAAGGTGAAAAGCACTACCTAGAGCTCTTCAGGGGGTGGGTTCCTTTAAAGGGAGTGAAATACCAGAGTTAGCATGATAATCATGGTGTTGAAAATGCTGCCTCGTAGGAAACAGTGAAAAGAGACCAGCTATGTTGGCATTAAGGAAACCAATACAGTATTAAAGTTTATCAGGTGAAGGAACTGAAACAAAGGAAGTAGTTTAAATTACTTTCTAATGAGTTGGAATACCTTTCTGAGTACCATCATCAGTGACCTGGGTTCAGCTCTCACTAAAGTTTTCAAATAACTAACATGCTAGAGTGTGATTCCTATTTTTCCTAAATAAGAAAATGACAACTTTCAGTTTGCATTGGAGGGAATGTAGACGTTCTGGGAGAGGAAATTCAAATCACAGAACCCAGCCCAGTTCCCTGCGACAAGGGTCTTTCTGGAAATGCATCCGTCACCAGTTCACGATGACCTTGTATGAGCTTTTTCACTGGACTGGCTCCCAGTTTGCTCGTTGGAAAATGGAAGCTCTGGTGTCCAGATTATGAAGATCCTTTCGTCTTTCTAAGGATACTGAGCATTTTTACTGGGAGTTGAGAAGGAATGATCACAGGGGTTTTAGCAGCAGAAACAAGATGAAATCTGGGTTTTAGAAGATCACTCTGGCTCCATTCTGAGGCAGAATAGGGCAATGCCACCAAGCTGATCAATACTTCTGGGATGATGGCCAGAAAAGGAGCAAAAGTCTCCAGAAAACAGCATTTATTTGAAACCAAAGGGCATCAATCCACGACAAAAGAGGCTCTATGAGCTCAAGTCGTACCAAGGTGAGTCTGACCCTCTCAAGAACATCAGAGAACAGAAGAATTTCTGCCCACGTAGAATTTCTCCAGCTAAAGGGAATTTTTTTCCTGTCCAGATGTGTTCTATATTACTCTGAACTTCTGATTCATGGTGAGATTTGTTTCAAACTGAGAGTCAGTTTTCTTTTGTATTTAAATGCACCATTGCTGTACTGAACTTTTCAAGCAAACATCAAGATGGAAGCCTTGAAGTGAATTGTTAAAAAAAAAAAAAAAAGGAAGCAAGCTATTGTTTTGCAGAACAAAAGTAAAAATCTACAAACAACAGTAATGGGCAATGGATATAATTTTGAAACACATGGCAATTGGATTACAAATGTGTAAACATTTACATACACGTTTCAGCAAATTATATTTTATTTCCTGGCAAAGTCATCCTAGGTGGAGCAGGGCTGGTGCCTCATTTGGTGGTGCTATACCCTGAGAAGTGCCGGTCTCTCCCACTGAGTCCTAATTGCATGCATTTTCACTGGTAAACCAAAATCTCATAGCTGGGGTCACTCTTGGTAATTAGTCAATACAATTTGTATTCCCACCTTTTGTTGCAGCTGTTATTTTAAAAAACAAGACAGAAAAAAAAAATTCTTCTTTTTGTTTTTTTGCATGGATTTACTTTAAAACTTGTGTGGTCCACACAGTAGAACTCAGCCAGCTGAGATTTGCTGTGACGATGGTTTATTTAAGCAGCTGTATTCTGTTGTAGAGTATCTTGTGACTTGCCTCAAGGAAAATGTCTGTATCCCCCAGACTGTTTGATTGCAGCTCCTGTTTTGGACTCTTTGGGGCGGGCTGTCCCTGTATGCTATCTGGTGTCAGCTGCAGCGAGCGGTGGGGGATGGATCTTCTCGCAGCCTGCTGATGTCAAGGTCTCGGCGAGCTCAGATTCCGGGGCTCATCCGCCTTGTCAGGAGCACTTTATTTGTATTGCTTGTGTCGCCTGCGTTCCCCACATCAGAATCCTGAGAGTCAGGATAACAGCTACAAAGCGGTAATTTTTCCAGCATCTGTCCTCGTCCGTTTGGAGGGACGTACAGCCCATCAGTGGCAAATTTCTTTCCAGCAATCATAGCTGTCCTCAGGGAGTGTCACTGAGGCCCCCGATAGTGCTTGCTTCTCTCTGGGTGGTGCGAGGCTCTGGTCTCCAGCCCGTTCAGTTGTCTGAGGCAAATGTGGTGTGTGTGTGTGTGTGTGGGTGTGTGTGGTGTGAGTGTGGGTGTCCTTGTGGATACGAGGAGAGGCTCAGAGGGACAGGTGTCACAGGGCCTGTTAGTTAGTCTTGGGTGGCCGGAGGCTGGGAAACAGCACAATCTGTATTTTCCTTTCTGTCCTTCTAAAAGGTTTGAGTATTTATTAGAAGCACGTGCTACTTTTACAGTAAGGGAAAGGCCTGTTTAAAAAATAGACCTGAATGTTTGTGTTCTCCCAAAATTCATATGTTTAAAAAACGAATATCCCAAGATAATGCTATTTGGAGGCGGGGCCTCGGGAGGTGATGAGGTCATGCTGTGGCACCTTCTTGAATAGGACTTGAAAAGGGGATCCCAGAGAGGTCTCTCGTCTCTTCTACTGGGTAGGGCCACAGCGAGATGACAGCGGTCTGTGAGCCGGGAAGTGGACCTCACCGGACACCAAACCTGCTGGCACCTTGATCCTGGACTGCCCAGCCCCCAGGGTGGTGAGAAACAGGTTCCCACTGTTTATGAGCTACCCAGTCTATGGTGTTGTTACTTACAGCAGCCTGCACAGACTAAGACAAATGGCAAAGTGGAAAGAGTTTCCAAGGAAAGAGCCCGTTCCTGAGGGTGGGCCATGGGAGAGGGAAGCTTGGTATGGGTGGTGTGAGGGGCTGGGGCCACAGAGGGCTGACTGAGGGCAGATGAGGGATGTAGTGGGGAGAACTGAGGGCCAGCCCAGGAGATCTACGCAGGAAGGATGGCCTTCCATTAGCCATCTTGCTGGAAGAGATTCAAGATGTGCCCTTTGAACTCAGTCTGTTCTCTTCTCCAAGACTCTGAGTGGTGCCCTGTACACCATTAACCCTGTTACTGTCAAGGGTATCCGAGTACTCACCCACTATAATAGCTCTGTTCCCATGTGGAACCTTCATTCTTGGTCGGGCCCCAGGACTCCTCCCACCACTACCTCTGCCAACTGAATTCAATGTCTTATATTATTTCTGTCCATGGCTTTATATTCTATTAGAGATTTTAAATTCCTTTGCGGATAGGAACTGTATCTTATCCAGTTTCACTCCCTTCTCCAGAATTTGAACTGAAATTCACATGTAGCAGGTGCTCAATGAATGTTAAACTAAAACAAGGAAATAAGAGTGAAGAAACATTTCATTATTTCACTAGTGTGGCAAGGGCTACACCCGTGAGAAATTCTTGGCTTAGTTCCCACTACATTTGGCATCTGTAAGAAGGAGATCATCTTAATTTCTCATCACGTTGGTAGGGTTATTATGAGGCTTAAGGAAAAAAATCCATGTTAAGGCCATATCACATTGTTAGTGCTTCATAAATGTTAGCTAGTAGGATTTAGACAAATCTAACAATTGTTGCTGTTTACAAAGCTAAACAGATCTGAGAATGACTGAGGTCAAAATGCCTGTGAAAGTTTGGAATTTTGCTTATTTTATCAATTTGAACAGAATCAACTGCCAAAGGAAACATATGAATAAATGGGTTTTTTTCAGTCTATTCTGTTTCCATGAAAATATTCCATAACATAACGATTGGCTTATATCTAGTTGAACTCACCTAAGTTTGGCAGACCTGAAGATCATGTAAGTCACATTAGTGGAGAGGAATATCTCTTGGGCAGAAGAGACTGGTAATTTTACTAATCCGCAAGTCCTAGCAGGACTGAGTCAACTCAGTTTTTATTTATCTCTGAATCCTTTGCTCATAGGAAAGTACCTGCCCTGAAAAGAGACTGAAAATACTTGGTTAAAAAAAGTTAATGAATGGCCTGGGGTCAAAGTTCCTTGATAGTTTCTAAATTATACAAAAATATTTCACGTATATCACTCATAAGAAAGAAAACCATGTATGTGAGTCTGAGATTTGGGTAGCCATGTCAGGGTGCTTATTTCTGATTAAAAACTGTAAAATCAAAGCAGTTCAGCTGTTTGTTACTGAAGATCCAGGTAAAGTGGGTTGAGTAGAAGCAACCTAAGATAATCTCGATTAAGTGGCAGTCACTTGAATGTTTGGGTCGAAATGCTTTTTGTGGATCCCATACGTTAGGAAAGCTAAGCTGTTGAACAAGTAAGTCGATAATTTGTGAAAGAATCCAATAAATGTGTGTAGAAAGGCTGATTTTGGAGTTGCTCTCTTTCAGGGATGTGAGAGGAGCAGCTGGGGGGGGGGGTCCTTAAAATAAATCTAATGCTCTTGCTGCTGTGCACAGAACAGCTGCCCCGCCTGGTGCTATTTGCTTTGCCACCTGGTACAGCCATGTGAGGGACCAGCCCAAGGGAGGAAGCGGCCCAACAGGGTTTTCCACTTCAAATGTAAACTGGCAAAGAGCTGTTTCCCTCCCCTGCAAAAGATTCACCAGCTCCTAAAGAGGTGATCTATATGACAAGGTTCTTGCCGATTATAAAGGACTTACTAACTTCCTTACAAGTTATAAATGGCGAGGACTAGTGTCCATCCGTTGTATAGACTAAGTATGGCTTAGAGTTGAAATACTTGTGAAATCCAGGCCCTGTGCTCTTTTCCCTCCCTGATGGTGAAATTTGGTGCTTGGAGTGTCTTAATCCTTGCTGAACAACGGTTGAGGTGCAGGCAGAGCGGGGAGGGGGGTAGTGTTGCTGATAAATAGATGAAGTTGTGGAGTGTGAGCCGCACGGATGCTGGGATCTGGGCTTTCCACTTTGATTAACCTCTGTGTGCAGTCACACTCACTCAGCCAACTGAGGACTCCATAAATGCCATCTTGAAAGTGGAAGTAGCTTAGGCTCCAGGACACTACCTCAAAAGAAAGATCTGGAGAGGGAGGATTAAACTGCTATTTAATTGTTGGGGACACGTCCACAATGTAACAAATGCCCTTAGAGAAGCAATTTGGAAAGGAGTGAGTTGGAGACCTTGGGGGAAAGTCAGAATCTTTAGTCATAAAACACCTGAACAAGACATAATTATTAGCCCCAAGCTTTATTTTAATGATGTACTATGTCTTAAATATAATACCGACAGTTCGCTGAAAGATGCCAGCTGCTCAGAACAGGCGAAACAAAAGGAAAAGAAGGGCCATTTGTAATGAGTCTGGATCTTTGTACAACCTGTCACTGTGGTCGTCTGAAGCTCTGGTGCCCTCAAGGGGCTGACAGAATGCGCCGGCATATGCCAAAGGACATCTGCCGACAGTCCTCTGGGCTGAGTGGTCCCCACTTTGATCCTTTGCCCTGTGTGCGCCTATGCATTCGCGGCAGGTTGTGAGAGAGCATCTGAGAGATAGTCACTGGAGCGGGGTGGTTGATCAAGCGCTTTCCTTGGACTTTGGAGACCTGGGTTCAAATTCTGACTAAGTTTGACAAATAATTTTGCTTTTGACATCACAGTTCCTAATCTGCAAAATGGGATTGAATCTAGATACTTTCAAGGATTAACATAAAGGCTGAGTAAAAGTTTTATGTGAAAATGCTTAGAAAACAGCAGAAGCTTTTCTGAAGAAAAGATGATTATCTCAACTCCTTCTATGGAAGAGCAAATCTCTTATTATCAACTTAATGTTTATCTGGACAATCTTTTTTTTTTTTTTTATCAATGACCTTATTCTTTATGTTACAAAAATGTGTTCTCCAACCTAAATTCCTTGAGACAATGCACATTTGTGACCTGGCTGAATGGACAGATAATTTCATTTAGAGGAGGGAATTGTGTAGTGATCTTCTTTGGCACTTTTCACTTATAATTATTTAGAATTTTTCAGTCTTTCAGAAAAAAAGACCAGATGAGCAATGCTTGCAAGGCATTTAAATACTAACTCAGTATTATTACCTCCAAGAAGCTGCTCACAAACGCCCAAGCTGGGTTCACATATTCATTCATTTGTTCCATAGCCAGAAACTCACTGATACTTTACTGCTCCCACAAAGCCCACACGCATCACCATCACTGTTCTTGACATTTCATGATACAATCAAGTTTTTGTAGGTTTTATCTTCCCTACTAAAATAAGAGCACCTTAAAGATAAAACTTTGACCTATTTGTTTTCACACCTATCGGGGTTGACATATTATTACCTGGCATATTATTAGATTTATGAAAATCAAATACTTGTGAAAATACTTGTAAAAAATACTTGTGAAATCTTGTGAAAATGCTTACATCCAAGAAGGTGCTCCTGGCAGCAAATAACAGATGACCTGACTCAGAATGGCTTAAACACTGAGGATTTTTGGTATTCATGTTGTAAGAAGCTCAGAGGGAGGGTGGTTGATTCATTAGCTTCACAATATTACTCAAGATTCAATTTCTTCCCATCTTTCTGCACTCTCATTTTCAGGGTGGCTGGGTGGCTGCCATCACACCGGACATACAGCATCCTATAGAATCTCCTTCAGGAAAAGGTTTCATTCCTTTATTCTTTTCTATGTCTTTTTTTGTTTTAAGTTCTGACTCCCTCATTCTCCACTTCCACCGGGTCAGACTTTTTCTACCATCTCATTGGCCAGAAATTAGTCACATCCTTACCCTTCAGCTAATCACTGGCACAGGAATGGTGATACCAAGATAGGTTTGAATTGAACAGAACTTACCACTGGGCTGAGCACTGGGAACTCTTTCTTGACCAAATGGCCAGTCAAAGGAGAATGGATATCTGAAAAAAACTTGTTTCATTGTGCTATTTTTTTAATATGAAAGAATGCTGAGTTGGCAAGGTAATCAGGAATGTCATCCAGAGCCAAATATTTATAGTAAAACAATGAAACAACACTACATTTTAGTTCACCAAATAATCTGTTACAATATGGAGAATGATATGAATTTGACTTTAAACACTTAAATGTCATGAGAGCTGAGTCCAGAGTTATCTTCTTTTCTGAATATTCTCCTTCAGGAATATTGAAATTTAAAAGTCTTAAACGCTTTAGAAGGGCATATTTATATTAGGCCAAAACAGAAGAAGAAAATAAAAATAATTTGCCCACCCACCTACCAATGATGCCTCAAATTCAACTTTAAGCTTTATTCCTTTAGATTCATACACTAATACCTCATTGATAGAAACACATTAATTTATAATCAGTCACTTACAAGCTCATGTCAAATATTTTATTATGTACTTTTTTTCGATAAACAAGCCAAGTGTAAGTGTTCGATAGGTAATAAAGACCCCAAATACAGTGAGCACCACCAAACTACTTAGAGGATTTTCCTGTTTTCTGTTTTTTATATTTAATAAAAACTGATATTAAATTCATATATTCAAATTCAAGGGTAAATTTGAGTCAATGTAACCTAAAATAAAGGTAGATAACCTCTCTTTAAAAGTCTGAACTCTAACATTTAGCACTAAAATCTTGAAAACATTTTTGAAATTTTTGATCCCTAATGTTCTATCTATAATACCTACAGTATTACTGTTAGGTCACTGAGGCCGATGATTGCTATAAAAATTCACTTAAAAGTAGTTCTTTGGAATCTTTTTATCAAAAGGAAGTATTCTCTGGTTGTTATAAACAAGCCTAAAACAACATATCTGCAATTTCTCTGTAGTCTGTCTCCTGCTACAAGGGATAAAAACATTAATATTTGTAACAGTAACTGGAATTCATATGGCACATTGCACTTTATAAAGTGCTGTCTCATAATTACCTCTTTTTTAACTGAAGTATATTTGATTTTACAATATTATATTAGTTTCAGGCGTACAGCATAGTGATCCAGTATTTTTACAGATTATACTCCATTAAAAGTTATTACAAGATAATGGCTATAATTCCCTGCATTATACAATATATCCTTGTTGCTTACCTATTTTATACATAATAGTTTACTTCTCTCTCTCTTTTTTAAAACTTACTCTTTTTGTATAGGATTCTTTATTTTGTTCTGATTTTTAATTTTTTTTAAATTTTATTTTTGGGGGGAGGTAATTAGGTTTTTATTTATTTATTTATGCATTTATCAAAGGTGTTGGGGATTGAACCCAGTACCTCCTGCATGCTAAGCATGCACTCTACCACTGAGCTATACCCTCGCCCCTGCATCTCTTCTTTTTTTTACCCCCCTGCATCTCTTAATCCTATACTGCCCCTTCCTCCTTTCTCTCCTTTTTGGTAACCATTAGTTTGTTTTCTACATCTGGGAGTCTGTTTCTTTTTGCATATACATTCATTTGTATTACTTTTAAGATTCCACATATAAGTAATATCATACAGTATTTGTCTTTATCTCTCTGACTTATTTCACTAAGCATAATATTCTCATACACATTGTACAAATGGCTGGCTTTCATTCTTTTTTTATGACTGAGTAATATTCCATTGTATATAAATATTGCCTCTATCCATTCATATTTTTACTGGCATTTCTTGGCTATTGTAAATGGTGCTGCTATGAACACTGGGGTGCATGTATCTTTACAAATTAGTGTTTTCATTTTTTCCAGACATATCCAGGAGTAGAATTTCTGGGTCACATGGTAGGTCTATTTTTAGTTTTGTGAGGAACCTTCATATTGTTTTCCATAGTGGCTGTACCAATTTATATTCCTACTAACAGTGTACAAGGGTTTCCTTTTTTTCACATCCCCGCCCTGGTTTGTATCCAGCTTATTGGAAGCCACAACTTTATATTTCTGGAAAAACTTAACAATAACAAAGAAAATACTTACAGACATTGATGTTTGTGATTCTCCTAAATAGAATTACTCTACGATGTTAGTTTATAGTCAATGAGACTTGTCTACTTACACAAAGCTTCCAATCAGCTTTTTGGTTATTCACTCTTAAATATGAATATACAATCAAGCATCAAGATATGTTTGAGGAGACCCTTAAATATTAAAAAGATAGACAAAAACAAACATGAAGATACAATAATTTGGAGGGAACAGATACAATGCAGGATGCATAAGGAAGCCTTCTATCATCAGAAAGATGAGAAGATATTGCATTTATGAAACAAGAACAAGATGCTCTGAAAGGAATAAGAAACATGAAAGAACTCTTGAAAAAATACATGTAGAAAAATATATCTAAATACTTGGAAAGTGATATTTAGAAAATATCTCAGGAAATAAGACTAAAATATAGAGACAGAAATTAGAAATAAAAAGAATAAGAAAAAGACCTAAATTGTGACAATGTCAAATGTTGACAAAGCTGTGGGGAAATTAAGTCACATCCTGCTTGTGGGCATGTAAATTGTAACTTCTACTTTGGAGAAGAATTTGGCATTATCTTCTAAATGGAAGAGGAGTATCATTATGACTCAGCAATTTACCTCTAGGTGTATACTTTTAGTCTAGAGTGTTTTCCCTGAGGATAAGAATCACTCAGAGTGGGTGGGTGGGGGACTTATTAAATATACATCTTCCCAGTCTTCTCCCTGGAGATCGTGATTGAGAAAGACTGAGATGAAGCTTGGGATTCTGTATTGAATTGTTTGAATGTGTGTGTAAGGCTGTTGAAGAACTGTTTTTAACAACTGTAATTTGTAAATTCTTTAGCTACAAACAAATATATGGGTAAATTATGATACAATGGAATGCTACTGAAATAAACTATATACGTTAATACATATGTATGAATTAACAGGGATAAATCTTGAAAATAGAATATAAGCATCACAAAAGGACAAGTATAGCATGGATCATGTATGCAAAGCTCAATACATATATAAAATATATAAATATAAAATAACTAGTTTTATATTATATGTTAACATATATAATAGAAAATATATATTTAATATTATCATATATAATAACATTATATATAATATAAAATAATAGAGGAGAGTGATATGTTACAAATTCAGGAAAGTGATTACCTCTAGAGAGAGAAGTGGGCTTCAACTCTGTGTAATGTTTATTTACTGAATAAAAAGGATCTGAGGCAAATACAACAAAATTGTGTATTGGGTACATAGTTTTACTGCCTTTTCCTTTGCCTTTTTTATGTTTTAATTATTTTGTTAAAAAAAAACAAATAGGCTTAGGAAATTTGAGGGTATTGTGTACAAGTCTGATTGCAAGGTCTGACTTTTCTGGTATACACCACGCTCATTTTGGATCCTTGATGATTTCCAGTGTGGGATTCTTTAGAGTAGAGCAAAAAGATAAAGATCCCAGTAAAGTAGTTTGAGAGAGTACAACATTCTCTTAGTTTTACTCTCTTTCTCTTTGTTTTCTATTTCAAAATTACCTTAGTTTTACTGTTTTCCTCTTTAATTTGAGAGCAATTAATTTCTCTATAATTTGAGAGCAATTTTTAAAGCAATTTTATCAAGTCTCTTCAAAATATTCATCTTAGTTTTCAGAGAAACGTCTATTTGTTTTAGAACTGTTATTTCATATAGGTGTATATCATATTTAGCAAAATTAAATAATGTAATAACTGAGACCATGGGCAAGTTTGTGAATGAACACAACTGATTCTTCTTTACTTATTTATTTTAAAATTTATTTTTATTCTTATTTTTCATTCAGGCATGGTTAATTTACAATATTATGTAAAGTTCAGGTGTACAACATAGTGATTCACAATTTTTAAAGGTTATACTCTATTTATAGATATTATAATATATTGGCTACATTCCCTGTGCTGAACAATATATCCTTGAAACTCAGTTATTTTATACATAGTAGTTTGTACCTCTTAATCCCTTACTCCTATCTTGTCCCTCTCCTCCCTTTTCTCTCCCCACTGGTAACCAGTAATTTAACCCAACTGACTCTTGATGGATTGTACTACCCACCTGGAGAGGAAGAAACAGATGCGCCTAGCAGAGAGAAGCCGGAATTCTTGACAGTGTTCTGTACACTGTCAGCAACCATTGGCATATTTTACAGAGAGAGTAGAAAGTGCGGTGGATCTGATAAATTAGTTAATTAGAGGTTGGTTAAAACAGCTTCTATATTTTCATCTGAGTATAACTACAAATAAAAGCTTCGAGCTTTTAACAACCAAAGTGATCAAAAATATTCTTTCTCTAAAGTACAAGGGGGCTTGTGTGACTTTCCAGACATAAATGATTTTAAACAAATCTCCACTTTATGCCATATGACAGAGTAGAAATGTTCATAATCGCTTAGTGAAAGAGATAATGTTTTATGTGTCACTGGAGGAAAGTGTAAAACAAATATTTTACAATTTTTCTCTAGCCACTTATTGTTTTGATTTGACTCAAATAACCTTTTCTTGTTATTGTAATCGACTTCCTAATGCATCCTCTCAATGGCGTAGGCAGATACACAGAATTTTATATGCGTGAATAATATAAGTTGATGTAGCAATATATTTTCTTTGTTTTCGCATTACACATACAGCACAAATCCTAATAAAACTAGACTGGAATATATTACAAATTCACTTGGTTACTATTCAGTTACCAAGTGAGTGAATAAATATATATGATTTAAATTAAGAATGTGCAGTCCATCACTTAACATGCCACCTCTTCTACTTTATTTTGACTTTTGCACTTATCATGTTTTATTAACATTTTGAAGTTGTAAACATGAGTAGAGTGAAAGCCACATCACAAAACTGAGGTTAAGGGTTTATCATATGTTGGAATATGAAAGTCCTGAGAGTAACTACAGAGAAACTCAGGCGCAGTGACTGAAAACATTGCTGTGTCAGCGATGCTTCTAAGCTTTCCTTTGTGGATGGTGCGTGTTTATGAGATGCAGTCCAGAGCATCTCAAAGAGTAGCTGGCAGACAACTTTGAACCCATACTCAGTCCTTGTTAAAAATGCCGAACCCTGAATGTGAAAATGAATATATGTATATTCATGTATGACTGAAAAATTGTCCTGTACACTAGAAATTGACACAACATTGTAAACTGACTATAACTCAATAAAAAATAAAAAATTGAAAAAAAATGCCCAACCCTGGGCTCACCGTACACCTATTAAATTTACTTCCCTGGAGGTAGGGCCAATGAATATGCATTTAACATAATCTCTCCTATTGATTCTTATAAACAAGAATTTTGAGATTTTCTTAGTTCTGGTCCCTTAAAAGCAGAGCCTTCAATGGAGTGGTTGTAATCATGGCACATGATTTACTGAGGCAGTGATTTTCAGAAAAATCTGTGAGGTTGAGGGTGAGGCAGGATAGGGAGAGAGAAAAGGGCTGAGCAGCAATGTGGTCTCAAGTAAAGATCCAACCTTGGTCTGATCCAAAATGGACTATGGAGTTGTCCCCCTTTGAGGCAAGGGTGGCAGTGTTTAGTACTCTGCTTTCAGCTGATCATAGGTTGTGGGCTATGGTATGGGGATGGAGGGTGGTGGAGATGGCGCAGCCCTTTCCTGATGAGGCAGCTCCTATGAGCAGAGGGCAACCTTCCCGCCAATGGTGTAGCTGGGAACCCTCTGGCAGCCAACACTTTGAACACCTGGGACATGAGTGTCCTGGTCTGATTAAGAGAACTTAGGTGGGGCATCAAACAGCATTCATCACAGTCTACCCCTTGCATTGCTCGCGTCCACTTGCTTCTCACATTAAAGTCACTCGGATTATACAGATCCCGTGATCACAGTTCTTGGAGAAATATAAGAGGAGGGTTGGTGGGACAAACTACAGCTCCTGCTACTGTAATTGGTATTAGTGTCCTAACTATACCCCCATTTCTGATTCCCCTGACCCCCAGCTAGCATGCTGGCTGGACTGGGTGACTTGCCTTTTCGGTTCATGCAGCTGTCATCTCTGAGGAGCCTAAGTCTCTGGTTTCCATGCTTTTTTGAAACTGGGGTTGCTGTACTTGCCCGTTCATGGTCACAAATGGCATGAATGCGCCAAGAGATGCCCCAGCAGAAGTATCAGACATATTCATTTATGTCCTTATTACTAGGTGGAAGTTCTAATTGCTCATAATGGTCAGGGCTGATTTTCCTGGATTTTGGATACCTCCATCAACCACTGGTTGATATTAGCATAAGGAGCCTAACGGGACTTGTGGCAGCCATTGCTTTGCATTTAGTTGGAGTTAGGTTTACTTTGTCTTTTGGGTAGGAACGTTCCCTATTTTGCAATCAGGGTACCTAGATTCAGAGACTATAAACATATAGGAATGGAAAGCACAAGTTCTTTAAGTGAATCACTGGCAGTGTTGGTGAGTGGGGCTACTCCCACCTTTCTACTACTTGATACTTGGACCTATGTCTTCTATTTATTGGGGACACACCACCATGTGATGGACCTTGCTTTAAGGAATTTACCAAATTATTCAGGATAGCACCTATCCTTACAAGGATGTTTACAACTTCAAAAGGTTAATAAAACTGTTTCAACCTAGTGTCTTGGATACATCTTTAAGAAGCTGTATAATCACCCTACCTGGACAGGGGCTTCTAGACGGTATAGAAAGTGATAGGTCTGGGTACGCCATACATACATGCCCACTGTCACACCTTCCTGGCTGTAAAGTGGGTCCTTTGATCTGGAGTGGTTTTATGCAGAATTCCATGTCTGTAGATCAGACATTCTGTGAGCCTGTGAATAGTGACACTGGCTGAGAACCTTTGGACAAGGAAGGCAAACCCATACGGTATATGTTAATCCTGGTGAGGAACATCTCTTTCCTTTCTGGAATGCAAGCAATGTGCCATTAACTAACTGGTTGGTCTCTTGGAGAAAAGGATGTACGGTTCCAGTAAAGGGGATCTAGGTGGGGTACCAAGATTGGTTCCACCACAGAGACCTGCTGGCCTTTCTTTCAGGGTACAGTTTAAGCCAGATTTGACACAAAGGATCAACTTTGACCATATTTATAGATTTATTGTTTACATACCGGCTGTTACGATGGAAACTAAAATGTGTTCAAATTAGTTGAATTCACGCAGTTATTTTCAGTTTAGTTTGCTTGAGCAAACCCAAATCAGATTTATTGTTAGGTCGAGTTAATTTAATCAACACAGAGTCTTTATATTAGATGTTAGCCAGTTAATGGAGGTAAAATGGTCAAACCATTTGGGCTGTGTAAAATCAACTTTTGAAAAATTTAGCTGCTATTGACAATGAAAAAACTCAGAAGCAGGAATTGCAGAGAGATGGCATGACTCAATGAGGTTTCCTTTTTTGATTTTGAAAATTGTATTTTATAAAATACATTTCCTTAAAAAGTTTTTGGTCTGTAATGTTTTTAAGTTAGCAAATTAATTACAAATTCTGAATTATAAAACCATAGAGTTATGGAATCACAGAATTGGGAGGGCTTAGATCTTCACAAACATCTTCCATTCCAACAAAGAAATTCTCTTTATTACAGGCTGATGGTCAAATAGCTTCAACTAATAATGTGATAGGAAATCTGGGACTTCCCAAGAGAGTCTACTTAATGTCTTTTAAACATTATGTTTTTATAGTTATAAGGATAATACATTTTTATAATAGGAAAAAACCCTCAAAAATAGAAAGTAAAAGATCACTTTAAATCCCTATTTAAAAACTGCTGCTACTAACATTTTGCTGTTTTTCCTTTCAGTATTTTTATATGGTTTAATCATCCCTCAATGTAGCTGTAACCATGTTACCCATACAGCTATATATCTTGCTTTTTTAAACTTAAAATTATAATAAAAGCCTGCTTATGTTGTTATAAATACCTTTGAAGTTCCTTTGCAATGGTGCACAATATTCCATTCTGTTCAACTACAGAATGTGATTCAACCATAAATACTTTATCATTCTCTCATAGGTAGGCAATTTGATTGTTTCCATAGGCTAAAACAAGAGTGATAGGAAATTTACCCTCAGATACTTTTTATAAAATTTATTTTACTTTATTGGAAGAGAGGCAATTAGGTTTATATTTAATTTTAATGGTACTGGGAATTGAACCCAGGACCTTGTGCATGCTAAGCACATACTCTACCACTGAGCTATACCCTCTGCCCTACTCACAGATACTTTGAAAAACAAAATTGCCTTCCAAAAGTTATGCTGTAACATTAGGACAAGGTGGACAACTATGTTTTCCCTCGTTTGGAATCTTAATGAGGTTTGTGCTTCACTTTCAGTCTGCATATAATTCCCCTTGATGGAGAATGCTTATCCAAGACAGGAATTGGATAATATTTTCTCTGATGTCAGCATATACTTCGAAAGCATGGAGACCCTTTTAA
This sequence comes from Camelus ferus, assembly GCF_009834535.1. Taxonomy (NCBI): domain Eukaryota; kingdom Metazoa; phylum Chordata; class Mammalia; order Artiodactyla; family Camelidae; genus Camelus; species Camelus ferus. Next base: position 48,485,429 of record NC_045709.1, read on the forward strand.
TTTGTTCTCCTTGCTTTGAGGAAATTGACATACCCTCCATATTGCACTTAGCGTTTTTGCAAGCTTTGATTCTGTTCTTCAGTTTTTGTTTTTAAAATTTCTGTTTTCAGCAATTTGACTATTATGTTCCTAGGCATGTTTTTCTTTCTGTTTATCCATTTTAGATTTTACTAAGCTTCTTCAATCTGTTAGTTGATATTTTTTAAATCAATTTTGGAACATTTGCAGCCATTAGTTATTCAAAACATTTTTCTATTCCAATGTTTCTTCTTTTTCTGAGATGCTATTTGTGTATGTATTTGACCATTTGATATGTTCTATAGGTTCTGAAGCTCTGTTCATTTTTTCTTCTTTGTAATTCAGTTTGGATAATCTCTGTTGTGTTGTCTTCAGGTTCCTGAGTTTTTCTCCTTTGGTGTCCAATCTACTGTAAGCTCATGTAGTGAATTTTTCATTTCAATTATTGTAATTTTTATTCTAGAATTTCTATTCAGTTTTTAAATAATTTCCATTTCTCTACTGATAGTCTTCCTAAGAACTTTCATTATGCCAATTTTTTCCTTAAAATATGTGCACATGTTCTTTAAACTGTTTTAAAATAATTTTCCACTAATTTAAATATTTCTGTCATCCTCAGTCTGTTTCTGTTTATCGATTTTTTTCTTCCTGTTTTAGGTTAGTAAATCTTGTATGTGGTCATTTTTGATTGTATGCTGCATATTGGAGATGCTCTGTTGTTGAGATTCTGGATTCCACTTTCTTACTTTAAAGATGGTTGAGAGGTGGGGGAGGATACAGTTCAGTGTGGGGAGGATATAGCTCAGTGGTGGAGTGTGTGCCTAGCATGCACAAGCCCCTGGTTCAATCCCCAGTATCTCCATTAAATAAATAAATAGGTAAATAAGCCTAATTACCTTCTCCTGCAAAAAAAAAAAAAAAAAAAAAAAAGGACGGTTGAGGTTTTATGATCCCAGGCAGTTAATTTTCTGTTGAATTAGCTTAATACTTGTTTTTAAGCTTATTATGGCATATCCATAGTAGTCCTTCCCGTAAGGGTCCAACAGCCCTATTCCTAACATGTGGTCTTCCTGGCATCCCAGAACGCTGAGAGCTGAAGTCTCTAACACTCTTGCTGATTGGAAATTCAACATCTCTTAGTACTGAGAAGCCTCTAGAATCTCCAGTTAATCCACATTTCTTTAATAACTGTTTTTTCCCCAGGCTTCAAAGAGTCTTATTCTGACCATCTGCACTTAATAAATGATTGAATTCTCAAGAAGCTGCTATACAGATTTCTGGAGCTGCTTCTCTGTGCAGCTTCCATTTGACAAATCCCAGTTACCCCAGCAGCCCCTGACTCTGATTCCTGCCTCCTCAGCTCAGTGAAGCTTGAGCTTCATTGCTTGGCCTTGACCTTCCTGCACCATGTTCCAAAGTACGTCTAGTGAGAGAACCAGCATGAGTGTGGGGCTCGCTTGGTGTGCTTCCCTTTTCCTAATGGATCACAGTTCCACACCACTGATCTTGAGCAACTGAAAGAAGTTACTTCATATGGTTTGTACAGTTTTATAGCTGTTTACAATGGGCAAGTTCATCTATTACCAACTACATCTGGAAATGGAAGCCTTCATAGTAATTATGTATATATTAAGAGATTAGCATTTATCTATTTCGAATATAACTCTTCTGTTGCACTGTTTTATTACTTACCCCATTAATTATTCCTTTGCATCTGTCCAATGACCTATTTTTTTTACTATATACATTAAAAAAATTTTAAACTGTGATGTCTTTGTTGTATTATGATATGATTGGCATTCTCTATGATAAGTCAAATATCAAAATTCAATTTATTTAAAAATGAATTTACTCTTAAAAACTTAATTGCCACAAATTTAATGTTGTTCTGATTTTTTCCTTTTGCTGACATTTTATTCAAAATTGTTAATAACCATTTCTGAGGCCCAGCCTATTCACCTATAATTGCAGGCAGGATGCCAAGTAGCCACTTTTTCTGAGACATTAAACCTTTTAGAATACTTTAAATCTCAGAAGTTACCTTTGCCATTTCTAAGATGGGATCCAGAGACATCTTTCAAAAATCAAACCCCACCAGAATTTTCTTCCAAATTAAAAACTTCAATCCTAACGGTGGAAAATTTACTTATTCCTTTAATAATATTCATTACACTTTTAAATGTTTGTTTTCCCTTTTGGTTTGCAAACCCCATGAGGGCAAGGGCCTTGTTTTCTACTGAACCATTAACATTCAGTACTGTGTCTAAACATGGTAAATATTCATTTGTTAAAGACTAATAAAAATAATAGTAAAGGCTAACCTTTACTGAGAGCTAACCATGTGCTCGGAGCCCTTCTAAGAAGCATGTATTATTATTATTTTAAAATTTATCGTTTCTGTATTCCACGTGAATCTGTGTCTCCTCTGCCGTTGCAACACTCTCTAATCAGGTTTGCAACCCTACACATCCTGGGGTCTTTCCACTTACTGGCATCATTGTAGCCCAGGTATCTCCAGCATTTCTTGGGCACAAAGAGAAAAAAAAGCCCCTAATCATATTAATTAGGGCCAATTACAATGACCCTTTCCAGCATGCCTACTGTAGAAAATAAAAATTCGGTATGGGGGCTCCAAATTTAAACTCAGGCTCCAATGACCCTGAATTAAATACAAAGTTGAATTAATGTAGCTGCATCCGAAACATGAATTCACACCAAACCATAGACCCTTATGAAAACTTCACAAGGAAAACCGTGGAGCCCATTTTGTTTCTCACCTGACCTTTGCTCAGTTTCCCTTCACCTTGCTGATCCTACAGGCCGCCGTGGGAGAAAGAAACGCCACCTAAAGAAGGAGACCCGAGTTTGAAGCCAGCTCTGAAACTCATTATTCATCTGACTTTGGGGTTATCATTCAAACCTTCAGAGTCTCACTTTCCTGACCTGTCATATGGAGGCAAAAACTTTTCTAGCATGGTGCAGCTAAGAAGATTAAACGATAAAAAATTAAATGTTATATGTGCACAGGTTTTTGTCAACGATAGTGTGTGCTAGCCATGTGAAGAATATTAATAATGAGTATATATTGGTGTTAATTTATATCTTCTAAGATATTTTGATACAATTTGGGAGATATTCTGATAAAAGAATATTCTGATAAAATTTGGGAGAGCAACTGATCAGATTTATTTCTTTCAAAGGTGTCCTGTGCGCCTATTGTGGTAAATAAGTAATGACGATAATAAATAAATCCAGGAATTAAGTATTTATGTATAATACTTTACAACTTCATTTGGTGAAGCATCTTTCATGCCAACTATATCCCCAAACAGATTACATTCAATAAAGACTTACAGTGATATGCAATAAATACTAGCGGTGAGAGACAGACATTGAGATAAACAGGCAGGGGAAAGTGCTTTTCAGCTAAATTCTGAAAAGAAATGAAGAATTTAGGGGTGAAGAGACCCAGGAGAGTTGTCACAATAGGCAGGAACTACCGGAGAGGAAGTTCTCATGCTCAGTTTTCTTAGTGAGAGGCCTGAGGCCCCGAGTTCCAAGGCCTTGAACCTCTGCCTGGGTCATCTCACGGGCAGCACGTCCTCCCTGTGGGAAAAGAGAAGGATATGAAGTCCAAGATCGCTGAGTTCTGACTTCCTGGGAATTATGCGTCAGGGAGAGCTTTGCTTTGATCTACATGGAACAGAGAGGAGCTCTGCATGGGTATCCTGTTCGCCGTACTCCACCCAAGAAGGGCATCTGTGAAGTTTATCACTGAAAATCAGCCAGAAATCTGATTCGCAGTCTAGAGTGAGGATTTTCAAGTTAGCTCAGAACAAGCTGATTTCTAAATCCTCCATGTGTTTGCCTTTGGTTCACAGTTTTGACGAAACAGAGCAATTTTTTAATATGTTAACTTGACTTTTTTTGTATGCATGTGGACAACATAAGGTCTTTAACACTGTGTGTTGTGGGATGTGTGTGTCTGTGTTTTAAGGGTGGGCAGTGGTGACATAAGAAAAGAAAGAGGAGAGGAAAATGTTACTAGTAAGTCTAACTTAAGACTAATTTTATTCTACTCTCAGGGTTTTACTCTCAGTTGCTTCATCTAGAAAAGGAGGATATTAATATCTTCTCGCTAGGGTTGTGTGCAGATAAATAAGACAACAATGGCAAACCTTTGGTGCTGCAATTTTTAAGGCTCTTAATAAACATTTGTCCCCATCTTCATTAGCCTGAATGTGCTATTGCCATGAAACCCAGGAAACACGAGAAGGAAATGTCCTTTCTCTCTCTTTTTAAAGAGTTATTACTTAGAAATTTTAATTTTTGTAAACTGCTTTCTATTAGAGACAGAACCATATCACAGAAAATTCTTAGAGTAGGCAATTAAAAAAACTCTTATATTTTGATTTAAAAATGCATTATATTTCACAGAAAAAAATGTGACAATGAATATATATATATGTTCATGAATAACTGAAAAATTGTGCTCTACACTGGAATTTGACACAACTTTGTAAAATGATTATAACTCAATAAAAATTGTTAAAAAGATTTAAAAATGCATTATATGCATTTTTTAGCACACTCATTTTGTTAGATTCTCGAGTGCCAAAATGTGTGTATTTGTGTAAGTCATACTGACTGAGATTGGGGGAAGGTGAGAGTGGGGAAAGGTAAGGAGGCTCAAAAGTTAAGGAAGAGTTGCTTGTGTGAGAAATTTGATTCAGACCATCGAAAGTGTGCATAAGCAAGCGTTCCTGTATTTTCTATTCACAAAGTGTTTGAGTAGTTGTCATGATTGGTTTGGTTTAATGACAAACCAATGCCCTCCAAAGAAAGACGACCTTGCAAACCTATCTGAAGCCCTATTACATCGTTTTATATTCAGAGTGGCAGATGTAGTTCAATCTCAATGGGATACGTTGGGCTTGCTGGGCACACAGTGGCAGCTTGAAGGAGGGCCACTGAAGTGTCTTTCATGATGCTAAAGTGGCCTCAAAATGAGGAATTTATTTTGGAAGAGCATATAAAGAGTAAAAAAGGGAACGCTTAACTTAGAAATATAGCTAGGAAAAGAGACTGTATGTAAACGAATGAAGAGATTAATGCCCAGTAACTACAAGCACAAGTTGGTTTCACAGCTGCTCCTGATATGAGCAATGAAAAAGATAAAGAATGAAAAGGGCTATGAGGGGGTCCACTTCTTGAGGGCAGGGCTCCTGTCTCGTTGCACAGGATGCATCCCCAGTGTCTAGAATATGGTAGGCACATGGTAGGTTCTCACTACTCCATGGTGGAAAAAAAAAAAATACACACACACACACACACACACACAAAGAAGGGAATGACTTGACCTTTTTTAGGTAGATTTAGATTATTTGACACCAATGACAGAGGCTGTCTTTTATGAAATGTTCTCTATTTTCCAGTTGTCTTCTAAGTAGATAGTTCTATTGGTGGTGTTCTTTATGGGCTAAGAGGTATAGGACAGGTGCCTCCAGAAACGGAGGAGTGAGCTGAAGTTGTTACATTAAAAAGTTTTCCCAGGCAAGCAAGAAATGGCCTGGGGTTTGCTCCTGGTTACAACTTTAATCACTTCACACCAGTGACTGTAGAAATTCATTTGAATGATGAAGGAAATGCTTTAATCTGGACTTCATCATGTTACTTTTGCAACCTTGGAGTTCTGAATTGAAACTAAGCATGGAAAATTATCTGCAACTTCAGTCCTCCAAATTCTAGTAAATCCATGAGAAGATGTGTTGCTTCATGAATGGAAGAGAGAGGAAAAAGTCCAGGTCAGGCAGGGAATCAGGAATGGGAGATCTGGGTGTGTGTGGGTGGGGAGTTCAGGTCCCAGAAAATTAAGTTTGAATATATATTGAGAGTTTGGACTAAGGTTTGGAAGAATAAGGCATATCAGGGGTCATAAGATTGATGGCAATTAATGAGCAGAATCACACCAGGTGTTTGGAGGCCAGGAAATCAAGCTGACTTTAGAAGTGTGTGGTCTTGGAGACAAAAGGAAGCTAAAGCTACAATAATCATGAAGTCAATCAAGGTGAGAAAAAACTTGTAGGAATAGTGATTTAGAAAGATAAAGAATTGGATTCCAGGAATTAGATAGGCCAAAAGAATTACAGCACCTCTCGGAAAGCAGGACTTGTCTAATTCTTATACAGTAATTACTAGAGTTAAAGACTGTTCTCATCCTGCCAGGTGCAGGAATTTGTTCCCCAGCAAAAAGTAGGCGAGGATCCTCGCTGCAGGGTTGTGTTCAGCTGGTGTAGGAAAGTGAGAAATCCCAGGACTGTTCTTGTGTGTGTTTTTCTATGAGCAGATCATCACATTTCTCAGCTCAGGGGTCCAAGGAGAGCGGGGGAACTGGGAAAGGTGTTGCTGCTGAAAGGGAGGATAAGCAAGAAAGGAGGGCGGTCACGTTACAGAATGATCTATTACGGGGCAACTCTGGGACGTATTATAGGAGGACTGTATTTCTTGCAAATAACCACAAAGACCTTTCAGTCTGTGTCTTCTACTTTGAAAGAAGAGAAATTCAATGGAATCTCCCCAGTCTAGATACCAAATACACACAGGACAGGTGTCCCGACTGAGAGATCCAGGAGGAGTTAACTGAAGTCATTTTCAGATTTAATGATCCCAGGAGTCTAAATGAGTGTGGCATCTCTCTTAACCAACTGAGTGGCACAGCAGAAGCTCCTCTGTGGTTAGGCTGGCCGCCTTAAATGACCCAGAGCTGAAGCTGCTTCTTTGGTGATGTCTGTAATGTCTGATCCATAACCTCAATCATTTCTGTGTTTTTTTTTTTTTTCAAGCTCTTATGATAACACAGCACATTTGAGTATGCTTAAAGTGTTCAAGTGGAGCTACTGGCTATAATTAAGTTCTTTCAGCCTTTCCATAACAAAGTCTTCTTTCCAGGGTTTAATATCTCAGAGACTTCTAATCCCATTGGACCAAACTCAGTACAGAAATTGTCAGCAGGAATGCAAATTTTTCTGCTCACCCCTAAATATTTCCAATTAAACAAAAATTTTTTTTCTTTCTCATTACAGCATAGGTATAAGGTTTCAGGCAATTTTGGAAGGCCAAAAGAAAAAAAGTAATCTAAGCACAAAATCAGAAAGAAATGTACAAGAATGCAAAATTTATCTAGTTTTGGGGTGTGTGTGTGGGGAACTGAATACTTCCAGTATTAGAGAACTTTTTATATTGTTTTTTTTTTTATAGCAAACTCAAGATTTAGCTGTGAAATAAACTGAAAATGTATTGGTTGTTGGTTTGGAATTTTGATTTTTTTTTAAGAGACATATTTGTTAATTCTGTGACACGTTAAGATGGTTAACTGATTCCAATATATTCATCTGATGAGGGCTATAATTGAAGTTTCTTTTTTCCCTTCTTCTCTGTCTTGAAGCCAACTGAATGAAAATCATTTGTGACATTAATTGTTTGTAACAAAGTTACTAAGATAAAAATTTTGTACATGGTATTATACTTACCATCTTAACCATTTCTAAGTATACAGTTCAGTAGTGTTAAGTATATTCACATTGTTGTACAATTAATTTCCAGAATTTTTCATCTTTTAAAACTGAAACTCTCTACCCATCAGAGAACTTTCATTTTCCCCTTTTCCTTGGCCTCTGGCAACCACCATTCTCCTTTCTGTTGCTATGAATTTGACCACTCATAGATACATCATGTAAATGGAATCATACAGTATTTGTCTTGTGACAAACGGTGACTGCCATATTTCAGTTAGCGTAATGACCTCAAGTTCATGCATGCTTTAGCATGTGTCAGAATTTCTTTCCTTTTTTAAGGTTGCATAATATAAAAGTTATGAAAATTTGACTTTTGAATGCTTATTCAGTTTTATCTTTGTTCTCTTTTTTATTAATCAGAAGATCCAGTTCCTTAAACAGAAGACCTTGCTATGTCTTCAGATTCTTTCTTACATATTAAAATTCCTCTTTGGAGATTTTAACTCTGGCTTAAAGCTACAGGTCTTTGACCTTGGCTGTACTGCTTGAGAGTGGGGAGTTTTTTACAGCCGTGTTTCCTAGAGAGTGGAAGATGGACTTCTTGAGGTCCCGGCCTGGCTGTTTGCTCCCAGGTCTGAGTCGTCCTGATCACCTGCCTCGTGGTCACCACTGCTGTTGACAGTCATTCTCCATCCTGTCTCCATGGGGAACTGTCTTCTTTGCTGTCATAGTTCTGGGGATTCCAACCCCTTTGACACTTCTGAATGTGCTTGTCAAGTTCTCATCTGTCTTTGAAGTTATTTCTATTGTGTTCTTCAACTTTTCTTCTCTTTTCATCTTTCTGTTTTTTCCTACCTCCTGGAGTTTCTCTGATAGTTCTTGTTTCCTCAAGGAAAGGTTAATTTTTCAAGACATGTGAGCCTCCTTCTTTTTCTCTTTGAGCTCTGATTATTTGGTATGATTCCATTTAAGTCCCCCAGTATTTATTAAAAAATTTTGGGTATCAGATTGAGAATGCAGAGACAACCAGACATGCCTGTGTCCTTGAGGAGATCTTAAGCTAATGAGGCAGACAAACATGCAAACAATCTGAGGCAATGTAGAAAATAGCGAGGGGAGAGCCCGTGGCTTCTGTGAGGGGGACGGATGAGAACCTTGCCACACCTGGGGAAACTGGATCAGCTCTTAACAATAGGGCAGCATTTAAAATCAGTCTTAAAGAATGACTACAAATTGGCTAAAAAAAATAGATTTTTTTTTAATCTAGTCTCTCTTTCTCAATTATTTGCTTATATGGTAAAAATATACTTGGAAATGAATAGCCCCCAGATTTTTTCAACCACAAAGACATATTGGATAAAATCAGTAACTTTTCTCAGGTGTGTCTATTATGTTTGGCTGTCCTGTTGCCACCGCATTTCCTATAAGGATATCAGCTTTATTTTTGAGGTATTCTGGGTCTGGTATATTAAAGAATCCCAAAGTATCCAAATGGATGGACTTGGATGAGCTAGCACACCATACATTGCTATCAGTTATTTACATGTAGGTGTGAATGAAGCAAATGGAAGCAGGTTTTGATAGGGATGGAAAGGGGAGAGGCAAGAGGGTAGGAAGAGCTGGGGGAAGAGGTGGCTGGAGATTCACTGGTGAGAAGGGAGTGCGGAAGTTGGAGGATGGGACCTTGAACAAGCTAAAGGCCTAATTCTCTCTGGGAGTAGTCTTGTGTGTGCAAGAATGCCTTCTGAGTCATGATTTATTTGAACAACAAAGGTGTAAGGGGTCTCTAAGGTGGCCTCTGATAAGGAGCAGCCCTTCCTCCACCTGGATTCCAAGCAAACTGAGAAATAAAAGAGAGAGTAAACATGGGATTAAAAAAGCTCCCTTTGCCACTGCTAGACTTCAGGGTGAATAAAGGAGCTTTGGGTTTGTTAGCTTTCTGATCTTGAATCCAGAACTGGGCGGACTTGCTATCCACACCCCGTCTCGGCAGCACTAGACTGGGGCAGGACACCCCACAAGCACGAGTCCCCAAACTCTTCTCCACATTGACCAAGCACGAGGCCCCTCTTCCTCCCCCAGACTGGAATGAGAAAGGGGCAGGAAGAGGCTGGAAAGATGCTAATGTCCTTGCTTCCCAGTAAGAAAGCCTAAGACATAAGCTAGAGAACAGCTTCCCCACCATAAGTTACTCTCATTTAATTTCTTTTTTTTTTTTTAATTAAAATCTAAACATAGGTATGGATGGTGTTGCCTTTCAGTCATTTCATCTTCAACCTTTGTCCATTGCTTCTGGCATTGAGGCTTTCTCAGATTTTCAGCAGAGGCTTTAAGTGTCACTAGCCTCCACCCCTCTTTGCTTATTCTCATTTTAGTTCTTCCAGTTTTGTATCTTTTGGTTTTGTTTTGTTTTTGCTTATAGATGGACCCCATTTCTTGAAAGAGAATGCAGAAGAGTGTAGGAACTAGTTGCTTTTGAGTCCTCGATGCTACTGCCACCTTCTGCTATGGCCCCTTTTAGCTCCTTTTGGTATTCAGAGTAGGTGGATTCTGTCAGGTGCAATGTTGATGGGCTTGCATCTCGGTAGAACGCATGTAGACGCGATGCCTGTTTACCTGGTCTCCCCACTGCCGTGCTGTGAATTGTCATGAGCCATTTAAATTAGCCTGTATATTTGTTTTAGGGAGCCACCCCCTTCATCTTTCAGTTCCCTCTCTCCAGCATTGTCCCTGTGAGGCTTATGGGAGCTGCAGGGACTTAAAAATGAGGCAAATGGCTCTCTGAGGAAATCTCCCTAGGAGGGAAGAACCACTGGGGGTTTGTGAATGCCTGGAGTTTGATGCTCACCGTGAACTGAGATCAAGGTAAAATAAGAAGGTAATGAAACAACATTTTGTTCCTGTGGGTGAAGTCAGATTGGTGACAGCTAGGTATTCTTATAGTCAAGTTTCATAATCTGGATTGATTTCTAAAGAATTTAAAAATCATCAATTGTCCCAGGGCTGTGCATATGTAAAAGCAGCAAGAGAGGGGATTCTAATACAAACGAGAACCAGCGCCAGCCGTGCTCATTTGCTTCCTGTTCTGTTCTTGACATGACAAAGTGGCTGAAGAGAGCTTTTACTGTTGTGGGTGTCACTCAAGTCTCAAGTAAAGGTAGTTTCAACATCATGTTTTTAAAAAGTAATTTTGGCATATGGAGTAGTGCCTGGCATGTAGTGAGCACTGCATGAGGATTTAATTAAATAAGAAGTGTTTAGAGTAAGTCAAACCACACTTGCCAAAATTCACAGATGAGGATGGAAACTTGGCATTGTTGATTATTTATAGCTCAGGTAATCTTCCCTGTGTTTCACATCTTTTGGGGTTAGCAGGGTCACTTCTGGTACTGCCAGGTTAAAGATTCGGCTACAATATCAATTAAACATTATTCACAAATAGCCTCTTTAGAGCTTCCCAAACTTAGAAATCATTGTAAATGTGAGGAAATTACAAAGAAGAGTAATGAGAGTTTATATATTAAGTGATGAAAGTTTATGGCAGATTAACTGAGGGCAAAGCGATTTAATTATGGACAAAAAGTGACACTGCTAACTTGAAGAAGACAGCCACACCAGTGCTCAAGATATCTGCCAAATTCAGGAATGAAGGAGAAGACTGCGCATTGGCAGCCTATAACATATGTCTCCGTAGAGATTGGTTCTGCCCCGTTAGGCAGATGAACCAAAGGCCTTAGAATCCAGAGATTTAGCTAATTTGCCCATGTTTATAGAACACGTCTAGATAGTTTCTACTCTGTGTGAGACTTCACGTTAGTAATCTCATAAACTCAGACCCGTATGAGAAGAGAGGAGCTGGTTTCCAATCTATTGTTTCATGAAGGTTTTGAATTTAGTTGATTTGTACAATGATTAAAATTTCCTTTGGAAACATTTTCATTGAGTATGTCTAATTGGTTTTTAATCTCTTCTGAAGCACCCTGAAACTTAAGGAAAGGGGAGTGTTTTTATTTTCCATAAACAAAAAGTGGTGGTTTTATGATATTAGGAACCATTTATTCAATTTTTGTTTTTTTAGAAACGTAGTGTTAAAATTTATTCCATCTTCAAGATTACAGGCATTATAGGTCAGAGTGTGCAAGCAAGTCAAATAAAGCAAACTCTTTTCTCCTCTCATTTTACCAAATGCAGCATCTTGGTATTTTTATGACATACAAGTTGACTCAATTCATTGACTTGGGTGGAAAGCTGGCAACAGCAGAGCTTTGCTATTTAAGATTCCTCCATAGAAACTCCAAAGATCTTAATTCCTGAACTACACTATCATCTCTGAAATAGTGTTCACTGCAGCATTCTTGAAGCTTTCACATCTTAATCTGAGCTCCAACACCTCTTGTTAAGGCAAGGAACAGTTAAAAACTGTCTTCCTCTTGGCTAACCCAGCCTACCAGCCGTTTTAACAGTTAAACTACTATATAAAAATGAAACTGTGCTCCCAAGCATTGATTGAAACTGTTGTGCTGGGAACCCTTTCCAGAGCATTAGCTCCCTTAGAGCAAAGAGAGGTCCTAACCAGCTGTTTCCAGGAACAATAACAGTGTAGTAATGTCTTTCGAAGCGTAACTCAAGAGGTCTGGCAACCTTGACCATCCTGACAAGCTCATCAGTTTGTACATACAAGGTATAGTTAAAACTGATCCCAGACCAAGTGTTGCGATCAGAATCCCCAGTAATCCCAGTGTTTAGCATACCGAACTCCTGTGAGATGCCAAAGCCAGAAATCGTCTCAAAGCAAAGTGATAGCTCATCGTCTTTTCCACGTGAGAGAAAAACATCAAGGAGGAAGGGAAAATTTTCCCTCCTAAACTTATCAAATCGATCGCAACCGTCACAGCGTCACTGGACACGATCCTGAGTCCTCAGTTTCTCGATACCAGGAGTCCGTTTTCAAGGTGACCGTCGAGGTCCAGAGGAGCGTTCAGGCCTTTCCTTTGCCGTGACCCACGAGCTCCGCTCCTCCAGTGGGAAACCCCTTCTCCTTGACGGCCTTCTGAACACACCGCAGGTGGCGCTCCGAGAGGTCAGTGCACGAGCCCGCGGCGCCGCTCGGCTGGAGAAGCTTCTCTGCAAACCGGTGCGCATTGCGCGGGTGGCTCCGGGGCCCCGCGGGGCTGCGGCCTCGCGCACGTGCTCGGGCGTCGCGGCGGCGGCAGCTCCTCCGACGTCGTCACCCGCAGGCGCGGCGCGGCGCTCGGCTTCACGGGAGGACGCGCCGCGGGGCCGGGCAGGAGCCGGAACCATCCAGAGATGAGTTTAGGAGAGGATACACTTCAAGAGATGTGGTGAAAGAAAAACCGGGAGGAGCAGTGCAGACGAATTTGAGAATGTTCTACCTGCCGAGGACAGATCTGACCCGGTAAGAGCACATTTTAGAAGCTCACATCCATTTCGGGAATACCTGGGGGGAAATATGACAAATGTTTAGAGCCCTTACTCAGAATGACCTATAAAGGCTTCTTTTTAAGTGTGCTTTGCCAAAACTTTTTATTTTTATTTATTTTATTTTATTTTTATTTTTGTATCTAAGATAGGGTGTGTCCTTGCCCTAAACAGGTCTGAAATTGGTTTCCAGGCTCTTAAGCAGGTAGAATTTAGATCACCCAAAGTGCCCCCCCCCCCCACCCCCCGGTAACACCTAGTGTCTTCTGGAAGCTCTGTGCTTCTCTCTGGGGTCCAACCCAAAGCAAGGAGAGCAAGGAGGGAGAAGCAGCTACAAAGTTTTGAGTGTCTTCTCTGTGCCCAGTAGTTCCACATATACTATCTCATTCATCCTCACATCAGCCTTTTGAAAAATATTTCATTATTTCCATTGTGCCTGTGAAGAAACAAATTCAGCAAAATGCAATGCGCCGCTGCTGGCCGGGCACTGGGGGCAGTGATGCTGGGAGGCCGCGCGCAGGCTGGACGCTGGACTCCAGACGCGCGCGCTATCCGCGCTCCTCGCCGTGTCGTTCACCTTAGCTTAGATTTTGCCTGGTGCTCTGGTCACGCTTCTGATAGAGATATGAGCCCTCCCTGACTCCTGTTCCTCAGTGCGTCTCTTTCTGTTGGTTCCTCTGATAAACAAAATCATGCTATGGTATTAGTGGCCATCAGTGTCTTTTGACAAAGGCGAGTATGTCTTAACCCCGAAGAGAACCAGTGGCAGGAGCATGAAGCTTGTCATCACTCTTTACTCTGTACAACTGCCTGCAGGTGGGAAAACTTAGGTTATATTTTCTTTGAAGAATCTAAGGAAATGGCACCTTGCAGAACTCTGTGTAGTAGCGGACTTGCAAAATTGCAATGTGTGGGTGAATGAATGAGTTGACGGGCAACATTCGGCCTCAACAGAAAGGCGGTTTAAGTGGATTTCCACTTGTGACATCTTTCTTTTTACTCTTCATGAATAGCAATGCTATCTGTACAAATGAAGGTTCTCAGACAAGTAGAATATGGTAGTTTCTAAGAAACCTAATATGATGATTGTGCTCAGAGCTTTTCAGACTTCGAGCATTTTATAAAGTTGTGTGTTCCAGTTGTGAATGAATTCTTTTGTCTCTTGGAGTGCGTTTTGGTATTTGAATGAAGATCGTAGTGCAAGGTGGTTGCTTACCTCAAGCTGTGTTAAACTGCCTGACTGCCCTGCTTTATTGTTTGTGACTACAGCTAAGGCTGGGTGGTAGTGAAATAAAATATTGATGAAAATGGCACTGAAAATGTGTTAAAGCAACATATTTTGAAATGTTTGTAGAACTCTTTGAAGTGAAATAATGGTTTTAAGTGAATTCATAAAGATGTTAGTACATCTTTTTAGTGGTAAAATTGCAGTTACACTGGAAATCCCTAACCTTATCTGAGAACATAGTTAACTATAGGTTTTATTAATTTTCCAATTTAAGAATAATTTAATAATAACAATATAGGAAATGTATGCTACAAGAACTGAATTCTTTTTTAGGAAATCTCTTTAATATTGACATAACCTAATAGAGATGCATGTGGCCTTCACAAGATTTACACAATGCTAAATATTTTTAGATTGATTTCAACATGAGAGATTGGAGAATACTCCTTCAGAAGTCTCAGGAGAACTGTTTTAGCATATTTTTGATAAAGACCTCTCTGCACACAATAAACAACCTCAAATGTAATATCATTTGAACATTTAATCCAGTTACATTTTAACCTTCATGAAATGTTAGCACTAGATTTCAGGCTTAATAAAGGAGGTAAAGTGTGTGTATTTGTGTGTGTGTTTTAATATAATGCTGATCTTAGAGTCCTTAGAATAACAACTCTATTTTCAGTAAAGACAAAAAGGAGAACAGTATCATAGAAATGAATGGATGTGTATCAGTATCTTTAAAAATATTTATGCATGAGGTTACTGATCTGTCCATTTGGCCAGGATCTATTTTAGAAGAAAATATTATTTTTATGATAGGTTGTACACATTATTTTGTATTTATGGAATGTGGATGGAGGAATGATACAGGATGGACAGCTAGATGGAGCTGGCTTTCCATAAGTCACAACTCTTTTCATTGCTAGGAAAGCAAACTCTGATGGCTTAGAGCAGATTCTGTTCTGAAGAGAAAAATAGAGAACACTTAAGTGTTCTTGCTGGTAGACCAGTAATGACAGTAAATGACGAGTCCCATTAAAAACAAAAACAGAATGAGTTGTTACTTAATTGAACACAACAATGCAAAGACTGCTTGCTCTCCCACAAGAAGTATTTTGTTAGAAGCATCCAAGATCACAACTGAACCCTAAATTTACATCAACCCTAAATCTTCATTGTGTAATTGCCTTACAACTAGATTAAGCTGGTGAGATAGTTTAACTAGAATATCTAGACATATATACAGCATACTCAATTTCCTTTATTAAACAAATTTATTTCTGGTTGCTTTCTATTTCATTAGCAGCTACAAATTTGTTTTTTTTTTTTTTAACATATTAATGGAGAGATATTGTTTGAGTTAAGTTAGACCCCGAACTACCACTGGTTAGAGAGCCAACACCCACCTGGCACTGCTTTGCTTTGCTAAAAACCGGACTTCTGGTAAAACTCCCTGCCTTCTCTCCCTCCCCCTGAAAGATTTCAGTTATGTTGGGTTTCAGGTTCTAGGGGTTTCTGTAGCACAAATGACAGCATTTTCACAACTTTCTGCTGAAACCACATTGCACTGGACATCATTTTGTGCTTTCTAGAAGAGGGTCTCAAAGCTACCTTAGCTTTTCTAGGAAAAATCTCCCAAAGGCATCCTCCTCTGGAGAGAGGGAAAAAATGTATTATTCTGGAAGTGTATTCACATAGTTTTCACACATTTTTCAGGGGTAAGGGGGGAGAAATCCAGAACCAAGGCCATATAAGTTCACTAGACACTTAGTTTGCATGTCTGATTTCTCCTAGTGACGTTTTTGAACCTTTCTGAACTGGGTTTTGGGTACTCTTTCTCGATTCTTGTCATGAATGGTCTGCAAAAAGTTGGGTGTTCACTCTCAGGAGTCCACATGGTTAATATTATTAATGTAATAATAGTAAGGCAATATTTGCTTTTTTCACTGTGTTGACATTTGCACTGATGATGAGAAAGCAATGGTGGGTGAAGGAGCTAGTGCCCCAGCACAAAGGCAGGGCACCAGTTGAGGCAGAGTCATTGTGCATTTCATTGTCACTCACTCGCAGAATGTCTTTGATGAAGCAGTGCAAATTATCAATATTATTAAATCTCAACCCTAAGTATGTCTCTTTAAGATTCTGTTGATAAAATGAGATGTCACCATAAACCCACCATTGCTGCAAACCAATGTACAATGCATATCTCAGACTTGGTCATTTGGTAGATGTGTCTTGAAAATAAACAAAGTGAACCTGTCCCTGTAATGACAATGACTGACAATTTTTTGTTTCCAATGATCAAACTCAACCAAACAAAAGTTAAAATTTTGGAAAACTTCGATATACCATTATGAACTTAGCTCTTTGACTATGTAAGAATTTTTCTGGTAAGATTGGTGGGACTCACATTGTACTGTAATTTTTTGATATTGTATAAAGGAACACATGAGATACAATGCATGAGCAAAAACATACTGGAGTAAAAGATCCATTTGAGATGGAAGATGGATCAGAGTGTTACTGTGCAACAGAGTAACCATCAGAGTTGTAAAGTTCATTCAGATGGTTTCGTTTCTATGTTACAACAAGTTTTCTTTTTATTTATATATATTTTTTATTGAAGTATAGTCAGTTTACAATGTTGTCGATTTCTGGTGTACAGCACAATGCTTCAGTCATATAGGAGCATCCATATATTCATTTTCATATTCTTTTTCACCATTAGTTACTACAAGATACTGAATATAGTTCCCTGTGCTTTATAGTATAAACTTATTGTTTATCTATTTTATATATATTAGTTAGTATCCACAAATCTCAAACTCTTAATTTATCCCTTCCCACCCTCTTCCCCTCTGGTAACCATATGTTTGTTTTCTATGTCTGTGAGTCGGTTTCTGTTTTGTAAGTAAGTTTGTTTGTTTTTTTTTAGATTCCACATATAAGTGATATCACATGGTATTTTTCTTTCTCTTTCTGGCTTACTTCACTTAGAATGACAATATCCAGGTCCATCCATGTTGCTGCAAATGGCATTATTTTATTATTTTTTATGCCTGAGTAGTATTCCATTGTGTGTGTGTGTGTGTGTGTGTGTGTGTGTGTGTGTGTGTGTGTGTGTGTATCTCACAACTTCTTTATCCAGTTATCTGTTGATGGACATTTAGGTTGTTTCCATGTCTTGGCTATTATTAACAGTGCTACTATAAATATTGGGATGCATGTATCTTTTGAATTAAAGTTCCTTCCAGATATATGCCCAGGAGTTGGATTGCTGGATCATTCAGTGAGTCTATTTTAAGTCTTTTGAGGAATCTCTACTATTTTCCATAATGGCTGCACCAAACTACATTCTCACCAACAGTGCAGGAGGGTTCCCTTTTCTCTGCACCCTCTCCAGCATTTATCATTTGTGGACTTTTGGATGATGGCCGTTCTGACTGGTGTGAGGTGATATCTCATTTCTCTGATAATTAGTGATATTGAGCATTTTTTCATGTGCCTATTGGTTATGTGTATGTCTTCATTGGAGAATTGCTTGTTTAGGTCTTTTGCCCAATTTTGGATTGGGGTATTTGTTTTTTATTATTAAGTTATATGAGCTGTTTATATATTCTGGATATTAAGCCCTTGTCAGTCTCATCTTTTGTTGCAAATATTTACTCCTGTTCTGTAGGTTGTCTTTTTGTTTTGCTTATGGTTTTCTTTGCTGTGCAAAAGCTTATAATTTTAATTAGGCCCCATTTGTTTATTTTTGATTTTATGATATAAATCTCAGCAATGTTCTCCTAGGGGAGTCTACCCAGGCAATAGAAATAAAAGCAAAAATAAGCAACAGCTTTTAAGAGAATACCACTTGTTGAGTTTTGGTGTAGTATTGAAGAAGAATATTGCCTAAAAAGGCTATTAAAACACTTCCTTTTTCTAACTCTGTATCTGTGTGAGGCCAGATTTTCTTTATAAACTTCAACTGAAAAAAAAAAAAAAACCTATGGAAACAATTTCAGTGCAAAAGTACCGTATTAAGCTGTCATCCATTAAACTATAAAGAGTTAAGTAAAAATGCAAAATATAATTACCTTTTTTTTTAGTTTTGAAAATACAGGGTTTATTTTTCAGTAGGTAATAGATGTATACCATTATTTTAAAATAGGTTAATAAGTGAATACATTCTTTCTAAGTTTTAATTTCTTTAAAGTTGATTATAATCCATATAAACATTCTTTGGTTCCTCAGTGGTTTCTAAGAGTGGAGAAGGATCCTGAGATGAAAAAGTTTGAGTATCTGTGTTTTGTCTCCTAAATGGAGAGATCCTACTCTCAAGCCTAGACTGCTTGTGTTTGACACTGTGATATGCTGCCCAGATTCCCCCTTCAAGGAAAGAGTTGTTACCCCTATTGCTTGGGAGTGCTGCCACCAACAGCCTAGAGCCATCAGCCCCTTCAGGGTGACATGACTCAGTGTCAGCTACAGAGAGCTGCCTCACCCAAGGTCGTGCCCCTTCCCAGGGCGGCCCACATCTAATGGCTAATGGATGCAGGTGCATAGGGGCGTAGCTATCTTTGTCCAGTTCATGACAACACTCAAGGCCATCCTAGCATCAGAGCTCCTATGGGATCAGCCGAGCTGTCAGATGGCCTGCATCAATGCTTGACTTCTGCCTTTGCCCACTGCAGTTTCCTTTCACTCCTTTCCTCACGTTTTATTTCCAAGGTCCTTCCTTAATACATATCCTGCACAATAAACTCTGTCTCGGAGCCTGCTTTCCAGGGAGACCACCCTGAAACAGCATGGGGGCTCCACAGTAGGTTAAAAGTCAGTTCTCTTTCCAGCTCTGAGTAATCAGGACTCCTGAAGTACCATTTCACACAGGGTTCTAAATTCCTTCTTGACAAACCACACAAACCCATTGGCCTGTAAAGGGCTTTATGTGGTCTGGAAGCTCCCACAATGCACATCCACGAGGTCTGGGACAGCC